>NW_021703774.1:170345268-170450736 GCF_005190385.1 Monodon monoceros | reverse complement strand
ATACACACACACACACATATATCTCTCACATTTTTTTAATCCATTCATCTGTTGATGGACATTTAGCTTGCTTCCATGTCTTGGATATTGTAAAATAGTGCTGCTTTGAACACTGGGGTGCATGTATCTTTTTGAATTATGATTTTCTTCAGATATATGCCCAGGAGTGGGATTGCTGGCTCATATGGTAACTCTATTTTTAGTTTTTTAAGGAACCTTCATATTGTTCTTCATAGTGGGATCATGACTTTCCTTTAACACTCCTCTGGGTGTAGTCACTCCTCCTGAATCCCATGTATTTTTCTTTCTAATTTTAGTCATCTTTTACTAGAGAAATCAATAACTTTTAAAGAAAGAGGATGTTGAACTAAATTTTCTAAAACCCTTGTGGGTCCAAAAATATCTTTATTTTGTCCTCAGAGTCTATTGATAATTTGCCTGAGTATGGAATTCTAGGTTGAAATTATTTGTTTCTCATATCTTGGAAATCACTGCTCCATGGTCTTCTAACATTATAGGATGGTGAGAGTGATTTAATACCAGTCTGATTTTCATTCTTTTTTTGGTAACCTTTAATTTTTTTTCCACCAGAAGATCTTAGGATATTTTCCTCAACTTTAGTCTGCTTAAATTTACAAATGATTTGTCTGAATGAGGGTGTTTTAGATTGTATAGTATAATAGTTAAGAATGTAGATTATGGATCATGCAAGCCTGAATTTAAATCCCAGTTGTTGTATTTACCAGCTTGAGTAAGTTTCTTAACCAGTCAGTGCCTCTATTTTCTCAGCTGTAAAATGGGGATGAAAATAGTAGTTACCGCTTAGATTTACTCAGAGGGCAAAATAAGTCACTACATTGAAAACTTTTAAAAGTGGTGCCTGGTATGTAGTTGTTCTCAATAACCTTTGGCTATTGTTACTATTACTGCCATTTATTGTAAGGATCCCTTTAAACCTAAGACTTTATAACTTTCAATTCTGTGATGTGGACTTGCATTATTCTTTGATGATTTTCTTCGTCTTTGCTTTTCTCATCATCCCTCTTCTCTTTCTCTGTGACTTCCGGCATATTCTCTGCGTTGCTTACAATTTCCCTCATCTTTTCCTTGACTTTTTGTTTTACTTGTTAGGAGATACCTTCAAAATCTAGCCACTATATTAAATTTATATTTTGGCAATAATAGTTTTAATTTCCAAGAGCTTTTCCTTATTCTCAATTGTCCCTTTGTCACAGTACCTCTTCTTGTTTTATGGATAAAATATAATCTGGAATCTCTGGTTTTTTGGGGGGTTTTTTTGTATGTCATCTTCTGCTCCTAAAATGTTTCACCTAGGGCCGCATTGTTTTGTTCTGTGTATGTCTCTTTCATGTTTCAGGCTGTCCTTCAATGTCAGGAAACCCTTGTTGGTCTGCTTATGTTGAAGAATAAGGAGGTGAAAAAGCAGATGGGGAACTATGAATATGTGGGTGGCAGGCTTTGCTCTATGGTGAACAGGTGGGGCCAAGCATTATGCCAGAGTCCCCCCAGATGCCAGAATTTCTGCAGTTTTGCTTTAGGGTGCCAACATCCATATCAGATGAACTTACTCTCTTCAGAGAGTTAAATTCATTCCTTTGACAGCAACACATCCACTTCTTGTTTGTTTCATTGGATATAGTTTTGGCTTTTGTTTTTTGGTCTGATCACCTAAGGCCTAGCTGCAGGGTGTTTGTAGTTGGAAATGGGTGGGAACTGACGCTTCCACACATAATCTTTCAGTTAATCTCCCTGTTGCAGGTACATCCTCATTCTATTGTGATGTTGCCCAGTCCTGAGTCCTTACAGACATCCACAGAGCAAAGGGGCTCCTGCTTTGGCCCAGTGTCTCCTCCCTTTCCTAGCCACCATTACCTGGCCTATTCGATGCTGCATTTCCTGGAGCAACTTTCTTTAGTCACCACTACATCACCCGATTGATATCATGCAGAAATTTGTTGTCATCTCTAAGCTGCTGATAGCCTCCATTTCATGACTGTGGGTTTGGGCTCATTTAATTTCCCTACCCTCATTTTAATGAGCAAGGCAAGGAGATAAATACATATTAGCCCATCCTCTTGATCAAATACCATAATGTTTTTAAAGTCTAATTGAAGAGCCAAGACTATAACATGGGATGAAACTATATTGTTTTCAAAGATTCACACTTGTGTGACTTGCATTCAGAGAAACTCACAGGCCCACTAGAGGAAAATTCATCTCTCTAATGATTAAAATATTGTATCGTGAAATCTTCTGGGCCAAATATTTCTCTGTGGATTCAGAAAATGATGATACCAACAGCAGTTGTAGTCTTAACAGCAGCAACATAGTATTTTATATTTTCCCGGCACTTTATGGTTTCTCAGAGCATCATCTCATCTTACAGACACCATATTACCTGTAAGCATTATTATCTCCATTTTTCAGCTAAGGAAATACAGGATTACAGAAACTAAGGATTTGCCAAAGGTCACACAGCAGGCCTTGTTGACCACTGCTCTTGTGTGATTCCCACTGTACCATAATCCCACCCCTCTATTTGTTAATGATTTGCATAGCATTGACTACCATGAGTGGCTTAGCTTAAAATTGCTGCCAAGTAACCTGTATAACTTTATACAACCTGAAATCTTAGTATCAGCTTAGTGTCTCAGGGGCAATTTAATACTCCTCTATCGTAGAAGGTTTCCAGAAACAATAGGAGTTGTCTCTGTGTGAACCAAACCTATGCTCTTTCGCTTGGCCTTGCAACAAAGAGCCATACGCCCCCTGAACTTCCAAGTCCATTGTGCCACGGAAATCTATACTTTCAAATCTGTGCTTTTGCGTTTTCCTCTGAATTATCCCCTGAGAAACAGTTCCTATATTTTGCACGTCCATTTGTGTGTTAATACAGCTGGGCCTGTGAAAAGATGGTATCAAGTACCAGACCAGCATGCACCTATTATTAGAATCCGTGTCTGGAGAGAGATAATTCCACATTCCCATTGCCGATCCTCAAACCACTGAAATGCGACAGCAGCTTTTTGACCTCACTTGGAGATAACTAAGGAGACATACCAGATGTAGACAGGCTTATACTCATTCTAGTAATTACTGGCAGTAGCTTCATTTTTATTTTTAATGCAGTCACGCAATAACTGTAATCTAATTGCATAGCATAACCAATGTATATTCAATGTGGAACATTTTTTTAAAAGATAGAGCAAGGAAGGAAATAAGTCACAGGTAATAACATTAAGTAGAGATAAACCCTGTAACATTTATACATATTTATACTTAGAAATATAGATATATAGAGATACTCAATTATATATGTATATTTACCTACGTTACAAAACCATGTGCATGGTGTGGCCTCCATTCAGTTTAACTACATATGGAGGTCACACTGTTCCCACTGTTTTGAAATATTTCTCCATGACATACAGTCTTCTTCTACAATATCATTTTTAATGGCATTGTAGTGTTTCAGCTCATTTACTAATTCTGTCTCCTATTACAGAGGAAAAATAAATTTTAAAGGAATGTGGGTGGTCAAGATAAAGTAATTTCGATGGTCTCAATATTATCCTCAACAAGACACTAAACTAGTAGTTTTAAACAATGCTTTAATTTTTTTTTCAGGACACATTCTCTATGATTTAGTGCCCAGAAAGGTCTTAGATGTTTTCCCTGTTACAATTCCTTTTCTAAAAGTAAGCAACAGTGTGTGGCCCTGGAAGCAGTGAAAATGATCAGCTTGATATTTTCATGCCTGGCTATCAGGAATTGGCTTAAATTATTCCTCATATTGATCTTGTAGCAGGTTAAATTATTCATTGAACTATCATTTACTGAGTCTCCAACTCTTGTGCTAGGCACTCTGGACGTGGAGAAAATTAACACACAACCACACAAGCGAAACACGATCCCCTTCATCACAGGTCTTCTAGTGTAATGCACAAATCAGCAGCGATTTCTGTGGACCAGTGCTCCCCAGCTCATAGAACACAGAGAAAGTGATTGTATTTTTATAGAAAATTGGGATAAGTAGACAGGGTTGAAAGAAGGCTGAGGTGACCTGCCTGGGGCTTTGGCCACCCTGAGGGCTGAAAGCTTAATACTTCATCACACCTGTAACCCATTTCTGCCACCCTGGCTGTCCCAAGTTGAAGAACTCTCTAATGGCAAACTTTCTTTTTGGAGGCAAGATGGAGTTGTTGATGTGGGATAAGTGTTACAGAGTCAGTTGTGGAAAGACGAATGAAAGTATAATGACATCCTGAAGAAAGAGAGGTTGATTCATTTGTTTTCTGGTTTTGTCCATTTCTTAAGTCCTTTAATAAAGTTTTTGCCTTACAGCTGTTGCTGATCTGGGAGTAAGTGAATTTGTGAGCTCATTCAGGGGTCCCAGTTTATTTTATCTTTCTCTTCCCATGGAAGATAAATCCTCCTAAATGATCCTCAGTAGATGGGTGACTATTCAACTGCTACCATTTCTTGAAGTTGCATTTTTTGTGTGTATGAGTTTTTTTTTTTTTTAGAGGGTTGTATCTGATGAGAAATAAAAAGCTATATCTTTCCCCAGTTCTATCAGTGGAAATAATCCCTCACTGATAAGAGGACTTATCTTCGTGTCTCAGTGGAATCTTGGTGGTTGTGTTATGAGTTGTCCTTCAAGCACACAAGTGCCGAAACCATTTCCCTGGTAGATGGAACCTTCCTTCTTTACTCTGGAAGAAGATGAAGAACGAATAGGCAGAATTAAGTGCTTCTGAAAAATAAGGCTTTAAGAGTACAGTTGCACAGAAGATGGGGTTTTGTCAGGCTGTTGGAGCAAAATCAAAACTGCAGACTACAAAAGAATTGAAATCATTGTATTACTTATCTATTACAGTGTAAAAATCACATCCAAACTAGTGGCTTAAATCAATAACAAATCTTTATTGTCTCATGATATCTACAGGGCAGGAATTCTGGAGTGTCTTACCTGGGTCATTCTGGCTTACTGTCTCTCCTGAAGATACAGTCCTAATGTTGGCTGTCTTGGCTGGAGTCCTTGGATGCTTGACTGGAGCTGAGGAGTCTCCTTCCAAGATGGTGCTCTCGCATGGCTGGCAAGTTTGTGCTAGCTCTTAGCAGGAGACCTCAGTGTCTTAGCACATGGACCTTTTCATAAAGTTGTTTGACTCCTCCCAACAAGGCCGCTGACTCCCACACATTGAGTGATCAAAGAGAGAGCAAGGTGGGAACCACAGTGATTTTTGTCATCCCATTTGGGAAGTCAATCTCCAACACTTCTACAATATCCTGTTGGTTACACAAGCCAGCCCTGTTCAGTGTGGAGGGAGACCCGACAAGGGTGTGAATGCCAGTAAGTGATAACCACGGGGTGCTATTTGGGAGGCTGGCTATTGTAGTCCACCTTCTGCCCCTAATGATTCAAGTGCACACTACACTGTCTCCCTCCAAAGACCCCCCTTAATAACATCCCGTTAGCATTAGCTCAAAGTCTGAAATCTGTCATCTAAATCAGGTCCAGATATAATTTCTTAAGTACAGTTTTATGAGTGTCATTCTTCTCAGTCTAAAGACCTGTGAATTGAGGAAGCAAGTTATCTTCCTCCCACATGTACAAGGATGGGACAAGCATAGGAAAACTGCTGGAGACACTCTTGTTCATAAAGCGGGGGATTGCAAAGCACATGGGAGTCCCTGGACCATGCAGATTCTAAAACACAGCAGGTACAGGTTGACTGTTCCTTATTGGGATTTAAGGATTGGGAATAATTCCCCATGGCTTTTTGGGAAACAGTTCCTAATTTTACTTCATTTATTATTTTTTTATTGAAGTATAATTGACTTACGATATTATATGAGTTTCAGGTATACAACATAGTAGTTCAATATTTTTATAGGTTATACTCCATATAAAGTTTTTATAAACCATTGGCTATATTCCCTGGGCTGTGTATTGCACCCTTGTATCTTATTTATTTTATACCTAGTACTTTGTACCTCCTACTCCCTTCTCCTACAATATCTGAGAATGATATACTCTGTATGGATATTAGCAGGAATTGTAAAACATTTTCATCACCCTGCGAAGTCTCTATTTCCCCCATTTTCCTTCCTTCCTACTTTCTTCTTCCCTCCATGCTGTTTCATTTCTTTTTCTTCTCTTTTCTCCCTCCCTCTCTCCCTTCCTTTCCCTCTTTCCATTTTCCTTCCTTTCTCAAAGGTTTTCCTCATATATCTGGTAGTCCTTTGTTGCCCACTCATATTTCCGAGAAGACATCACATAGGTCATTGGAATTTCTAAGCACATAGGGGCAGCTTGTTGACGGTGGGCCTCTTTTTGTAAGGTAATCTGTGCCATTTCACTGGAGAATCCATTATGTCAGCATCTCCAGCTCATGTCTATTGGGCTGGTTCAGTCCCCAGAACAACTGTCAGTCTCATACCTTGGGTATGCTCATCCTATCTGCTATTGACCTGGATTAAAACCCTGATTCAAACATTTACTGTATAGCTTTTTCTTTTTCTTTTTTTTTTTAATGAAAGATGAGGATTTTTTTTTAATGATGGTGATAACTCCCAGCATTTCATTTAAATTTATTTATTATTTATTTATGATTTATTTTTGGCTGTGTTGGGTCTTCGTTTCTGTGCGAGGGCTCTCTCTAGTTGTGGCAAGCGGGGGCCACTCTTCATCGCGATGCGCGGGCCTCTCACTATCGCGGCCTCTCCTGTTGCGGAGCACAGGCTCCAGACGCGCAGGCTCAGTAGTTGTGGCTCACGGGCCTAGTTGCTCCGCGGCATGTGTGATCCTCCCAGACCAGGGCTCGAACCCGTGTCCCCTGCATTGGCAGGCAGATTCTCAACCACTGCGCCACCAGGGAAGCCCTACTATGTATCTTGAAAAAGTAACTTAACCTCTTTGTGCCTCAATTTCCTCATAGGTAAAATGGAGGACAATTTCCTCATATGTAAAGTTGTAGAATCAACCTCTACCTAACAATAGCGTCATGAGGATTAAATGATTGAATCTACATCAAGCATTGAGAGTAGTCCCTGGTGCAAAATAAACACTGAGTAGGTGATGTCATCACCCTCATCCTCCTCAGATGGGAATAACCCAGCAGATGCATTAGAGAATAAGGTGGAGTATCTCAACATTCAATATATCATCCAACTTAGCCTTATTTTTTATAAGGCACTCTGCCTTCAACTGTGTGTGGTGTCCCGCAGTCCAGAGACTCACTCTGTTATCTTTTTCAGAGAGTAAGTCCCCAGTGTTCAGCCTGGGTGGTGAGGGGAGCCACTTGGCCATGTAGACGTGGGGAGGGAGCCTGACTTTGAGTTCGGTTTCCTGTTCTCAGCCCTGAATTCCCTCTGGTTGCTGTCAACCAGGTTGCTTCTCAGCCTACTCCTCCCCTGGCTTAAGGCTCTGGTTTTTCAGGTCTGCTTGTCCTTCTGCTTTAAGCCTCTAAAATTTTGTTTTTGTAACCTTTTTTCCTTTTCCTTTGTCCTGTGGATTCCTTTGTCTTTTAAAGCAATACAATTACCATCATTTTAGTTGGATGTTGGGAGAGAGAGAAGGTCAATTCATGGGTTCAACCATCTAGCTCTAACTGAAAGTCTGAAACAGGTTTATTAAAGAAATATTTTCAAAAGCATTAAAAATTAAGCACGCTTCATGCTCAGTGTGGATTTCTTAGTACTGTGGTAGGGCGCAGATGCATAAGTACACCATCATGGTAGGTAATAAAAAATTGTCAGTGTGAGCCCATGGGATGTTTCCGATCTGTATTTGCCTGTGTGCGTGTCTCCCATTCCCATGGCCTTCTGTACTCTGACTCACAGAGCTCCCTGCAGCGAATTACTTGTTCACGGTCAGTCTCCCGTTACACTGTAAGCTCCATGAGGGCAGACGGTGTCTTCATTGTGCCCACTGCTGTAGACTTGGAACTTCGAAAATAGCAACAGTAGTATTCATTATCATCACCCTTATTGCAGTAGAAGTACAGTAGTAATAAAAACAAAACTATAGTCACTGAGTACCTGCCACGCACTAGGCCCTGTTGTAAGCTCTTTAGTGTAGTAATTCATTTAATCCTCACAACAATCCTTGAAATAGGTAATATTATAATCTCCGCTTTACAGATGAGGAAACTGAGGCTCAGAAAAACTTGCTAACTTGCCCAAGGCCTGTAGTTAGCAAGTAGAAGAGCCATAATTTTAAATTCCAAAGCCTGACTTCTAACCACAATGCCACTGTGTTTGTTGACTAAATAACTAAATGTAGAGTCTTTCAAACAAAACATTTATCTGGGGAAAAAAATATGGTTTCTCACTGATTTCTTCATCCCTTCCATAAATCTGTAAGTTACTCTATGCTAAAAATATGGAAAAAAAATATGGTTTCTCACTGGTTTCTTCATCCCTTCCATAAATCTGTAAGTTACTCTATGCTAAAAATAAAATTTATTTGAGATTCAAAGTGATTTTCTACTGAGCTTTAGAATGCAGGTAAGGCTATAGTAAAACAAAATGCATTTAAAATGTTAACAGACCACATGTAATTAAATAGCATAGATGGGAATTAAAGTCAAGAGCAAGAAAAAAAAGAAGCAACAAGATTTTCTTCGATAAACTTTTGCTGCTAGCCAAGAATTAAGAACAATTTCTAGGGCTTAAATAAAATATTGCAGGGTCTCCAAATTTATTAATTTAGTTTACACTTCGTATTTTTTCCAAGGGTCATGGGCCCATGAATTGCACCTTCTGTTTGGAGAAGGGAAAACCCCATTAGCTGTTGTTTTCTTTTTCCTTAAAGTGATTACAACATTGTTTTGAACACTGCCACCCCCAGTCTCACACCCAAACCTCATCTACTTAGGAACAATGAGCGTGACCCCTACTGAGACTTTAAAGTTCTGTGGATGAGATTGGTTCTTGCAGCCCTTGAAACTTGGCCCGGGGCTTGATGCTGCACAGAAACTTGATTAGTTGATTCACTGCTAGATTGACCTCTGCTTGGGCTCTTAGAGAGGCTGCTCCATTACAATAAAATGATTTACGGGGAGAGGAAAGCATGTCTCGAAGCACGTGGTGTTAGAATTCACGCCGTCAGATGGACATGGACAGTGCAAGCTTTCTGCCACAGCCTGCCTTCCAGGGGCCATGAATTCCCTCTTAAAATAAAGGAGGGAGACGCATTGCTGGGAACATTTTGGGCCTAAGGATATTTATTTTGATCTTTTGCAAGTAACTCTCCCTGAAATAAAATATTGACGGGGAAGGTTGTAGATTCTTTTCCCGTGCTGTTGGTCTGATGGTTCAATGGAATCATAATTACATGTTAAATTACGGCAAAAGGATCGTAGTTTTTCCTTTTAAAACTGTTTGTCTTGATCCCGTCTGTGCAATTTTAAATCTGACACTGAACACATAGAACCAGGAGTTATGTGTCACATCAACATAGCTGGTTTTATGTATTTCTGACAGTCCTGGAACGTGTCTTTCAGTTTTTAAACTTTCTTCCACTTCGGGACATCGGGAGGCTCCCGTCTCTCAGTGGGCCCCCAGCCCCTTGCCTTGCTGTGCGTAGGACCGCCACCCCAGTAGCATGTCTCCCATCAAAAGCAGAATCACAGGATCTATTTAACATGTAACTTGCTTCCCCAGGTCTGTGCTCCTCCCCTCAGCGTAGACTGTTAGCAGGAAGCCTCCCATCCACGGAGCGCTCAGGTCCCTGGGAGTTTCTAAATCGCATTTGCATGCAGATTATGTCCTTGAGCTCCACAGTTTTGCATCTGGCCCTGCATAATAAAATGTCGACAGCCACTGCACGTCAGGTGTTGAAGCTGTGCTGCCCCTGAAAGCAAAGGAAGCCGCTCAGGGTGGCTTCTCTTTGGATTCTTTCCGAAAAGAGCAGTCTGTTGTCACCCACATCCTTGCACTTGGAGCTGTCCCTCTTGTCCTCCTCGCCTCTGGGTGAGCACTGGTCCTTTATAGCTGCCTGAAATCTTAGGTTTGTCTGCCTCGTTCACAGCTCAGCGTCTTAGGGGAAAGCTCGTGACGGGGCTCTGCAAACGGGACAGGCAGACAGTCAGTGCTGGAAGACGAGAGTCACGTGACTGCCACACAAGCTGTTCACGAAGGGTGTCTACTCTCTTGTTTTAGGATATCGAATACCTTCCTACAGATATTTTCACAATGGTACTGAGAGCTGACATCAGCGTGGAATGTAGTAAGGCCAGAGGAAGGATACTCAGCATCCCAAAGTAAAACAAATTAACAGGGAACATCTCATTTCACAGTTAAAAACAACTTAAATGTTGGTGATGCTTTCATATGCTGGCCCAGGGCCTTAGAGTTGGATCAAACCAGGTTTGCGTGCAGGCTCTGCCCTTGATTGCCTGTGTGACACTGGGCAGGTCATGTCTCTGTCCTCAAGTTTCTCATCTGCAAAACACAGGTCATCAGACACGCATCATGTTTCTGTGAGAATTCTTACATTACACAAAATAAGCATGGATCCTCTGGGACACAAGGTGTTAATGAACAAGAGTTGTTTTTATCATGACAGGAAGTTGGTACGATGATAAGATTGCTATGAGTAAATAAGAGTTATTTTTATTAGAGAGTGGTTAGTAAATAAATTGCTACTATATTTGAACTGCAGCAGAGTTCAACTTTCTTTTTTTCACTCCCCAGGATTTTAGTGATACTTATTTAGGTATCATTGACGTACTAATTGCAAATACTATCTGTTATTAAAAGCCGGTCCTTGGGTTTTATTCACATATGTTTGATTTATTTCCAGTTCTATATACTTGCGAACATATTTGCTTTATCAATTTCTTTAATTTAGACTTTCTAGAAAAATCTTTGCTGGATTCAGTTAGAAGGTGAAGAGTAGGTTGCAGTTTCTGTGTGAAGGACCCAAGGACCTTGTGGGAAATAGCTGAGATATTCCAGAGCTTCAGGTTATAATCTCCAGGAGTCTCAAACTTTGCCTTCAATATACAGCTACCGGAGAGGGAAGGAACCCAAATCAAAGGACAGAGCAGAAGCCTTCCTTGAAATCTTATGTTTTGTCTTAAAATTTCATGTGAATGTTGTATTCCATTCCATATTTCATGGTGTTTGTTTTATGATAGAAAGAATGGCCTCCCCAACCCCCAGCCCCTGAAATGGTACCAAGGGCAGTGGGGGGACATAGTCATTTCCATCCCAGCATGGGGGGGACCAGTAGTTAATGGGAAAAGTGAGGCCAAGCCCTTACACTGAACACAAAGGTAGAATCCAAGGACATCTGGAAAGTGGAATTTAGAGAAATAAGGGAGGATAAGGGAGGGAAGAGGTGAAAGGTCTTGGGGTTAAGTTCCAGACCGGAATCGGGGCATGGAAGAAATAGGCCAGTCAAGTCTGTGAGCCACAAAACCCACCTTAGGGTGTCTATCGGGTGTGAACTGCACCAAACCATCAAACAAGGATGGCCTCTCAGCTTCTTTTCAGGAAATTGATTGGCTCCAGGAGTGATGTGAGCCTCCCGCCAATGGAGAGCACATTCCATCAGGACCACAGTTACCATATTCAATCTTCTGTCACTGTAAGGTGGACACGTCCTTGGCCCCAATTCCTCCTCCTTGAGCCAAAGTCCATTTTCTCATTGCAGTCTTTACCTGGATAATGACATTCAAATGAAAATCTGCATTATGCCTAGGCAAGTCTTCTGGCTACATGATTTTGTCATAATCCATTCTCGCAGGGTGACTTTATTGTAATTTATTCCCTTGCAGCTTCTATTAGGTTGAAGCGGAGTTGGCCTTGGTAATACTGGGAGGCTGCACACAAAGAGAAGAGAAGCATTTTTTGAAGGCCAGTGGAACAAGGCTTGGTTAGATCCCGTCTAGGTGTGACCGCAGAGTGATAGGGAATTCTTTAGCTCTGGATGGAGCTTGGGGACCAAGGGGGAGACATGGAAAGTGAAAGCACCTATTTATTATCTTTGTGCAAACTGGAGCTTGTCTGCTGTTTCCTGAGCCTGCCCAGGGCCATGTTCCAGTGGAGGTAGCCTTTTTTTTCTTTTTTTTTTTCTGTACGCGGGCCTCTCACTGTTGCGGCCTCTCCCGTTGCGGAGCACAGGCTCCGGACGCGCAGGCTCAGCGGCCATGGCTCACGGGCCCAGCCGCTCCGCGGCATGTGGGATCTTCCCGGACCGGGGCACGAACCCGCGTCCCCTGCATCGGCAGGCGGACTCTCAACCACTGCGCCACCAGGGAAGCCCGGAGGTAGCCTTTTGTGCGGACTCTGAAGGGAGCGGGCAGGATGGGCCGGCACAGAGCTTTCGCACTGCAGTGGTGGATGGAGAGAGCAGTTAGTTTCCTCAACAAAAGGATGGAGCCAGTAGTACCTAAAACACGAGTCGCGTGAAGCTGCAAAGTGAGGGTGCATGCAGAGTATTTAGCATAGTGCTTGGCATTCAGGAAGCACTTAATAAATAACAGCTGCCCCCATCCACAGCGCTGGTGTTTCTGTTGTTAACTCCACCTTCCTCTGAGCAAGGCGTGGACAGCACCAACCTAAGAAACTAGCATAGTTCCTGTGTAGTCGGGAAGCCTTGCGAAAAAAAGGGCAAATGGTGTAAGGAGTACAGAGAAGTCCAGATGTGCGCCTTGTATTAGGTAGGGCTCTCTTGGTACAGACACCAGTTGAAGCTAACTAGGAAAAGGAGGGAATTTATCATGAGGGGTCAGGGCAGACGCAGCTTGGTCTCAGGATGGACTGAAACCACAGATAAGAAAGGTGGGGACTTCCCTGGTGGCACAGTGGTTAAGAATCCACCTGCCAACGCAAGGGACACGGGTTCGAGCCCTGGTCCGGGAAGATCCCACATGCCGCGGAGCAACTAAGCCCGTGCGCCACAACTACTGAGCCTGCGCTCTAGAGCCCGCGAGCCACATCTACTGAGCCCGCGTGCCACAACTACTGAAGCCCGTGCGCCTGGAGCCCGTGCTCCACAACAAGAAGAGCCACCGCAATGAAAAGCCCGCGCACCGCAACGAAGAGTATCCCCTGCTCGCCGCAACTAGAGAAAGCCCGCGCGCAGCAACGAAGACCCAACGCGGCCAAAAATAAATATATAAATTTAAAAAAAAGAAAGAAATGTGTCAGGCCTGCCTCGGCTCTGTGCTGCTCTGAGTCTTGACCATTTCTCTCTCTCTTGTTTCTTTGCCTCTTTAGCTGCCTTTCCAACAACCAGACCACACAGTAGAATATGGTCGCCCATTCAGAGTTTCCACGCTGTATGTCCAGCCAGCTCACCTGACCCCATGTATCAGCGCCTATTGCAGACCGCTGGGCAGTGTTGGCTAGGCCCAGTGTCTGGGAGTGAAATAAAAAGGGGGTCATGGTGCCGGGGGCAAAACTGGGCTGTGGGACAGGGGTTGACTCCCACGGAGACTTCGATACTGCAAGGGCATCAATCCCTGAGAAATGCCCTTTGCGGCAGGGCAGACTCTGAGGGTCAGATCAGGCCCAGGCCTGCTCCAGGCTCACGAGAATTAGGCAGTGGTCACGGTAATAATCATGGTGAGGAGAGCTGAGTACTGTCACTAAATACTAACTCTAGACCAGGCACTGTCTGAGTCCTTTATTTGCATTAATTAGTCTAAGCTCCATGACTGTGGAGTAGAGATGGCTTTATCTCCATGTGGCAGATTTGAAAAGTGATACCCCGAGCGGTGAAGTCTTTACACAGCTCCTAACAGATGGAGGTAGGACATAGATTCTGGCTCTCTGACTCCAATACCCAAGGCTCTTAAAATGCCCCCCTTCAATGGGAGGCAGGCCGGACCTCCCCGATGCTTCTCTCTGGCCACGTGTTTGGGTGTGGCCCTAGGCCACATTTCTCTTCCATGGCGTGGCCTTAAACACATCCCCCACCTTGGGACCTGTTCCAGCTCCCCCTCAACTTGTCCATCTTCTCTCAAGCCCTGCAGGCTCCATCAGGGCCTGATTCTGTCACCACCTTGCCTGGACTTCCTGCATGTAATCGCACCTTTGTCTGGTCCTGTGTTATCACTCTTCTGCTGCACCACTGCTCTGCATCTAAATACACATGTATTTCTCAGCACCCACCACGTAACCCTGGGCCTCTTGCAAATGTATTCATTTAAAGTAGTTGGTGATAGATTCATTATCAGCATGTCAAATCCTCAGTTTTAAGGGTTGATTTTATTGTCTGCTTTTATACCTGACCAGGTATGTAATTTATGTCTTTTCCATTGGTGCCAGAGTAACATACTGGGTCCTGTCTGCATTTTGCCATCAGACAAACAGCAGTTGAAGGGTCCAAAGTGTTATCCTTGCATATCAAGGACCACTCAATTGTCTGATTCTGGGAGGATGTTCCTATATATATATATTTTTTTTTTTAATGTCTGCAATCTTGAGCTGGTCACCCAACGTTTTTTAAATTGTGGTAAAATATACATAACATAAAATTTACCATTTCAGCCTCCTACTGTGTACAATTCAACAGAATTTAGTACATTCGCAATGTTGTGTAACCATCACTGCTGTCTAGTGCCATAATATTTTATCCCTGTGGCATAAAACCCTGTACCCACTAAGCAATCCCTCCCTCCCTCTCTCCCCCTAGTCTTTGGCAACTACGAATCTGCTTTTTCTGTCTCTGTGGATTTGCCTATTCTGGACATATCAAATAAACAGAATCATACGGTATGTAGCATTTTGTTGCTGGAGAGAATGTGGAGCACTGTTGGTGGGAATGTGAACTGATAACAGTCACTATGGAGAACAGTGTGGAGGGTCCTCAAAGAGCGAAACATACAACTACCATACGACACAGCAATCCCACTCCTGGGCGTGTACCCGGAGAAATCCATTACTCAAAAAGGCACATGCACCCCAGTGTTCATTGCAGCTCTATTTACAATAGCCAGGACATGGAAGCAACCTAAATGCCCATCGACAGAGGAATGGATAAAGAAGATGTGGTACATATATACAGGGGAATATTACTCAGCCGTAAAAAAGAACGAAATTGGGTCATTTGTAGAGACGTGGATGGATCTAGAGACTGTCATACAGAGTGAAGTAAGTCAGAAAGAGAAGAACAAATATCTTATATTAACGCATATATGTGGAACCTAGAAAAATGGTACTGATGAAAAGGTTTGCAAGGCAGAAATAGAGACACAGATGTAGAAAGCAATCGTATGGACACAAAAGGGTTTCGGAAAGCGGGGACAGGGGTTGGTGGGATGAACTGGGAGGTTGGGATTGACATGTATACACTAATATGTATAAAATAGATAACTAATAAGAAGCTGCTGTGTAAAAAAATATGTAGCATTTTGTGACTGGCTTCTTTCACTTAGCATAGTTTTTTTAGGTTCATCCGTGTTGTAGCATGTATGAGAACTTCATTCCTTTTAAAGTGTGAATAATGTTCCATTGTATGAATATGCTACATTTTGCTTATTCTTTCATCAGTTGATGGGCATTTGGGTTGTTTCTACCTTTGGCTATTATGACTAGTGCTGCTGTGAACATTCATGGATAAGTGTTTGCTTGAACACCTGTTTTCAGTTCTTTCGGTGATATACCTAAGACTAGAATTGCTGGTTCACATAGAAATTCTACGTTTAACTTACTGAGGAACTGCCACACTGCTCCAGAGCAGCTGCACCATTTTACAGTCCCACCAGCAATGCATGAGGGTCTCAATTTCTCTACATCCTTGATTCCAGCATCAACTTTTGACTTGCAGAATGAGTTTTATTACAACAACAGGGGGAAATACCTGAATTATTTAGGCTTCATTTATTTAATGAGACTATATTAAAGCAAGAATTGGAAACTTGTGTGCATTTTAATGCAAAATACGTCAAAGAATTTGAGATACATGAAAAGCAAAGGTTGTTGAACATGTAGGGATAAATTTGATCATTAGTTCATATCTGTGGACCATATAAATGGCAAGATCATAAAATCCATGGAGCTTCTTGCGTCAAGGCTGTGCCCTATGATATGATTCATTTGGTATATTTTTCTGTAAAAACGTGCAATAGCCCATCTCAGTGACATCTGATGTCATCTGCATACAATGAGTATCTAGTGTCATATTATTATTATTTCATGTCTATAATCCATCTGACCTATAAAAACAGAGACACGGTGTGCTAAGCTGTTATTCCTCTTCTGAAAATGTTAACACATTTTATGTGTACCTTCCATTTTTGCCAATGACATAAAATATTGAAACTTGTTATTTTTTTCTTCTGCCAACCCATGAATGTGCTACCCTTATCTGAAACCTAAATAAATACTTATTAATATATGGTGAAATTCAAATGAGCCCTTCATATAAATAAGCCTGCTCTAGAAATACATATTTCTTCAAATTTGTAGACCAGAATAACATGAAATAAATTTAACATCATTTCACATGTAGAACCACCAACCAAATAAATTTATGCTTCAATTTCCTAAACTCAGGTAAATAAGAAAGCGTATATATGGTTCTTCATTCCATAATCCATCATACACTTTAAGAACAGTATTATCTGGTTGAGATTTTTATAGGTCAAATGGAGAAGAATGTGCATAACGCCTGATTCTAGAATGATGGATGGGCTGGTGGAGGGGACACAGTGGAGTGAAGGTGGCTTTTTCCTTCATTTATTTATTCATTTTTTTCTTTTGGACAGATATTTATCTTTCCAAGCACTACCATGTGCCAGGTGTTGTGCTTAGAGTTGGAAATACAGGGAAGAACCAAAAAAACATGGTTGCTGGCCTCATGGAACTTACAGTTATCTATTGGTATATAACAAACCATCTTCAAATAGAGGGTGTAAATCAACACCTTGTTATGCTCAGTTTTGTAGGCCAGAAGTTTGGGTATCATACAGAGGAGAGGTTCACCTCTGCTCCAGAGTGACTGAGCTCTCATCTGGGGTGAATTGAGATGCCTGGAACCACATGTCTAAAGCCTCATTTGTGGCAGATGGCTAGATTCCTTGGTTCTTCTCGCACCGTTTAAGATCTTCTTTAATCTGCCACAGAGGGAGGCAGACATTAAAGAAGTATTCACATAAATAACTATTACAATGAGGACAAAGTACAGGCTTCTTTATAGCAATCAGGACTTCTTGATTGCAAATGACAGAAATCCAACCCAGATGGTCTAATGAAAAGAAGGGAATTTAACGATCCACCTAACTGAAGTCTGTGGCTGAATCCTGATGCTGTAATGATATGGTCAAGAATCTTTCCCTGTCTGTGGATGAGAATTGCCTCTTTACTCAGTTGATTTTATTCTCAGGCTGGGGCTCCTTAGTTGATGGCTACAAGGACCACCAGCTGCTCTGCATTCCTACCAGTTTATCAAACTCAACTGAAAAAGAGAGACTCTCTTTCTTAATAGTTCTATCAGATGGTTCTGGAATTAAATCTTGTTGGCCATGTTTAGGTCACAAGCCCTCTCCTGGACCAACCACTGTTGGCAGGGAGATGAAGTGCTTAGAATGGCCAGGTCTGGACGATGTGCTCACCTCTAGGACCTGGGAGTGGGATCGGCCCTACATGAACCACAAGTGGGGATGGGTGTTTGCACAAAAGGGAATGAGTTTCTTTTATTAGAAGAAGAGGGAAATAGATGTAACCAGACAAATACATAAAGTACCCATTACACAAGCCTGAAAACAGAGTGACCTGCCTTGAAGAGTAGGTTAGCATATAGGAGGACCTTGTGTCATTATTTCCAGTTATTCAACTTTCAGCTTTTATGTTTTCATTTTGTATGAAGCACTGGACTAGCTGTAACTGGGATACAAAATGAAGAGACAAATGGGTAATGTAGGGGATTCAAGGGATCTTGGGGTTCATCAAGGGAAAATATGACCACTAGGTGGCAGTAGCACACACGGGCTTTATTGGATGACCCTTTGGCAGTTTGCATACTGGGAAGTCTTTCACAGCAGGACACTGTCCAGAAGTGCAGGGGATCAATACTCAGAGGGGAGGACGGCAAGGAACTCCTCGGTGAGAGAGGGGTTCTGGAGGGAACTTATGTGTCCAGGTGACGTCACACACCAGCACAGTGAGGAGTCTGGGTCAGAGACCAGCAGGGTCTTGGGGTCTTTATGTCCCAGGGCTTATCTTATCAATGGCTAGCGAATGTTGGGCACAGTTTTGTGGGGTTTGCAAAGCAGACAGGCCCAAAATAGCTAACAATCTGCTTATTTGGGCTATATTTAAAATATTTGGATATAAAACATTTGAGTTTGGCACCTGCTGGCTTTTGAGCTAAAGGGTCCCAGCCTGCAGTGAAGAAATAAAAAACCTAGGCTAATACACAGAGACCATCTTGGCTTACTTATATAACAAAGATTTGGTAAGTGCCCTCAGTTATAAACATAGCAACTAGTTAATATCAGTAAGTCAAAGGCTTGAGGTACAAACTGTGGAATAATCATAATAGTGAATGCTTTTTACATACTTGTAGCAGATACTGTGCCACATGCCTTATGCAGATGGTCTCATTTATTTCTCAGAGCAACTCTGTGAGGTAGTTACTATTATTATCCCCATTTACAGATGGGAAAACTGAGGAGTTAAGTAATTCACCCAAGGTTATACAGCTAGTTGGAGGGGCAGATAAGATTGAGACCCAGGCAGACTGTCTTCAGGGGTCCATACTCTCAAACTGACTGCTACAGCATCTTCAGGGAGCTGGATCATCTTTCCTGGCCTCAGTTTTCTCACCTTTAAAAGTATGAATATATTACCAGGTGATACCTCATGGCCAGCCTGACATTCTATATGCCTAGGATTGCTCTGTGTGGTACCCCAGGAGGTAGGGGACCAGAGGGTAGTTTGCCCAAAGGAGAGCAGGATGGAGCAGCGAGTGGTGTGCAGGGTGGAGGTGGTATAATGTAGGAATTATGTGTGCAGGCTCCGCCTAGATATGAATCCTGTTTCCTTCACTGACTAGGTGTATAATCTTGGGTGGGTCACTTAATCTGAGTTTCTTCATTTGGAAAATACGAACGATGTTAATGACACTTCAATAGAATTTTGGGGGTGATTAAGTGAGGTAATGCCTGTTAAACATGTGGCACCATGCTTGCGAATATTGAGTTCCCATAGATATTTGTTATAATACTATTGATAATAATTATTATTGTCAGTGAAGGAACCATGAGATGGAGAGAGGAGGTTCAAGAAGTACAGGTAGGGAATCATCAGTGAAGGGCTTCATATCCTAGCTATTTTTAGTACATGAAATGTTTACTGTGTGCCAGGCACTCTGCCATCTGCTTGTTTTACGTTTGCCAATAAATAATAAATAAATAAATAAAATTCTAGACTTGTTCCCTGCCTTTACTTGTATTGTGTCCCACTTGGCTGGTGTTGGTGGTATAACACCCCACTTGTGGTGCTGTCTCTAACTAGACATTATTCTGGATCAGAAGTGTGGGTATTGTGAGAATGGGCATTGGAGAGTCATGGCCTTGGTTTTCATGTGTTGTGTAAATCTCTGAGCTTCAGATTCTGCATCTCTGATAGATCTTTAACAATAGTAACAGCCAGCACTTACTGAGAACTTACAATGTGCTGGGCACTGTGGGCTGTAAAGTAACTTGTTCAAGTTCACGCAGTTATGTAAATATCAGAGCTGGGTGTGAACTCAGGCTTCTAGCCCTAGAACCCACATTATTAGTGCCTCTTCATTCTGCACAGAGGTTCTGAAAGCCTCTGACATATGATAGACACTCAATAAACTGTAATCCTTATCATTCTTATTATATAGGATCTGTACTCTCAAAACAACTGTATTTGTTTATCCATTAAAAATTTCCCAAGTGGCTCTTCTTTGCTAAACACCCATGATACATGGTGAACAAAATTCCATCCTTGCCTTCAGGGGAGTCACCATCTAGTCCAGAGACTGAGCAGCAGTCAGCATTCAGGAGGCTAAGCTCCAGTAACAAATGCCTCCCCCGTCCCCAAAGTTTGGTGCTTTATAGTAGCAAGGGTTTGCTTTTCACTTGCGTGTCTTCTACATTCTGGCAAAGGGGAAGGAATAATAGTGGAACCACATGATGTTCTAGTTGGACATGGCATGACTCATGTTTGCACACATTTAATTGGCTAAAGCAAGTCTCACGGCAAAGCCTGACATCATTTAAGACAGGAGGTATGTTTCTCCACTAAGGAGTGTCACTGGGGAGGGCTCTGTAGGAACAGGTTTTGGAGGAGTAGTTTGGGAACCAATAATTAAATCTACCACAGATGAATTCTTAAGCAATTACAATATAACATTGTAAGTTTTCTAATGAAAGTGTCTATTCTTTGAGAAGAGAGGGGAGTGTTAACACTTTTTATGTGTCCTGAATTTACAACAAAGTAAAAATTAGAGCGTATTTTATTTTTTTAATTTATTTTATTTTTGGCTGCATTGGGTCTTCATTGTTGCGCGCGGGCTTTCTCTAGTTGTGGCGAGTGGGGCCTGCTCTTCGTTGCGGAGCGCAGGCTTCTCATTGCGGTGGCTTCTCATTGCAGAGCACAGGCTCTAGGCACGCAGGCTTCAGTAGTTGTGGCACACGGGCTCAGCAGTTGTGGCTTGCGGGCTCTAGAGTGCAGGCTCAGTAGTTGTGACACATGGGCTTAGTTGCTGCACGGCATGTGGGATCTTCCTGGACCAGGGCTCGAACCCGTGTCCCCTGCATTGACAGGTGGATTCTTAACCACTGCACCACCAGGGAAGCCCTAGAGCATAGTTTAGCTACTGAGCCTCAATTTTCTGGAACAAGAATAGAGAAAGCCTGTAATAGACGCATTTTGAGAACCCCAAATTCACTAGCCTGGTTAGAATGAAAAGCATTGACGGTAATTCTTCCCTTCTAAGAAGTGACGTGAGTTTTGTTGACAGCAGTGTCTCTTGTGTCTATAAGCAAAGGACTTGGGAACTGGGGTATCCCTGGAATGACCTGGGGAGAAAGGCTTGTTCGTGAGAACGTTATGTCCATGTACTCGGAGGTAGGGAAAGGGAAGGCACGATGGTGGTGGGAAATGGGGCATGAATCATGCAGAGATTGGTCCTAGATTCTGGTAGGTTATTTGGATGCCTACTCAATTGTTTTCCTTATAGTTCAGTGTGCCCCAACCTTCCTGTTTGCAAGTAAGAGAGAGAAGATATATAGAGGGTTTAAAAAATTTATAGTCACAACTCCAAAAAGTCATTTGTTTTTGTTGTTTTCAACTTCGTATAATGAAATTCAACTTAGACCTGGAGCCAGCATTTCCACTGATGATATAATTTAGTCACTTCTGGTTGAAAACTTAGTACCTTCTGGATAAATATCAAATAAATTCAAATTGATCCCCTACCCATTATTTTTCCCTTCTCTTTGGGTTCTTGGGAGACTTATATATTGTATTATCCTATCTTGGGGATGCGTATCTGGTCCATGAATCTCTCTCTGGACACTTCTGGATTCACTGGAGATATTTTCAGCCCCCATGATGCTAAGGGAGACTGGAGGTGGAAGGGTGAGGGTGGTAGGGCAGTTGTGCTATCTCAGCTCCTCTCTGACTTAAAATTCCATGTGGCTATAGTTTCTACCCTCCTATTGGTGTGTGCACTGAGAAGCTGCCCCACCCAGCTGCCCAGGGTAGGACATAAGATGTTAAGTCACTCTGCTTTCAGATCCCCAGATCTATCTGGGTGTTTTTCACCATCTCCTTTGTAGGATGAGGACTCAGGTTAGGCAGGGATCAGGTCCCATACTTTCTTGTTCATCTTTCTCTGTTTTAGCCAAGCTCCTTCCCCAGTCCAGGAAAAGATTTTAGAGTCTTCCTGTGTAGTGAGAAACTGCTCTGAGGTCATATTCTGTATTCTTCCTATTTCATGGCTTGTAGTTGTAACTCTATGCTCAGTTGTCCAAGGTTGATTCTCCATGGCTCAAAATCATCATTTGTTTATTTATTATTTGTAGAGCTTACTCTAGGATTTACAATATGCATGTTTAACTTAACACAGTCCACCTTCAGATAACAAACTGCTCACATATTGTTCATATATGTACAATATATGAAACTTATCACAATATATTTCCATTTGCCAGTCTCATTCTCTGTGCTGTTGTCATATGTTTTACTTTTATACATGTTATCAAATCCACAATACATTATTTTTTGTGCTTTAAACCAATTATCTTTTAAATGAGTTAAAACGTGAGAAAGAAAATATGTTAACGTTACTCAAATATTGCTCCTTTTAAGCACGCTCTTTTTCATTTTTGTGAATAAAAGTTTCCATCTAATGCCATTTTCCTTTTGTCTGAAGACATTTAACATTGCTTTTAATGAAAGTCTGTCGGTGATGAGTTCTCTCAGCCTTTGTTTATCTAAAAAAGTCATTATTTCATGTTCATTTTTTGAAAGACATTATTATTGGTTATAGAATTCTAGGTTGACAAGTTTTTCTCTTCAGTACTTTCAACATGCATAGATTATTTTCTGGTTTGCATAGATTCTGCTGATAACTCTGACATCATTCTTATCTCTGTTCCTCTGAATGCAATATGCTTTCTTCCTCTGGTTGATTTTAAGATTTTCTCTTTTTCACTGTGTGTTTGTTTGTTTAGCAATTGGTTTATAATATGCCTTGTTATAGTTTTCTTTGTGTTTGTCCTGCCTGAAGTTTATTGAGATTCTTGTATCCGTAGGTGTATAATATTATCAAATTTGGAAAAAATTTGTTCACCATTTCTTCAAACATTGTTTCTGTCCCTGCCCACACCCCACCCCCTCAGACTCCAAGTGCATAGAGGTCAGACAGCTTTATATTGTCAAAGAGGCTCTGTTTGTTCATTATAGATAGTTTTATTACTATAATTTCGAATTCACTGATCTTTTCTTCTGCATTTTTTAATCGGCTATGAATCTCCTCCAATAACAATTTTATTTCAGAAGTGCATTTTTCATCCCTAGAAGCTCCACTTGGTTCTGATTTAAATATTATATTTTTTTCCTCATTATAATCATGCTTTATTTTACAACCTTGAACATTCAAAATGTATCTATAATAGCTGTCTTAACAGCCATATTTTCGAATGCTATCACTTGTTATTTCTGGGTCTGCTTCTATAAACTGATTTTTCTTGAGGCTACAAGTTATACTTTCTTGTTTCTTTACATGTCTGGTAATTTTTTATTGAATACTGAGCATTATGGATTTTGCATTTTGGGGCGCTAGATTTTGTTACACCTCTACAAAAAAAATGCTCATTTTTCTTTCCTGACAAGTATTTTAGTTACTTGCAGATCAGTTTGATCCTTTCATGGCTTAATTTTAAACTCTTTTTGGATAGGCCTAGAGTTGCCATTATTCTAGGGATCATTTAGTTTCATTTCTAAAGCTTTATCCTTCTGGAGTTTCTGCTGAATATGCCCTGAATTCCAACAAAGCCCCTTTACTTCGGCTGGTGAGCGTGCAAACAATTTGTGGCCCTGTGAGATCTCTTGGAATTATTGGGCTTGCAGCTCCCCAAAATGTAACTGTTCTCTCCTGGAATTTTTTCTTGCCAGATCATGTAGGGTTTTATCTTACCCATACATAGGATTGATATTCAGCCAACAACTCATAGAGACCCCTGTGCAGATTTCTAGAGATCTCTGTATAATTCCCTCCTTTTCAGTACTTTGTCTTGCAAATTACAGCAAACTTAGCCTTTCCAATCTCTGTCTCCTCAATTCAGTGTCAAGTGCCGGGCTCTCCTTGGGTTCCTCTTCCCATGCTGAGGTCTGGACATTCCTTTTTTGCAGACTGCTGGTGATGATAGGACTCAACTTTTTCTTTTCTAAAGGATCACAGTTCTGTGCTATTGTTCAAGGTCTAAAAATATTTGTTTCTGAGGTATTGTACAGTTTTCTAGTTATTTATATAGCAGGAGGGTAATCTGAATCCTCTTACTCCCTCATGGTCCAAGGCAGATGCCCTCAGAGTGATTCTATTGGATACTAGTTCTTTTTTTTTTTTTTTTTTTTTCGGTACGCGGGCCTCTCACTGTTGCGGCCTCTCCCGTTGCGGAGCACAGGCTCCGGACGCGCAGGCTCAGCGGCCATGGCTCACGGGCCCAGCCGCTCCGCGGCATGTGGGATCTTCCCGGACCGGGGCACGAACCCGTGTCCCCTGCATCGGCAGGCGGACTCTCAACCACTGCGCCCCCAGGGAAGCCCTGGATACTAGTTTTTGATGAATACGCTACATCCTCAGAATTGCAGTTAGTGCAGTGGTTTTCTTGAGAATGTGTAAGATTTACTTATGCTTGGTTTGAAAGGATAGATTTACCTGAAAATTAGAGAAATTCTACACGGAAAGAAATTTTAATTCAAGGAAATGTAAGGAAATTAATTCAACAACATTTATTGAGCATCTTCTACTTTCTAGGAACTTTCCTAGTTGCTGGGCATACAACCATAAACAAAGAGGCTTTTCTTAAAGTCTCTGCTCTTACCAGCTGCACTGTGGAGAAAGTGGAGAAAGAGGCAACAAGCACAAAAAAATAAGTGAAATCGTAAAATCTGTACCATGTCAGATGTGCTACGTGAATCATAGAGAAATAATGATCTTCCCAGCACACATGTGGTACTGATTGGAAAACATGGCCACTGTCCTTTCACAGAACTTAATGATAGAGGCCATCTGTTTAGAGGTAACATAGCCAACTATATTACCATAAATGTAAATCTACTCTAGAGCTCTCCCCTCCTGCCTGCTGATCTCTGTAATTTATAAACGCTTAACTCAAAGTCATCTTCATAGAAGTATTTGTTAACTTGTTTCTTTTCAGTGTCCCCCACAGGACTGGATGCTCCATGAGGGTAAGCATCTTGTCTGGTGTTGCTCACGACTGTATCCCCCAAGCATTTCCATTTAGGCTTGGCATTTGGAGGGTGTTCAATCTGTTACCTGTTCAACACATGTGTTGAAGAGATTCATGGATGTAACGCTTCTTGACACCTGCCTGGGTCATACCTTATGTGTATGACCTTTAAAATTGGTAGCCAGTTTCTCTTTGAAAGTTACCTGCTGTGATTCCACTTTCGCTCTTTCTCTTTTTGCAGCTGTACAATCATTGCACACCCTCAATGACCAGATATCCCATTTTATTGTCACCAAGTCGAAGGCGCTGGAGGAGGACCAAGACCCGTTTCTGCCCACTGAAAAGGAGACTCTGAAGAGTTCCATGATGTTGATGAGGCACCTCTTAATGGATGCTCAGGTACAGAGATCAGTAAATAAATTCTATATACAGTAGGTGGTAACCTTTTTGGTTTTCTTCTTGGTATAAACTGTGCAAAAATGTTCATCTATCACATTCATTGCAACTGCCTTTGCGATGAAGAGCAGACATTCTGATATTTGAGTATTGGATTTCTAATTAGGTATTATTTTGGATTTAGTATTAAAATAGCTTGTTTTTAAGTCAAAGTAATAGGGCTTAAAATAATATACGTGTTGTCTCTGAGAATTTAACAGGTCTCCCATTAGCCTTGGAAAGTGAAAACCCATTTACATAGAAATTTGGCAGGCATCAGAGCTGGCAAAGGCTTTGGAGTGGAGCAATACTTATCCCAAACAGCATCACTGAGTAACTAATGAATATTTTGGTACATTTGATGCACCACCAGTAAGCGAATCAGCACTATTTTTTTTGTCTTATTTTTTTTCTTTGCAAGGCTAGCAATGAATTAATTACAGAAGATGCTTAGCTCGTTGCATGCTTTGTTGAGATGTGATTCTTCAAGGTTTCTCCTTGTGCACTATTTTATTGAAATATTTAGAAAATAATTTATCTACTCCTTCTGGTTTTGTTGGTGGGTCTCTCCAGATATGTTGATAGGCAAACACCAGGTGTTTTAAGAGAACTGATGGTTTTCTGTGTTTGTGAAGCCAAGCTGAACTAGATTTTTTTTGTTGTTTCCACCTCTTCAGTATCTAGAAACTCTTCAGAAAATGTTCTCTGGGTCTGGTGATTTTGTGTTAGTTTGTCCTGGAGCTTTCTTCCTGAGCTTGTTTTCTGTTCAACAGCAGTGAGGTCAGAATGGTTGGTGGTTTCCCGCGTTCCACTCTGTATCAGATTTTGCACTGTGGTTTCTTTGCTTTTGTTTCTATCATGGTGCTGTTTTACATTTTACTTTTAAAATCAATCCTGAAGCCTGGATCTTGTACCAATAAGACTTTAACTGGCAAGGTTTTTGTGTATTTCTCACCTGTCAATGCTTGAAGCTGCCCCACGGGATTTTTGAGCCCCTATATTGAGATGGCCCACATTATGCAAAGCCTTTCATTTTTATTCACTGTTCTCCCTTTTCCCCTTTATTATGAGCAGCCCATTCAGCCTCTCCTTTCTCCCCAGGCCTTGTCTAGCGGAAAAAGGAAAGATTCTGAAGCTACAACAACCAATTTTAAAACTCAGAAAAAAGGGAAATTTAGAACAATTGACCAAATAAAAGAGAGCAAATTGGTCTTGAAAGGATTAGCTTTCCTCAGTGCCTAGACCCAATCCTATAGATCATACAACAGCCAAGGGAACCATCTAGATGAATCCTTAATGATGTTCTGTAAACTCCTGTTTGCAAAATCTAACCGAGTAAAAAACCATTCACCTTTTCCCTCTCCTTCACATATGAGCTTACTAATGCCTAGAACTGGATTTCGAGAATGTTTAATGTTGCTTAAGGAAATATTTCCTCCCCCTAAATACCAAATTCATTTAACAACTTTTATCCCTTGTGGCTTTGATCACAATTTTTCCCTTATTTATCCAATGGGACTCAGATATCCCTTATAATGTGGTTACTGGGTGGGAACATTTTATTATCTCATTCTCTCCTGATCCCAAATCAATGCCTGCTAGAATTCTCTCAATTAAATAGATAGAAAAAATGGAGCAAGGTATAGTGGATATTCCGCTAAGTCATGCATTCTGAAAGGAAGGTCAGTCGGGTCTTCTTCCAGAGAAAAATAATCATAGAAAGTCAGGTCGGAAAGTGGTATAGTGTCTGGAAATGTTGTTTCTTTGCCTCTGTTTTTCTTTTGCACTAATATAGGGTGAGGTGGGTTGTGATTAATCTAAAAATACCACCTTCATTTATTTTCTTCCAAAACCATTAAGCTTTTCAAAGCATTATTTGTGGTTATGGTCTAGGTCCACGGCTGAAGTAAATTAGAATCATGTTACCTGGTACCCCCAGACTCAGAGCACCTCTGAAATAACTCTCTATAAGATTCGTGTTGTCAAACTTATAAAATGCTAAGGAACCCCAACATTTTGGGGATGGCCAGGGGTAATATGTAGTTTTGAGTTCTGAAATAGACAACCAGAGATATGTGTTTTATAATGAGAATCTTTACTGAGCATCTTTGGAAATTCAGTTATTTTCCGTTCAGTTGCTTCTTCTTGACTCCACCCCAAAGACAAATGAATGCGCTTACTTCATTTTCTAAGTTCATCAATAATGAGAGGTCAACAGCATGTAAATATAAGGTCTAGGTACCTCCTTCCGTTCTGGCTGCATTTTGCGGTATTAATAGATGTTTGTGTGTTGCAAGACGTAAGCCCTTCAAGAGTAGTAACCACATCCGGAATTTGGTTGGTATCGTAGCCTGCTCAGTTGCGTACCCAAAGGACTCTTAACAGTATTAGATTATGATGAAATACTCTGACATCAGCTTGCAAGTTGAATGAAGTCAGGCAAAAAGGAATGCAGAGAACCTAGAGGCTGCTTCCAGAGTGACTGCTTAAGAGGCATAATCGATTCAAGTCACATCTGTCTTGGAAGCAATAAATCCCGCTTAGGAGAATGTCAAAGGCAAAAGCATTGCTGGGCTATGAAATGCCACCTCGGAGGATTGTAAAACAGTATGCACAGAGCAAACACATCTCCCAAGTATAATGGGGGTGCTGGAGATGATTGACAGGTCTGACAGTCCATCCTAGAGAATAGAATCAAGAAGGAACATCTCACACAGGCAGCCCAGAGGCCTACAATTATTTATTCATTCCCTAAACGTCTTTCTGAACATTTAAGGGGTGTCTAAAAGAGGCCAAGTGCCTCTATTTGCATTCCATTCCTTTTGTAATCCAAAGGCCCCCAAATTCAATGAAGTGTACCATTCAGATGGTATTTGAAACCTGATCTTGTGGCTTTGATTCCTGAGAGGTCTGTCTAAACCCAGGCTGCGGACTCAGCCTCGTAAGTGATTAGATTCATAACACCGAAGAGGCAATTCTTTCTGGTAGAGATTAATTCTTCTACTCGTACTGTGTGACTCTGCATGCTAAGAGAGGTTGATTACAGCAAATTAAATCTCCTATTGGCAGTTCTCTCCTTCTTCTCCCCGAAGACCTAATTTCATTATTTATTAAGGGGTGAACAAATGCCTGCGAAAACAATAAGATCACTTTGTTGACAGTAAGGTCTTCCTCTGGAAGGCCGCGTACTGAAAGGCAGAGGCTTTCTGTGCCTTATGGTGGCAGGGCGCGGTGCAGCTTCTGCAGGCCATGGAGCATGGAGTGGCCAAGGAGGGCCTGTGCTCCACTGACCCTCGGGCTCTGTCCAGGCCTGGCAGTGAGTGAGGCTTCTCTGTCTGGAACGTGGCTTGCCCGAGTTTGGAGGGAGAGCTCAGTTTAAGTGAGGCTGAGTCATTGGTACACCTTTCCCAGAGCTCCGTCTCTAGGAATGAAGTAAGCAAGCCTTTAAAAACAAAAATAAACTGTACAACCATCACCTCTAAGCAAGTCTGCACGTACAGCCTGGCGGAAGTCAAATATCAGGCAGAAGAGAAATGAAACCTGCTGTGTGTTTTGGACTCTCCTCTCCCCTGCTCTTTCCTCATTGCCCCTTTTCTTCTTGCTTTCCTTCTTCTCCTTCTTTCTCCCCACACCCCAGAATTTTCCCTCCTTCCCTTCTGTCTTCTCCTTCTCTCAGCTTTCACTTCTCTCATCCCTCTCCAGCCTCCTCACCTCTCTGTTGGCAAAATATATCTTAGTGGAAATGTGGAGTGAGATTCTGCCCCTTTTGTCCCTTCATATCTCACCCCTTCCCTCCCCTTCCCTCCCCTCTCCTTCCCTTTGCCTTTCTTTTCTTTTCTTTTCTTTATCTGTCTTTCTGTTATTTGTGTTCAGGGAACTCAAAAGCATATTTGACAAAGACCTATATTCCCCTTGCCAAACAAGAAGGAACACACCAGGAGGGGGCAATTGGCAGGAGGCAAACCTGGCATTCAGGAGGCCGATGGGGTCCCTGCCAGCATCAGAGACTCAATATAATTTGGGTGGCTTCATTTTCCTTTCTTGTTTTGTTTTCTAGAGCAGTCTGCCCTGGTTGATTATGCCTTCTGATTAATTTCCGGCAAGAATCAGGCTGATTTAACAGGAATAGATTGACTGTTAGAGCTACCTGTGCACTCTCCCTCTCTAGACTGGCCTCAGAGTGTGGGAAGTGTGGTTTGGAGCAGAGGCTCAACCAGAGCAAACGTGGGCTCAGGCTCCTGACAAATAGGAGGGTCAGGTCTGTACAGTGGACATCAGCGTGTGTGGGGGAAGGGACTTCGGGAGCCAGATAGTTGACACACACTCACCACAGACGTATACATCAAGGTGATTCCTCCTGTTAGCAGCACTTTCCACCCTCTCTGAATTCAACCCGTACTCACGGTATGGACCCTGCGGTTATTACTAGTGCACTTATCTGGTGTTTTATAGCTACACCCGGCTTCACAGTCATAAGTGAGACCCTGTTGACAGACCTGGAGAATGTCTTGTCCTCACATTGCACAAACTGAGGTACCAGATGGATGCTTGACTTCTCAAGGTCACAGACACTGGCTGTGGCTATGAGGAACACCCCAAGTGTAGTTTTTTCTTATTATCTTCAGAAATGTGACACCAGGCTGAAGCAAGAGCTGGAACACTCCCCAGTGTTGTAGCAAGCAGAGAAGAAACTCTGAAATTAGAACGAGGGCAAAGAGGCAAAGTTTTCATCCTAAGAAAATTACCCTGGGATATTTTTAAGTCTACTTATGCCATCAGATTTCTACCTCTTAAAGGTCAGAGAAGAAAGAAATACTCAAATGGAAGCTGAAAAATTGAGTTCACCTAACAGGAAAGCTACAATGGTAAGCTGATTATTCAAAAGAGTCTTAGCTTATCCCCTCCAGTAATCCGTGTGCTCCATTACCCATCCTTTCCTTGCGTGTTTGAAAAGGCAATGCTATTTTCCATCTCAGAATGCAAAACTATAAAATTAGCAGGTCTGAAGTTTGCAGTTTCTTACATAATGAGCACAAGCCCACTTTCCATCCTGCCATGGTGATTTTGATCTTTTAAAATCCTTTTTTTTTTTTTTTTTTAAATACAATTTAACCTACAGGCATTGCCAGGCTGAGATGTGATCCCATCAGTTACAGAGCTTATGCAATCACCTTCCCTGTTCAGAAGAAATGGAGGGTGAGATGTGAAATTGTAATTCTGACCCTCTGTTAAGCTTGTGTTTAGGTATTTTTTTAAAGAAAATAGAGAAAGGTAGCCTCTTCTGAGACCTCTGGCACCTTGCAAAAGCCATGAGGCAGAATTTTAGGAGAAATTCTGAAATGCTGAAGGTTATTTTCAGTGTTCACCATGCAAAGACCCAGGTATAATTGGAAATGAGACTCAAAAAAATTGGACTCCTGTCCATTGCTGTATTCTAATGGAAGACAGCATCTCTCAGGATGGGTAATGTTTGAATGGAATAGTCTCTATCAAACTGGTATAGTTTCCAACAATCTGTGTGGTGCTAAAGAGCAATTTGGGAATTTATTTTCACATCATAGAACCTTTATGTTACATTTTTAGATACTAACTGGTTATTTTAATGATATACCTTTCAAATGGTAAGAAAATAGACTTTATGCTGGTCTAATAGTTGATGGTTCATGTTACAATGAGGTGGATCTGATATAGTAACAAAATCATGGCAGGTTAGGGGTAAGCAATGGGCTAGAGCTCTTTGGTCAGCAGCAGAGACAAGCTCTGGTTAACGTAACAAGGGCAAAATTTAACAGAAGCAAATAGGGTAGCTGTTAGGAAAAACTGAAGAACTATTTCTCAGAGAAGACAGGAAAGAGGTTAGCTATGGAGATCTGGCTATCAAGAACTAAAGAGCAGTTGCTTCAGGGTGCTGTGTGGGGATAAATTGGCCCCGAGCATTTTCTCTCTTTGTGTCACTTTGATCAAGACTCAAGTTCCTAGAAGAGTCTGACTGAGCTGTCTTAGGTCATTGGGTCCTCCTCCTTCTCGGACATGGGAGGGTGTGCATGTTGATGGATGGTCCCACCAATACCACATGCATTTTGGGGAGGCATTATTACTACAAGAAGGGAGAGTGGATATGGAGCAGATGGAAACAATAATAACTTGACCGTGCATTTGGTGAATTTGGTGCTTGTGTCCCAGCCTAGAGCTTGGCATTGCACTAAGGTCTGGAGACAGAGAGGGACGGAACATTGGCTCTGCCCTAGAGGGACTCAGGATACAGTGGGGTAGATAACCAGACACTGAAGAGTCCTGTGGTAAGGCACGTGTGGCTACGGAAGCTCAGAGAAGCACCCAGCTGATATTTGCAGATCACTTCCTTGTTTACAAAGCACTTCTGCCAGCATTTTCTCGCCTTTTTCACTCAGCCATGAGAGGTACAGGAGGTTGGGTATTACTATCATCTCTGTTTGGCAAACTGGCTATTAAGCTTTAATAAAATAGCCTTTTTTATATTGTTCCATCCAGCCCATCACAAAGTGAGCGTAATTGAGTTCCTACTTGTAGGTGGTGACCCTCAGAGTATTTGCTTCCTGAAGGGGTTATTAAATAGAGAGAAAGGGAGGGTGTAATTTGGGGAGAGAAGATTAAAACCTGGCTTCAGACATACAACAGCACTCATAACTCAAGTGTTTTTAACAATTACAAGAAATAACATTCCCAAAGCTAAACTCCACCCTCTCAGAATCCTAGAGGGTTGAGGGTTCCAAGAACACGGTTTTCAAAAATCTTTAAATAGAATATAAAGGTATTACCTTTCCCTCTAAAATATCATCACCTCTTCATGGTGCCCATTGTCACATTGGCAAATATTTGGCTCCCAAAATAATACCCAGTCCCACCATTACCCTTTAAATAAGAGGTTCTCAAATGAGAGAGAGGAGAGCAATTCTGCCCTGCTGGGTGCGTTTGGCAACATCTAGAGGTATTTTTGATTGTCACAGTTAGGGTGGGTTCTTGGAGAGGGGTAGTGGTGCTACTGGAATCTAGTGGGTAGAGGCCAGGCATGTGGCTAAACTTCCTATGACGCACAGGCTGGTTTTCCACAGCAGGGAATCATCCAACCCCAATGTCAATAGCGTCAACATTGAGAAAGCCTGCTCTTAGACCCAAGGCTGACTTTTTCATTGATCACAGAACTCTTCCAGGCTCAGAATCATTTTGGTTTTGAAGCCCTACGATTGATCAGAATTGGTCCTTGGGCTTCCCTGGTGGCGCAGTGGTTGAGAATCTGCCTGCCAATGCAGGGGACACGGGTTCGAGCCCTCGTCTGGGAAGCTCCCACATGCCGTGGAGCAACTGGGCTCGTGAGCCACAATTACTGAGCCTGCGCGTCTGGAGCCTGTGCTCCGCGACAAGAGAGGCCGCGATAGTGAGGGGCCTGCGCACCGCGATGAAGAGTGGCCCCCGCTTGCCACAACTAGAGAAAGCCCTCGCACAGAGACGAAGACCCAACACAGCCATAAATAAACAAATTAATTAAAAAAAAATTGGTCCTCAAGATATATCTTAGTTGTCCATTTATTCATTTTCTCATTCATTCATTTAGCATTTACAGTGTGCCAAACACTGTGCTACATTGTGAGGAGCATCAGTGAAAACAAAAGTGATCCTTGTTCTCAATGGATCTTGTACTTTAGTGGGGGCAAGTAACTCTAAATATGTAGGTAAACAAATAATAAAGAGTTTCAATACTTGTCTTAAAGATGTATTAGAACCTAATTTAGATAAGGGTTCAAATGCTTTCTTTCTTGAATGTGACATTTAAACTGAGATCTGTGAAGAGAGAGGGGGAGAGAGAGAAAGAAAGGGGGAAAGAGGGAGAGAAAGAGAGAGCACGACCTCTTCTCGTGTTTCATTGTGAATATCTGTACTTTAAATTAGTTGTGTGTGTTTAGCATTACTCCATGAGTAACTGGAAATAGACCTCCTGGGATGTTGCAAAAGATCTAAGCAAATTATTTATTCCAGAAATTTACATTTAATTTAGGGATTATAAAAATTCCAACTAGTCCCTCGGGAACAGAGAATCTTTCATCTTCTGCCTATGGGTGTCCACAGAGGAACCAGAATCTCTGTCTTTTCTTACTGGATGTTGTGGACATAGAGACACACACAAAAGAAGGCTAGCACGAGTTCTTTAAGCTACTTGAGACAGGAGTCAGAATGGATGAAGAGAAAGCAGGGAAGACGTTGAGTTATTTTGGACAAGAAAATGAAGAGGTGAAGCCACAGTTACTGAACTGAAGAGCTGCTGTATAGAACCTGGGCAACAGTCAATTCTCAATTAGATACTTATAGATTAGCAGATTTATAGATCGCCTATGGGCAAAGCATTTCTTCCCTGGTGGCATGCACTCGGGAAATGTAAAATGATGTTCGTCTGAATAAGACATAATTAGAAAGGTAATTTTGTTGCCAATATATTTTTTCACCATAATGGAATTCAGTACAGACTTTTAGTATCGGTTATTTGGTATTTTTTTATGCTGCGGCTCCCATCCATTAGTCAGATAATAGAAAGTCTAGTGTATGCCAGATAGCTGTAATCCTAAAATAACTCACACTTAGAACGGTAATTCTTATACGGAGCTCTTGGGGCCTCCCATTCATGTTAAACTCAAACATTTCCTGTAGAGCAGCCTGGTAAATTGAGGCATGGTGTTGCTAAGCGTCATCATTCAAATCCGATGTTAGGTCTGGGAGTAGAGCCAGCAGGTTCTCCTAAACACCAACTCAAGCCAAGATTCCATGTTCCTTCACTTTCTTGTCTTGGAGTCAGTCACACTAAAAAGTGATTTAATGTGAGATGGTGACCTGGCTATTCCAAATGCTCACTTATTCCTGGGGAGCTTGAAACAAAGGCACTCACTTTGGCCGGCTTAGTAGGCTCAGATATTTAATTTCAGAGTGGATGTTCTTGTCTCGCTTTACTGATATGAACCTAATTCCTCTTCCTCCGCCCCCCAAAGTATAAGGCAAAGAGAAGACATTCATGATAGAATTGATGAGAATCATGACATAGATTTGAATCAGTTAACTATTGCCACATAACAAACCATCCCAAAACGGAATGGCTTAACACAACCGCTATTCATTTACTTCTTATAAGTCTATGGATTGACTGGGGCATTCCACTAAAATGACATGGGTGGCTGATCTTCACCGGTCTCACTCATACATCTATGGTCACTGGGGCCTGGCTGGTCTAAGATGGCCTCAGCTGGTATGATTCAGCTTTCCTCTGCAACCTCTCACATCCCTCCAGCAGGCTAACTCTGGAATGTTCTCATAGTGGTGACGGGGGGGGGGGAGGGCCATAAAAAGAGGAAATGGACAAAAGCAGCTACGTTTCCAGCCTATGTTTGTATCAAGTTTGCTACCATTCCATTAGCCAAAGCAAACCCAATGACCAAGCCCAGAGTCAGTGTGGGAAGACACCACCAAAGGGAGGAGTGAAACATGGGCCATCAGTGTAGTCAGTCTACCACGTAAAGCAAATCAGAAGATTTCTTAGCATAATTCTGGATGATTTTTGATCTGTTTGAAATGGGAGTTTGAAGGGTCCTAATTAGCAAGCTTCATGCACATTCTCTTTTGGAAGACTGCTCCAGTCAGTTTTTTTAGAGGGACGTGAATTGTGCTCTCCTGTTCTGATACATGCACAGAGGACAGACTGTGTTTGGACAGCTGGAGGATATATTTTAAAAGGGATCTATGTCAGGCTTGGACAGGATGATTTCAAATGGGCCCGTGACCAAGTGTGAGAAGTGTGGGTTTGTGTTAGCTCTAGAAACGTGATGAGCCGTTAAAAGACCATTGTTCTAGCTGGTCGTTTGAGCCAGGTGCATGACTAATTTGTTCAACAAATGCTTCCAACCATGAGAAAGGCACAATGGTAAACATTGCAGGGAGATGTGAAAAATAAAAGTAATGAAGGTTCATTGAGTACTTACTATGTGCCAGACCCTCTACTGAGGACTTTGTCTTACCTCCATTATCTCATTTGTGAGGTACATGTTATTTCCCTTATTTTATGGATGAGGAAATGAGGCCCAGAGAGGTCACGCATCTAGTGAGTAGCTGTGCTACTTTGATTGTAAGAATGGCTGCAGTTCTTTACTTTCTTCCTTTGCAATACGAGTCTGCAGCCTTTCTCATTAAGAGGGAGAGTCTATTTCCCCACCCCCTCGAATCTGAGTTGGCCTGTGATTTGCTTTGGCCAAAACAATGTGGTTAAAGGGTGAGTCAGTCCAGAGCCTAGACATCAAGATGGTGTGTGCATGCTTCTTTCTGCTCTTTCTTGAAACCTTGCCTCTAGGCTAGCCAGCTGGAGGAGGAAATCTCCTCCAGGATGGAGCAGAGGTAATTCTCCTTGCCGAGCCCATCCTAGACCAGGCAACCCCCAGCTGACCCACTAAAGTGCCAATATATGAGCAAGCCCAGCTAAAAGTCACCCAAGCTCAGTCCAGAACAGCAAAATCACTAATCCTTCTGTAGACCTGTAAGACATAATAAATGGTGGTGGTTGTGAGCCCCTAAGCTTCAAGGTGGTTTGTTACATGGCAGGAGCTAACTGCTACAATAGCAGAGCTGGTATTTGAAGTCAGATCTGACTGATAACTAAGCCCTATAACTGGAAGAGAGGCTGGGAAATTGGTCTAGCCATGCTCTCAGGAGAAAGAGAAAATGGATTTGGTGAGTCTTTAACCATTTTCTGCCACACATGCCCTCTGGTTTCACATCATTCATCCAACCTGAAACCATAATAATGGTGAGGAAATTCTTTAATGCATTCAAGCAAAGGGATTACATGGTTATATTTGGGTGTTTGAAAGATCACTATGGAGGAGGTGTGATGGGTGGTTGGATTGGAGTGAGATAGAAGACAGGAGACAGTTTGTTTTGGCAAGGGATGGTAGGATAAGAAACTGTGGTATGGGGCAGGAAGATTAAAGAAGAAGGAACATATTCAGGAATTTAAGTAAGACTCACTAATTGACATTTGGTGGTGAAAAAGAGAGACATGCCTAGGATGGGTCTTAGATTTTGGCTTGGGCACTTGGGAAAATGGTAGTATCTGATAAAGGAAACAGAGGAACGGTAAGCTTGGAGGGGCAGTTTGGTTTGGGGTCTATGAAGATTGAGGGACCTATGGGACATCTGGGTGGGACTGTGTAGGAGACAGTCAAATATGTCTTCAGCTTCAGAGGGAGTTGTGGGCTGAACAAACAGAGCTGGTGTCGTCAGTGTGTGTACTGGTGATTGGAGTTACATTGTGTCAGTCACACTTCTCAGTAGCAGACAACAGAATCTATTCTAACTAACTTAAGTAGAAAGGCCTTTTAAGAAAAACCAAAAATTTTTGAGATATTTTGGTGGTTCACAGAATCTCCAGAAGGTCTTGACAACTAGGTTTGGAGGTTACATAGCCAGGAATAACAGTAGCCAGGAGACACCATCCAGCTGTCCCACGGCTACTGTGTCGCACAACACAGCACCCATGACACGGAACACTAGAACCTCCTCAAGAGCTGTCCTGAAGAGCCAAGTGCTTGTGCCTCCAGCTCACCCAAGGAGTTGTCCACTTTCACCTCATTCAGGAAGAACCTAGACCACCTGAGAACCTTAGCCACAGGGGAATCTGGGAAATGTAGTTTTAGATTTCCATTTTCTGTAGTCCAAAGAAGTGGGCCTTAGTGTTGGAATGTGTATGGGTGAGCCAATGCATTGTACCCCCAACAGAAGCATGGAGGAAATCACATGGGAAATTCTACAGTGAGGAACAGAAGAAGAAGAAACACTCTGAGGAATAGCCAACAAAGTCCCCTTTTCACTTAAACTAGATTGACATGGGTTTCTGTCATTTGCAACCTAATGAGGCTTTACTAATAGGGTACCCACATTTTACGGAAATGCCATTCTTCATACCCAGTGTCATCCTGTAAATATGCCATGTGTTCCCTTACATGAAAAACCACAGAGCCAAGGGAAGACCCTCTGTGAGCAGAGGCATCTAGACACTTGTAATTAAGCTCTAGGAGGCTTCTCGCCTATACACTTACAAACTCATGCAGTATTATACACTTTGTTTATACACTTATACAGTCAAGCACAGGGCTTGAATTCCAAGAAGACCATTATAAAGTGACAATTGTGTTAAATCAATAACCTACTAGTTTGAAGTTTGAATACATGCACGGACGTGGCACAAGGGGTTTTATTCCTGGGCCTGGACAAGACCAAACAAAACCAAATGTGTTATAAAGGAAGCACAAGCTGTACTCTGGTGTTCATGAGTGACGTGTGTCACGTTTGAATGTCTGTGGTGGGTTTTCAATGTATTTTTAAATGAAAGTTGAATCAATGTTTGTAGAACCTTAGGCATACCTCTACAAAACACCACAGTTATGCAGAACACAATTTGCACATGGATGGCCCACACTGAGTTTTTTCTAGCTACATCAAAATGGACCAACTCCTTTGTTATGGGTTGAATTGTGTCCTCCAAAAGAAGGTATGTTGGAGTCCTACCCGCTAAAACCTCAGAATGTGAACTTATTTGGACATATGGTCTTTATCCAGGTAAACAAGTTAAAATAAAGTCATTAGAATGGGGCGTAGTCCCATATGACTGATGTCCTCATAAAAAGGGGAAATTTGGAGACAGAGACAGACACGCACGGAAAGGAGACAATGTGAAGATACAGAGGAAAAACTCCATGTGAAGAGGGAGGATTGGAGTGATGGATATATAAGCCGAAGGACACCTGGAGCTACAGGAAGCTAGGAGAGAGGCATGGACCAGATTATCCCTTAGAGCTTTCAGCAGGAACTAAACCTGATGCCACCTTGGTTTGGGGCTTGGTGAGACTATAAATTGCTATTCTTTAAGCCACCTGGTTTGTGGTACTTTGTTACGGCAGCCGCAGGAAACTAACACATCCTTACTCATGAGAAGATCACAAACTTAGAAAGAATGAGACATTTTTATACGAGGCACAGTGTGGTTCAGTAGTAATGTATTTCTTTTCTTCATTTGTTTCATGGCAGGAAAATAATCGCTGTTAAAGACCAGCATGCATGTTTCCTTCCTCTCCAAAGAGTAACGGTCCTGAATGCTGGACCTAGAAGCTTGTATTTCACCTAAGGAAAGGGTCCTGTAAGAACCTGGGTGTACCATAGCAGGTGGCTGTGTTTTATCACCGATGACTGTAGGTGGTATCACTGTTGTTTATGCCACAGATGCCAACATCTCACATAATTTGTTGATTCCCTATTGTTGGTTCCTCTGTGTCATGGGAGTTGTCACCTGGCTCATGCTTTTCTTTTCATCATCATTACTGCCTCCACTCTGTCATCCTTCCAACTCTAAGTCAAAGGGAAGCATGTCTTCTCTCATCTGGGAAGTATTCCAGATGTATATTATTAGGATGTAGGAGCACTTGACATTTCAGATCATCACGAGGGCCTCTTAATCAGACTCAGCTGAACTTTGGTACTTTAGGAGGACTGTGGGGGCAGATAAGCAAGTGAAATGGAGATTTAGCAAAGTTCACTGGCACCGTTGCCCTCAGAGTCATGCTGCTCCCCCAAGACCGGCACTCTGGGCCTCTCCCAGGATCCAGCACCTGGCTCAGCGTGGCAAATCTGATGGTCGTTCTTTCTCCAGCATCTTCTGCCTTTGGAGAAATTGTGGCGTGGATTAAATCTCTGCCCCAGCACATATACGCAATGGAATATTACTCAGCCATAGAAAGTAATGAAATTGAGCTATTTGTAATGAGGTGGACGGATCTAGAGTCTGTCATACAGAGTGAAGTAAGTCAGAAGGAGAAAAACAAATACCATATGCTAACACACATATATGGAATCTAAAAAAAATGGTACTGGGCTTCCCTGGTGGTGCGGTGGTTGAGAGTCCGCCTGCCGATGTAGGGGACACGGGTTCGTGCCCCGGTCCGGGAAGATCCCACATGCCGCGGAGCAGCTGGGCCCGTGAGCCATGGCTGCTGAGCCTGCGCGTCTGGAGCCTGTGCTCCGCAACGGGAGAGGCCACAACAGTGAGAGGCCCGCGTACTGCAAAAAAAAAAAAAAAAAAAAAAAACCAAAACGGTACTGATGAACCTAGTGGCAGGGCAGGAATAAAGACGCAGACATAGAGAACGGACTTGAGGACACAGTGGGGGAAGGGGAAGCTGGGACGAAGTGAGAGAGTGGCATAGACATATATACACTCCCAAATAGATAGCTAGTGGGAAGCAGCCACATAGCACAGGGAGATCAGCTCGGTGCTTTGTGACCACCTAGAGGGGTGGGATAGGGAGGGTGGGAGGGAGACGCAAGAGGGAGGAGATATGGGGATATATGTATGTGTATAGCTGATTCACTTTGTTATACAGCAGAAACTAACACAACATTATAAAGCAATTATATTCCAATAAAGATGAAAAAAAAAACAGTCTCTGCCCCAGGACTTTTCCACCTCCCCTGACTGTCACCCCCTTCATCCACCATCAGGCTTCTGTCTCTTCTCTCTCTCAGTGAGCCTCCCTCAATCAGGCTTATCCCTTCCACATTGTTTTCTGTATCCCCAGACGTATCCTCTCCCACCAAGCCTTGGGAAGGCTTTTCGGCTGTTATTACATTTGCATTTTGAAGGAGGGAAGGCTCAGGGCAAATGGAAGTCTTCTAGTAAGAGTTTGTTCCATGCTCACCTTGTGCTAAACAGTGTGGTTGCCTGTTCTTTCCAGTCCTGCAGAGCAATGTGGAGAGAAGTGTGGAAGGGAAGAGTGTGTAGTGCTGGGGAAGAGAATAATGAGCCCTAGTCAGAGTAGCTGACAGGAGGGGAAAAGGATGCTGGCCAATACTCCCAAGAGGCATGAACCCGAGCAGTGTGGGCATCATTAAGGTCTGTTGGAGGTAGAGATTTGGGGTTGAGAAATCCCATCCTGTTAAGTGACTGCCTTCTTTGTCTAACTGTAGGACAATCTTGTTTCTCTGTGTCAACCAGTTTCCAGATTTTGTTGGAGTTATTCAAGCATAGCTTTTTTTCTTCCGGTTTTATTGAGATACAATGTATAAGTTTAAGGTGTACAGCATGATGATTTGACTTACATGCGTCATGAAATGATGACCCCAGTAAGTTTACGGAACATTCATCATCTCATATAGATTAAATTTTTAAAAAATAAAATTTATTTTCTTGTGATGAGAACTCCTAGGATTTACTAAGAGTTTACTGCATTACTCTCTCTGTAACTTACATGTATAACATATAGCAGTGCTAATTATATTAATCATGTTATACATTACTTATTTATAACTGGAAGTTTGTTCCTCTTCACTGCCTTCATCCAATTCCCCTTCCCCACAACTCCTGCCTCTCAGAACTACAAATCTGATCTCTTTTTCTGAGTTTGTTTTTGATGTATAATGGACGTACAACCCTGTGTTAGTTCCTGGTATATAAAATAGTGACTCAATATTTCTATACATCACAAAATGATCACCACAGTAAGTCTAGTTACCATCTGTCACCAGACAAAGATTTTATGTAATTATTGACTATATTCCCCACCCTGTACATTTCATACCTGTGACTCATTTATTTAGTAACTAGAAGATTGAGCCTCTTAATCTCCCTCACCTATTCTCTCATCCTCCCATCCCTCCATCCCCCCCCCCTCTGGCAACCACCTGTTTCTTCTCTGTATCTAGAAGTCATTTCTGTTTTGTTGTGTTTGTTCATTTGTTTTAGATACCACATATAAGTGAAATCATACACTATTTGTCTTTCTCTCTGACTTATTTCACTTAGCATAATACCCTCCAGGTCCATCCACGTTGCTGCAAATGGCAAGATTTCATTCTTTTTTGTGGCTGAGGAATATGCTATTGTGTGTGTGTGTGTGTGTGTGTGTGTATGTGTGTGTGTGCGTTTACCACCTCTTTATCCATTTGTCTACTGATGGGCACATAGGTTGCTTCCATATTTTGGCTATTGTAAATAATTCTGCAGTGAACTTAAGGGTGCAGATATCTTTTGGAATTAGTGTTTTTCTTTTCTTAGGATAAATACCCAGGAGGGGAATTGCTGGATTGTATGGTAGCTCTATTTTTAATTTTTTGGGAAGCCTCCATACTGTTTTCCATGGTGACTGCACCAATTTACATTCCCACCAACAGTGCATGAGGGTTCTCTTTTCTCCATATCCTCACCAAGACTTGTTATTTGTTATATTTTTGACTCAAGCATAGCTTTATTTCAAGGGAGCACAATTAAGCTGTTGGCACAGTTGGCTGGAAAATTCATTTTGGCCAAAGAGGTCAGCCCTTCAATGAAGGACCAATGATTTGTTTTATAGAAACTTTCTGTAGAAACAATGATTTCTTATAGAAGAAAAAGAATTTTTCTGAATTTTTTCACTAATGAAATGTTTCTAATTCATTGATAAGGCTGTTCTTTATTTATCAGTATGGACAGATTTACTCTTCCAAAGCCAAGTGATGGGCATCATTTAGCATCACTGTACCTCTACCTTCTCTTCTCTGGGCTTCTGGGGACCTCACTCACACACCTCATTTTTACCCTACATTGCTGACAGCTCCTTGTCTGTGCCCAAGTGTTCCTCAGGATTTAATCCCAGAAGCCCAAAGAGGAGAGGTTGGAGGGAAAAGTGGGCTTGTCCAAAGTGGGCCATCTAAACAAAACCAGAGAGTTATCTGTAGGGATTTTCACTACAAAAATGACTCACAATAATAATAAAAAAAATTACCAAACATTTGAAAACCATCAACAAAATGAGACAGAAATTATAGAATTCCAGACTCAATAAACTGAAAACTTACATCTGAGAAAATAGTCAATGTAGAAATTAGAAAAGAATTTTCAAATAAGTAGAGTCAGTATCTTTAGAGAGATAACATGGAATATTGCATCCAAGAAATCAGAACCAAGGTCCTTCATCTGCCCATTCATTGATGCTACCAGTATTGAGTGAGTTCCTTCTATATGTTAGGCACAGTTGAAGCACTGGGGAATCACAGCAAGAAGGCTAAGGCTCGGTCCTCACGGAGTTTAAAGTCCAGTCATGAGAGACCAAAAAATAACTAATGAAACAAGTAACTATATATGTCAGGTAATGTGTGTTGTGGGGAGAAATAAGGTGGGGTAAGAGGTTTCAAAGGTACAGGAATGGGGAGGGGCTACTATTTATACAGGAGAATCAGAAAAGCCCTCAAAGAAGAGAGGGAGTAGATGGGTCAAATGGGTAGCAGGAGGAAGAACGTTCCAGACAGAAGGGACAGCAGGTGCCAAGACCCTGAGTCAGGAGGATGTCTAAACTCTTCAGGGAACAACCAGGAGACCTATATGGTTGGAGCAGGTTGAGCAAGGGTGAGAGCCTTAGACAATAAATCAGATGTGGGCCAGGGCAGATCACTTATGGATTTGAAGGACTCTGGCTTTTTCTCTGAGCAACAGGGGAAGCCATGGGGGTTTTGGGCAAAGGGCTGGTAAGATTTGAGTAAACATCCCAAAAGGAATACTTTGGACTGTCGTGGAGAGACTCGAGCATGGCAGATGAGGGATGGAAACGAGGCCGCCAACTGGAGACTGTTTCAATAACCCAGGTAAGAAACAAAGTGACTTGGAACATTGCATCTTAAAGGTGGTAAGAAATGGTTAACATCTGGAAATCTTTTGTAGGGGTTGCCAACAAAATCTGTGGCCCTACTGGATGTGAGGTGAGATAGAGAATAGTCGAGGGGCCTGGAAGAATAAAGATGACCAGAGGGAGGGAGGGACAGAGGGTAAGGGGTGCATCATGGAAGATGGGACCAAGAGTTTGGCTTTGGACATGAACTTGAGTTGTCTAGGAGACCTCCATATGGAGATGTTGAGTGGAAGACTGGAGTTCAGGAGAAAGAACCAGACTGCAGGCACACAGTCCTGAGACTGAGTGAGTTCATCTAGGGAGTTAGTATAAATGAGGAGAGCAGAGGCCCCAGGATTGCGCCCTGGATGAGTCCAACCTTCAGAGGCTGGAGAGAGGAGGAGGAACAATGCAAAAGACTGAGGAGGAATGGCCAGTAAAGTTAGAGCAGAATCACGAGCGCGTTGGCCCATAAGTGAGGTGAAGAAAGCATTTTAAGAGCCTGGAAGTGATCCTGTGTGAGAAGTTCTGGTGATAGATGAACTAGAATGGGACTCCAAATGATCATTGGGCGTGCCAACGTGGAGGTCGTTGGAGACCCTGATAAGGGCAAATTTGGTGGAGTCTGGGGACAAAATCTCAGCTGGAGTGAGTTTGAGAAAGAATGGAGGAGGGGCATAGAGGTAGGGAGTAGAGGTGATTTCTTTGAGGAGTTTTACCAAGGAGGGGATAATTAGTGTAGTGGCCAGAGGAGACTATGGAATCAAGATAAGTGGGCTTTTTGTTCGTTTGTTTGTTTGTTTTTAAAAAAAAGGGGGGGGTGGTATATTACATCTTGCTAATGAGAATGATCAAGTAGAAAAAGCAGGATTGACAATGCAGGAATGAGTCGGACTGTGGCAGCCGTGATGTCCCTGAGTAGGTTATCAAGGAGGAGGGAGAGTTTAAGAAAGAGGGATCTTAGAAATAAAAAATACAAATATTCAGACGACCAGTACCAACTCATTTTCGGGGCAGATGGGAAGAATGAACAATTATGAAGAGCAAGCATAGGAATGTCAGGCTGAGATTCTCCCAGAGCGCAGCATAGAGGAAGAAAAATGCAAATTCTAAAAGCAAAGTTAAGAGGTGTGGACCAGAGGTAACAGGAGAAGCAGGAGAAGGAATGGAGGGGATGAAGGGCAGTCAACATGTGAAGACTTAATAGCTGGAGTTTTCACAGAGCTGAATAAGGTCATGTGTCCTCAGACTCAACTGGCTCACTGGCTTCCTCCCAGAATTGGAGAATAGTAACAGTGGTAGAAGTGGTAGTAGTAGTAGTAGTAGCAACAACTCATATGTTGAAATACTGTAGTGACATTTCAGTTTTCAAGAATAAAGACAAAACTTGAAAAGCTACTAGAGAAAGGCTGGTATAACTCAGGTCACAAAGGGTCCTGGAGGTCAAGGAAGGAGTTTGAATTTTATTCCAAGAGTTAAATGGAGGTTACTGAAGGATTTGAAGAAGGGTGGGAGGATGCTGACAAAAATCTGATTTGTTACAAATATGTCTCTGGCTGCTAACGGAGAATAGATGGTGGAAAGGTTGGAGGGTCGGGGGTGATAGTGAAAGCAGGGAGACCGGGTAAGGAGCTACCAGAATCCTGCCATCAAAAATGAATGTTCATGGTTTCCTTTGCTGTGCAAAAGCTTTGAAGTTTCATTAGGTCCCATTTGTTTATTTTTGTTTTTATTTCCATTTCTCTAGGAGGTGGGTCAAAAAGGATCTTGCTATGTAAAAACAAAACAAATAAACAATAACAACAAAAGAAAAAAAATGAATGTTCAAACTATTGGTATGAAAGCCAGCATTTACTGAGGGCTAGTGAAGTGCCCAACACTAGTCTAAACAGTTCACATATGCTTTTTCTTTCAATCTTCCCTACCGCCCTTCTGTTATCTCCATTTGACAGATGAGGAAATTGATGCACAGAGAGGTTAAGGAGGTTCCTGGAGATCACACAGCCAGCACCAGAGCCCATGCTTTTAATCAATACCCTGTAGGGCTTTGGACTAGAGTAGTAAGAACAGAAAGTAGAGACATTGGTGAGTTTGAGAGAGTTTGGAGACAGCATTGAAAGGCTGATAATGTGGGGTTAAGGGTAAGAAATGAATCAAGATGATTCCTTATTTTTGCCTTGAGTAGTTCGTGGTCAAACATCATTTCCTGTCCCTGCTTAAAACTCTAATTGCTCCCCCACTGAAGTTAGAATAAATCTGCACTTTCCTCCCTGGCTTGTAAGTCTCTGCTGAAAACTCTGCCAAAAAGGTGACCAATGTTCACATTGCCCAGGACAGAAGGATTTCAAGGACACGGGACTTTGAGTTTTAAAAAAAGTCCCAGGCAAACCCAGATAAGTTGGTCACTCTCCTGCCTCTCTTCCGTCCACGTCCTGCCAAGCCACACTGGGCTTCATTTTGGTGGGTGGGCCTCTCCCACCGTGGGCCTTTGCACGTGTCACCCTGCCCTGCATGCGCAGAGCTCTCTGCAGGGTACTCGCACAGCTCCTTCCTTTTGTCCTCTGCCTCAGCTAAAAGTTCACCCCTCAAAGGGGCCTTCCTGACCACCCGATCTCGTGTAGCCCACCACCAGCTACTCCTCCTACCCCCAGAACTTATCACAGATTCAGCAACCTTATTGAAGCCTCAATATTCCTGTGCTCCATAAGGGCGGAGCCTGTGTCTGTCTTGTTCACCCGTATAAAGCAGGTGCTTGGCATGTGGTTGAAGGGAGGCCTCTGAGGACTAAATAAGAGAAATTGACCATAAGTGGAACAAGAGACATTTTATGGGGGTATGAGGAAAGATTTCCTTACTGGAAGCTCCTAGAAAAGGTTACCAAGAGAGCTTGCAGCAAAACCACATTTAGAAATTAAGGCTTGTAATTATGTTCTTAGCACTTCTTCCCTCTACTCCTGCCCTCTGCCCAGCTTTAGTGCCAGTGAAGGAGAGAACTCAGAGTCCCACATGGATCTCGGGCTTGGTGACAGGACAGAGTATAAATTCTGCATGCTGTTTATACCCAACATTTCCTTTTGCTTATCCCTGCTGAAGACAGCATGAGTGAAACTGGGGGAAGCCACTGTTTGGAGTTACCTATGTGACCACTCTGTTCTATTCACATCACAGATAAAAGTGGGTAGTATTAATATACGGTTTCAGTTTTTTTGATACATGCATGTCCTACGTAGACTTGTCTTTGCACTATTTAACACTTAACTCTTGTTCACGGAGTGAAAAAATTGGAAACCAAACGTGAACCCAATAATATTTGATTGGGTGAATGAATTTTGGCTGACCACTAGAATAGAATATTCTACAACCATTAAACACAATTAGGTAGATCTATGTTTACTGACAAGGAAACGTGTCCATGATAAACTGGTAAGTAAAAAGAAAAAGCAAGGACATACACAGAAATGTTCACAGGCACGATCTGTGAACAGCGAGATAACACTTTTCTATTCTTTATTTCATTTTCTTTTTCTGAATTTCTCCAGTGAGCATGTTATCATTTTCATAACCAGTAGGGGAAAGGTCTTCCCAATATGGAAAAACTGAAAACAAGTTTAAGAGAAAAAAATGTGTCTCATTATTATTCTACAATATGTTAGTCTCCTAAGGATTCAGACTGAGCCTGGTTCATCTATGTGTATAAGTATGCTGTATATATGTTCTTTGTAATACATTTCAGACCACATACACGTAAATGCAGAAAACACTTAAAATGTTTAATATGGTACATGCTTCATGACATAGTATGTTTGTATACGTATATCTATATTATGTATAATTTATATAGTATATACAATTTTTACACATATATCTTGTCCTTTGGTCAGTATATTGTTTGGCTGAATTTATTTTTCTGAGGGAAATGCTTAATGCGTATCCGATTCAGATAACCAGTTCATATTCTAACCCTTCTTGTCACACCTGGGCTGGAAGTAAACGCCTGCCAATGGTCTTACGTTGCTTCTTGAGACTTTTTTGAAAGATAATGCACCCAGCTGGCTGGCTCACTCCACCAAGGACCAGGGAGCTCCTGGCAGGATCATTAGTATTTGTTACTCAGACACAAGCTTTCCTTAAGAATGCCCCCAACATACCTGTGCTTCTCTCATTTGATTAGTGCGTGGCCTCTCTCAACCCAATTAATCTGGAGAGGAAGGATGGGTGTTGGGTTAGATAATGAATGATGAGCAAAGATAGCCTTTAGAGATCTGGTTTTGCATCTTGACTGATAATACATTCCCGGCTCCCAAATGCCTGTAATAGACATTTCTTTTGAGCCTTTTGTTTTTCAGGTAAAGCTCTGTTTTTTTCTCTTTCCCTCCCTCCTTCCCTCTCCATCTCTCCAACTCCATCTCCAAGTGTTTCTTTCTTTCTCAAGAGAGTAAATGGGAATGCTTATCTGTGGATTTCAGCAGTTGAGGAATCTGTGTGAGCTGTTGATGGCACCCAGCTCTCTACTTCAGGGGCCTTGGAAAGTCCTAGCAATTCAGACAAGGCGGCTGGTTGGCATCGGGCCCTGGTTGCCCTGGAGCAGCTGGCAGAGCCTGGCAGCTATCCTGCAGGTCAGGCCACCCTCCCCTACCAACATCCCCACCTGGGCTGGCCTGGCCTGCTTCTGAAAGGGGCCTTTGTGTATGGGTTCCATGGACAAAGCCCCAGCATAAGTTTATTCCATAGTTAAATCCCTTTAGCAGCAACTCACTTGATCTAAGAAAGCCAAGTGAGATTCCTTGCCCTGGAACATTGTTCCTCTCTTATTTTACTTTATTTTGTTTTCACAAATACAAAGAGCTTTCTAAATGCCACGGTCTGTTCTAAGCACATTTATCTAATCCTCTTAAAAATCCAATGTGGTGAGTACAGGCGTACCTTAGAGATATTGCAGGTTCAGTCCCAGACTGCTCCAATAAAGTGAATATCACAATAAAGAAAGTCACATGAATTTTTTGGTTTCCCAGTGCATATAAAAATTATGTTTACACTGTAGTCTATTAAGTGTGCAAGAGTATTATATCTTGAAAACTGTACATACCTTAATTTGAAAATACGTTATTGCTAAAAGTGTTAACCATCTGAGCCTTCAGTAAGTCATAATCTTTTGCTGGTGGAGGGTTTGAAATATTTCAAGAATTACCAAAATGTGACACAGAGACAGGAAGTGAGCAGATACTGTTGGAAAAATGGCACCAATAGATTTGCTTGATGCAGGGTTGCCACAGACCTTCGATTTGTATAAAACAGTATCTGTGAAGCACACTAAAATGATGTATGTCTATATTAAAATTTTCCCATATAGAGGAAGAGGGAGGTTAGTGACCTGTGCAAACAACAACACCTACGCAGTAAGTGCTGGAGGCATGATTAGAGCCGGGACACTAGATTCAGAAGCTCCTGCATTTAACCTGCACGCTATACCCCTAGGTCCTCTTTAGCTTGGTCAGAGCCACCAGAGACTTGGCTGTCTTCTGCTACAGCTGGGGCTGCTTTGGGACAGCCATCCGTTTCCACTCGTTCTTCCCCTGCGGTTTTTAGAGAAGGCATTCTAAATGTGCAACTTGCTGAGACAGTACTTCTAACCTGATCTTGCCTATGCAGGGAGTTATGGGTGAATAAGCTTGTTCAGTAGGGAAGCTTCTCCCCTGTTGTTTCAGAGCTCCGGGATGCCCCAGGCACTTGGGGCCAGTGCAGCGGAGAGAGTAGGGGTGGGGTAGGGAGAACAAGCTCTCGGGTCGGTCTAATGACTAACTTGCTAGATGACTTTCTGAAATGTCCTTTAATCTCCAGGGCTGGTGTTCATGTCTGCAAAAATGGGGACACCACTATTTTAGGTAGCAGCCTCAAGAGTGTAATGAAGGAGGCAGCTAACATTAATGAAGGATCTGCGTCGGTGCAAGTCAGCGCGCTAGGTATCTTCACGTTTCTCCACCTGAAGTTTGCAATAACCACGTGAGGATGAAAGTCATGATCGTAAATAGGAAAGTATTTTACAAAATTTGGTGCTCTGCCAATACAAGGAATTATTCTGATAGAAACATGTTGTATTATACTAAATAATGCACCAAGCAGATCTTCTTGGGAGAATAGAGAACAGGAGGAAATGTTCAGTACCGGCACACAGTAGGGGATCAATAAATATTTTAAAATGGATAACAGGGAACAGCTTCAGTGTGCAGCCATTAAGTTGTAAGACCTTTCCAGTCTGAGCGTGTACTTAGGACTGAAGGCTATACCTTGTTACCCTGCAATTGTCTGGCCTCGCTCCTTTATCCTTCCTTTTGTATTTTATTTGAATTAATTGCTCAGTTCCAGGATCTGTAACGTTTTTCAGTCTTAGCTTTGGATATAAGAACATGTTTGCGAGTTTAAGAAATGAAGTTATTTCAAGCAGAGGAAATAGCTGGAGATTTCAAGCTAAAACAGAGATTCACCTCCCTGAATTTGACGAATGAATAATTGACTCAGAGTCCAGGGCCTTCTGGAGAGATGGCCTTCACTAAAACCAAAATATTGTCCCGTAACCCAATAAACTTAGGTACAATTCATTATGTGCTAAAGTAATTTTAGAAGCCATTATTCCATTTCAGCAGTAAATGCAGCTCAAAGTGGTATGAATTCTCCATTAAGATGATGTGGTGGGGAAAGTGAAAGAATCTTTTCGTGCGATCAATTTATTTTAGTGTCCCAAGTGTTCATAGCAACAGTAGCAAGCATGATTGCAGCTGCCATTGTGGTCGGCCTCCTGTCTTGGAGGGAAATGAATGGCCCTCTCCTTAACCACCAACCTGTGCTCCTTCTAGGACAAAGGGTCCATCAGTTTTCTCCACAAAGTGCAGCAGAACCCATATTTGGATGTGTTGCAAATTAAACTTTTAATAGAATACCAAAGAAAAAAGCTTTGTCCATTTATTTTATGGGTTGTTACTTATTATTAAATTGAATACATTTGACATGTAACACTGTGTAAGTTTAAGGTGTACAATGTGTTACTTTGATACATTTATATGTTGTATCAGTAATATGGTTACCGATGTAGTAATATTTATCACATTAGATAACATAGTATAATATTGTCTACGTTCATTAAGCTGTGCATTAGATCCCTATGGCTTGTTTACTACTTCTTACGAGTTTGTAAACTTAAATGCCATCACTCTTTTGGAGAAGGAGAAAGGTTGGGAGTAGAATAGTGCAGGTAAGACTTGCTGAGCCATTCTTGAAATTTTTCCTTTTGAAATATTTGCACGTTTTATTAAACTTGAGGTTTCTTTCCCATTTCACTCTAGTTTCCTCATTATTTTCCAAACAATCACCAGAAACTACTTCTTGACTGTTATTCTTCCTCCTCGCAAACAAATAGAACACTTCTGTTCTATACCTTGTATAGGACATGCCAGGATTCATTTGCCATACCTGCCCTCTGAAGAAGAAATTCCGGCATAGGGAAAGGGTTAGCACAGGTGACTTTAATCTTCAAAAGAGGATGATCCAATTATATGGCTTTTAAACTGCTAAAGTCTTACTTTTAAATAGTAACTTAAGTGAGGTTAAGTTATGGCATATTAAAAATGGGGCAAGATGTAAATTCTTTTCATGTGCCACAAGGAGAAACAGAAATTTATTTTACATTTCACTTAGTCTCTTCCATTTTTTCTTTGTACTATACTCTATTCCTGTAAATGAAAAAAGTGTGTGTGTCTTTAGTCACATGAGCTTAGAATTATTGAAAAGTGACAGATGTAAAAAATGGTTCAACTTCTGGAGCAACAAAAAAGACTGTTTTGTATCCACATAGAATTCCATAATTACAGAATTGACAAGGCATTGACTAATTTTTGCCAAGGCACGTACAAGCATTTTTAAGCTGACATAGCTCACACGAGTTCACATAATAGATGAGACTTAGTGGGAAAACATAACATTGGAGGTCAGTTTTAATAGCCTTTTGAAGACCCACAAGAATGGAGAAGAGGGAGGTGTATCAGCAAATGCTAGCTGCTCTAGCAGACAGATCCTAAAATCTCAGCAGCTTAACCAATAAAAGCTCATCTCTTGCCAACATGAAGTCCAAAACAGGTGTTCCTGAGTTCTTGGAAATCCAAAATAATGCATGGCCTTCCTCATGGTCATTCATAGGGGACCCAGGCTCCTTCCACCTCATGGCTGCCTACTCTGCATTTAGCAGTAGATGGGAAAGAGACTGGATGCATGTAGGAGGCTTGGATGGACCATGCCTGGGCATCCATCACTTATACCTATGTGTAATTGGCCAGTGCTTAGCCACATGGCTATAACTACAAGAGAGACTGGAAAATGTAGTACAGCTGTGTTCTCAGGACTGCGAGGAAGTAGGCTTAATAGTCAGCTAGCCTAGTCTCCACCGCAGGGAACAAAGTTCTTCTGGATTAGGAATGAGAAATCGGAGTTTGAAAGATCCAAGAGTTGGGCCAAGCTACAATGGAAGAGGGGCTTGCTAAAAGGAAATTAAAATATTCAGCATTGTCATGCAGTTAATATATAGCAATGCCCATTGTACTATGGCCCCAGCCAGGATTTTAATCCCTTCTAAATAGAAATTTCCAACTTAATTTCTTGTAAAGTTTTTTTTAATGGAAATGATGCATTGTAGCGGTGAAAACAGGATTTTCTCTATAGCTAATATTACTTGAACACATTATTCTATTGGTGAGCACATATATCTTATTAAAATTCCATTCAAAGATAAGTAAGCATTGCTGCACGGGAAGTATATACTCATACCTAAAATTAATGAGAAAGCAATGGAATAATTACAGAATCCAGTTCCCATCCACCTCTGTTTTCACTTTTTTTTTTTTTTCAGTGCTGTAACTGTGTAAAAGAAAATTTGGAAAATACAAGTGTTACTGAACCAAACTTGGGTCCACTTGCCTGATATGCAGCAAAGCCAATCTACTGACACTGGATTGTGGTGAAGGAAAGTACATCATTTATTGCAGGGCCAAGCAAGGAGAATGGGCAGATCATGCTCAAAAGACCCAAAGGCTTTTGGGGGAAGGGTTTTAAAGACGGTGTGAGGGAGAGAGTCGCAGGGTGCCTGATTGGCTCATGGACACTCTCTGATTGGTTGTTGGTGAGGTAACAGGATGATGTTTCAGGAATCTCAATCATTAACCTTCTGGTTCCAACCAGTCTGGGGTCTATGTGCTGGTAGTCAGCAGTTAATTCCTTCCACCTGTTGGGGGTTTTAGTATCAGCAAAACAACTCAAGGATATAGCTCAGGATATTATCTATAGACCTTGAGGAGGAACCCAAGGTCCTTGACTTTGTTTTATGGCTAAACAATTATTATTCTGTCTTACTTGACTGTTTTCCTTTGTTTCTGTATTTTCTCACTTCTCTGACTGAATTTGCTGTTTGGAACTCAGGGAGAGCTAGAAGGTAAAGCTTTTCTACAAGCAAGAGATGCAGGCCATGGGGGTGTGTCTGTCCTCGGGAAGGCCCCTCAGGGTCCTACTCAGTTTCACAAGTGGTTAATATTTTATCCTACCTGTTTTCTAGTCCGTAGAGTCAGTTCGGTGTTTATTGTTCTTCTGAAGGAATATAAGTGTCTGCAAAAAAGAGACCATGTGGTTGTGTTTATACTTTACCTGCAGCTTTGGTTCTCAGTGGATAATAAGAGAAAAAGTTATAGGTCTCCCTGTTTACTGTCCATTGCAGTAGCCTTGCCATACGCCAGTAGAGGAAAGGAAACCTTGGGCAAAATCGTTCAATTCTCTTTGTGGGCTGTTTGGTGATTTGGTGTGAACTCCACCCCTCTCCCCCCCTACCACCACCACTTTGGATGTCATGGAAACTGCTGTACAGTCTGCGGTGATTAGACATCATCCCTTGCACCTTAGTTAAATATCCTTTGTACTGTCCTTTTTCAGCCTAACATTACTTCATGAGATTTTCCCATGTCATTAAGCATTCCTCAAAATTGGATTATTAGTGGCTGCTATGAGTTAATAGAAAATATATGGTCTCTGTCCTCTAGCACAAAGATCCTGAAACCCTTGTAATTTCCTAATTGATAAGAGCATCTTTTGTTCTAATATTTGGTCTTTGACCCCCATCCCTGACACAGAGCTCCTGAAACTCTTGTAATTTCCTGGGTGGTAGGAGTGTCTTTTGTTCTAAAGAGGTGACTCTGGGTGGGCTCTTGGGTGGCTCCTGGATGAGGGCTGGTCACTAGAAAGACCAAGCCATGATTCGAAGCTTGGAATTCCCAGCCCCATCATGCCTACGTGATGACGTCTCTACAAAAAATCCCAGAAATATAGGGTTGGGTGAGCTTCCAGATGGGTGAACACATCCACACCGGGAGAGTGACACACCCAGACTCCATGGGGACAGAAGTTCCTGTGCTCAGAACCCTCCTTATGTATCTCTTTATCTAGCTGTTCATCTGTATCCTTTACCATATCCTTTAAGAAACTGGCATAAGTAAGTGTTTCCCTGAGTTCTGTTGAGCCACTCTAGCAAGTTAATTGAACCAAGGAAGGGGTCGGGGTGGAGAACCTCCAATCTGTAGCCAAATTGGACAGAAGTTGTGGGTTACTTGGGGACCTACTATGCAGTTGGCATCTGAAGCGGGGTGGGAGCAGTCTTGTAGGACTGAGCCCTTAACCTGTGAGATCTGACCCTGTCTCCAGGTAGATGAAATTGTAGGACACCCAGCTGGCATTGAAGAGAATTGCTTGATGTGGGGAAAAACCCGCACACATTTGGTGACCAGAAGTGTCAGAAGTATTCTAAGTAGTAAAGGAGGCTCACAAGAGAGAAATACAGTAGGGAAGAACTGGGTTTTTCCCTATTCAGGAGGAAAACTGTAGGTGTTTTCTAGTATTATAGCTGCATACCATTCCCACGTATCTAGACACTAAGGTTTTTTCCAGGTTTTTCATTGCTATAAATAACACTGTGATAAATGTCACTGTAAATGAATCTTTGTGTGCATTTCTAGATCTTTCCCTACAATAAATTGCTAAAGGTGTTATGAGGAGGTCAAAGGGGATGAACACTTTTAAAGAATTTTATTGCTTATTGCCAAGTTCCTGACCTTTAGAATACCAAATGCATTTGCTGGTAGCAGTTGTGAATGTCCTCTCATTCATGGTTTTTAAAGCTTTATTGTGATGACCAAAATATCCAAAACTAAAATGAATTCAGGATCCAAACCTACAGTTGTACAATTGGACCTCACTCACCCCACCTAATCCTGACCATGTCGGATCCTGTCTTTATTTCAAATTGTGATATTTTGTATCGTATGGATTGTGTTTGCTGAGGTTGCTGGTACCCTTTACATTTTCTACCCCATTCGTCTCTCTGTAGTCTTGGCCCTGGTGGTTTGAACCCAGGACATACAATAGGTGTTCTGATGTGTTCAGGGACACAGCACCAGAGAAGACACACTTTAGTGCCCAGATGACTAAGCAGAAGCAAAGGTCAAGGACAGTCCAATACCAGAGGGCTTTCTGAGACCTCCTTAGGGGTGGTGTGCACACTTCATATCTAAATGGCAGAAAATGGGCAGGCCGAAGAGGGGCTGAGCTGGCCGATGGCAGAGAATGGAAGTTCACAACTTGTGCTGAAACTTTAGCAACAAGCTGTTCTCTTCTCCCAATGTAAACACTTCACAAAGATTCCCCTCCCGAGACACCCATTCCCCTCCCATCCTTTAAAAATATCATTTACTGGAGCCATGTGCCCTATTAGTTTCAGCTTTGATCTTTTTGAACCTGATCACAGACTAAAAGAGTGCCCATGCTGTTTGCGCTGATTTAACAACAAAGAGAATGAGGATTATCTCCTGTGTCCATAATGATACTTCTCCATCCCCCGGGGTGGAAGAGGCAAAGGCTAACGGTAGCTGGCCATATTGTGCTGGCTATCTGTATTTAGAAATCAAGACCTCGTTCTAATCCTGAAGTGTTTCTCATGTAAACATATACATGGTTGTCAGTGCTCAAGGCTATATAAAAATTAGGTATTACAAAATTCTCCATTAAGGTAATTTATGAGACAGTAAATAATAACTCCCATTCATTAACTTGCTCACTTAAAATTTACTGAGCAATTATCCCATGCCAAGACTGTGGCTAGTCTGTGGGTAAACAGGGGTGAACCAAACAACCACTAGTCTCTGACCTCAGAGGGTTGACAGTTGGGTGGGAGAGAGAGATGATAAACTGCTATAATCATTTTGTGATCACGGATTGTAACGGGTTTAAGAAAAGAGCAGAGTCCTTCGAGCATCTCCTGACAGCCCATGCTCTGTAGAGTGGTGCTGTCTTTTCATCCTCAGAGTAACGCTGACGACGTGGGTATAATTTCCTGCATTTAACTAATGAGAAAATAAAGGCGGGTATAGGCCAATGACATGCCCTGGGTCTCGCAGAACTAGGGGGAGGTAGAGGTGGGTTTATACCCAGGGGACTGCGCTCTTGTCTTATCTCTGCCTGGGCTGCCTCTCCAATCATTTGTTAGCCAACCTCCATCCCATCTCCCTTTTGAGGTCCTAAGAGGTCTGCAAATGACATTCCTGCTTCCCTGCCTTTGAGTTTGGAACTATCCTGACAGTTGATCACAGGAGCCTAGCAAATGGACATCACAATGTCCCTTTTGGACAAAGCTGTTTGGAGAACACGGCTTTGCTATGCAGCTGAAATGCTTGTTTACCTTCTCTGCTCCCCTCCCCTGAACTCCCACCACTACCCCACTCTGGAACAGGGGGTGGGTCACCAAGGGGATACGGAATCTTCAGGAGTTGTATGTAGTCACCCAGATCACAGCCTCACGCTGACCCAGCACAGCGAGAACCCAACCTGAGTGCTTCCACATTTTCTAGATCAGCTCCACCCCTTTCAAAACTAGGAACCACTGACTATCACCTATGGAGCTGGTGACTCGCTCACTGCCCCCTGGTACAGCGTATAAGGGGCTGGTCCACGAGGCCTGAAGTTTCCTCCACATGGAAATATAAGGATCGGTGGAGGTATTTTTTCCCAACGTACACCCATCTCTTTCTATCCCCTTCTTGCTTACAACGAGTAAAACTCTAGGTCTTCCGGACTTTTTTCTTTTGAAAGAAATCTGCCAACTGTTCACAAACACTTCTGAAATTATGGGTGTTTTCTTTCATAGCAATAAGGACAATAATAAATTAAGATACAAACATCACTTTAAATAGGTAGGTGATTATTGTAGATCGCTGTAGTACAAGTATAACCCTAATACATTTACTACTAACAGTTTATCTATAGACCTAGACCCAACTTCCAATTTGATGGGCAAGGTAACAGTGCGTGTACCTAGAGTTGATCATTGTAGCTGTTTGTATAGCAGTCTGACACTGGTTAATATGCAGCTGGCTGGGTACACCCAGGCAAAGGTGGCCTGCAGGGAGATGCTATATCCCAAGTGATGGCAGCCTGTGCATAAAGTTGAGACTGTGGACACCCATGTGAGGCCAGTCCCTCGGTGGTACCCACTGAGGGCTGCCCTTGCAGATGAGACGCTACTGTTTTCAGGGTCTGGAATCATGGGTGACTGATTCTTAGGTTTGATGTCTCCCTCTGATGTGAATTTATCCTTTTCCTGCTCCCGTTCATGCCTTCAGGAGCATTTGTGTACCTGCTCTGGGCCATTGGTGGTGTTGGCTCTGTAGCGTAGTGAGAGCAGAAGACACTTGCATTTATAATCATCCTGCGTTGGCATGCCAGCTACAGCAGAGTTGAAACACCTGGGGCAAGAGAGCCTAAATCTTTTTCTCTAATGAATGTGTTAATTGGACATGCGTTATTGTATGGCAGTGGTTTTTAAACCTGTTGGTCTTAGAACCAACTGCATTATACTCAGTAATTACTAAGGGCCCCTAAAAGTTTTTGCTTATGTGTATTAAATTTATCAATATTTAACATAATAGCAATTAAAAGTGAGGAATTTTAAAATTGTTTATTAATTTATTTTAAAACAGCAACAATAAAACCTGTTTTATGTTAACATAAATAATTTATGAAAAATTACTATATCCTATTAAAAAATATTGAGAAGCGTGGCATTATGTTACATTTCTGCAAATCTCCTTAATGTGTAGCTAAATAGAAGACATTTGGATTCTTACAGCTGCTTCTATGATTACTCTGTTGCAAGATCGCACATTATGTAGGCACTGCAAAACTCCACTGTACACTCACGAGAGAATAAAGAGTGAACAGACAAATAACATCTTAGAGTTATCATAAATATAGTTTTGATCTCACAGATACCATGAAAGGATTTTGGGGACATTTAATGTTTCCCAGATGACACTCTGAGAACCCCTGTTGTATGGAATTCTATCACAAGTGTGCATTTACTGAAGGCACTCATGCAACCAAATGGGATATAGGGTTCTTTGGAATTGAATCACAGTGTTCAAATATTTGTCCAAAATTCAAACCTATTTTTTATTTTTAATTTTCATTACCAAGACAGGGAAAATGAGATTGGACAAAAGATTGATGGCAGAAAACTAGGGTCAGTGGTATCCTGGAGCTGGCTGATGATTGAATATTCAGGAATTTTGCCAGTTGTTAAACTATTAGTAGCCGGAAATTGGCCATGACGGGAGTATTTACACCATGACAATAGGCCAAGGCTACAAATCCAGGCCCTTTTCTTTGCAGAGAGCTGGTTTATCAGCCCACCACTTACAGATCTTACACTAAGAGATTCAAAATGGCAGCCCAGGACATAACCCACTCCAGGGGCTTTCTGTTTTTTTTTTTTAGTTAGTTAACATAGGCAGGTAAGCTCCGTATTTCCGCAGCTCCCTCACCTAGTTCTTTTGGTCTTAACCCCTAGCCTGATTCCTACATTGGTATGGACACTTTTCCTATGAGCCGGGCCTCACAGGCGTTTATGTTTTTCTTTGTGGTTCCAGGTATCCCTTCTACGTGTGGGGCTGGAAGGTCTCTTCTGAAAATCCATGGCTAGCACTCCTGCCCATGTTGTTGTAGAGGTGGTGTTTCCCTCTGTTGTTTTATTGAAATGGTTTAAGAACTGCAGCCAACCCTCTTCTCTTGAAGACAAAGTTGCACCAGGGCCTGGCACGGGTTACCTTACGCAGACAGTTGGCATTATCCCCTGCAAGGATTTACTATTATTTGGAAATTAGTGATAGCTCCATATTTTCGGGAGGGGGGTGGGGAGTTGTGATTTACAAATCTCTCTCTTACCATCTGTTCATTTGCTTCTAGGCACTGCTTTTCACAGCCTTAGAAATTAAGGGAAATTATGTTAAACGATCACAAATTTTCTTTAAAGTTTCATTTTGGAGAAAAACAAAAGAAGGCTTTTAAGAATGACTAGCTCTTTTTCTGCAGGTCAATATACTACAGATTATAAACCAGGAGAAGAAGGGTAAAATGAGATTTTGTCTGGGTTTGTTTTTAATTAAGTCCTAAATTATGATTCTCTTTGTATGGAAAGTGACATTAGCTAGCTCTGAGACGTGTTTGATAAATTTTGCAATATCCCTGCTGCTGGCAGGGAAATGAGAGCAGGTAGGAGCCTCCAAAGGAATTCCATTATAACCAGTTGTCAGATGCCAACACCAGCCCAAATCAGGAAATCTTACCCTTTCTAACTTCCTGCCTCCAGGAATGAAACAGATTGTACGTGTTTGTTCCCGCTAGTAGAAAATCTTATTAACTTTGTCCTTAAAATTTATCTGAAAACATACCACTCCACCTAGGCAATTCTAGGGCCTATCTACCCGATTTTATGCAATGTGAATACATGAAAACCTAGTTTCATACATGAAATTAAATAACATACTTATGATTCACTTCATATTAGGATTCTTATAGAATTCTTTCAAGTAATAAATTCTTAAAATGGATTCAAGGGGCTTCCCTGGTGGCGCAGTGGTTGAGAGTCCACCTGCCGATGCAGGGGACACGGGTTCGTGCCCCGGTGCGGGAAGATCCCACATGCCGCGGAGCGGCTGCGCCCGTGAGCCATGGCCGCTGCGCCTGCGCGTCCGGAGCCTGTGCTCCGCAACGGGAGAGGCCACAGCAGTGAGAGGCCCGCGTACCGCAAAAAAAAAAAAGAAAAGAATTCAAAATAACATCTGGTGTTCAGAAATTAAATGTACACTCTACTTTTCAGGAGCATGTTTATTTTATAAAGCAGGGTATACGCCTGTATTTAACAGTCTTGGGTAGATTTTCTTACATGTAAATTTTCTCTATTTATTTAAAGCCTTCTTAGCAGATTATTTCTTAAGTAGATAGAGAAAACCATTTATGTTTTCACAGCACTTGTATCTTATTTTAAGAGTATCAGACGTGCAGAGTTGAATTTATTGTACTCCTCCAGGTTGCTGGCTCCATCATCGCTGGCCCATGAAGGGAACCTCTCTTGGGCTACTGATATACTTACTAGTTTCCTCCCATTTCCCCCTGCTTAAACAGGAAGCTAGGGCAGGGAGCATGGTGGAGGATGCCATGGAAGTAGGAATTGCAATTTTACATAGGAGAGACAGGGAAGGCCTCTTTTTTTATTGAAGTATAGTTGATTTATAATATTATATTCGTTTCAGGTATACAACATGATTCAATATTTTTATAGACTGTACTTCATTTAAAGTTATTATAAATTATTGGCTCTATTCCCTGTGCTGTACAATATATCCTTGTAGCTTATTTATCTTATACACAGTAGTTTGTACCTCCTAATCCCCTGCCCCTCCCACCTTCCCTCTCCCCACCGGTAACCACTCGTTTGTTCTCTGTATCTGTGAGTCAGTTTCTATTTTGTTATATTCATTCGTTTGTCATATTTTTTAGATTCCACAAGTAAATGATAACAGACAGTGTTTGTCTTTCTCTGTCTGATGTATTTCACTAAGCATAATAGCCTCCAGGTCCATTCATGTTGTTGCAAATGGCAAAGTTTCAATCTTCTATATGGCTGAGTAGTATTCCATTATATTCATACACCACATTTTCTTTGTCCATTAATGTGTTAATGAACACTCAGGTTGTTTCCAGATCTTGGCTACTGAAAATAGCTGTGAACATAGGGGTGCACGTATCTTTTCAAATCAGTGTTTTCATTTTCTTCAGTTATATCCCCACTAGTGGAATTGCCGGATCATATGGTAGTTCTAATTTTAGTTGTTTTAGGAACCTCCATACTGTTTTCCATAGTGGCTGCGCCAATTTACATCCCCACCAACAGTGTATGAGGGTTCCCTTTTCTCCACACCCTCACCAACATTTGTTATTTGTGGACTTTTTGAGGAAAGTCACTCTGACAGGTATGAAGGACAAGGTCTCTTTTGAACAAAGACCTGAAGGAGATGGAGTGATTCATGGAGATGTATGAGTAGGTGTATTTAGGACTGAGAAAAGCAAGTGCAAATGTCCTGAGGCCAAAGTACAGCTGCTGTGTTTGAGGAGCAGCACAAAGGCCAGTGTGACTGAAGCAGAGTAAGCTGGGGGGAATGCAGAGGTGAGGCGGTTAGGAAGGTAACTTTTAGGCCCTCATGAGGACTTTGGTTTCTACTCTAGAAAACTAGTGGAGGGTTTTGAGGCAAAGAGTGACATGATTTGACTGAGTTTTAGAAGGAACATTCTAACTGTGTTGTGTGTTCTGTTAGGAGCAAGGTAACCAGTTAAGGGGAGACTGTGGTGATCCAGAGCAGAAATGGTGGTAACCTGGATTAGCACAGTAGCAGTAGAAGAAGGGGTCTAGGCATATTTTTTAAGAACCAACAAAATTTACTGATTGTATGTGGGATGTGAAAGAGCAGGAACAAATGGAAGGAGGGAGGGGGCCATTGGCCGAGACAGTCAAGATGGTGGTAGGAGTTCAGATTTAGAAATGCCAAATTTGAGATGCCTATCAGACAGCCAAGGGAAGACGCTGGAGTAGGCAATTGGATATGCAAGGCTGAATTTCAATTTGGGAATCGTTAATATGTAATTGGTGCTTGAAACTGTAAGAATGGATGAGATCATAAAAGCTGTGAATGTAAGTGGATAAAAAATGGTCCAAGAACCTGGCTCTGGCCCACATTCCCACCTCAGGGCTTTTGCACTTACTGTTCCCTCTGCCTTGAACCCTGTTTCTCCAAATAGGTGTATGGTTTACTTCCTCGCTTCATTCTGATTTGTGCTTAATTTTCACTCCTTTAGGTAGTTGTTCTTTGGCCCTTTCTGTTCCACCTCACGTCACTCTGCCTTTATTTGTCTTCAGAGTGTATATCATTACCTGAGATCAGGAGATATGTGCTTTTGCTTATTTGTTTACCGTTATTCTCCCCAAACTCAAGGCAAGTTCATGCAGGTGCGGACCTAGTTTTGTACACTGATCTACCCCAGCCCTAGAGCAGTATCTGAAACACTGTGTGGTCGATAAACATTTGTTAAAATAGTGAATAAACAAATCCTTAGGTAATCCCCAAACTTATCTTAATCAACAATCTCAGCCTTCTCACTCTCCTCCTTCCAATAAATGCTTATTAGACCTAAAAAATAAGTAGCAAAAGGTATGATTTTATTTTCAAAATATATGACTTTTTTTTTTTTTTTTTGCGGTACGCGGGCCTCTCACTGTTGTGACCTCTTGCATTGTGGAGCGCAGGCTCCGGACGCGCAGGCTCAGCGGCCATGGCTCACGGGCCCAGCTGCTCCGTGGCATGTGGGATCTTCCCGGACCCAGGCATGAACCCGCGTCCCCTGCATCGGCAGGTGGACTCTCAACCGCTGAGCCACCAGGAAAGCCCCAAAATATATGACTTTTTATTGTACTTTCCCCAACTTTTCCCAGAAGTGTATGATGGAGAAGAATTACCTCAATACAATAAAGGAGAGAAAAAGGAGGATGTCCTGAAGTCTGAATAATTGGGAAAAAAGTGGATTTATTCCTTTATTCCATGAGCAATGATTGCAGGCACATCATGTGTGAGGCCCTGGGCTAAGTACCGGGAAAGCAAAGTTGAACATGATGCAGCCCCATCCTCAAGAACTTATGGATGGGAAAGAACAATAGAAAACACAGGTAGCATGATAAGTTGTACTGAGTTTGGAAAAGGTCAGTAAGTGGAAGGGAAAATGAAACATCTCTGTAGACTAGGAAACATTTAGGGGTATAGAAAGAGAGATGTGCCTGAATTTCTTTTGTAAAGCTTTTAGCAATCTCATGTTTCTAATTTAAGTATTCTTGTAGTATTCATTCATTCATTAGTAATTCACTATTAAGCATTCATCGTAAAAGTCATTTCTAGTGTTGGAAGCTAAGAAATAGACAAAGCTGAGATCTGGAGTGACAAGAGCTTCTGAAAACATTCCAATAATTCTTTGTACTTGACACCAACCCATTGGGTCAGTATGAGATGGAGCAATTTAGAGCTATGTGGGTGTCATAGCATGTTTTTCATTTTTTAGGCCACGTCAGCAGATTTCCCCAGAGTGTAGTGTGGTAGGATTTATTTAGCCAAAATGATTATATTGTTGACCACTAAATCCTTCCTGGTAGACATGCTTGGAGGGAATGTGGGAAGGACCTGCTGTTCTATACCTTAGTACTACCATTCCTTAAACACTCCCATTTATCTTAACCAAGTATTCTAATACCCACTGATGTTCTGAAGCCACAGCTTGGTATCACATAAGAGGGAATTTTTTTTTTTTTTTTCGCGGTACGCGGGCCTCTCACTGTTGTGGCCTCTCCTGCTGCGGAGCACAGGCTCCGGACGCGGAGGCTCAGCGGCCATGGCTCACAGGCCCAGCTGCTCCGCGGCATGTGGGATCTTCCCGGACCGGGGCACAAACCCATATCCCCTGCATTGGCAGGTGGACTCTCAACCACTGTGCCACCCCAAAAGGGAATTTTAATATTTCATTTTAAGTTCCATTTGTGTGGCCTTAACTCGTTGCACACGGTTGGTCTTTTTGGGTGAAAGGTTTTCTCTAAAAGAGAAGGATATGACTCTGGGACTAGTGCTTTAGCTTTATAAAGGTGTACTATCTCCAATTTCCAGGTGAGGAAGCTAAAGCTTACAGAGGAGCTTATTCAAGGGCATGCTAACAATAAGTGATAGGGCTGGGTTCAAACTCAGGTCTGATGGGCTCCACCCTATTTCGCCCACATCAGCCTGTCTCCTTCAAGCCTTGAGCGATAGAATCCCAGAACTAGAGAAGAACAGAGAGGTCAGGTAGTCTAAACTTCCTCTCATTAAAGTCATGTTCATTCAGCTTCTATATCATATTTCTTTTATTTCCAACTAAAACATACCATATATACATATGTGTCAATTTTTTTCTTACTATATCAATAACATACAAATGTATAAATATCTTGAAATTCTGTGGCAGTGACAGCAGAGCTTTTGAATCTCCTTAATCCTCCCCACCCCAAACAGAGTAAAGAGATACCAAAACCAAAACACACAAATATCATACAGAAATCAAGCTGACATGGTATCCGCCAATGGATGAACTGGTAAAAGTTACAAGGACCTGCATGATATCAGCAATAGTTTAGAAGAAGTTGAGGGAAGAAACAAGGCAGCTGACATACCTGAGAATCCCAAAATTTCCAACAGGTACTCACTGAAAAGTAGACAAAACTAGGAAAGATTTTGTATACTCTGCTGGAGAGTCTATGGTAAAATCTGAAGCTTCTGGAATAGTACGGGTTCCTTGAGCTCTTAAAACCTTCCTTCCAGGATGGTCACTGAGGAGAAGCTTCTGAGAGCAGAGCCCAAACAAAGCAATACAGACACAAGGGAAAGAGAAGGTACAGATACGGACTGAAGAAGAGCATCTCAGAGGACAAGCTGCCATATATTTTGAAAATAACATGAAAACAAAAGAAGACAGTGTTCTAAAGCCTAAACTTAGAAAAGTTAGAAAAACTCTCCTGAGCTACACCCCTATTCTAATTTTACATAAAAATGAGCAACAGGAAAGGCTCAAGGTATAACACCACACAAAGTTTTTAAAAGAAATAGAACAAAGCCCCACAGACAATGAAAGAATGCTAAAAGGCTGCACCCCCCCCCAAATCATATAAATCACTATTTCTAAAAAGCTAAACTATGCTAAGAAAGTGATACAAGATGAAAAAGAAAACATATAAATCAGAATTAGAAAGGCTCAGAAATGAGCTGATGCTACTCAGGAAAATATAATAAATAAAAGGAAAAAAATTGTAAAAAAAAAAAAAAAAAGATTTTAAAGAAAATGACAAAAAGACAGGCAAGGAAGAACTGACATAAATATTAAAAGAAAAAATGGGGTCCTAAAAAAGAAAATCGAAACAAAGGAACAAAAGAAATACTAAAAGCTACAAGTGAAAAATGTTTTCTAAGACTATCTTTTGAAATTACATGTTGAAAGTGTATACCACAGATCTGAGAAAACTGACCCAGGATGACCAACACTGAGATAAAAATTAGTAAATTTATTGAACTTTCAAGAAAAACAAAAGAAACGCAAGATGTCATCAGATTTTTCTACAACAGCTGTACTTTCTGCCAGAAGGAAATGGAGTAGCATATTCATACATAAGGAGAGAAATGTGAGGTAGGAATTTATATCCAGCTGAATTGACTTTCAAGTGAAAAGCACAGACAAACTGCACAGGCAAACCCAAAGACTTGGCAAATGTTTTTCCCATGAGTTTTTCCTGGAGAATCTACTGGAGAGCAAATTGCAAGCAAGCAAAATAGCGAGAGAGCCATTGACATGTGGTTCAATAGTAAGTGCTAAATATATATTTTCTATTTTCTTGTGGAACTCAGACCAAATAAGTCAGAAGGGAAAAAATATAGTATGTAATGTCTGTGTGCTCCTGCAATGTAGATACAGTGTAACAGTAAAAATGTAGAAAGGACAAGTAAAAAATATAAAGTGTAAAGAGGATTTTAAACGGTCTTCAAGGATCATGTTTATGGTAGAACTGCTCATTTTAAATCAGATTGTTATAATATGAGATAAGCACCTGAACAATTATGTCATATTCTAATTCCGTAATCCCCTGTGGCCTAAAGAATCAGGATTCTAGGTGTAGAGGAAAGTAGTTGTAAATACCAGGTAGCAGAGGTTAAGCCAGCTATACAGATGATGTTGCATTCTTCTATCAGAGCCACGTGATGTATGGTTGTATACCTTTTTGTGATGTTAGCAGCCAATGGTGTTCAATACCTAAATCCATTCATGTATTAGGGTTGCAAAATTGTTATATTCCTTTTTATTCATCTCACATATAGTTTTCGTGTAGTCTTCTATAGAGCCATATCACGTTGGGCAGGCAGACTTGTAAACAAGTAGGACTTTATTAATTCATTCCACAAATATTTCTTCAACAACTGACTCTTGTGGATAGGCATTGGAGAAGCACTGTACCAAAATGAGGCAATTACGGTACAACGTAAACTATGATAGGTGCTAAATAGACAAAATGTTATAAGAGTACAGAAGAGTGGGGGTTTATTTCTGGTTGGGAGAGTAGCAAAAACTTAACAGGGCAATAGCATTTAACTTGAATCCTATAAGTTGAATAATGCATACTTTTTAAAGAAAACCATTAATCCATATTTAAAGAATATTTAGAACTCACTGCCTTAATAACTACCCACTCTTAACCCTTATATTCTAGTTTCCATCACTCAACACAATGGAAACACACTGTATGAGTCATTGGTCTTTTTTTTTTTTTTTTTAATTTTTTGGCTGTGTTGGGTCTTCATTGCTGTGTGCGGGCTTTCTCTAGTTGTGGCGAGCAGGGACTACTCTTCGTTGTGGTGCTCGGGCTTCTCATTGCAGTGGCTTCTTTTGTTGCAGAAGATGGGCTCTAGGCTCACAGCCTTCAGTAGCTGCAGCATGTGGGCTCAGTAGTTGTGGCTTGTGGGCTCTAGAGCGCAGGCTCAGTAGTTGTGGCACATGGGCTTAGTTGCTCCGCGGCATGTGGTATCTTCCCGGGCCAGGGATTGAACCCGTGTCCCCTGCATTGGCAGGTGGATTCTTAACCACTGTGCCACCAGGGAAGTCCCATTGGTCATTTCTTAATGATCTTTCCTTAGTTCTTACCCTTCAAAAACTCTGCCAGATTCACCACTGTTGAGCTTACCCTTCTTGAAACTCTTTTCTTCCTTTTCTTCTGAACCATCAGGGTACCCTGATCTCTCTCCTACCTTCCAACTGTCCCTTTAGTGTTCTTTGGCTGCTCTTTCTACCTCCATGGTATGGTCTCTGCTCTCTCTCTGTTTCCTTCCCTTGGCTTTACCTGCCATCCCATATGCTATTAACATTGAAATGTCTATCAGATTTTATACTTCTGACTCACTTCTCATCATTTCTTTCATGATGTCCATCTGTCACATCAAAATCAACATGCCCAAAATTGAACACTATTTCTTCCCTGAACCAAATCCTCCTCCTGACCTTGCCAATTCAATGGATAGCTTCTCCACCTTCCTGGTCTTGACTTAGAATCTTTTTTTGACTCATCCCTAGCTATGCTGTGGATATGTTTGTTGTCCCCAAATTGGACAACTTCTATTCTCTGCGTCAAGATTACTTATGCGGTCTTTGGAGCTTCCCTATTCAAGGCTTTAAACAGAGTTCATCCAAACCCAGTGAGAAAATTCCCTGTGGTGGCTTAATTGGCAAAATCCAGTTTTATTTTCTGCTGGATCATGTTGCATCTGCCTCTCATTTGGTGATGGCATCCTCAGATTCCAGACGAATACTAGGTACTTTATACCACGAGCTTGGGCAATGAGCACCAGAGTTATTGTGGCCAGCAACACTACCTAACTAGCTTAAAATGAACAAAGTTGTGAATGCTTTCTCCGTGAAGGTGCCTGTTAACCATGGACAGTCCCACAGTTAGCCTCCAGGGCTTCTGTTTCTTACCATACTTATACTTGTCAGTTTCTTTTTTTCTGCTGAGGGAATAGCCTAAATTTACATTGATTTTTTTCAAAACAGATTTGTTACGGGCACAGCAGCTGTTGTTTGTTCCTGGAGGTAAATGTTTAGGTTGAATCAGCTTCATCCATTTATCCATCCGTTTGTTCATTCAACAAGCTTTATTGAAAGCTGACTTTGGTGCTTGATGCTGGTCAATCAGATGAATGGTGTAGCTCCTGCCCCCAAGGAGTTCATGGCTGTACTACTTCTATCTGCTTGCTAGGTCATGGTTGTACTACTTCTGTCTGCTTGCTTAATGTTTATTGGATCTGAGGATGTTATCACTCACTCACTCACTCATTCATTCATCCATTCACTTCCTTTCCAGTCTCCTTCTCTCCCATGTCAATAGCTACTGTTCCTTTGTAGATATTTCAGTGTGTTCTAGATACCTTTCCTGACCTTCACAACTACATTCAGCAGATAATTACTGGGTTCCAAACTTAATACAGGTGCCAAGCAAGAACTTGAGAATATGGTAGTAAACCAGTAGCATGATCCTGGCCCTAATGGTTCTCTGTTAACATTTCACAGGCTTCCACACTATCCTTGCCCTCTAGGAAATTACGTTCAAAAATCATAACTGGGCTTCCCTGGTGGCGCAGTGGTTGAGAGTCCGCCTGCCGATGCAGGGGACACGGGTTCGTGCCCCGGTCCGGGAAGATCCCACATGCCGCGGAGCGGCTGGGTCCGTGAGCCATGGCCGCTGAGCCTGCGCGTCCGGAGCCTGTGCTCCGCAACGGGAGAGGCCACAACAGTGAGAGGCCCGCGTACCGCAAAAAAAAAAAAAAAAAAAAAAAAAATCACAACTGCTGTAACCATGATCAATCTTAAATTGTTTTAGTTTTCTCTGCCTTCTAAGAAGGGAAATAATACTTGCATAAAAACTCTCCTTAAAAACAGAAATTTGGGTACTGTTGCCGTAGGAAAATCTCTGCAGAGCTTGCCAAGCAGGATTATTGTCTGGCTAATCACAATCCAAATAGTGCTCACCATTATTACAGCAGTGTTGTGAGCCATACAGCTACACAAGCAAGGCAGTAATGAGCTGCTACCGAATGCCAAGTCATTCCTTTACCTTTAAGGAGCTGCAGGAAAGGGAGTAGGGTGGGAAGACGATAACAGGAATGTTTTAAGTGCCATGGATAATCAAGAGTGTTTTTTTAAAAGTACCTCTTAAATATATGCCCACATCCCCTTAAATCTGTCACGATAAAACATCTCATTTTAGGTGATGTATGACAAGGAAGCAATCACCGCTAATCAGAATGACACATTTCCATTTGCTTCATGGAAGAGAAGGTAGATGACGGTCACGAATAAGAAAACAAAGAGGCTTGTGATTCGTGATGTTTGGGGCTTCTTTTGAAACTCATTTCCTTAGGAAGTTCATAATCCGTCATTTTCTGCTCTCAGCTTCATTTATCCAAATTGCCAGAAGACCTTGTGAGTGAAGACGGAAATATTTTGTCTTCTGAGTAGAGAAAATTTTAATTTCCTCTAGGTTCCTTGACAAATTTAGGCCTTGAAGGTATAAAATCTCAGAATTTCTGGCTCCAGATATCTCTTTGGGGGTTACCAATTCCATCCTCTGTGTGATAAGATTATACCTGCAAGGTTAATGTTCCAGCTGGTCACAGCCATGCCCATGGGAGATGGGGAGAGAAACGGATTGGAGGCCAGCGCTTTATTAGAAGCAGACACCAAGAGCCTCTTTCCACTCTCCCCTCTCTGCATTTTAACACACTTAACTCCTTAAGTGCCTAGCAATAGCTAGGGTCTGGTTAAAGCATTACCTTTCTTGGATATCACCTTTCAAAAAGGAGCACATTTTCCTGCTTTTGGTCTGTGGTGGGATCGGGGGATGGCGGTGATGGTTGTGAATCATAGCGCAGGCCTGCCTTTGGGGCCATTAGACTTGGCTGCATGGCCGAATACTTATAGAGCCTTCTAGACATCAGTATGGTAGCTCATTGTGCTGTGGAATATTATCTGGCAGGTACAGTGTCCATCACTAAAATTAAAATATAATTTGTAAAATAGAGGAAATCTTGGTATTGGGGATCGAACACAGATCTCTCAGGAGGGATGTAAGGTTATTTGTTCTGAAATCCAAGGATGGCACTCTTCAAATGACAGATTTGGTCTTTGAATTGACCAAGGTCCTATGCCCCCAGTATTTTGAATTTGCAAATGTCATGATGCCTAGGTATCTTGACATAATTGTATAACGTAGTATTTAGCTTGTCCAAAGCCTTTTATTGTCATCACCAGCATCATCAGTATTTAAACTGGAGACGTTAAAATAAAGAGTTGTTAAGCTATGGGAGAAGACTGAGTATAAAGTTATAAAGAGAAGCCTAAAGGGTATGCTAGGATGAGAAAGAGTGCCAGGGAAGGACAGACACGGAAGGGGGGCCCCTCCCCCGGGATGGGGTTTAGCCCATGTTGGAGAAAATGTGGTTGCAGACACTAGATGCTGGAGAAGTTCCCTGGTACAGGGTCATCAGAAAAACTGGAAACAACCTGCAGGGGCATGGAAAACTTGTTATCTTGCAGAAACAAAGATGGTGACCTGGAATGGTTGCTTAGCAGCAAGATCTTGTGAATATGCTTCCTTCCCTGAGTTTTGCAAAAATCAAACTATAGCAGGCTTTTTCCTAGAAGCCATGAGCCCAGTGCCAATACCTGAGGAACTTATGCAGTCTGCATAAGTTTGGGGTCCGCATAAAGCCAAGCTTTATGAACCCTGTCATCATCAAGCCACTTGACAGAGACCCCAGTTGGTGCCACTTGATACCGGCTTACCCACAGTATGAGTTTCCTACCCATGCTCCTTTTGGTGTGGCAGAGCTCTGTAATCTACAGTTACAATTTTCTTTTTGTGTGTTCTCCTCCCTTGTGTTCTTTGGTTAGTCTTTTTTTTTGTCCTAAGAAAAAACTCCAAAATTTGAATGTTCTCCCAAATCGCTATTCTTTTTCCAAATATTAGGAAATTGTGCTTAAATTACTCTTAAACTTCTTTGAACTGATTTTTCAGATAATACAAGAAGCTTGGCCATGAAACTGATCCAAAATGCAAGTCTCTGGATTAGTTAAGACTGTTTGGATTTGAGGGAAATATCATTGATTTGGTGGGAGGGAACAAAAGGTAGGAGGAGATTTATAAAGTATCTAATGGAACGCAAGGTCCCTGGTCCTTGGCCAGTTACTGAAAACAGGAACTCAGAAGCACCAGGACCCTCTATCTGTCTATTATTTATGCCTCTTGCAAAAGGTCTGACCTTTTTCTCTTTTTCTGAAGAAAGAATGTCTCTGACCCATAGTCTCTGCATTTCCTTTTTTTTTTTTTAACTCAACTGACTAGGCCAAACTTCACTAAAATCTTGTTGATTTCTAAGAATCAATTTGAAGTTCACTGAATAAAGACTCTTGTTGGTCCCGCTTGGTCATTTGTCCACCCTGTGTCTAATCTGCTATGGTCAGAGGGGCAGGGTCATATCTGGTGCAGACAGAGTAGTTGGGACCCCACATTGGTGGACAAGGGAAGCAATTCATGTCAGATAGGAAGACAGCCTGAAAAGGACCCTCAACAAACACGGAGAGATTGCATGTGCCATTTAGAATTTATGACAGCTGGGGCATGGGCACTGACTTCCTAAAGCAAAGTATACGACCTTTTTATATTTTAACAAGGCAGGCTTTTTAAAAATATACTTCCGTGGGCAGAGATGTTTTTTATAAAGACTCCAGGGGTGAATGACTTTCAAAAATGAATTTCTGACACCCCAACTGCCAATACTTTTGTTGTGAAAGTCAAGATGTATATTAATGTAATACCCAGGATGCATACCACAAGCTCAGACTTAATAAGGATAAAAGGAGCAGGACATAGTTAGGGATAAATGCAAGCCTGGAATGAATGGGAAGAAAGGCAGACCAAAGCACAGAATGAAGGGTAGAAATGTGCTAAGAGCAACCACAAGAAATATTGTTTGGGTTTTAAAGGTTGTAGTAAATCAAACAACAAAGAGTAGAAGATTCTAAGAGGAACCAAAAGAAATATCATTTAGCTTTTAAAGGTTACGGGAGTGAGAAGATAAAAATGGAAGAGGACACCTGTCTCTTGGATGTAACTGAATAATGCCAACAGATGCTGGAGGAAACATAGCTATGCTTAATCTCTTTGGGCTCTCATTTTCTCTGTCAAGGAAAAACCTATGGAGGTTAGAACTAAATTGGGCATCCTCGTCAAGGCTCCTTGAGTTGAAAGAACCTATCCAAGCTAGCTAAGAAAAGGTGGTTACAAGAATGCTACAAGAATCTCACATAATGGAAGGAGGGGAAGCCAAGTACAGCTAGATCTCAGGAGAACCAGAAAGAAAGATGCTAACAAAAATGACTGCCCTCTCCAGGTCTCGGGGGCGGTGGGGGGGGCGGGGGGGAGAAGTGCTTTGACCTCCAGGATCCAACGCTCCCTTTTTATAACAAATGTTTTTACAACATCCCGTTTCCTATCTTGGAATGAACTTCATAGATAATTTCAAAATAAAATTAATACAATGCCTTAACTGAAAAATTACAGATGACAAGGAAAGTAATTTAAAGCAAAAAGTAAGATATAGCTTAATATATAAACGTTTAGACAGAAGAAAAAAAAAAAAGAAGCAGCCCTGCATTTGCATCTGTGTGTAGAATCACCGTGAATGGAACAACTTCAAATATAAACTGATAAAGTCAGATTGTACTGGCGATATGATTTTCCCAAAGGGTGATTCTTTCAGTTATTTATTGCAGTATAACAAATCAAAACTCAGCGACCCCAAGCCATCATTTTATGATGCTCATGGATCTGACAGGTCAGGAATTCAGAAAGAACACAGCAAGAATGGCTCTACCCGGCTCTGTGATGTCAGTGGGGCCTCAGTGGGGAGAACTCCAGTGACTGGCCCTGGAACAGCTGACGCTTAAAGAATCACTGTCAAGGTGGCTATACTTCACTCACTTGCCTGGCCTCGGGGCCAGGAGGTTGAAGACCGTGCTGCCTGCATGTGGTGACCCTGCATGACAATCTCAGGGTGTTCGGGCTTCTTACGTGGCAGGCAGGGCTCCCAGGACGAGTGTCCCAGCTGAAGCTGCATAACCTTTTATTGAAAGTCACAACATTTCTGCCATAGTCCCAGTCAAAGCAGTCATGTGGGGTAGGGGTAGAGTCGGGGAGGATGTGAATACATAGATTCCATCTCTTGATGGAAGTACTGACAAAGAATTTGCAGCTATGTTTGAAACCACTACAGTGACTGGCTCTTAGCAAACTTCCAACAAAGCCAACTGTGCCTTTCTTTAAATTATACACTAATTGCCTTCCTGGGAAATTCAACATGTATTAAACCCTTGTAAACAATACGTTATGTATATATGTAACATGGAGTCAGTTCTAGGCTTGACCTTTATCACATTGTCCAGCAGGACTTTTGAAGGTTGTGCAGGACACAGAATGCTTCCTTGTTGTATATAAAACTCCCACACATTGCAGGATTCTGTGTTTCCTTGGCCTTTGACCATTAAATGCCAGTACTGTCAGTATGGTCATTTGTCTTCCTTCTACAGACAGGCTCCCTTTGCTTATTCAGTAAATTGCTTGTGGACCAAAATGTCATTCTCAACCCTGAACCTACAAGCCTTTCAGCTTATCCCTCCTACTCACCTGGGTTCAGATGGCGATGACAGTGACGGTGATCGTGACGATGATGGTGATGGTGGTGGTGATGATATTAATCTTGGTGATAATGATGACAATGACAGCAGCAGCTAACCTCACGAAGTGCTTCCATTTCGCCAGGGACTATATTGTTATACACCATCTCACTGTACACTGACAACAACCCTGAGGCACGTATCATTGTCTTTGTTTTCCAGATGAAGAAACTAAGGCTTAGAAAGCTTAAATATCCTATACAAGATCACAAATCTAGAAACTGGGGAACCAAGATGTTCAGTTTTTTCAGGGCTCTGGACAGCTCCAGGTGACATCGGGACTCTACACAATCAGCTTTGGCTGAGGGGAAAGAAGTGGTGTCCTGTATATAACTGGGAGCAATTCCCTCAGGAGACGGCTGTGGGCAGGCAGGCACAGTGATCAGCACCTCTGGTACAATGAACGAGAGGAGATTGAAGTTCAAAATAGATGTGGAAATTGTAAAAGAACATTAGCCTGCTCTCCTGGACGAGATAAATTACCCCCTAGACTCTCAGAAGAGATGGCAGAATCCCTACCCATAATCTTTGGGAATCCTGGAAAATAAAGCAAACATAGTTCTAAAATTGAACCAAAGGAAGCAGATAGAGCTTTTAAACTTTAGCCTGATGAAAAATTCCAAATCATGTTATGAGAAAGGACGCCACGCTTTTCTATTCATTGTTGCCCGGCCAAGGAGGTCTCTGCAATGTTTTCTACATACCATTAGATGGGCAAGGTATCCCTGCCTAGACCACCCTCTTTGTCTCCACTGGTCCACATTTCCAGAACTGCACGATTCACCATTACATGCCAGTGGAAGAGCTTTGAAGATCTATGACTCAACTGAAGAAAATACAAAGCATATCTACTAATGAGTTGCCTTCATTTAGCAAGAAAATAATTTATAAGCTCTATTTTGTATGATCTTTAGAAATGGGAAAAATAAAATTGCACTGTGAACTATAAAAAGACAAGAAAGAAAAATACCTTACCATTCCTTAATTCAGTTGCAGTCAGCTGGATTTCTCTCTTAGCTTTTTAAAAAACCAAAACAAATTTATAATATAAATGCTTTTTTGACACATAACATATCCTGCTTTATCATTGCATATCTGTTTTATGAAAGTGTGTTTATAAAAGTCTTTGAATGCTTCTTGGAAATATAACAACATCTTTAGAAATAAGTGTTATCATGGTGTTCTCTGAATTTAAAAACAACCAGCCTGAATATAACATATTTTATGCCCATGTAACATTTTATATAAAAATATGGTCATATTTTGGGGGGAATGCAAAAGATGAACAGATGTAAAGAAAATTCATACTCCTGTTTGCTTTCGGACCATTAATTCTATGGCAAACAATGTCTCTAACATTCTGTGTTTTCCTTGAATGGTATTTTCACAGCATATATGCATATCTTCTTCATATGCCCCCTAATGATGTCCTCAGCTGTATCTTGGTTGTCATTTTGATCCTTTCAGGACCCAAGCCCTGGACAGGAGTCAAGTACTTAGGGGATGCCAACGTCAGTTCCTCTGATTTCCTGCCCTGGGGAACCTGCTGTCATTATTAAGAAATATCCACACACAGAGATGTTCTGAAAAATTAGATTATCTCTCCAAGGAGCATTAGATACTCAGGGATGCAGAGGGACCGCTTTGGCTTATCTGGTCCATCAACCTTCCTTCAGCAGAGCTGTACACAAACTTCCCTATGCGAGTGAATGTGTTCCCTAAATTCCTTATGAACCTATTCTTACTCTAGACCCATGATACCCAACAGAACTTTCTGTACTGATGGAAATATCGTACATTTGCTCTGTCCAATATCGTAACCACAAGACTCGTGTAGCTATTGAGTGCTTGACATGTGGCTAATGTGACCAAAGAACTGACTTCTTAATTGTAATTAATTTAAATTTAAATAGCCTCGTGTGTGGCTAGTGACTACCATATTGACCTTTTGACCACGCAGTTCAGGGATTTTGAAAAAAAAAAAAGCCAAAACCTATTGACCATGCAGTTCAGGGATTTTGAAAAAAAAAGCAAAAAAACCCCAGAGGTTAATATAACCAGCTCAATCTGTGTTGAATAAAACTTCCAGGATTACTTGAAAAGGTGTCTTTCAAGAAACTAATAACCCTTGAAATAAACCCTACCATTTAATGGGCACCATCTGAGAGCCAGGCAAGTTGCGAAAAAAGTTTAGCAGTAGTATTTTTATTGTATTATTTTATTTAACCTTCATAACCTCCTTATGAGGTAAGTATTATGATCTCCCTCCACCTTTTTTTATCTGCAGATGAAAAAAATGTGGCTTTGAAGGATTCAGACCACAGCTTGTTCTGGGCAGAAGGAGGCTTTGAACTCAGGTCTGAGTCCAGTGCCTGTGTGCAGGGTTTTGCATTCTTAAATAGCTTGTCAGAATTCACGCTTTCTTCTAATTAGAAATTCCAAAGGCTCTACTGACTGGATAAAACATAACTTTTTACTGGAAAGTTCTATTTCCACATGAGACCCTTTTGTAAGATTATAAGCCCTGTCGTGGATAGTGACCCTAAGACTCTAATTTGTAAGTTTCTGAAACATCTACTAGCCCCTTGGTGGCACTATTTTTCCAGTACAAAAGTTATAGAAATGATCCATGACCTCCTGAGGTGCTAGAAAACATTGCGTTTGCATTTTTATATAGTCACATGACAGTCCAGTTTAGTGCTAGATTACAAATTACGGTCTCAGAGATGTCTAATGCATAAGGGCAGGGCATTGTGCAACCTCAGACAAGTTACATCATCCTTGGAACCTCTGTTTTGTCATCAGTAAAATGGGCATAATAATAGTTCCCACTTCATGAGTCCCTTTCTGTGAAACAGTGAAAGAATGTATTTGAAGTACTCAGCACAATGCCTTATATGAAGTAAGCGCTCAATAAATGTTAAAGGCTATTGTTATTATTATTATTCTATACCCATTTCAGCAATACTGTGTTGATGTAATTTCTTACCTGATTTTTACTAGTAAGGAAAAGAGGTCATGGCAGTAGAAAGCACATGGATCAAAGCCAATGAGATGTTGTCAGTTGACTTTTTCTCTCTTTTGAGATGTAAATACAGTCAAATGAGTCCCTGAATTGCTGGTTTGTACATAATGGGGGGAAAAAAAAAAACCCTGAGAAAATGCTATTTTCCCTTATAATTAACAAAATGCACAAAGAAGAGGAGGCTCTTTCTGAGTTTTTTTCCCCAGCATGGTCCAGATTCTTGGCTATTTAATACTCACCTCTAGCTTGTAACTGTCCATGCTGCTGTAGTATGCAAAAAAATAAAGGTCAAATGGTAGATCAGACAAAGCCTATGGCAGAATCAAAAAACCTGGGTCTGAGTCCCAGCTGTGCAGTCTCATACAAATTACTTGAGTCCTCAGTTGATCCATATGTGAGATGAAAAATTTAAACCCCAGGGTGGCACAGTGGTTGAGAGTCCGCCTGCCGATGCAGGGGACGCGGGTTCGTGCCCCGGTCCGGGAAGATCCCACATGCCGCGGAGCGGCTGGGCCCGTGAGCCATGGCCGCTGAGCCTGCGCGTCCGGAGCCTGTGCTCCGCAACGGGAGAGGCCACAACAGTGAGAGGCCCGCGTACCGCAAAAAAAAAAAAAAAAATTTAAACCCCAGGAATTCTCACACACAACCTGGTTATAACGCTGGTTATCTGTGTCTAGTGCACCAATCATGACTCAGAAACTGTTTTATCAACAGCCATTTAATTACATCTGGGTGAGTTAGGGCAATGCTAGCTACTATAATAGGTGATTATCCAAGTCTCACTGGCTTAGCCTGGCAAGAGTTTGTTTCTCATGCATGTAAAGTCTAAAAGGTGCTCCGGATCGGCAGATAGCAAGCCTTCAAGTGGTGACTCAGGGATCCAGGCTCTTCTTGTTTTGTGACCCTGCGGTATTCAACACTCATTCCAAGGTTGCCAGCTTCGGCGGGGGGAGGGGGAAGGGTCTGGAAGACGGCTTGGTGGGGGAGTTTATATGGGCCAGGCTATTGGGAGAAGTACATTCTGCATTCCATTGGTAGAACTCAGGCTCACCAGCACATCTCACTGCAAAGGGGGCTGGGAAATGTAGTCTGGCTGAGTGCCCAGGAGGAAGAGGAAATAGGTGTGGTAAACATCTAGTGCCTTTGCCACAGCCTCTCATTAGTATTAGGTGACTGGTGCTGACACACCAAGTACCTCCTATTATAGTCAAAAGCAATGTAAGGTGAAGTTTTAGGTAGTTTGGTGATTGTGTGTGTATATGTGTATGTGTATGCCTACCTATGGTGTTTGAAATATTGAAAATAGTTGGTGAATTATTTTTTCGTGCTTGTAGATTCTTAGGTTTAGCCTCTTGACAAAGCACATAGAAGCTCCATCCCCTGTTGCTAGTACCTGGTACCAGCGACACGGACACTCTATCCCACTTTCTGGGTTCTCAGGGCTCTGGAGAGGACGTCTTGAGTTCTCCCTAGAAGCCAGCAACATCCCTTCCATTGCTGATGTTCTGACATTCTGGCATTCTCTTTGAGTTGGCTACTTACACAGGGCTTTATCCCAATTGATACAGAACTGAGATACAGTGGTCCTTTCTTCGCTGCATCTTTCTAAAGCATTTCTCTCTGACTTAGAAGAATGTTTCATATCATCCCCATTCTCTTGCATATGCTCCTGCCAGATGTTCTTAATTGTTGTTGCTTGATTTTTTCCCTTATATTACTGGTTCATTAATTTTTTTTTCATAGTACTTCTAATTTAAAGAAAACAATGAATATTTTTAAATAAAAATAATTTAATATACCCATTTCTCAAGACTCATATAAATTACAAAGAAGAAGTTAGGTAACAAGACAATGATATCACATGCAAATGTGATCACCATTTTTAGGGTAAAAGCTTTTAAAAAAGGTAAAGGAAAAAGGTGAAAGAACGAAGCTTTTTTACATTTGGAATATTTGATGTTTTCCTATAATTTTAACAGCGGGGCTAGGTTCTCGAGGGCCTGTGTGCACCTGTAAGCCACATAGAACAGTGGAATGAGGTCCAGGTTTGTAGTCACCCCTGTGTTCCACAAGACTCTCTACTTCTCTGGTCGCAGTATTCTCACGTGTAAAATGACAACAGTTCCACAAGACTCTCTACTTCTCTGGTCGCAGTATTCTCACATGTAAAATGACAACAGTGGTTGCTAATTCTGCATGGACGTTTTGAAGATTAAGTGAGGTAAAGTATAAAGCACATAGCAAAAGCGTCTGGCACATCGTAGTTGCCTACCACAGATCACTTCCTCACCCTTCTGACGTGGTTGGTGGAATCACAAAGCCAAAATAGGCTGATTCTCTGCCTTTAAAGGTCCTGCGATCCCACAGAGGACCCAGAGGCATGAACGTCTGCCCCACTGGGCAGTGTTCTTAATAATATAAATGCAGCACCACTTGCCCAACTTACATGCTTTTTAAATTACTAGCCAGAAAGCCTTCACGGTGTCTTTTGTAGGCAGAGTCCTTTCCTGCTTGTTCCACCAAAAAAGAAAATAAATTGAAGACATAGTACCTGACTTTAAGGAGCTTGAAAAGCACACACAGATGGAGACTCTTTAAGAAAATTCCCAAGTAATTTACAGATGGAGCTTGAAGATCTGGGCAGGGTGTGGGAGTGGAGGGGGTGATGTTAGATGTGGGTGGTACACAGAGAGCAGAGTAAAAGACAACTTGGGCTAAACTTTAGTTCCTGGACCAAATGAAACTTGTGCCAGATTTGGAAGGTGATGGATGTGAGTTAATGAAACCAAAAGAAAACTGTTAAAAAATTGCTTATGCTACCTTTCAGCAAAGAAGTTTGGCAGCATGTATCAAGAGGCTTTAAAATGTGCATGCCCTTAAAGTCTAGAATTCCACATCTGGAAATCTACTGTATGGAGGGAATCCTCAAAATGGAAAAAGCTCCATTGCGGATAGGATTATAAAATGGTACTTTGGAAAATAGTTTGACAGTTCCTCAAAATGTTGAACATGTAGTTACTGTATAATCTGGCAATCCCACTCATAGGTATATAACCAAGAGAAATGAAAACATATCCACACTAAAACTTGTGTACAAATGTTCATAGAAGCATTATTCATAATAGCCAAAAAATGGAAACACACAAGTGTTTCCATAATCTGATGAAGGGCTCAATTATGTGCAGTATATCCATGCAGTGGAGTATTACTTAATCATAAAAAGAACAAAGTACTATAACATGGATTAACTTTGAAAATATTATGCTAGGTGAAAGAAGCTAGTCACAAAAGGCAACATACTGTATGGTTCCATTCATATAAAATGGCCAGGATAGGTAATCTATAGAGACAGAAAGTAGATGACTGGCTGTCTGGGGATGGGGGATGGGGTTATGGGGAGTGACTGCTAATTGTTAAGGGGTTTCTTTGGGGAATGATAAAAATGTTCTAAAACTTGATAGTGGTGATGGCTGCAGAACGCTGTGAGTATCCTAAAAACCTCTGAATTGTATACTTTACAAGGGTGAGTTTTATAGTATGCGAATTATATCTCAATAAAGCTGTTATAAAAAATAGAAAAAGTTTTATGCACGAAGATGAAACAGTGGCATGTTTTCTAAGAGTGAAAAATTGGAAACAATCTAGATGTCAATCACAAGTGAAGTAAGAAAATGATATAGCCACCAGATGGACTCTGAGGCATCCATTTAAATGATCATACAAGTGACAAGAGTCCCTGTAGGCTTTAATGCTGGAAACAGCCCCCTTCACAATGACCTCATCTCTTTCTGAGCATCCTTCCACTGTCTCACATGGACCCAGGATAGCTTGCTGGGTTTTGCTTTGTTTTGTTTCACTCTGGTTTCGTCCCTGTGTTGCCTGAGATTGTCTCTTCAATGGGAAAAGCTATACTGTCATCACTGTTTTATCCTTAGGAGAAAAGATGTCTATGTAATATTGTTTTAAAAAAATAACACAGAATCTTCCTCCTAATTTCCCAGAATACAGTGGTGTATTAGTTTCTGGGAGCTGCCATAACAAAGTACTACAGGCTGAGTGGCTTAGCCAACAGAAACTTATTGCCTCTGGAGGTTGGAAGACCAAGATCAAGGCGTCGGCAGGGTTGGGTTCTTCTGAGGCCTCTCTTCTTGGCTTACAGATGGCTCCCTTCTCCCAGCACCTTCACATGGTCTGCCTTCTATGTGTGTGTCCTCTTATAAGGACACCAGTCATGTTGGATTAAGGCCCACCCTAATGACTTCATGCTACCTTAATTACCTCTTTAAAGACCCCGTGTCCAAATACAGTCATATTCTGAGATACTAGAGATTAGGACTTCGACATAGGAATCTGGGCTTGGGGGCACAATTCAGCCTATAACAAGTGGAGATAAAAATCCCCCTTTTATAGACAATTTCTTAAGATTTATATACAATGGGTAAAAAGTACTATACAGGTGATAATTTGCCCCTCCTTCCCTGCGCCAGACGAATCCTAGTGATTTTAGCCTCCAGCTTCTGCCTAACTTTCATCCTGCCTTCATATGGTTTTATTTGGGGTAGGGAGGTGTGGAGAGCCCTCAGTAGTATCTGAAGCCTACAGGCCTTTGTATGACTGGGAATAAAGGCCCAGCTGACTCCCAGACCCCGAGAGAGAAGGGCCCCCCCCCACACTTCCTAGTTCAAGATCTGCCACATGTGTCTTCCTCTTCTGCACTAGGTATTGGCCAATTCTGAAGATAGCCAAGGAGAGATGATCTCTTCTCTCCCCCTCCCGATGAGGGCATAGATGTGCTCACTCTGATTCCCCAAGTGTAGGTTACTTGATGCAGGGGATGAAAACAGACTAGAAAACACATTGCTCAGCTTCATCCAGCTCCCTTCCAGGGACTTTTCATCAAGGGTTCAAGAGTTTGGGGCTAGTCCCACCCACTGTCGTATTTTATAATGATTAAGTATTAACACAAGGAAGTGTTATTAAAATGAAGTGAAAGGAACAAAATAAGCAATAACATATAAACAACAAAAATAAACTAACCAATGGGGGAAATGTCTGAATTTAAAACACCCGAGGTCGTCAGAAAATACCTTTTCCTGTTTTGCAGTATTTCCCTCACTGGGTGAGTGGTGGGTGGGAACCTTTTTTTTTTTTTCTTTTTTGCGGTACACAGGCCTCTCACTATCGCGGCCTCTCTTGTTGTGGAGCACAGGCTCCAGATGCGCAGGCTCAGCGGCCATGGCTCACGGGCCCAGCCGCTCCGCGGCATGTGGGATCTTCCCGGACCGGGGCACGAACCCGTGTCCCCTGCATCGGCAGGCGGACTCTCAACCACTGCGCCACCAGGGAAGCCCAAGGGTGGGAACCTTTTAAAGATTTGTTTTCAGAAGAGAGCAAATAGGGGTGTGAACGTGTTTGGAGACCTTTAACATCTCACTCACTGATCTTCAGGAGTTGTTCCTGTTTCTAAAATGAAAACTGGGTTCAGGAGAGAAGAAACAGAGAGGAGGAAATGTTAATGAATCTCTGGAGTGACCTGGGCAGAAGGGCCAGTGTATTTTCCCATTAACATGATGGTTAGCTGAGGGGCGAGCCAGGCCCAGAAAGCCCCTGAGTACCAATTGCTTAGGAAACTAACTGCGAAGAGCTCCGACCTTTTGCTTTAAATCATTTCCTAGTCCCAGGAAATCATTTCAGGCATTCCCTGGTCTTTGGCCTCTTTCATTTCCAGATCCATTTGGAGAGCTCAGTTTGCAGAAGCTTTTCTCTGAATATTTTTAACTTAGTGATGTCCTCTCCCCGGCAGTGAGTGAGAATATACTCTGTCATAAGGCGGCATAAATCACCCAGGAAAGCGCTAGAGCAAATGACCGTAGAATGGGTCGGTGTCATCAGTATAATAAAATAATTCAAGCAGTTAATTCATTCAACACACATTTATTAAGTACCTACTAAGTGTGAGGCTGTGGGGATATGAAGATGCACACTGCATCCTGGGCTTCATACTACCCTCCTAGATCATGACTGATTGAGCCAGAACCGTGGGCGACCGTGAACTCTACAGGGTCTGTAAGAACATCAGCAGTGATGCTAGAGAAGCCTGGATGGGGATCCAGCTGTGCCACATACAAGCTGCGTGACCCTGGCTGTAGGAATAAATTCTGCCTCAAAAAGTTCTTTTTTCTAGCTTATAAAGTTGGATACTGGGCTCATTAATTTTCTGCCTTCCTTCTTTTCTGACATGCAAAGTTAAGGCTCTACATTTCTCTCTTTGGCAGCCTCCAGGTTTTTTTAAAATAATATTTTAACAGCTTTATTGAGATATAATTCACATACCGTACAATGCACCCATTCTAAAGTGTGCAGTTCAAGGGCGTTGAGTATATTCACAGAGTTGTGTGGCTATTACCATAATCACCACTGCTGCGTCGAGTCATTTTGGAGATTAAATAAGATAACGTATATGAGGCACTGGACTCAGTGCGGGACACTTAGGTATTTTTCTACGGGTGATTATTGATTTTGCTGTTGCAGTTGGGGGTTGTATCACGGAAGGTGGAAAAAGTGGGGCGATGGAGTCAAATGGGAGGGAAAAGAAACACAGGGGACCCATTGCCTGGGTATCCTTACCAGATGGGAGTGACAGACTGTCTGTCTTAGCAGCCAGTGGCTTATTTTCCAGCCCCAATAACAAGCCAACTAAAATGACTTGACAGGAGTCATTTGGGACTAGTTTGGGTGGGTTAAATTCAAAATTACATATCATTAGGCCTGGCGGCCACACGCCAACATAACAAACAAAACAAGCAGCAACATACTTCTGAGATGAGCAGTAGTTAAGCTAAATTTTAGCCCTTATGGCTGCAGCCCACGGGAGGCCAGACATCCCTCTGGACACTTCTCATTTGCTAAAGCAGTACAGCTGGCCCCCACAGGGTGCATGGCCAAGCACAGCAGTCATATTTCAAACCAAATGGACTGCTCTGTTTGGAGTATTTCAATCCTGATGGGGAGAGGATGGAAGGTCTGGGCTTTTCCAATTTCAACACTATTTTTAGAGTGTTTATATGTGCCTGAATCACCAGTACAAACTCCACTCCTGCATTTGTTACCCTGGGCAGAGGAACAATGCATAATCAAGGCTGACCATTTTCTTTTGAATGGCAAACAAGCTCTTGAAGCTGTCCCTTCTGTGAGCACCCAGGTAGCCAAGGACTTTGGGATTTTGATTACTTTCACGTTGGATGAAAACTTTGGCTGTGATTCCATAGATTCTCTAGCAATTTCAGATGAATGGTTCCCTCGCTTTCTCTCTTTCTGGCGCTAGATTGCTGAACTCTGTGTTCTCCAACACCCCCAAAATTAAAAAATTTAACTAAGCCAAAAACTCCTTATTTTCAGTAAATCATGTTTTTGTTTTTTGCTTCAATGTGGCAATTGGTCATATGCTTTAATGGACAAGAACACGCAGAGATGATACCTTGACTCCAGTCTTCAGCAAAATAACGATTTTTAATCATTTTTGTTTTCCATGCTCCTCAGAAGTCTTCTTGGAGGCTGGTTCACATTGTGTCATTTTCTCTGTATCATTTCTGTCAGCTCTGTGAGCGCTCAGAACTCGGGAACCTGAACTCTAAAGAGGAAACAAAAGAGTTCAAATTTACTTTTTCTTTTTTTCTTGCCAGTGAATTACAGAGTAAGTTGGGGTTCTTTAGACCATTCGTTAGACCAAGTGAGGGCAATTTTTCCCCCTAGGGGACATTTGCTGGAGACATTTCTGGTTGGATGGTGGAGGTAGTGGGGGGTGACTGGCATCTAGTGGGAAGGGGCCGGGGGTGCCGCTAAACATGATACAATGCATGGGACAGCAACTGCCCCCTCCCCCAACAATGAATTCTCCGGTCCCAAATGTCAACACTGCTTAGGTTGAGATGGAACTGTATGTCTACTGGAGATGACACTGTTGGACACTTGGGCCAGTGGCAATGACCGTCAGCTTGCTGTCCTTTGTCTCTGAGCCTCACCCAATGAGACTTGATCTTGTAGATAGGCAGTATGGCCCAGCGATCAGAGCATGTGCTTCAAATCTGAGAGGCCTGGACCTGGGTTCAAGGAGAGCAGGGATGAAAGTCATAGACCCTAGTCATTCCTATGCACAGACTGTATCAACAGCAAAAAAAAGACAGAGGAAATGTCTGGGCAAGGGCAGCTCCCTGGTACGTGGGACCTCCCATGCCCATGGCGCACCTCTGCATGATTAGGCAAGGATGCTCATGCTGCCCTGTGGGCTCCATCCTCCAGACAGATACAATCCCCACCAGCTGCACAGGACAGAGGCAGGGCAGCTCTAGATTTCAGCCCCACTGTCCACTTTCACCAGGCAGCCACAAGAGGGGGCCCCACTTGGGGGATGTTGGGAGGGGTAATGACAGTCAGCCCAGGGTGAGACATCTGCTTGGCCCAAGGAGCCCAAAACAAAGGAGTAACAGGGCTCTGGCAGACAACCCCCTCCCTGACCCCTTCACCAAGATCCCTACTGCTGCAGGAAGAACCTACTTCATTAGCATCCACAAACTTGGCTACCATGTAAGGCTGTCATTCTTCAACTTGGAGATCCACGTCTCTTGAGCCTGTTGTCCACATTTGGGGTCTCAGAATTCCTTCTGGGCCACAGCTGTGCCGTCTCATTTTATCTATGCCTATACTAGAGCTTATGGAATCTCCTAAAGGAGCCAGCTTTGCAGGAATCAGGAACACTCCATTTCTGTTGACTGAGGGTCATTTCATGGGCGGGATTCACACTTGATGAGTTTACATCCCAGCTCCACCGTGACAGAGGGTATAACCTACAGCAATTTTTTAAAAAATTTCCCTGAGACTTCACTGTCTCATCTGTAAAGTGGGGATCACAATGGTACCTCCCTCATAGGGTGGGCCTGGAACTTAAATGAAATCATAAATGTCAGGTGCTTAATCTAAGCCCCGGCTAAATGGAGGAGGTACAAAGGATATATTGTGTTGGGTCTGATCACACCTGTCTCATCTGTCAACTGCCATAGCAGCCTTGGGCCAGGTGGCCTTACTGTCCCCCTCATTTTGGCAGATACAGAAAGCAATGCCCAGAGAGGTCATATTCTAGGAAGTGAAGAACCAGACCAGTATAAGAACCTGACCTCTGGTCCCTACCATGCTCTGGCTTCCACTACATAGCTCTGCTGCCTCTTCAAAGCTGTGTACGCTATATGAGTCAGCAATCCCACTTCTGGATATACATCCAAGAGAATTGAGATCAGGATCTTAAAGAGATTATCTGCACTCCCATGTGTGTTGCAACACTATTCACAATAGCCAAAATATGAAAACAACCCAAATGTCCATCCACTGATGAATGGATAAAGGAAATGTGGTATGTCCATACAGTGGAATATTATTCAGCCTTAAAAAAGGAAATCCTGCCATTTGAGATGACATGGATGAACCTGAAAGACATTATGTTAAGTGAAATAAACTAGTCACAGGACGAATCTTGCATTATTCCACTTCTATGAATCATCTAAAATAGTCAGACTTACAGAAGCAGACAATGCAATAGTGGCTGCCAGGGGCTGGGGAGAGGCAGAAGTGGGGAGTTGCTGTTCAGTGGGTATAAGTTTCAGTTACGCAAGATGAATAGCTAGGAGATCTGCTGTACAACACAGCGCCTGGAGTTAATACGGCATTGTGCCCTTCGGAATTTGTTAAGAGGGTAGCTCTTGTGTTAAGTGTTCTTACCACAAAACAAACCACAACATAAAACCAAAGGGACACAAGGAAACTTTGAGAGTTGCTCATATTCCCTTGACTGTGGCGATGGTATCACGGGTGTTTACCTGTGTCCAAACTCATCAAGTTGTACACACTAGATATGTGCTGTTCTTTGTATATCAATTAAACTTCAATAAGCTGGGTTTTTTAAAAGAGCAATTAGTTGGCCACCCCATCCATTGACTTCAAGGGCACTAGAAACCCTACCTGCCCTTCCTCGCTCTCTTCATCTTCTACTGATCCGGCAAAGCTCATGTTGTCTCTTGTGGATTACAGCACTGAAGGCAACTTTTAAATGTAATCCTTTTTGGATAAAAGACTCAGAATAATGATCATCATAATAAAAGTTGTTAATAAAACTAGTTAGTACTCATTCCTTCACCAGGTAGTTCTTGCATCTCTCCTGTGAGCCAGCAATCATGTTGCTACCTTCTCATGCTTTAGTTCACTGAATCCTTCCAATCCCTGCGTGGAGGTGGGAGTGGGGGTTGTGTTGTCATTCTTCCCATTTTACAGATGAGGAAAGAGAGGCTCAGAGAGGGACTTGATCAGGACCATAATGGGGGGGGGTGGGTACTCTAGAAGCAAGCAAGAAAGTGGGCTCTGAAAGAAACTTCAAATTCCTGGCAAGAGTCAGAAAATAGAAGAACTTGAGTTTCATAATGCTTATCTTCTCAAAGAGACCCAACTTTCTGAAAGCATGGCAGGATATTTGCTTTTTATTATCCATCTCCTCCTATCCACCCTGCCTCCAAAGAGTGCCAAACCTCTTTCCTTGTGGATAACAGTTTGGGGCTGTCACATAGAGCAGCTTCAGGGAAGCCATGGAGTTGTTTGCACAAATCGTCTGTCTGATCTGACTCTGCCCTATTTTCTGACCTGTTGCTACGTGAAGTATCATCTTCATGATGTTTTCCAGCAAGCGTGGCCTGAGCTCACATTTTCCTCTGGCCAAAAGACACAGATTCTCTCTGAGGTTATGTCATACCCCTACACTTAAAATTTATTTTAAATAGTGGAGAAGGAAGTAAATCCAAAAACTGTAAACTGTTCAACCAAGAGGAGAACTGCACAGATAAACAGATAATACCTCAGCTCATAGCTGCCAGTTGTGGAAAATGGTAACAGATGGGGGAAAATCATGAAAATCACCCTGTAAAGCAAGAGGGCAAATTCAGAGAGGTTATGTGTGAGGTTTCCTTCAAGGGAAACCCAGCCAATGTAAAATAGAACTTCCATGAGAATTACCTTCCAGCATATGTGCTCACCATTTCTCAAGGAGGGAGAGAAAGAAACACCCTGGAAAAAACTGCGTATTTATTCAAACAACAAATATTTACCGAGTGCCCACCCTGTGCCAGCTGGGACTATAGCAGTGACTCCCTGCCGTCCCACCCCCACCCCGACACACGCACACACTGCCTTTCTGTTTTCTGTTTGGTTCTCTTTTGTTTGAAACCATTTCCCCTCTTGGGCTGCCTCCATAAACTCAGCATCTTTCTCTTTTCTTTGAGCACAAATTCACCCTCTCTCCTCTCACAGCACCTGCTAACCCTGAAGAAATAGTAAGGCACCTCTGCTGACCTGTGGATTCCCAGGTTGGCCCTGCCCTTGCCCACAGGCAGAAGGTAAAATTTCCTTCCTTTATGTGCCTCCCCACCCCCGCCCCATCTGTGGGAGGAGGAGGGGGAGAGAATGGAGTGACTTATTCTAACATCTACCAAAACAATTATGCTCCTTCAGGGCTTCCCTGGTAGCGCAGTGGTTGAGAGTCCGCCTGCCAATGCAGGGGATAGGAGTTCGTGCCCCGGTCCGGGAGGATCCCACATGACGTGGAGCAGCTGGGCCCGTGAGCCATGGCCGCTGAGCCTGCACGTCCGGAGCCTGTGCTCCGCAACGGGAGAGGCCACAACAGTGAGAGGCCCGCGTACCGCAAAAAAAAAAAAAAAAATTATGCTCCTTCATTTAGACCATAAAAGCAACCATGCTGGGTCTTGGTTTCGCATAGCTCTTCATGACATGAGTACTTATCCCGGTGAATCTGAGAGAGAAGGAAATTGCAAAAGCCATGTTAGGAATTTGCATGTAGTCAACAATGGTCTATTATTGTGTGCTCAGAAATTGATTAAGAGGGTAGATCTTATGTTAAGTGTTCTTACATCAGTAAAAACAAACAAAGCTTGGTGCTTTGTGACCACCTAGAGGGGTGGGATAGGGAGGGTGGGAGGGAGACGCAAGAGGGAGGGGATATGGGGATGTATGTATATGTATAGCTGATTCACTTTGTTATAAAGCAGAAACTAACACACCCTTGTAAAGCAATTATACTCCAATAAAGATGTTAAAAAAAAATAAAAATGAACCACAAACAAACAAACAAATAATAGAATTTGCTGGTGCTATGAACCAGTTTGTAGAGTGTCTGCTGCTGTTGCTAGGGGCAACCTTATTTATCTCTGTGTGAACTTAAGATAGGGTCTGTGCTCCATGACAAGGGAAAGGAGTTTCTAATCTCACTCTGGGGAGAATGGGGAAAACGTAATTATACATTTTTTGAACGAGATGGGATGTGGAGCCCTGACATCCTTATCTTGCAGAGGGCAATGTATTGGGCTGGCCAAAAAGTTCATTCGGGTTTCCCGTAAGATGTTACAGAAAAACCTGAACCAACTTTTTGGCCAACCCAATAGTTTACGCATGATCACAAACCACACAGCTATACTCCGGGCCCAGAAAAACCAGAGTTTCCTGACCCAGGACTCAGTCCCAGTTGCATGTGTAGAATAGCTTACTGATTTTGCACATCAATCCATGTTTATTGTTAAAACAGTAGAAACAACCATTAAACAGAAAAAGAATCATTCATAGTCACCTGTAGTGTTGCCACTGTAGAAAACAAGATAAACTCCTGGGGTATAGCCTTCTTTTAGTTCCTTGAACACTTCCAGATACTCCTGCCGTGAGACACCTGTGCCCCACTGTTTCCTCCTCCTGGAACATTTCCTCTCTGGGTCTTTTGAGGCGTGGCTTCTTCTCCTCATGCAGGTCTTGCTCAAATGGCACTTTGTCAGAGAAGCTACCTGTGGCCACTTGACTTAAAGAAGCAACCTGCCTGCCTGCCCCACAGGGACTCTCTAACCCCTTATACTGTATACCTACTTCATTATACATTTCACCTTCTGAATTGACCTTTTTCATTTGCCCATTTATTCAGTGGCTTATTCATGCAATAACTATTTATTGAAGGCTTACTATGTGCCAAGCACTATTCTAGGTTCTAGAAATACAGCAGAGAACAAAACAGACCAAAATCCCTGCCTTCCTGGAGCTGATATTTGGAGGCCACTTGGAGCATTTTGGACAGAGGAGTGACATGATCTGGCTTGTGTTTTAAAAGGTCCGTTCTGGCTGTTGTGTTGAGAATGCGCTGCTGGAAGACAAGGGCAGAAGAATGTTTAGGAGCTCCTGACCTTTACCCGGGCAAGAGAGGGTGAAGGCAGGAGTCCATTTGGTAGCACACACACGCATAAATACACGTTTTTGCAACAAAGGGAATTTGTGCTCATGTATTCTGTTCTATTACTGCACTTCTCACTCAACAATATGTCCTCTGCATCTTTCCATATCAATAAATATGGAGCTATATCATAATTTTAACGTGTTTGTATTAGTCTCTTGCATGGTTGTACCATAATTTATCTAGCCAGTCTTGAATTAAACACTTTGGCAGTTCCACATTTTTCACTGTGATAAACAATTCTGTAATGAACATTCTTGAACATACGTCCCTGAGTACCCACTGGTCCAAGTATTTCTCTGAGATAGAGTCCTAGACATAGAATCACTGGGTCAAAGTCTATCAATAGATGAGGGATTTTCATTCACGTTGGCAAATAACCTGGAAGAAAAAGTGTCCTAAGGACATCCCACCAGCTATGTGCCTGTCCTCTCATTCACCTGTCCTGTCTTAGGTATTATCACCATTTTTATTCTCTACTAATTCCATAGATTAAAATTTGGTATTTTTTGTTGTTGTTATTGCCATTTCATGGCTTTGACCATATATTACTTTAGCTACTGAACTTTTAAAATTAATTATTAAGAGCACTTAGCATATTAAAGACATATTGTCACAGATGTTGCAAAATTTTAAGGATTTTCCATATAATCCTTCTATTTTTTGTTTAAGAAATTATGAAGCATTACATGCATATACAGTATATACTTATGAGAAGTATAAAACATAATGAAGCAAACTCCTGCGTACCTGTCACCCGTCTTGAGGAGTGGAACGCTTGCGATACCACAGTTGTATTTCCTTTCTCCCCAGCTGAGCTAATGCTCTCCTGGATTTCACGATGATGATTCCCTGGCTGTTCTTTAGTTTCAGCTGACACTTCCGTCCTCCTGAGCAACATGGTTCTAGTTTTACAAGGTTTTGCACTTGACGTAAATAAGAACACGTGGCACATATTCGTTCATGACCTGCATGTTTCAAACAATGTTATGCGTGTGAGCGTCTTCCTTTTCGAAGCCTGTAGCTCACGTCCTTTCACGGTGATCGAGGGATCAGGCTCGGTTTTTATACCCTTGACTTACACATTCTCTTGCTGCTGTGCATGTGGGCTTTTTCTGGTGCTGCCGTGAGCCTTGTTGCTCATCCCTCCCAGTGCAACTGTGCAAAAGTTTCTCTAGAAGTGAGATTTCTGAGTTTTTTTTTTTTTTTTTTAGATGTTGGGGGTAGGAGTTTGTTAATTCATTTATTTATTTTTGCTGTGTTGGGTCTTCGTTTCTGTGCGAGGGCTTTCTCTAGTTGTGGCAAGTGGGGGCCACTCTTCATCGCAGTGCGCGGGTCTCTCACTATCGCGACCTCTCGTTGTGGAGCACAGGCTCCAGACGCGCAGGCTCAGTAGTTGTGGCTCATGAGCCCAGTTGCTCCGTGGCGTGTGGATCTTCCTGGACCAGGGCTCAAGCCCATGTCCCCTGCATTGGCAGTCAGATTCTCAACCACTGTGCCACCAGGGAAGCCCCAGGAATGCATATCTTAATATCTACTAGCTCATGATAAATTATTTTCCAAAGTAATTTTTACCAATTTATATTTTGATAAGAATATGTGAGACTTCTGATTTGTCCACATTTTTGCCAAGATATGTTATTGTCACACACTCCGTTTTTGCCTAATTTTCCCGTACATGAAAGAGTAGTAGACAAGGAACGGTTTTTGATTTAAAAAAAAAAAAAAAAAAAGGACGAGCTCTTAGAAGAGGTAGCTAAATGAAAAATTATGGATTTGTAAAATATTTGTTTGTTGTTTTAGTGTTTCTAGAATACTGAGAAGGTAAACTAACACTTTTATTTAGGTGGGAATGATCAGAACTTTTGTTAGAAATTGAGGTAATTTTAAGGCCAGAAAAAACAGACTATTTTGGGGGCAATTTGCAGGAAGACATAGTTACACTGTTAGAAAGTTGAATGCTTTCCTCTTTGGTGGTTGTGGATAAGATCAGTGTTAGAATGCACTGTCAGAAAGGGAAAAGGAGGGCTTTCCTGGTGGCGCAGTGGTTGAGAGTCCGCCTGCCGATGCAGGGGACATGGGTTCGTGCCCCGGTCCGGAAAGATCCCAAATGCTGCGGAACGGCTGGGCCCGTGAACCATGGCCGCTGAGCCTGCGTCCGGAGCCTGCGCTCCGCAACGGGAGAGGCCACAACAGTGAGAGGCCCGCGTACCGCCAAAAAAAAAAAGGGAAAAGGAATTCCTGAACTAATTTCTTCTGGACCAACATTTTAAAACATTCATTTGCTTTGGTACATAAAGGAAGTAAGTAGGTCAGTAGTTAAATGTATTACCTCGTTTTCTCGGAAGTGCTTGCTGATAAATATCTATGAAAAGAAACTGTACAAGTTGTGCGTACCATCTAGATTTAGTTTAGATTCTTTATATGTAGATTTCCTTGATAATACAGTTTTACTTTGCAATTGTGACAGGTTCATGAAAAGTGAAAGTTGCTCGGAGTGTTCTTCTAAAGCATTTCGGAACAAATGCTCACCTTTGTGTTTTTGTTTTTTCCCGGCTATAACCCCCCTGCCTGTTGGCATGCCAAACATCTGGCCCACGTATGCAGGGACCCAGTTGTGCCTGTACTGCACATCTCAGCTGGGAAGTATAGAGCCTGCTGCCAAAATGCATAAGCTAACTAGGCATGAACTAACGCAATCGGTTCTTGTTTCTGAAAATGTAAAATGCCACTCTCAATCTATTGTGTTTTTTTCCCGAGGTCTAAAAGCATCACAAATTAGTTTGGGAAGCCAGAGATTTCCCTGGCAGAGGTTGGCTGCACAGATGCTCCTGGGTTCATGACCACCATATGCAGGCCTTTCTGAGCATCACTCAGGGCCTTATGTTTGGAACGCTATGGTGGTGTAGGAGGACCGTGGGAATTCCAGAGAGGATCCATGGGTTCTAGATGCCTACAAACAAGTTGTGTGACTTTGAACAATGTACTTTCCTTTCTGGGCTGCTGTTTTCTCATTTGCAAAGTGAAGGGGTTGGAAATTTTCACTACGTATGTATTCTTTTAGCATCTTCTGTATGTCAGGAGCCAAATAAAAGTAATTGTAATGATAAAAAGCATGATATGCACTCCTTAGAAAGTGCACAGTTTGGAGAAGAGGGACAAAGAAAAATGAGACAATTTCAACTTGGCGAGACAAGCAGAGGTGTGAATACAGCAGAGTAAAATCACCCCTAGCCCAGTTCAGAAGAAGATAGGAGATGCTTCTCCGGCAGGTAACATGCTACAAAGCCATGGAGGATGAAGGGAGAGTCACTGGGAGGACAAGGGTGGGAGAAGAATGTTATCTGACAGGAGAAGTATGTGCTAAGGCAAGGAAGTGTGAGAAACAAAAAGCGCCACGTGCATGGTGCTCTTAAAACACAGCTCCAAATTCTTTGACACTCTTCCCATGGACAGGTGGGAGTCTGTGTCCCCTCCTTTGAATCTGGGCAGGCTTGTAAGCATAGTGGAAGTGATGCTATGTGAGTCTAAGCATGAAAGATCAGCCAGTTTCTATTTTGTTTACTGGGACATTTTATCTTATTCACTGGAACTTGGAGCCTTGAGCAGCCATGTAAGAAATACAGCTATCCCAGGGCCTCCATACTGTGAGGAAGCCCAAGCTAGCCGCATGGGGAGCCCATGGATAGGTGCTCTGTTTGGAAGTCTCAGCTGAGCCCAGCCTTTGGATCATGACTACCCAGCACGGGATGTGCCTTTGCATAATTCTAACCTCAAATGATTCACATATTGTCTATGGAAGCCTCTGATATTGTGAAGCAGAGACAGACCATCCCTGCTGTGCTCTATGAATTCCTGACCCTTAGGATCCACGAGAATCATGCAGCAGTGGTTGTTTTACAGCATTACTTTTTGGGGTGGTTTGCCATGCAGCAATAAAGGATGGGAACAGGTCCCTTTTAGCTCTAAACTTTGGATATTCTGTAAAACCCAAATATATCCTCCTGTTCTTCCAAAAGAAAGCTCTGGCTCCATGAACTTTTGGCTTGAAGAAACGGTTGTAGGAACATCAAGACAGACATTGAATTCTTCAGAGAAATTAGAATAAACAAACCCAAATTGGTTTAAATCATATAAAGAATGTGTTGATTCACTCAACTGGGAAGGTCAAGGTGTGAATCCAGCAGATCAGCCTCCAGGTGTTCAAGGGATGATTGGAATCTGATTCTCTCCAATTCGGCCCTGTGCTTTGCTCTGTGTTGCTTTCGTTTTCAGGCAGGCACTCCCCAGGAGGTGGTGAGATGGCTACAGTTAGCATTTGCAGAAGGAGAGGGTCTCTTTCCCAGTCCTTTCAGCACATCTCTCAGGGCTGACTGATGTTCACTAGCCTTGACTGGACTCCACTCAGATTCCGTACCTACCCTTTGATCCATGACTATGGCCATCGGAAAGCAGTACCCAAATTGGCCAGGCCTGGGCCACATTTCCACCTTTTGAGCCAGAAGACATTGTCTATGAATTCCTAACAGTGGAAGGAACAAGATTCCCACTTCTTGTTTTATCAGAAGGAGAAATAGATGCTTACCAAGTAAAAAACATCAGGTATCTTAGGCAGAAAGTTCTTGTTCTATTCATAGCCACCCATTTGGCATAACCTGAAACTACTCAAGCATCATAGAACTATCCCTTGTATGGGTTTTGTTAACACCAAAGCAATAAAATAGTTATGTCTCTGATACAGGTTGTAGAAAAGTATTTCCCAGGCTTATAGAGCTTCAGTGATCCCTAATACCAATCCGTTCCTTTTGTCATTCTTTGTTTTTTGTTGTTGTTAATAAACATTTCTGAATTTTAATATGGGTTCTCTTATGCATGCTTTTATGCAGTACTAAAAATTGAAATAGTGCATCTTAGTTTCCTTCAGATAATAGTCTATTGTTAAAAATCAGAAGATATTTACTTCCAAGGATCTTATTCTAATCTTTATGTTTTACTCAAATGGTACAATAGAAAGCCCCAGCTCTATATACACATTCCTTTTACACATGTTCTTTTGCTTCAAGTTCTTCATGTTGGATCTCACTGTCAACTTCAGGATTCCAAAACACATATGCATGAGAGCTAGGACTTTTTCTTTAGGCCAATCAATAAAATGGAACAAAAAGAGATCCGAAGTCAGCAAGGCATTCAAGAGATACCTTATACATTATGGATAAAAGGTGAAGCAAAAACACAGAGATCTAAGGAGGGAAAAAGACAACTTGCATGATAGAAACTGTATGGTGAGGTTTAGAAAAACAAACAACAACAGAAAAACCCATGTCTCCCCTCCTAGCATGCTCCGTGCCCCATGGTGAACCTAAACTAACTAGCAGGAAAGATTCTGGCCCTGGAATTGAATCTAATATATGTGACCTATGCTTGTTTGATTCCTTGGCATAACTCAGGGATCTTTCTCATTGCGGGGACCCCAGGATTCCACCCACAGAAGTGACAACATTGATAATACCACCTGTATCAGAATCTGTTGATCTGTTATAACTACCATCACTTTCTTACATGAAGAAGAAGCTCCTGTTCTCGCTAAAGATGATAAGGTTGATTGAGATAAAAGTCCCTCAGTCTTAGAAAGCACTCAACCATTCCCCTCCCCTGGATCTGACCTGTTCTTGCCATCATCTCTAGGAAGGCAACATACCCTCCCTCTCTTGTCATGTTGGATTCACCATGATTTGGGTAGAGAAGAAGGGTAGGGTCAGAAGTTGCTGTAAAGTTGCTCAGACTCCATATTAGACATTCTGGGAGAGAGAGAAGGGAGCCTACTGTGGCTCTGTGAGACTTTCCTTCATCTGGCACCTGGGAAGACTCAGAAGGCCAAATTGATTTCTGGGATGGGTTCAGGGACATCTGGGCACAGCCTGAAGTTCCTCCTGGATCCCTAGGGCAGGCCATGAAGGTGAAGTTCAAGTTTCTGCAATTGCCAGACAATGGCCAGGATCAGAGAACAGCCCAGTCTGGCCAGAGGAGCCCAGACCCCAACATAGGGTCAGTAGTGAGAGGGAATAAACCAGCTCCTTCCTTGTGTGTATATCATATATTTGTACCTGTGCCCTCATGGCAGTATGATTTTATCTGGAAATGTGTTTTTCAAGCTAGGAACTATTTTCTAAGGATCCGGATGTTCCTAAGGGATGTCTGTTCCACCCGGTTTCCATCTCGGTCACAGGGATGGACATGGAGCTTCATTTTATATTCAGGTCTGTCCCCTCTGTAGTAAGAAGCTGCTAGATGAACTGGAATCCACATGACCCAGCAAAGTTAGTCTACAGCAGAATTCCATTACCATGGCTTTAATTGCAGGCCAGAATGTGAGTGATGGTGAGCTTTTCCTGGGGGGGCGGGGAGAAAAAAAGAAAAGAAGCTTAACTTATACCCCTGCTCGCTTAATTATACTGGCCTCCTTTCTGTTTCTCCAATCTACCAAGCTCTTTCCTACCCCAGGGCCTTTGCTGACGCTGTTCCCTTCACCTGGGACACTCCCTCCACCAACAACTTGGGGGAGTCATGTTCATCCGTCAAACATTAGTTCAAGGTTTCGCTTCCTCTAGTCTCTCTATTGGCACAAACCCCCCACCCCATCCTATTTATTCTCTCACATCTCTGTTTACTTCCTTCATAACATATGACATAGCAAGTGTAACTATATCTTTAGTTTTTTCACTTACTCTCTGCTCGTTCCCCAGCCCCTGTGAGAAAGTCTGACCCGTGAGAGCAGGTGTGTTCCCTCTCTGGTTCGCCACTGTGTCTACCTCCTGTACCTGGCACAGCACCTGGTGCCTGGTGTGGGCTCAATTAATCTGCATTCGGTGCATGAATACATGAGAAAAGGGCCAAGGCAAGGACCCCAGAGAAAAGCGCCTGGCGAGTGCTGCTGGCTTGGTTGGGTTGCAAATCTCGTGGCATTGCTGAGTGCCCCCATGAGCTACCAGCCACCTCTCTGGTGGGTGCAGTTAAGGCCCTTTGTGTGCAGACTGGGACCCATAAGCACAGGGGGACGATGGGCCTCTCACCATCAAAAATGCCTCCTAGCCATGCAGGAAGGGAACCAATGTTCATTCAGTCCTACCATGCACCCAGCCCTGTGCGGGCGATGAATACTCACCTCGCTTAATCCTCACAAACATCCAGTGAGGGTCCATATCCCTGACCACACTGTCAGGTGATGACACAGAAGCTTGTGGAAGCTAGATGTCCTGGTCGGAACTCACAGGCGGCATGTGAATGGCTCAGGATCGGCCCCCACTTCCTTCTGCTGCTGAAGCCCCTTGACTACAACACAGTGTGTCTCCACAGGGCCCTAAGCCTCCCTCATGAACTCAGGAAGCTTGTAAACTTTGTCATCTGTTACCCACCTGTCTTCACTTCTACGCTTTCTCTTCCCCATTGTTGGTCCCAGAGTTTTCATTGTTCTCTAGCTGGCTGGCCTTAGGCAAGTTACTTAACCTCTCTGAGCTTGAGTTTGCTCACCAATGAAATGGGGATGATAATAGTATTACATGTTACATATGGCTACTGGAGGGATTAAAATACTCAGACAAACCCTTGGATACATACCTAATGGGGATTAGCTGTAATAATTATTATTACATTATTAGTTAGGATAAGTAATGTTAGTTGCTTCAGCAACGAATCCTCAGCATCTCGAGGGCTTAACCCTCATCTGACAACCCAGTGTGGGCCAGCGGAGGAGCTCAGTCCCTTGTGACGCTCAGGGCTCCAGGCTCCTTCCGTTGTCCAGCTCCGTCATCTTCTACAGAATCCACCATTGAATTGTTTGCATCAGCGGGCAGTGGAGAGAAGAAAGGGTAGTGGATTGTGCAAGAGGCCGCACAGGCTGGCCTAGAAGTAGCGGACACCTGGGCTTCCGACCTAGCGCCACCTGATTACCTAGGGCAGGGAGGTATATGTAGTCTAGCTGTATGCCCAGAGACCGTGGATTTTAGCACTAAGGTTTCCTGCTACATTATTACAATTATAATAGTTATTTCCAAGCCCCTTATCCCATTTTTGCAATCCACCTGGGCATTTCTTCCCTAAAAGGTACCCCACCTCTCCTAAGTTCCCCACCTGACCATTGACACTTACGTGCCATTGTCTGAGATCCATAAGGAATCACGTATTTAATTCTGCCAGGGTCCTATTTCTTTAGAACTTCAGAACCATGATTACAGAGAAATGTTCCCCACATTAGAAAAGAGCTTTTTTTCTTTAAGTCATTAGTTCTGAGTGATTGGCTAGTAATGGGTTAATGTATAATTGTCCACAGCACTATTTGCATTTTGAAATAAGACTCACAGGAAAAAAAAAAAAAAAAAAAAGAGCTATTTGGGCTTTTGGCAAGGGGTAACCTTGTCCCTTCAGGTAAAGGTCAAGTGGAGACCTGGATGACAGTCTGTTCTTTCTTCCCTCCTTTCCAGATGTAACAGACACTGCTGGGTAGGGAAGGCCACCTCCCTGCCTCCACGTGCTGGGGCTTTCTACTGCCCACACGGCAGCCTCTTTTATTGCCCCCTCTCCAGTCTACTGAGAGAGCGCTCTTCCGCATACAAACTAGGATATGGGCATCCTTAACAGTGCTCTTCCTTTCATTTCACGGGGCCCTCCCTGACCAGAGAGATAAGATGCAGATGTGTGAGCTCCTACAGCCATTACCCCTGACAGAACAGTCAACAAGTATTTAACGAGTGGTTTCTTCAAGCGAGGGAATCATTCCGTTTCTGTGATAGAGGGGGAAAAGCAGGTATTTTTGGTTTAGGCTATTTCGTTTTGGGAGTTTATAAAATGTTTTAAGTGGCAAGTTGCTCAGAAAAAATTTCCTACCTAAAAAACAAAAAACCCGTTCTCCTATCTGATCTGCCTTTATGCATTTTTCTAAGCCCCTGGTTTTCTAATTAGGAGGAAAGAAGAGGAAGTTTTATCCCCGTGCCCATTATGGCATGTGACCGGATTTCAATTATATTTTTCTTTTGGCTGAGTAAGGATAACAAATGGATCTTTATCAAATAATTTGAGAGCCTTTTTTATATCCAGGAACTTGTGCTAATAAGATGAGCTTGGAATCTCATCTGTGTTTGAAGTTCACACTGACATCTGCAGGAAGTCAGAGAGGCCCAGCTCCAGCATTTATGACCTGCATCTCCACATTACTCTCCACGTTGTTCCACAGAGGTCAAAGATGTGTGAAACCATTCCTTGTTGGCAACTCAAGCCCATACTCCTAATGGTCCATTGAACCAAAGAGCAATAACAATCACAATACAGGTCCGGAAATCAGTGAATAAGCTGCAAATGGTCAAAATGTAGTCCCTTAAATGGCCCTTACAGTATATTGCCTTTTCCCCCCAGAACTGGGACAGATAGCTCTCTGATGGTCAAGCACTGGGTGAAATAGTAGGGGACTTGTTTCATGAGCTTTTATGTCTTGGTTTTACGTATGTGCATGCATATGGCCGACCGTAGTCCTCCCCGCAAGATGGAGACTCACAGAAACTGAGATCCATAAGGAATCGTGTATTTAATTCTGCCATCTCCCACTGAGCATATGCACATTGAGTGGGGTGGTGGACAGAATTACCTGTACCAATCAGATAGATCTAGCCATCTATCGATCTATGTCATATTTACATTGCTGACGTCACCCCAAGTAAGTGATAGACTGTGTGACTTTGACAATGATCATTCATTGAGTACTTACAATGTGCCTGACACTGGGCTAATCTTTTACAAGTGCAATATCATTTTATCTTTTCAAGAACCTAATGAGTTAGGTAGTTTTATAGACAGGGTAGCCTTATTGAATCACTGAAAAATCGAATCATTTGCTCAAGTAAATAGTGAGCAAAATAATTTGAACCAAGATTTGGTTGCCTCCAAAGGGCATGCCACTGTGCTACACCACCTGTGAGTCATCACTGCTAACCTCACACTAGGCAAGAAAATGGTTGGGATTGAGCTAAACCCAGAAGAGAAGCTTGGTTTTTCATTTCTGGTATAAATTAGAGTCTCCCTGCTCCAGCCTCTCTCTCATCCTTAGGTGTCTGCATGCAACAAGTTCTAAATAAAATGCTCATTACTCTTTAGATTCAGTTTCTAGAGTTTGTCTTTCCCTAGGATCAAAACCTCTTGGTTCTCTTCAGTACCCTCCTATGCCTGCAACTCAGGAAGGGTAGGGTTGCCAACCCTCCATCTACTAGTTGATCTGAGTTGCAAAGATTTTTGCAACACATGTAGTCACAACTTACCTTGGTGTTTCTTGTACCCTCAAAGATGAGACAAATGGCTTTGCCCACAGTTAACATTTACTATACATATTGAAATCAGAAAATAGATACCCTGTCTCACCCCTATCAAGTTTTTGCATAATGAAATAATGGTCTTATCCTGAAATTAAAAGGAAAGGAGGGAGGGAGGGAAGAAGGAAGGAAAGAAGGAAGGAAGAAAAAAGGGAGGGAGGGAAGGTAGGAAGGAGGGAAAGAGAGGGAGATAGGGGAGGCAGAGAACAAGGGGAAGGGAGCATGTTGCCTACCTGCCCCCAAGAACTCCATTCGGATCATGCTAGAATAAAATAGCAGAGGAAGTTGCATTGGCCATTAAGTCACGTCTCATCAGAGCAGATCCTTCTTGGCCATGTGCTTGGGCAACTCTTTCAACTCTCCTGAGCCCTGGCTTTATCATCTGTAAAGTGGTGAAAATAATGGCATGCATCCCAAAGAATTTTGGGAGAATTAAATGGGATAATATATTTAATGGATATGGCACAGAGTCCGTCCCCCACCCCACACATTTAGTTTCTTTCCCCAGGAAGGGCTGAAGTCTTTCCTACTTGTGAATTCCTCATTCAATTGCAAGATGTATAAAGACACAGACATCCCTTCTATTTCTTTAGCAACTTTTCCTCTCCCCATCCCTGCCCCAAATGGTACAATTGGAGTCCTTGCTATATTCCCCCAACATGACAATCAGCATGTCTGACTGACTAATTCTTTGTTCGAAGGCCATGTCAATGTTTAATTACCCTTTTGACCAGAGAGTTCATCCTTATCTCTTAGGCCCCTTCTGCTATAATTTATTTTATTTTTGCTTGTTCAGCCCTGAATGTAGTATGTCTTTATTTTTCAAAGCAGCATTGAAAAGAAGGGGGAAGGGTAAGAAAGGAAAAATTAGGCAGTTTTAATGGAAGCCTAGATGTTTCTATGAAGTGTCAGAGGCAGGGAAGATAAAAAGAGAAAAAAGGGAAGGAGAGAAAGAGACCCTCATGGCAATATCTCACAATGAACCATCCACAGTCTTAAAATTGTATTTTACATTATTACTTCTTTTTTTCTTTTTTTAAGACAGAGGTCAACTGTAATTTTGGGAGAGGGACTTCTTTTGCCATTAGCTTAATTGAGAATCTTTATCAGGGAGAGCCAAATGTATTGGTGAGTTGAGCTGCTTGGCTTTGGAATATAAATTCATTTCTCACTTCTCAATTCATTTCTTGGATTTCATGGCAGCTTGGGGTGGGGGGTTGTTATCAGACCAGGTTAAGTCCAAGCTCTGCTACTTATTGGCTGTGAAGCCTCATGCAGGTTGCTTTTGATTTTGGGATCTCACCTGAAATACAGCTGTTTATGACCTCACAGAAATATGTAAGGGCTATATGATTTAACAGAAGTGAGAGAACCCAACATTGCTGACTTCATGGTAAATGTTCAGTAAATATTTATTGCACAATTGGTTCAAGATGGTAGAGTAGAAGGATGTGCCCTCACTCCCTCTTGTGAGAGCACTGGAATCACAACTAACTGCTGAACAATCATCAACAGGAAGACACTGGAACTCACCAAAAAAGATACCCCACATCCAAAGACAAAGGAGAGGCTGCAATGAGACAGTAGGAGGGGCTCAATCACAATAAAATCAAGTCCCGTAACTGCTGAGTGGGTGACTCACAAACTGGAGAACACTTACACCACAGAAGTCCACCCACTGGAACGAAGGTTCTGAGCCCCATATCAGGCTTCCCAAACTGGGGTTCCGGCAACAGGAGGAGGAATTCCCAGAGAATCAGACTTTGAAGGCTAGTGAGATTTGATTGCAGTACTTTGACAGGCCTGGGGGAAACAGAGACTCCACTCTTAGAGGACACACACAAAGTAGTGTGTGCATCAGGACCCAGGGGAAGGAGCAGTGACCCCACAGGAGACTGAACCAGACCTACCTGCTAGTGTTGGAAGGTCTCCTGCAGCGGCAGGGGGTGGCTGTGGCTCACTGGGGGGACAAAGACACTAGCAGCAGACGTTCTGGGAAGTACTCCTTGGCATGAGCCCTCCCAGAGAGCCCCACCAAAGAGCCTATAGCCTCCAGTGCTGGGTTGCCTCAGGCCAAACAACCAGCAGGGAGGAAACTCAGCCCCACCCATCAGCAGACAAGTGGATTAAAGTTTTACTGAGCTCTGCCCACTGGAGCAACACTCAGCTCTACCCACCACCAGTCCCTCCCTTCAGGAAGCTTGCACAAGCCTCTTAGATAGCCTCATCCACCACAGAGCAGACCGCAGAAGCAAGAAGAACTACAGTCCTGCATGCAACCTGTGGAAAGAAAACCACATTCACAGAACGACAGACAAAATGAAAAGGCAGAGGACTGGGTACCAGATGAAGGGACAAGATAAAACCCCAGAAAAACAACAAAATGAAGTGGAGATAGGCAACCTTCCAAAAAGAGAATTCAGAAGCATGATAGTGAAGATGATCCAGGACCTCAGAAAAAGAATGGAGGCAAAGATCAAGAAGATGCAATAAATGTTTAACAGAGACCTAGAAGAATTAAAGAACAAACAAACAGAGATGAACAATAAAATAACTGAAATGAAAAATACACAAGAAGGAATCAGTAGCAGAATAACTGAGGTAGAACGAATAAGTGACCTGGAAGACAGAATGGTGGAATTCACTGCCATGGAACAGAATAAAGAAAAAGAATGAAAAGAAATGAAGACAGCCTAAGAGACCTCTGCGACAACATTAAATGCACAAACATTTGCATTATAGGGGTCCCAGCAGGAGAAGAAAGAGAGAAAAGACCCAAGAAAATATTTGAAGAGGTTATAGGCAAAAACTTCCCTAACATGGGAAAGGAAATAGCCACCCAAGTCCAGGAAGTGAAAAGAGTCCCAGGCAAGATAAACCCAAGGAGAAACACACTGAGACACATAGTAATCAAACTGACAGAAATTAAAGACAAAGAAAAATTTTTTAAATCAACAAGGGTAAAATGACAAATAACATACAAGGGAACTCCCATAAGGTTAACAGCTGATTTCTCAGCAGAAACTCTACAAGCCAGAAGGGAGTGGCATAATATACTTAAAGTGATGAAAGGGAAGAACCTACAACCAAGATTACTCCAGCAAGGATCTCATTCAAATTTGATGGAGAAATCAAAAACTTTACAGACAAGCAAAAGCTAAGAGAATTCAGCACCACCAAACCAGCTCTACAATAAACGCCACAGGAACTTCTCTAAGTGGGAAACACAAGAGAAGAAAAGGACCTACAAAAACAAACCCCAAACAATTAAGAAAATGGTATTAGGAACATACATATCGATACTTACCTTAAATGTAAATGGATTAAATGCTCCCACCAAAAGACATAGACTGGGTGAATGGATACGAAAACAAGACCTGTATGTCTGCTGTCCACAAGAGACCCACTTCAGACCTAGGGACACATACAGACTGAAGGGGCAGGGTTGGAAAAAGATATTCCATGCAAATGGGAATCAAATAAATCTGGAGTAACAATACTCATATCAGACAAAACAGACTTTAAAATAAAGAATGTTACAAGAGACAAGGAAGGACACTACATAATGATCAAGGGACCAATCTAAGAAGAAGATATAACAATTATAAATATATATGCACCCAACATAGGAGCACCTCAATACATAAGGCAAACACTAACAGCTATAAAAGAGGAAATCGACAGTAACACAATAATAGTGGGGACTTCAACACCTCACTTACACCAATGGACAGGTAATCCAGACAGAAAATAAGGAAACAAAAGCTTTAAATGAAACAATAGACCAGATAGACTTAATTGATATTTGTAGGACATTCCATCCGAAAACAGTAGATTACACTTTCTTCTCAAGTGCGCATGGAACATTCTCCAGGATAGATCACATCTTGGGTCACAAATCAAGCCTTGGTGAATTTAAGAAAATTGAAATCATATCAAGCATCTTTTCCAACCACAATGCTATGAGATTAGAAATAAATTACGGGAAAAAACATAAAAAACACAAACACATGGAGGCTAAACAATACGTTACTAAATAACCAAGAGATCACTGAAGAAATCAAAGAGGAAATCAAAAAATACCTAAGACAAGTGACAGTGAAACCACAATGATCCAAAACCTATGTGATGCAGCAAGAGCAGTTCTAAGAGGGAAGTTTACAGCAATACAATCCTACCACAAGAAACAAGAATATCTCAAATAAACAATCTAACGTTACATCTAAAGGAACTAGAGAAAGAAGAACAAACAAAACCCAAAGTTAGCAGAAGGAAAGAAATCATAAAGGTCAGAGCAGAAATAAATGAAATAGAAGCAAAGAAAACAGTAGCAAAGATCAATAAAACTAAAAGCTGGTTCTTTGAGAAGATAAACAAAATTGATAAACCTTTAGCTAGACTCATTAAGAAAAAGAGGGAGAGGACTCAAACCCATAAAACTAGAAGTGAAAAAGGAGCAGTTACAATGGACACCACAGAAATACAAAGCATCCTAAGAGACTACTATAAGCAACTCTATGCCAATAAAATGGACAACCTGGAAGAAATGAACACATTCTTAGAAAGGTATAACCTTCCAAGCCTGAACCAGGAAGAAAGAGAAAATATGAACAGACCAATCACAAGTAAAGAAATTGAAAATGTGTTTAAAAATCTTCCAAGAAACAAATGTCTAGGACCAGATGGCTTCACAGGTGAATTATCAAACATTTAGAGAAGAGCTAACACCCATCCTTCTCAAACTCTTCCAAAAAATTGCAGAGGAAGGAACACGCCCAAACTCATTCTATGAGGCCACCATCACCCTGATAACAAAACCAGACAAAGATAATACAAAAAACGAAAATTACAGACCAAAGTCTCTGATGAATATAGATGCAAAAATCCTCAACAAAATACTAGCAAACAGAATCCAACAACACATTAAAAGGATCATACACCATGATCAAGTGGGATTTATCCCAGGGAGGCAAGGATTCTTCAATATATGCAAATCAATCAATGTGAGACACCATATTAACAAATTGAAGAATAAAAACCATATGATCATCTCAATAGATGCAGAAAAAGCTTTTGACAAAATTCAACACCCATTTATGATAAAAACTCTCTAGAAAGTGAGCATAGAGGGAACCTACCTCAACATAATAAAGGCCATATACGACAAACCCACAGCAAACATCATTCTCAATGGTGAAAAACTGAAAGCATTTCCTCTAAGATCAGGAATAAGACAAGGATATCCACTCTTGCCAGTCTTATTCAACATAGTTTTGGAAGTCCTAGCCACGGCGATCAGAGAAGAAAAAGCAATAAAAGGAATACAAATTGGAAAAGAAGACGTAAAACTGTCACTGTTTGCAGATGACAAGATGCTATACATAGAGCATCCTAAAGATGCCACCAGAAAACTACTAGAGCTAATCAATGAATTTGGTAAGGTTGCAGGATACAAAATTAATGCACAGAGATCTCTTGCATTCCTATACACTAACAATGAAAGATCAGAAAGAGAAATTAAGGAAACAATCCCATTCACCATTGCAAAACAAGAATAAAATACCTAGGAATAAACCTACCTAAGGAGGTAAAAGACCTATACTCAGAAAACTTTAAGACACTGATGAAAGAAATTAAAGATGACACAAACAGATGGAGAGCTATACCATGTTCTTGGATTGGAAGAATCAATATTGTGAAAATGAATATACTACACAAAGCAATCTACAGATTCAATGCAATCCCTATCAAATTACCAATGGTGTTTTTTATAGAACTAGAACAAAAAATCTTAAAATTTGTATGGAGACACAAAAGACCCTGAATAGCCAAAGCAATCTCGAGGGAAGAAAACAGAGCTGGAAGAATCAGGCTCCCTGACTTCACACTATACTAC
>NW_021703774.1:170267941-170344868 GCF_005190385.1 Monodon monoceros | reverse complement strand
TAGAGTAATGGAAATAACACCAAAAATAAACAAATGGGACCTAATGAAACTTAAAAGCTTTTGCAAAGCAAAGGAAACTACAAGCAAGACGACCCCCAGAATGGGAGAAAGTATTTGCATACAAATCAACGGACAAAGGATTAATCTCCAAAATATATAAACAGCTCGTGCAGCTCAATACTAAAAAAAACAAAGAACCCTATCCAAAAATGGACAGAAGACCTAAATAGACATTTCTTCGAAGAAGACATACAGATGCTGAAGAAGCACATGAAAAGCTGCTCAACATCACTAATCATTAGAGAAATGCAAATCAAAACTACAATGAGGTATCACCTCACACCAGTTAGAATGGCCATCATCAAAAAATCTACAAACAACAAATGCCGGAGAGGGTGTGGAGAAAAGAGAACCCTGTTGCACTTTTGGTGGGAATGTAAATTGATACAGCCACTATGGAGAACAGTATGGAGGTCCCTTAAATACTAAAGATAGAATTACCATATGACCCAGCAATCCCACTACTGGGCATATACCCAGAGAAAACCATAATTCAGAAAGACCCATGCACTCCAATGTTCATTGCAGCACTATTTACGATAGCCAGATCATGGAAGCAACCTAAATGCCCATCAAATGGATAAAGAAGAAGTGGTACATATATACAATGGAATATTACTCAGCCATAAAAAGGAACAAAATTGGGTCATTTGTAGAGATGTGGATGGAACTAGAGACTGTCCTACAGAGTGAAGTAAGTCAGAACGCGAAAAACAAATATCGTATATTAACACATATATGTGGAACCTAGAAAAATGGTACAGATGAACCGGTTTGCAAGGCAGAAATAGAGACACAGATGTAGAGAACAAATGTATGGACATCAAGGGGCAAAGGTGGGGGGTCGGGTGGGTGGGATGAATTGGGAGATTGGGATTGATATATATACACTAATATGTATAAAATAGATAACTAATAAGAACCTGCTGTATAAAAAAATAAAATAAAATTCAAAATAAACAAACAAAAATATTTAATTGCATTTGAGTTTAGATTTTGATAACACAAGTCAGAGTGTCTTCAAATTTGGGAGGCAGCGAGAGTCAATAACGGGGATAGAGGGAGACTCCAAGGTCTTGGGTTATTGACAAATCACATGAGCCACAGAGCATAAGCCACAAAAGCTTGGAGGGTCCTGGGAGGGCTTGTGCAGCTCTGGACAGGACAGTTTGTTCCAGATGCACACAGCTGTGAGCCTCTGAGGGCCAAGGCTCCAGGCTTTCTGTAGGAGGCATACTGTGCTCTCTCTTTCCCTAAGAAGGACTGACGGAGACCAGCACAGGCTCTCACTGTGCAGAGCTGGGACAGTGGCCACGACACAGAAAAAGGCACGTGACATCCCCAGGCGCCCCGGACACCAGTACCAAGACCTCCTTTTTAACTGTCCAACCCTCTGTGGTGTGCCTTTCCCTTTTAGGCTTAGGAACATTCCGGCTCCACCTCCCTGGGGTGTCCTGGGAAGACCCTCATCCATCACATTAACCTGGCTCTGGTTCAGTAACCATCTGGAAGTGGCACATGCATTGTGCTCATCTGGGGTTTATCAGCCTTCGCAAATGAGATGTTAGAAACTCCTCACGTTCAACAGACATGAGTCCCTTGAGTGATCCCTCCTCTCAGATCAAGAAATCGCAGAGGTGCAAAAGGAATTTTCAAGGCTAGGCAGACAGCCACTTCTAAGCTTTGAGAAGGCTTTGGAAGAACTGGAAGGTCCTCTCTGAGCTCCAAAAATTCTCAGTGACTTAATCCCACTCTACTCTGTGACAATGACTTTGGGTGACCTCGAGGCTTTTGACTGGTTCTAGGAAATGCGAACGCTGCTGAGACGTTGTTCACTCTCCCCTTGAACGCACAAATGCGCTGTTACCGCATTGTGAGGTTTTACAGAGGCACAAAGCAAGGGGATTTTTCTTTTGAAAAGGGAATAAGCTGCTGCCTCTTATTTCCTTCTATTTTCTTTTTTATTTTATAGATCTTTGTTGGAGTATAATTGCTTCACAATACTGTGTTAGTTTCTGTTGCACAGCAAAGCGAATCAGCTATATTCACATACATGTCCCCATATCCCCTCCCTCTTGAGCCTCCCTCCCATCCTCCCTATCCCACCCCTCTAGGTCGTCGCAAATCACCGAGCCGATCTCCCGGTGCTATGCTGCTGCTTCCCACCAGCCAACTATTTTACATTCGGTAGTGTATATATGTCGATGCTACTCTCACTTTGCCCCAGCTTCGCCCTCCCACCCCATGTCCTCAAGCCCATTTTCTATGTCTCCCTCTTTATTCCTGCCCTGCAACTAGGTTCATCAGTACCATTTTTTTTTTAAGATTCCATATATATAAACATTGTGGTGCGTGTGTCTTTTTGAATTATGGTTTTCTCAGGGTATATGCCCAGTAGTGGGATTGCTGGATCATATGGTAATTCTATTTTTAGTTTTTTAAGGAACCTCCATACTGTTTTCCATAGTAGTTGTATCAATTTATATTCCCACCAACAGTGCGGGAGGTTTCCCTTTTCACTACACCCTTTCCAGCATTTATTGTTTCTAGATATTTTGGTTGTGGAGCATGGGCTCTAGGCGTGCAGGCTTCAGTAGTTGTGGCTCCTGGGCTCTAGAGTGCAGGCTCAGTAGTTATGACACATGGGCTTAGTCGCTCTGCAGCATGTGGGACCTTCCCCGACCAGGGCTCAAACCCATGTCCCCTGCATTGGCAGGTGGATTCTTAACCACTGCATCACCAGGGAAGTCCCTCCTTCTATTTTCTAAGTCGGCTGTTATCACTGTTTTTGATTTCTCTACCCCTGAAGTCAGTCATTCTATTATCTTGGCAAAAGTTTCAGGACATCTCCTCCTTTCTTTGCTTCCCCTATTTCTTTATTCATTCAACAAATGCTTGTTAATGTCCTAGGATGTGCAAGACACTCTTCTAGACACTGAGGATACAGGAGTGAACAAAGAAGACAAATATTCTGACCCTGGTGGAACTGATATTCTAGTGTAGGAGTTAGTCAAGAAACAAGAGAAACAAGTCGAATTCTGACACAATGTCAGGTGGGGTAGGTGCACAGAGAACATGAAGAGTTATAAGGGAGAAAGGATGGTCTGGACATTTGTACAGAGATTTGAAGAGGTAAGAGAGCCTCCCATGGAGCACGCCAGGCAGCTAGAACAGCAAGTGCAAAGGCCCTGAGACAGGAGCATTCAGGTGTGTTTAAGCATCAGCTGGATGGCCAGTTTGACTAGAGCAGAGCAAGGCATGGGGGAACAAGGGGGGAGAGGTCAGCAAGGCTGGGGGGAGACAGATCATTCAGGGGCCATGGCAAAGGGTATGGATTGACCTTGACTGGAGTGGGGGTCAGTGGAGGGTTTTGAGCCAAGAAGGGACATGATATGACTTACGTGTTCAAACGCTCCCTCTTGCTGCTGTTTCGAGAATCTGTCCCAGAGTGGTGAGAATGGAAGCAGGAGACCAGTTAGGAAGCTCCTGCAATATTGGGGTGGGAGAGGAGGGTGGGGAGAGAGTATGAGTGGGAAATATTTGGAAATCAGAACTATACTATGGACGTAAAACAGACAGGATTTGAGGGATGCGGGGGGCATGTAGAGTCATGTCCAAGTCTCCAGCTGGTTGGAGATACCATTTACTAGGATACCCCCTGAAGAAGGCCTCCCCTGGGAATAGCTCAGCTCTCAAGCTGGCAGGTGGGAAGCTGCTGGGCCATGCACATCATAGGTCGTCTTGTACAGCAGTTAACTACTTGCCAGGCACCGTTTATGCTCTATGTAAATAGTAACTAATTTAATTCTCATCGCACACTTGTGAGATGGGTACTGCTATCCCCCCATTTTACAGATGAGAAGGCTAAGGCTGGAGGAGGTTAAGCCATGGGTCACAGGTCACATAGCTGCTAAAGGGAGGCATTGGAATTCAAATCGGGCAGACCTCCTCCAGGGTGCATGCTCCTACCCAGGAATGATACTGTCTTTGTGCTGGCATGATGATGACATCCGTAATATTACATGCTCCTTACATGTGAACACACACATTTAGTGTGCTGTTTGTTACATGTATGATATTATCTAATTTTTTTGAAAGTTAATAAACTTTATTTTTTTAGAGCAGTTTTTAGGTTCATAGCAAAATTGAGCAGGAAGGACAGAGATTTCCCCTATGCCCTCTGTACCCATCCATACCGCCCCATCCACAAATTCCTCCACTATTGACATCATCCACTACAGTGGGTGTATTTACTGCAGTTGATGAACCTACAATGACACATTGTTATCGCCCAAAGTCCGTTGTTAACGTTAGAGTTCACTCTTGGTATTGCACATTCTGTGGGTTTTGATGAACGTATAATGATATATATCCACCATTGTAATATCATACAGAACAGTTTCAGTGCCCTAAAAATCCTTTATGCTCTGCCTGTTCATCTCTGCCGCCACCCCAACCCATGGAGACCACTGATCCTTTTACTGTCTCCATAGTTTTTCCTTTTTCATAATATCATATACTTGGAGCCATACAGCCTTTTTTTTTTTTTTTTTTTTTTTTTTTTGCGGTACGCGGGCCTCTCACTGTTGTGGCATCTCCTGTTGCGGAGCACAGGCTCCGGACTTGCAGGCCCAGCGGCCATGGCTCACGGGCGCAGCCGCTCCGCGGCATGTGGGATCTTCTCAGACCGGGGCACGAACCCGCGTCCCCTGCCTCGGCAGGCGGACTCTCAACCACTGCACCGGCAGGGAAGCCCCATACAGCCTTTTCATATGGGCTTCTTTCACTTAGAAATAGGCGTTTAAATGTCCTCCATGTCTTTTCATGTTGTGATAGCTCATTTCTTTTTAGTGCTGAATAATATTCCATTGTCTGGATGTACTACAGTTTATCCGTTCACCTACTGAAGGACATCTTGGTTGCTTCTAAATTTTGGCAATTATGAATAAAGGTGCTATAAATATCAATGTGTAGGTTTTTGCATAGACATAAGTTTTCAACTCATTTAAGTAAATACCAAGGAGCACGATTACTGGATTACATGGTAAGAGTATGTTTAGTTTCATAAGAAGCTCCCAAGCTGTCTTCCAAAGTAGCTGTACCATTATGCCTTCCCACGAGCAATGAATGAGAGTTCCTGTTGCTCTACATCCTCGCCAGCATTGTTCTTCTCCTTCAATATTGAATTGTCGTTCTGGGTCTTTTAATCTTCATATAAACTTTAGAATTGGTTTGTTGATGTCCACAAAATGCTGGGACTTTGATTGGAATTGTGTTGAATCTATAGATTATTATCTAATTTTAATAATGCACCTTGGGAAGGAGGAAAGTAAGACTATTTTCAAGAAGTTGTTGGACTTGGGGGAGACCGTCCAATGGACAAGTTCTAAACCACTTGTCTTCGTCCATTCAGGCTGCTCTAACAAAATTACCATAGACGACGCGGCTTAAGCCACAAATATGTATCTCTCACGTTTCTGGATGCTGGCAAGTCCAAGATCAAGGTGCCTGCAGATTTTAGTGTTTGGGGAGGACCTGCCTACTGGTTCATAGATGGCTGTCTTTTTGCTATGTCTTCACCTCACAGAAAGTACAAGAAAGCTCTCCTGGGTCTCTTTTTCAAGAGCACTAATCCCATTCACGAAGGCCCTGCCCTCATGACCTAATCACCTAACACAGGCCCCACTGCCAGATACCATCACATTGGGGATTAGGAATTTGGAGGAAGCACAAATATTTTGTCTATAGCAGTGTTTAAGAGAGTAGGGTGGGGAGCTGGGCTTTCTGGGTTCCAGTCCTGGCTCCATCACTTACTACTGGGTGACCTTGGACAGGGGATCTCAAATTCTGAGACTCAGTATCTATAGCTGTAAATTACTGTTACACTGTATCCACCCTCCCCACCTCAAATTCAAGTCCAAATTCCAATACCTCAGAGTGTGACCTAATTTGGAAATAGGGTTCTTGCAAATGTAATTAAAGTTAAGATGAGATCGTAATAGAGGAAGGTGGACCCCCTAACCCAGTATGACTGATGTCCTTATCAGATGGGGAAATTTGGACACACACACACGGAACACCATGTGAAGATGAAAGCTGAGACTGGGGTGATGTGTGTACAACCCAAGGAACGCTGAGGATTGCCAGCAAACCATCGCAAGTTAAGGGAGAGGCCTGGAACAGGTCTTTCCCTCATGACCCTTGGAAGGAACCAATCGTGCAACACCTCATTCTTGAACTTCTAACCTCCAGACTGTGATACAATGTGTGTGTGTTGTTTAAGTCCCCCCAGCTTATGATACTTTGTTGCAGCAGCCCTGGCAAACAAATACAAATGGAGGTAACAGAATGTGTACTTCGGGGGGAAGTTTTAAGGTTCAGTTAGATAATGTATTTCAAAGTCCTGGCACGCAGTAAAAAGTCAGCAAATTTCAGATCTGATCATCACCATAGACTTATCATCGTTTTCATCTAAAATTCCCATTTCCTTGCCTAATATTCTCTCCACTATGTTTCAGTGCCCAGGCCTTGGATTAAGGTGAGCTGGGTCCTCAGGACAGAAGCCGGGCCGTTCGCAAAGGTCATCAAATTTGTTATCACAAGAGTCGTTTTCTCAGCTATTGATTCACCACATGACCTTTTGTCAACTTGCTTCACCTCCCTTTGTGCTCATTCCCCACCCAGGAGACCCTTCCAGAAGGATGCGAGGAGGCTGAATATCCATTTGTAAGATCACTTTGATATTCTGGGGTGGAAGGTGTGTGTGTCACCATGAGACCTAACTCCTTCCTTCCTATATCACTGTCCAAGGCCAATCCTTCTCCTCTTCAAAAGGTCACTGTCTTGGCTTAAGCGTGCCCTGTGATTTGAGTTGCGATTTAAAACAAAATGTTCTAGAAATCCTACCTCGTGCTGCACAGCCATGTCCCTCTTTGCTTGAGAAGTTCTGGAGTTTGATAGGAAAAGTCGCAAAGGCTCTGACTCACCTCCTGCTGCCGAACCACAGGGAGGTTATTGCAGACTCACTTTACCCAGATGCCAGGGTCCCCAGTGGTGATGAGCAGATGACTGCTGTCCATGTGATGCTTTTAGGGCACATGTGGAGAAACACTAAGATTTTACTAGTCATGCATTTAGCTGACATACAACAGAAAAAAATATGACCAGCGTATCAAACCAACAGTGCAAACTTTGGGAATTAAATTTGTATAAAAAAGAAAAAGGAGTTACTTTCTGAAAATGTTAAGCAAACCATGCAAATGGTACACAGTCAGGGCAAAAACCACTGTGTGGTTCTTAGGTGACAAAAATTTGGTAAAACATATGAGGCACTAGACAATCCATGTGGGCACTTAGAACCCAGAGGTACGGCTTTGATTTTGCGGCTTTCAAAAGTTATACTTTCGGGGCTTCCCTGGTGGCGCAGTGGTTGAGAGTCCGCCTGCCGATGCAGGGGACACGGGTTCGTGCCCCGGTCCGGGAAGATCCAACATGCTGCGGAGCGGCTGGGCCCGTGAGCCATGGCCGCTGAGCCTGCGCGTCCAGAGCCTGTGCTCCGCAACGGGAGAGACAACAACAGTGAGAGGCCCGCGTACCAAAAAAAAAAAGTTGTACTTTCTACACATTGCTGGCGATTGTAGCCCCTTTACTCTGCTTGCCTTGCTCACTAAATTCAGAACTAGAGCCTTGTTTGAACATTTTATTTTGTTCTCATTTTATGCTGTGGAATTCAGATGGGTTGCCTGCCTTGGACACTGTCCAATGTCATCTAATGCTGGAAGGACCCCCATGATAAAAACCACTTTAAATTTCTGTTCAAAAACCTTGTTAATCCTTCTCTCCAAATTTACTGTTTGAAACTGTTCTGTAGTGAGAAATACAGGCCTTTCTGAGAGCCACTCCTCAAGCTCTCATGTAAGGCTGTTTGTAGGAGCTGTAAATCACTCAGTCGTGGCCATGTGAAGCTATAATGAAACCTCCAGCAACACCAGGCCTGCAGCTGGAACTGAGATTAGCATTTGAGAGTTGGCTGTTTCATTCTTCTTTAAAATCAGAGGAGGGGGGGGCTTCCCTGGTGGCGCAGTGGTTGAGAGTCCGCCTGCCGATGCAGGGGACACGGGTTCGTGCCCCAGTCCGGGAGGATCCCACATGCCGCGGAGCTGCTGGGCCCGTGAGCCATGGCCGCTGAGCCTGCGCGTCCGGAGCCTGTGCTCCGCAGCAGGAGAGGCCACAACAGTGAGAGGCCCGCACACCGCAAAAAAAAAAAAAAAAAAAAATCAGAGGAGAAATTTACCACTGTCTGTACAACCTCCATGTAATACTGTGTAACCCAGGCAATTCCCACCGTGCGGTCCGTGAGTTCTATTTCTGACTGTGCAGTGTGCATGTGTGCAGTGTGCATGTGTGCGTGTGTGTATATCAGTTTACAACTCCACGAGCTGGTTCAAACACCACTGATGACCATTTCTGACTTTTGCAATTTTAATCTGAGATTTTTGTTTAACATCTTTATTGGAGTATAATCGCTTTACAACGGTGTGTTAGTTTCTGCTTTATAACAAAGTGAATCAGCTATACGTATACATATATCCCCGTATCTCCTCCCTCTTGCGTCTCCCTCCCACCCTTCCAATCCCACCCCTCTAGGTGGTCACAAAACACCAAGTTATTCTGAGATTTTAGGGCAAGCCCAAATTAAGTGTCCCTAGGCATTTTAAAAGTTCTTTGAAGATACTTGGAGCTTAACTTTCCTGCCCAGGGTTTCTTAGCATCTTTCTTTACCCCTCTAGGCCTATTTTATGTTGAGCAGAGACAATAAACTGATGTAATACAAGGAACAGCTGGTTACAAAAATCAGGTCTTTTAACAACTCAAAAGAGGATCTGGGTTTAAATGAGGAAAACAAGCCAGGTTGTGTGTTCCTCATTTCTGGATGGCAAGCTGAAATGTCACAGGGTGTGCCCTCAGCTGTCAGCTTCTAATCTAATTAGGCAGGATAATTTGGGAGGCCGAGCTTGTGGATGGCTGACCAACATTCGTCTCATTTCATTCATTCTAATATGATGCTGGCAACATGGAACTTCTCGTGTAATCACGTCAGCCCTGGCTGGCCTCTGTCACAGAGAGAAGAAGGGCTTCTGAACTCAAAGGCAGAACTCTGGCTCAATCTAGAGATGGTTTGTGGGTGCAGAGATCTTTGCTGAAGAGGACTGGGAAAGTGTGTGTGTTGGCGAAGGGGGGTGTCAATCAAACCCGTAAGTTCAAACTAACAGAAAGGATGATTTTTGATTGGAGGAGGTAGAAAGCTAAACCGAATTGCTAAACTGTTGTTAAGGAATATCCCTTTTATGTCTTTTAAGAACTTGCAGTAAACAGAGCCTAAGCTGATAGAACATGGCCTAGGACACCTTTTTAGAGACCTGCTGGCAGCATGGCTAAGAGGGATCCCTCACCATCTTTTCATTTCTTCATCCACAAGGCTGATATTCAAGCAAGACACAGTGTTTCAGCCTTCTGGCAATTCTGAGGGATAGATTATCAGTTCCTAGGCCATGCTGGCTACCAAATATTTTTAATAGCTACCCCCCCCATTGTATTAATCTTCTATTGCTGCTATTACAAGCTACCGCAAATATAGCAGCTTAAAATGATCCCCATTTATGATCTTATTAACGGGTCTCAACACCCATTAAGGTTTCTTCTGCAAATCAGAAATCTGGGTACAGTGTGGCTCAGCTGGGTCCTCTGCTTTGGAGAGGCCAAAGCTAAAGTGTGGCAGGACCACGTTCCTTTCTGGAACTTCTGGACACAAATCTGCACCCAATCCCATTCAGCTTGTTGGTCAAATTCAGTTCCTTGCAATGAGACTAAAGTCTCCATTTCCTTGCTGGTTGTCAGTGTGTGTGTGGGGGGGGTGTCTTTGCTCCTAGAGGCTATGTGCACCCTTCTCATGCTTTCCATGCATCCTTCTTCCAGCAAGAGCGGGCCAAGTCCTTTTTCACACTCCACATCTCTCCAACTTCTTCTGCCTCAACCCTCTGCCTCCAGCTGAAGAAAGTTCTCTGCTTTTAAGGATTCTTGCAATTAGATTGAGACACTCCAGATAATTCAAGATAGTCTCCCTATTTTAAAGTCCGTAACCTCATTTACATCTGCAAAGTCCCTTTTGCCATGTAACAGAACGTCTTCATAAGATCCAGGGGTTCGGGTGTGCACATCTTTGGGGAAGGATAAACTGAGTGATTTCCACATGATTGTACGTGCGTGAAAATACTTTATCTTCATATAACTTCTCCCCTAGATCTTATCTACACTAATAATTTTAATTTAGCAGATGCTTCCTTTTTTCAATTTAATTTTTAATTGAAGTCTAGTTGATTTACAATGTTGTGGCAATCTCTGCTGTACAGCAAAGTGACTGAGTTATACACACACAGAGACATTCTTTTTTTCATATTCTTTTCCATTATGCCTTATCACAGGATAATGAATATAGTTCCCTGTGCTATACAGTAGGACCTTGTTGTTTATCCAGCCTATATTTTCATAGATAGCTCTATGTTAAATTTTGGCCCAGGCAGTATCCCAGCTACCATTCATTACTCCAAATTAGTGGGGTCCAAAATAATGAAGTTCCACAAAGTAAAAAAGGGGGTCTACTGTTACTGGGCTAAAGGTATCTGTCTGGCCTCCCTGTAAATGCCCAGTCTTGTAGGTTCAAAGATGCTAACACTTTGGGGCTCTGGGCATTGGTTTAATTAATCAAATATGATAGGTTGATTATAGAAAAATGGTTATAAAAAGATTATTATACCACCCATACTTCATGACAATCACAGTAGGTATGGATATGGAATCACAAATTTGATGGTAAGGGGGTATCCAAGGCTGCTGGCTGCATGGTAAGATGTACAACAGAGATGAAAGTGGAAAAAGCACTGGCCTTGAGCAGGTACCTCTGGGTACACTCAAGGAACCACATTTGGCGTGGTCAGCAGGGTGCTTCCTTACAGCTCTGCTCAACCCAAGCTTAAGCCCAACAGGTTGGAAAAGCAAATATTTCACTCCTACTCCCTGACAGAGGAACAGAAATCTAACCCTCAGTATGGAAGTTTTCTGCTTTTTCCCAAGTAATACATTTTTTGTTTTGTTTTGTTTTTTTGCGGTACGCGGGCCTCTCACTGTTGTGGCCTCTCCCGTTGCGGAGCACAGGCTCCGGACGCGCAGGCTCAGCGGCCATGGCTCACGGGCCCAGCTGCTTCGCGGCATGTGGGATCTTCCCGGACCGGGGCACGAACCCGTGTCCCCTGCATCGGCAGGCAGACTCTCAACCACTGTGCCACCAGGGAAGCCCCCAAGTAATACATTTTTTACATGTCCCCACAGCCCCCTGTGACTCAGGAAGGAACAGATGCAGTTAGTGATTAAGTAATTCGTCAAAGATGACACCATGACAAAAATGGGACCAGGACCTGGGACTCCTGATTGTGGCCAGTGGAGGGATGCTCTCTAGTGGGGGTTACCAAGCAGGTGGTAATTGACATTTTTGCTTAATTTCCACTTTCATCTCTTAGTGAATCAGTTAGAAACGTAACTAACCATATATGACTCTGCAAAGCAAACAACTGTCAGGTGTTTCTGTTTGGAGCTTACATGGAATGGACACTCCCTGGCGTGTTGTTTCTTTTAAATCAAAGATGACAACTTTGAATGCTGCCTCCACTTGATCTGAACAGCTTCCTTTTTCTAGTGCCCAATATTTGACACTGGATGGATGGATAGATGGATGGATGGGTGGGCGGATGGATGGATGGATGGATGGATGGATGAGTGGATGGTCAGGTAGATGGATGGATGGACAGATGGATATAATGGAGAATTATGACATGGTGTGCCTTTACCTATGTCTATTTGGGATGCTAAACTTAATCATGCAGCCGAGATGCAACCACATCAAAATTACTGGCATAGCTCTTGAACTATAAAAGACATAGATTAAAAGAACAGCATTTTTAATCTAAGAAGAAATATAACCAAATAATATAGAAAATATATAATCATGATTAAAAGAACAAAAGAGGGGCTTCCCTCGTGGCGCAGTGGTTGAGAGTTCGCCTGCCGACGCGGGGGACACGGGTTCGCGCCCCGGTCCGGGAAGATCCCACATGCCGCGGAGCGGCTGGGCCCGTGAGCCATGGCCGCTGAGCCTGCGTGTCCAGAGCCTGTGCTCCGCAACGGGAGAGGCCACAACAGTGAGAGGCCCACGTACCGCAAAAAAAAAAAAAAAAAAAAGGAACAAAAGAAACTATATGCAGAGAAGTTACCATGGCAGAAAAAACATTTTTGTGTTCTTGGAACTATTTATCTCTTCTCCTGGAATCAGAATCTTGAATTCCTACCCTGTTAGACATTATGCATCAGATTAGTGCCAGAGGGTAATTAGCAAACATTTTCCTCCACCTTCTATTCCATCACACGTAAACATACATGCACACCCTTGATATGGTAAGGAGTGTGCTGTTTTATCATGCTCATGACATTTTGCTTTGCTTGTATCTATTTTTAATGTCAAGTAACCACTCTTTTGTAGTCTGGTGAAAGAGTAAAGAGAGGATGATTTTTAATGTGAAAGGATAGTTTTTAACACTGCTGGTTAAGAATTAGAACTCACTTCTCTACCCTAGGTGTCTCTCTACAACACATTTCCTTTCCAATTGTAAATTACCCTTTCATAGCTCTCTTTCTAAGGGTCATCCCTGTTCAACTCATGTCTTCCTGATTCACAAAGATGCTAGTGGGCAAGTGAGAATATGGGCAAGGGAGGGAGGTGTTAAATCAGAAGCCATGAGTTTTCAGGGGTCCTTCTCAAGAACAACAATGGCCCCTGGGACAGTGCTACTTGATATCTACTCATGCATACCATCGGTCCAGCTCTTTGCAACGGTATTGCAGTTATTATTTCTGATCATCACAACAACCTTTTCAAGTAGAAGTTGCCATGCCCATTTTTTAGATGAGGAAATCAAGCCCAAAATCACAAGTAAGTTGGGAGCCAGCTCAAATGCTGCATCGTGGGTGAGGCCTTCTGATCCTTTAGGTTGGGTCACTTGCTTATTTCTTGGTGATGTCTCAACAGCCATACATCTCTCCATGAAAGCACTGGAATGATTGAATGACATCTGTTACCGTGTCTGAGTCATTCTTTGTATCAGTACACACAGGGACACTATGCTTTGCACATGTTAGGCTGTCGGTACCTTTTTGCTGAATGAATGTAGGGGCTCATAAAGAACACATGCTTATACTTAAGGGGTTTCTGCACCGCTGAAGAGTTAAGGAGAAAAATTCCAAGGAAGGGAACATCTAAACCTCTTATCTTTTTATTTCCACATATCCAGCACATATTTTCCTCATCAGCTTTCTTAAAAATATTATTTCTGTCTTCTTGCATATTTATATGCATTTTATTACCCACCAATGTCCCCTCAGAGATGGTAGTATATTTTTAAAATAATCTATGTTAATTCTGTGACATAAAGAAAATGGAACCAAAAATTTTACTTTGACATTTCTTGCCTAGTTAGAGTTGGCTTAATTAACAAAGCTAGATGTGGTTGGTTTATTTTTTAAAAAAGATAGAGAGAGAGGCAGTATTTCTTATGACCAAGTCCTCAATTCACAATGGAGTTTTTAGTGGTCCCTTATCTATTCCCATCCAGGATGTTCCTGAGCCAAAGCATGGGTGTCAATTCCCAGTGTGTCTGCACTGCAGGCCATTCGCATTCTTCTCTCTATGCAGTGACCTTACTGACCGTTTTCTTTGCTGGGACCTGGGGTACAGTGGTGAGCAAAAGAGATTTCAAACCTGCCCCCACAGAGCTTACTGTCTAGTAAAAGCAGGATGTCACTTGTGGGCCCAGTGAAAAATGAAAACATGGGGCCCCTTGTTCAAAAATAGAATTTCAAGATGGTGACCATAGAGCATTAAACCAAGGATTAGACCCTACTAAACATGGGGTCCTGTGTGACTACACAGGTTGCATACCCACGCAGCTGGTCCTGGGTGGAGGAGACAGATATTAACACATACACAAATCTATAAACACAGCTGTGATTAGTCCAAGTTCCATGAGAGACAAATTATAAGATTTTTTTTGAATTTTATTTTTATTTTTTTAAACAGCAGGTTCTTATTAGCTACCTATTTTATACATATTAGTGTATATATATCAATCCCAATCTCCCAATTCATCCCACCCACCCGACCCCCCACCTTTGCCCCTTGATGTCCATACATTTGTTCTCTACATCTGTGTCTCTCTTTCTGCCTTGCAAACCAGTTCATCTGTACCATTTTTCTAGGTTCCACATATATGTGTTAATATACGGTATTTGTTTTTTCTCTTTCTGACTTACTTCACTTTGTAGGACAGTCTCTAGTTCCATCCACATCTCTACAAATGACCCAATTTCATTCCTTGTTATGGCTGAGTAATATTCCATTGTATATATATACCACTTCTTCTTTATCCATTCGTCTGTCGATGGGCATTTAGGTTGCTTCCATGATCTGCCTATCGTAAATAGTGCTGCAGTGAACATTGGGGTGCATGTGTCTTTTTGAATTATGGTTTTCTCTGGGTGTATGCCCAGTAGTGGGATTGCTGGGTCATATGGTAATTCTATCTTTAGTTTTTAAAGGAACCTCCATACTGTTCTCCATAGTGGCTGTATCAATTTACATTCTCACCAACAGTGCAAGAGGGTTCCCTTTTCTCCACACCCTCTCCAGCATTTGTTATTTGTAGATTTTTTGATGATGGCCATTCTGACTGGTGTGAGGTGATACCTCATTGTAGTTTTGATTTGCATTTCTCTAATAATTAGTGATGTTGAGCAGCTTTACATGTGCTTCTTGGCCATCGGTATGTCTTCTTTGGAGAAATGTCTATTTAGGTCTTCTGCCCATTTTTGGATTGGGTTGTTTGTTTTTTTAATATTGAGCTGCATGAGCTGTTTCTATATTTTGGAGATGAATCCTTTGTCTGTTGATTCGTATGCAAATATTTTCTCCCATTCTGAGGGTTGTCCTGTTGTCTTGTTTGTAGTTTCCTTTGCTTTGCAAAAGGATTTAAGTCTCATTAGGTCCCATTTGTTTATTTTTGGTGTTATTTCCATTACTCTAGGAGGTGGGTCAAAAAAGATCTTGCTGTGGTTTATGTCAAAAAGTGTTCTTCCTATGTTTTTATCTGAGAGTTTTATACTGTCCAGTGTTACATTTAGGTCTTTAATCCATTTTGAGTTTATTTTTGTGTTTGGTGTTAGGGAGTGTTCTAATTTCATTCTTTTACATGTAGCTGTCCAGTTTTCCCAGCCCCACTTATTGAAGAGACTGTCTTTTCTACGTTGTATATCCTTGACTCCTTTGTCATAGATTATTTGACCATAGGTGTGTGGGTTTATCTCTGGGCTTTCTATCCTGTTCCATTGATCTATATTTCTGTTTTTCTGCCAGTACCATATTGTCTTGATTACTGTAGCTTTGTAGTATAGTGTGAAGTCAGGGAGCCTGATTCTTCCAGCTCTGTTTTTTTCCCCTCGAGATTGCTTTGGCTATTTGGGGTCTTTTTTGTCTCCATACAAATTTTAAGATTTTTTTGTTCTAGTTCTATAAAAAATGCCATTGGTAATTTGATAGGGATTGCACTGAATCTGTAGATTGCTTTGTGTAGTATATTCATTTTCACAATATTGATTCTTCCAATCCAAGAACATGGTATATCTCTCCATCTGTTTGTGTCATCTTTAATTTCTTTCATCAGTGTCTTATAGTTTTCTGAGTACAGGTTTTTTACCTCCTTAGGTAGGTTTATTCCTAGGTATTTTATTCTTGTTTTGCAATGGTGAATGGGATTGTTTCCTTAATTTCTCTTTCTGATCTTTCGTTGTTAGTGTATAGGAATGCAAGAGATTTCTGTGCATTAATTTTGTATCCTGCAACCTTACCAGATTCATTGATGAGCTCTAGTAGTTTTCTGGTGGCATCTTTAGGATGCTCTATGTATAGCATCTTGTCATCTGCAAACAGTGACAGTTTTACTTCTTCTTTTCCAATTTGTATTCCTTTTATTTCTTTTTCTTCTCTGATTGCTGTGGCTAGGACTTCCAAAACTATGTTGAATAATAGTGGTGAGAGTGGCCATCCTTGTCTTGTTCCTGATCTTAGAGAAAATGCTTTCCGTTTTTCACCATTGAGAATCATGACTGCTGTGGGTTTGTCATATATGGCCTTTATTATGTTGACGTAGGTTCCCTCTATGCCCACTTTCTAGAGAGTTTTTATCATAAATGCATGTTGAAATTTGTTGAAAGATTTTTCTGCACTACTGAGATGATCATATGGTTTTTATTCTTCAGTTTGTTATTATGGTGTATCACATTGGTTGAATCCCGCATCTCTGGGATAAACCCCACTTGATCATGGTATATGATCCTTTTAATTGTTGTTGGATTCTGTTTGCTACTATTTTGTTGAGGATTTTTGCATCTATATTCATCAGTGATATTGGTCTGTCATTTTCTTTTTTTGTAGTATCTTTGTCTGGTTTTGGTATCAGGGTGATGGTGGCCTCACAGAATGAGTTTGGGAGTGTTCCTTCCTCTGCAATTTTTTGGAAGAGTTTTTGAAGGATGGGTGTTAGCTCTTCTCTGAATGTTTGATAGAATTCATCTGTGAAGCCAGGTCCTGGGTGGAGGAGACAGATATTAGCACATGCACAAATTATAAGCACAGCTGTGATTAGTCCAAGTTCCACAAGAGACAAATTATAAGATGTTGAATCAACCCCCACCATGACTATATTGTGTTTGCACAGAGTAGATGCTCAAAAAATATTTAATTAACTGACAGCTTCAAGTGTTCTGGTATTACAGAAAGGATTTCCTTGAGCTGCCATAGAGTACATGATGGATTATTATACTAATAATAGCTAAACATATTGACTGTGGTTGACAGCACAGTCAGTGCCAAGCACTGCATTAAGCCCCTCTTATGATTGTGTCATTGAATCACCACATGGTCCTATGTGTTAGGAATGATATCATCCCCATTTTTCAGATGAAGAAACAAGCTTTGAAAGGTTGGGGTACTTGCCCAAGGGTCACCCAGCTAATACATGTTGGGACCGGCCAGCCAACTACTAGTTGCGTAACATCTAAGCCTGTGTTTTTAACCACGATGCTATATGTTTCTTCAAGGGCAAAAGCAAGTATTTAATACCTCTCCATCATGTCCCATCCTGCCCCACTTTTTGAGAGGTTCTCAAGCTTATTGTACTTCCAGTTAAATTGGGCCAACCAACATATATGGAACCTAGTCCTTGCTCTGTGCAAGGCCCTGAGAACTCTTCAGGTACCTGCAATCACTCTAGGCCAATGCAGCTGGTTCTATCGCATAATAAACACCCAGAGGTTGATGGCTAGGTCTGGTTTTTCGTAGGAGGTTGCAAGAACTAGAGAAGTTAATATATGTAAAGAGATGTGCGTAGTGCTCTGTCCACAACGCTCTGTAAGAGCTAACTCTGGTATTAATGTTATTCTCGTTGTACCCAAGGTCCACTATAGTACCTAGTACATAGTGAGCACTCATCTGCAAATGAATGGGTAGAAGTTAGGAAGCCAAAGGGATTATTGGATAATATGGTTTGAAAACCAGGGGACTTTTTGTGTGGGATGAAAAGAATGACAATACAGTAGTAGAGCTGCCAGTACGTCACAAAGGAGGAAGAAACTAAATAACACAGTGAGAGGAAGCAGTTAACCAGGAGAGGCAGGATGGGGAGGGGTAGGAGAAAACCTTACACTTTCTTCTCACCTCTCCTTTTGAAGGGGACACATTACCTGTGGGTGATTATTCCCTTCTCCCGTTGGCTTGCAATGTGAAGTTTAATAAGATGATGATATATATGTATATGTACGACTTTGAAACCAGAATTTGACCTGCGAGGTTAATAAACACTAGCAGTTACTGTAACTCACAAATTACAGGTCCCAGTTTTCACAGCCAGGTTTCAGGCATTAATTAAAACTGGTGTTGCCAATCACAACACCAGTTTTTTGGAATGCCTGCAATGTTTAAATTATCAATGGTGTTGCTACCTTAATTTAAAAAAGCAACTTCCATCATGTTTCAAAGAGTACCCTAAGCAGGAATAAACCCATCTCTCACGCTCACAGAGTCATTAATGTGCTAGAGCAAATGAAAGATTTTAATGTCTTTCAGTATGTTTGAGTACAAATTACCAGACTCGCTACTGGGGCCAACTCTGCCCATTATAGAGTACAGAATAATTAAGACGATGTTAGTATAAGGAAGTTTCTGGTTTGGCTGGCTTATCTTAACCTCTCTCTTTCTTTCTCTTCTCTCTTTCACAAACATGCATTTCTAATACTGGCAAAATTCCTCCAAAGGGGTGAAAATTGGTTCTTGGGAAGGGGCCTTATGTATTACAATTTCACGGCCCTCTAAAGGGCCACAATACATAAACAGGCATACAGTGTATCTGTATTAACATTTTGTGGTGTGGGGTGGCAAATAAGAAAAAAATGTCTGAAAAGACTCCTTAGGGAGATGATAATGATTTAAAAAAGCTTGAGAAACTCTGCCCTGTTACGATGGCTTACGTAACACTTGATTTTGAACCATCCACCTATTTTGTGATAAAGAATATATCTTAATGTTTTTCAAATGTCATTGCAATGGACTGAATGTTTACATCCCCCCATAATTCATATATTGAAATCCTAAATCCCATAATGATGGTGTTAGTTGGTGGGGCCTTTGCGAGGTGCTTAGGTCATGAAGGTGGAGCCGTCATGGATGGGGTTTAGTGCCCATATAAATGAGACCCCAGAGAGCTCTCATGCAGCCTCTCAGCCACGTGAGGACACAGCAAGAGACAGCCATCTGTGACCCAGAGGAGAGCCCTCATCATAACCCGACCATGCTGCTACCCTGATCTCACACTTACAGCCTCCAGAACAGTGAGAGAGAAATGTATGAGCTGAACAATTTATGGTACTTTGTTACAGCAGCTGAAACAGACTAAGACAGGCATTATACAGGGAAAACAGAGAAGTAGGTTTGGAAAAAACAAAACAGAAATAAAAGGGGTCCATTGTGGGTGTGAACTGGTGAACATCCTGCTAGAGAACTGGGAGAAAGTCAGGCTCAGAGGAGAGAATAAATGGCAACAAGAGCCTAGAATCGGATGACAACAATGGTGGAAATATAGGGGCTGGGTCAGAGAAAGGAAGTGATGGAGGTGAGAGGCAATGCTGTGAAAACCTCAGAGAGCTGTGTTGTGGAGAATTATATGTGGTGACAACAGGGAAATCGAGGGACATAATGACCTCGGGGTAGGCAGTAGAGAGCAGAAGTTAATGAAATAACAGATAAGGTCATGGGGCTGACTGTCCCCCTCACATAAGGGCAGGAGGGACAGGGCATTTCCGTACAGGTACTTTAGGGAAAGTAGCTCAGGGGATGGGAAAGACATGGTTCTGAAATCTCTGTGGTTTCTCCAAAGTGTTAGTTAATACCTCTGATCAGATCAGCTTGAATCATTGCTCAGTCCTGATCAATCATTTTGGAAAACCCAGCCCCAGTCAAACCATGTGGGGAGTGGATGGAGGAAAGGGGTATCTCCAAGGAAGATTCAGATTCAGATGTGTTACTGCCAAAAGAGCAGAGAATGGATATCGGGGTCGGGGTGGGGAAGGACAGCTGATGTTGACTATTGTGTCACATAGGGCTGCTTTCCAGTGCTGGCACCCTGGGCACCTCGGCAAAATACTGCATGTCTCTGAGCCTCACTTATACCCATCACGTTAACTGTGGGTGACAACAGAACCTGCTTTATAGGGTTATGGTGAGGATTGAATGATACGATGGAGGTCGTGTGCCTGTCACGTAGTCAGTCCTTGGTAAATGTGAGCCTTTTTCCTTCCTACTGAGGAATTCTGTCCTACCACAGAAGGGTCGTTTGTGTTGATTAATGTGTGTCCACATTAAGCAATTGAATGAAGAGAATCAGTGATGAAATTTGTAATTCATTAACTGTGTGCCTTCAATGAGCTTATTAACTCATGAATTCTCCACGGGGTTACTTGTCTTCTCCTCTTTCAGTACCCCTCTTTTTTCTGGACCTTCTGGGGCACTAATATCAATATATTCCCATTTTCCTTTCAATACTTTGCTTTGCTCTGATTTTGATATTTTTCCCCTGCCATCCTCACTTGAATAGTGCCTGGTAGTGTCACTGTTTGCCAAGAAATGGGGTACAGCCTACGAGGAGGAAAGTAAACCTCAAGATGCAGTGAGAGAGGATCTGCCATTGTATTGATTTGCAAAGACTGCTGTAATGAAATACCACAGATGAGGTGGCTTAAACAGCAGACATTCATTGTCTCAGTTCTGGTGGCTGGAAGTCCAAAATCAAGGTGCCAGTGGGAATTGTTTCTTTTGAGGTCCTCTCTCCTTGGCTTGTAGATGGCCGTCTTCTCCATGTCCCCACATGGTCATCCCTCTGTGCGTGTCTGTGTCCTAATCTCTTCTTATGAGGACACCAATCATACTGGATTAGGGCTCACCCTAATGCCCACATGACTTCTTTAAAGACCTTATCTCCAATACAGTCACATTCTGAGGTACTGAGGGCTAGGACTTCAGTGTATGAATTTGGGGCACACAATTCAGCCCATGACAGCCTCTTAAAAGCCGTGAGCCCACAAATAGGGCTCCAAACCACTCAGTTAGCAGATTAAAGCTCTCTTGGATGCAGTGAACTGAGACCCACTCAAGCCAGTACAAGCAAAAGGAGAAGTTACTAATGAGTTCCAAAGTGTAATCCCCTGAGATAGGAACTGAAATCCAGCTATCCTCTCTCCATATCTCAGGACTGGCAATATGGCTCTCATCCCTGCTTTATTATTCATATTCATTCCTTCCTTCACTCTCTCTCTCTCTCTCTCTTTCTCTCTGCCTCTCTCCCTCCCTCCCTCCCTCTCTCTCCTCTTCTCATCTTGTTCTCTACTTATACGTGGTCCAACAAGGCAACTCGTCCCAAGATAGTATGATCTTTTATCACTAAACAGTTTTGGTCCCTAAGTTCTTATTTGAAATTCTCAAGAGAGAAAAAGCTGATTGGCCATTGGCCAGCCCTGATTGGTTGATCTTGAGTCAGGTGCTCATTGCTGGTCCAATCAGCTATGTCTGAATCATAAGGGAGCAGGGCTGTGTAATACAGAACTGACTTCCTAGGCCAGTCCATTCAGCAAGTACTAAGGCAGGGGGTTCCCATGTAAGGGGATGGAGACGTGAACAGCTATCCCAAGCTATGTCAACAATGTAAAATAAACCTCAGCATTCTCATTTGTAAAGTAGACATGATAATACATACTTCACAGAGTCATTCTATCAAATAAATTAGATAATGAGTTGTAGAATTCTTTGGTGACCTGAAGCACCTAAGGTTTTTGCAGAGTTCAACAAGAGCTTACCAGTTACATTGCTATGTCTCTGTATCAGTTAGCTCTCAGCACAAAATTGCTGTGTAACAAATCACCCCAAAATCCAGTGACATAAAACAACAATCATTGCTCTCATGGATCTGTGGTTTTCCTGATGTTGGCCAATGTAGGCTTGTCTCAGCTGAGAGTGGTTCTGCTTTAGATGTCTCTTACTTCCCTGGAACCAGTGGACTAGTCAGGATATATACTCCTCATAGTGATGGCAAAAGTTCAAGAATGCAAGTAGAAGCAGTCAGGCATCTTAATGCCCAGGAATCTGTCTTTAGTTTTGTTTTTTTTTATTTTTAACATCTTTTTTTTTTTTACATCTTTATTGGAGTATAATTGCTTTACAATGGTGTGTTAGTTTCTGCTTTATAAGAAAGTGAATCAGTTATACATATACATATGTTCCCATATCTCTTCCCTCTTGCATCTCCCTCCCTCCCACCCTCCCTATCCTATCCCTCCAGGCAGTCACAAAGCACCGAGCTGATCTCCCTGTGCTATGCGGCTTTTTGTTTTTTTCTCTTTAAATGTGATACCGTCCTAGGACTGGGCCATCTGGATCGTAGCTTTATAAATGTTACATGCGTAGCAAATCAATCACTTATACTTTCGTGGTCAAACCTAAAAACTTATATTTTCATGGTCAAATCTAAAATATAGTCAGGGTTCCTTTTGAATTCATGTGAGTACATGATTTTTCACAGGGACTCCTTACTCCAAAAAGTGAGGCACATAAAACTCAACATCCTTGCGAAGTCAATCAAATTTTACTTATTCAGTGATGTTTTTGTTGAATTCTTTATTTAAACTATAGAATCCAAAAAAAATGTTAGAGCTCTGAGACTTGGGAAAGACCTAATATTTCTCTTTCATTTCTCAAGTGGGAAGATTGAAGCTTGGAGAGATAAAAAGACGTATCCAGGGCTTCAAAAGAATTTCCTAATGTACTTATTATTGGGATGAATGAAACATGGATCAAACTAAATCTGGAAAGTTTACTGCTGCTGGGAAACTGGAGATTAATAAATCTGAGATTTTTTTTTTGTTTTTGTCTTGGATCATACCCAACTTGGTTTAGCTTAGAGGTGCTATTCATTACTTCTTGGGCCCCATCTGGAGATCTGGAAAGTAAACAGAAAGGTAGGAGTCGGTAAGTGGAAGAGGAATCCAGAGAATATGCAGTTGAGTTGCCAAGTTGAGAAGATCATTTTCTACCTGCTCTGCAGCTTTTTCATCAGTCTCCTGGCTCTAAAACTCCTTATGAAATTAATCTTAGTAGTATACATGTACAAACCTCTACTCTCTGAATTGCTTATTTGAGCTTCTCTGCTGCTGGGGATTTGATTATTAACCATGATGAAATGACTGGTAGGGAATCAGAGGTTAAGAAAATGTTAGACGATCATCTGGTTTTAAAAAATTATACAGCTTATATTCAAAGTTCAGCACAGAATTAAAGGCAAGAAAAATGCTAATAAATATACGGAAAGGCAAAAACACATCCTAATGTTCTCTGCGTCACAAAGCAGCCACGAAGAGCCTTCTTAAGCTACAAGAAAAGATGTCAGACATCTTCCTTCCTTTGAGCCATTTCTACACTTATGTCCTCTCCTCCATCTTCTCTTGATCTTACCTTTCTGATAGCCAAGCTTATTGTTTTGAAAACAAGATCTTTCTCAAATTCTGAAAGCTGGCGAAAGAATTTTTATGATTCTCTCAGGCCTTGGTGAAAAATAATCTAAGTAAAAAGCATTTGGGTGAAAGTAACAGATTCAAAATATGCAAATTATGAAACACTCATTCTGTAGTCGTATCAGAAGCCAGACTCCTACCGCTATCAAATGTGATTCTCCCATCTGGGAGGGCTGGAGGTTTGCTTTTCCTATTGATGTATTTCTTTCCAAGGTACCCTGTGCTAGGGCACACAAAGGCTGCAGCACCCCATATGATTCTAGTGCCTTTGTTGTCTGCTTTTGAACATTAAAAAAAATGCAAGTTATGAGCTACAAACATCACCTCGGGGTTAATATTTTTGTAAATGAAAAATGTAATGAAATGGACATTTACACATCTCTAATTACTACAACTCTTTTAAGTAGAAGCACTTTGTTGTATGAAATAGGCAAGATAGCTCCCTTGCTGACATCAGCACAGTCTTAATGTTTTACATCTCTAGTCAACTGGCTTCTATTGTCGAGTATATTTCACCACACATTCCTCTTACACCCTGACTCCACCTTCACCTCAGATATACAAGTTTTTAAAGTTATATTTGTTCTCACTTTAAGAGCTTACAGAGGCTGGCCAAGGATCTAATGAGTCCTGTTGTCCACTGTGACCTGGAAAAATGTTGGTCCTGATTCTATCTTCATTTATACATAAGCTTCATCCAAGGAACTGAATAAAATGCAGATTCCAAGGCCCACCTGCACAAAATCTATGATAGGCTGACTTGAGGCTTGGAGATCTGATTTATAGAACATGGCACAATTTTGATGCAAGTGATCAGTAGACAAGACTTTGTGAAACACTGGGGTGCTCACAGAGAGTGGGCCCTCAGCCACCCAAACTGGGTTTGAATTCTAGCTCCATCACAGAATAACTGTGATGCCGTGAGTGCAATTTGCTATTCATTGTGTTCTTCAGTTTCCCCATCTGCCAAATAAGATGATAACGTATGCATTGCAGCGCCGCCGTGAGGCTTGCGTGAGTCTTCCTGGTATCTAGATGGAGCTTAGTAAATGTCCTTTTCAAAAAAATCTCTTCAGTAGTTCTTCAGTTTAGCTCAGTGGTCCATGACTCACTTTGTTTTTGTTTTGGCCGCATCCCACAGCGTGCAGGATCTTAGTTCCCCAATCAGGGATCGAACCTGTGCCCCCCACAGTGAAAGCACGGAGACCTAACCACTGGACCGCCAGGGAAGTCCCCGTGACTCATTTCTTATTCAAGAATATGACTCGACAGAGAATAGTTAGCATAGAATGAAAGAGTTGTGTGGGACCAATATTTTTTCATGCATTGTTTTGCTTACATTTTAAAATGTGAACAGAGATTATATTTACAAAAATGTGACTATAATTCTTATGACTATTTTAAAGAATAAGTTTTAAAAGACCACCTGTGCCAAACAGCCAGGCGCTCACCACCCAGTTTAATAAATAGGACATGACCAATATCTTTAAAGTCTCCTCTTTGTTTTTTCCTAATCACGTCTTCCTCCCCCACCAGGAGAACCACTATCCAATATTTGGTGCATTTCTCTGGACCAGCAGTATCAGTATCTCCAGGAAATTTGCTAGAAATACAAATTCTCAGGCCCCATTCCCAGACTCACTGAGTTAGAAACTCTGAGGGAGAGACCCAGGAATGTGGGTTATGAAAACACCCCCAGGTGATTCTGATGCACACTGAAAACCACAGATTTGTAGTAGGTAAATTGTGTGTGTGTGCGTGTGTGACTAAACAGTGTCTTATTTAGTTTTACCTTATTTTGACCTTTGTGTCAATGAAATCATGCATTCTTTGCTACTTGATATTTTTCCCTACATTATGTTTGTTGAGGTTCATACATATTCATGAGTATTCATAAGGTCATTCATTTTACAGCTATATAGTATCCATTATTGAATATATGGCAATTTATTTATATATTTTACAGCCAAAAGACATTTGGGTTTTTCCTAATGTTTTTTCTATTTTTAGCAGTGCTACCATGAACATTCCTGAAAATTTAACTGATGCACCTCTGCAAAAAAGAATGTATCTAGGGAAGTGCTTCTCAGATTTTTTTTTCATGTCATAGTGAACATGGGAAATGATAATATTCATAAACAGGGGCAAACAGGCTTCTTGGGGCCTATAGTGGATTCTTAGGCTTGGTTCTCTGAACTCCTATTCAACCGTCCTTCAGTGTGGAGGGGGGGAAAATCTACATAAAGAAAACAAAACTCCCAGACTGGCTCGTGGCTGCGTTTCAAGAGGCAAATGAGATTTTGCCAATTAGATGCATTCATACAAGTTGGGGAAGGCCTTAGAGGGTCCAAAGCCATCCTTGTTGCTCCTGGCTGCTGCTGCTGCAAGTTCCCTGTGACAGGCTCCCTGTGCCTTTCCTCACGTATTTGAGAGACAAGAAACAACAGCAGGGTAAATGCCAATCAAACCCACAGTGGAATACCACTTAGCACCTATGAGGTTGGCTCTTAGCAGATAGACCAGACGTCCCCAACCCCTAGGCCACAGACTAGTACTGGTCCTGTTAGGAACCGGGCTGCACAGCAGGAGGTGAGCGGTGGGAGAGCGAGTGAAGCTCCGTCTGTATTTACAGCCGCTCCCCATCGCTCGCATGACCACCTGAGCTCCACCTCCTGTCACATTAGCAGCGGCATTAGATTCTCATAGGAGCATGAACCCTACTGTGAACTGCGCATACGAGGGATCAAGGTTGTGTGCTCCTTATGAGAATCTAATGCCTGATGATTTGAGGCAGAGCTGAGGTGATGATGCTAGTGCTGGGGAGCGGCTGCAAATACAGATTATCATTAGCAGAGAGGTTTGACTGCACAGACCATAATAAATCCCTTGTTTGAAGACTCATATCAAAACACTATCAGTGAGTGGCAAGTGTCAATTAAGCTGCATCTTACGGAGTAGACTGGACATAAGCAATAGACTTCGGGTGTCACTGTCTCCCATCACCCCTTGATGGGACCATCTAGTTGCAGGAAAACAAGCTCAGGACTCCCACTGATTCTGCATTATGGTGAGTTGTATAATTATTTCATTATATATTACAATGTAATAATGATAGAAATGAAGTGCAGAATAAATGTAGTGTGCTTGAGTCATCCCGAAACCATCCCCCCAACCCCGGTCCATGGAAAAGTTGTCTTCCACAAAACCAGTCCCCGGTGCCATAAAGGTTGGGGACCGCTGAGACAGAGGACAGCGAGTGTTGGCAAGGATGTGGAGAAACCGAAACCCTTGTACCTTACTGGCGTCCATGGAAAATGGTGCAGCATTTTGAAAATAGCCTGTCCAAAGGTTAAACATCGTTACCAGGTAACCCTAGGTATATACCCAAGAGAAATAGAAGCATGTGTCCACACAAAAACTTGTACATGAATGTTGATAGCATTATTCCTGCTAGCTACAAAGTGGAAACAACCCAAACGTCCACCAATTGAAGAATAAAAAAAAGTGGCATATTCATACAATGGATTACTATTCAGCCATAAAAAGGATTGGGGAACTGATACATGGATAAGGAATGAAGTACATACAACAAGGATAAAACTGGAAAACAGTATGCTAAGTGGAAGAAGCCAGATACAGAAGACCACGTATGATGTGATTCCATGTAAGTGAAATATCCAGAACAGGCAAATCCATAGAGATAGGAAGTAATTCGTTGCAGGATTCCTGGACTGATGTCAATATTATGACATAGTGTGAGTGTGTTTCATGTTTGGTAATTGCAATCATTGTTGCTTTTGTTGCGGTCATCCAGTTTATTTATCTCTTGTAAAAATAAAATACAGTGTGTGTGTGTGAAAAAAAAAAAGGAAGTAATTCGTGGTTGCTGGGGTGGGAAGGGGGAGGAATGAATGGGAACTGACTGCTTCTTTTAGAGGAAATGGAAGTGTTCTGGAATTAGATAGTGGTAATGTTCTCACAGACTGTGACTACATTAAAAACCTCTACATTGTACATTTTGAAAGCGTGAATTTTATGATATGTGAATTATATCTCATTAAAAAAAACAACAAACAGTGGAAAGGGCTCACTTCTGGACCTAGCTTCCTAATCCTGGAATAGAGGCTTCCCGAGCCCCTATCTACCATCCTGGGTGTAGCCAGCAGTTGCAGAGAGAGCAAAGATGAATGCCTGCAGCATAGCTGAGGGGCAGTTGGTCCCAAAGTGGCTCCATTCTATATATTCCTGGCTGTGTCATGGTGGCAAGAATGTTCCTTCCACCCCTCCAAAAATTTTATAAGCGCCTAATTCTAAACAGTAAATCACTCTCTATCTTAAGTACATAGAATGGTCTCTGTTTGGAGCATTAAGCCCTGACTAATTTATGGCCTCAGGCAACCACCTAGAACTCCATCCACCCCCAAAGCCCACCTGCCTCCCTGAGGGATAGCAGGGTTGCTGTCCTAAGGCACCTGTAACTAGTATTGTGAAGCCCTTTGATTTTGGCCGAGGTACGAAAATCTGAAATAATATCTTGTAGTTTTGGTGAGCATTTTATTGATTACTAATGAAGATAACATCTTTTAATAAGTTTATTATCCATTTTTGTTTCATTTTCTATGAAATGCCTGTTCATGTGCTCTGCCCACTTTTAAAAATTAAGTTGTTTGTAATTATCATCTTGATTTTCAGGAGTTCTTTGCCCATTCGGGATAGTAACGCTTTGTCAGTTGTTACAAATGGCAAATATCGTCACATTTTTGGTGACTTGTCTTTTTATTCTTTTAAGTTTTGATGTAATTGAGTTTTGAGTCTTATTTAAGAAATCATTCCTTACCCCAAGATAATAAAGATATTATCCTATATTGTTTTCTAGAAGTTTTAAAATCCTACCTTTTGCTTTCAGTTGCTGGGCCATTTGAAACTGGTGTTTCTCTGTGGTGAGACAGGATGTAGTTTCATATTTTCCCCTTAAGGATAACCAATCTTTCAAGCACCCCACTGATTTGTAATGTCACCTCCATCATATCCCAGGTTTCCATGTGTGTGTTGGTCTGTTTCTGGGCTTCTACTCTGTTCCGCTGTTCTGTCTTATATCTCTTGACGAATACCACATTTTGTTTTCTACTATAGCTTTATAATTCCTGATAGTGAGAGTAGGGCACATTCTCCTAAGTGGCTCCTTTTTTTTTTTTTTTTTAATGTCTTGGCTATTGGGGGTATTTTGTTCTTCCATTTTGGGGGGTTTTCAATCAGCTTATCTAGTTCCAGGAAAATTCCTTTGGGATTCTTTTCTTGGAAGTGCATTAGATTTAGAATAATTTACATCTTTATAATATTCAGTGTTTATATCCATGAGCAGGGGATGTCTCTTTACAAAGACATTTTTAATTTCTCTTTTATAATTTCCTACTCATAAGTCTTGCACATCTTTAGTTAGATTTATTCTTAGGTACTTAATATGTGCTAACATAAATGCTATTTTTAAATTACATGTTCTATTGCTGGTGTGTAGAATTCATTGCCTTTTTTATATCAGGAAACTCGCTAAATTCCCTTATTCATTCTAATAATTTGTCGATAATTTTTTGGATCTTCTATGTTGAAAATTATATGTGAAAAGTGATAATTTTATTATTCTAATCATATTTTTCTTGCTGTCATTAAAAAAAACTTTCTGTGCTGCCTAGATCCTCTAGTATAATATTGAATAGAAGTTTTGACAGTAGGTGTGTTCTTGTGCTGCTTCTGATTCTAAAGAGAAACTTTAAAAAATTCTGCCACTTAGTATAATGTCTGCTGTAAGTTTTTTGTACCTATCCTTTATTAAATTAAGGAAAGTCCCTCTCTTCCTAGTTTGCTAAAAGTTATATCATCATCGTCATTATCTTCATGAATACCAACTATATTTTATGGATTTCTTTTTTGATATATATTGAGATGATCAGGTGTTTTTCTCTCCTTTATTAATATGATGAATTACATTGTATTACTCTCCTGGAGCTGCCATAAAAAGTACCATGAACCAGGTGGCTTAAACAACAGAAATTTACTGTCTCAAAGTTCTGGAGGCTAGAAGTCTGAGATCAAGTAGTTGGTGGTGTCCGTTCCCTCTGAGGGCCATGGGAGGGAATCTGTTCATGCCTGTTTCCTAACTTCTGGTAACCTCAGGCATTACTTGGCTTGTAGATGGTGTTCTCCCTGTTTCTTCACATCATCTTCTCTGTGCATACTGGTCTCTTTGTACAAATTTCCCATTTTCATAAGGACACAGTCTTTTTGGATTCGGATCTACCTTAATGATCTCATCTTAACTTGCTCATCTGCAAAGACCCTTTTTCCAAAAAAGCTCCCATTCACAGGTAGTGGGGTTAAGATTTCAACATCTTTTGGAAAGACACAAGTCAACCCCTAACGTACATTTATGATTTCCTAATGTTGAACCAACCCTGAATTCCTTTATGATGTTATTTTTTTTAATACATACATTGTTGTGTTTAGTTCCCTAATATTTTGTTTAAATTTAATTTAGGATGTCTGTCTATATACTCGTCAATGTGACTGGCCTCTAATTTTCCTTATTGAACTGTTTTTATCTGGCTTGGATATCAAAGTTATAGGAGTGTCACAAAGTAAGTTAAGAAGTAGTTCCTCTTTTTCCTTTTTCTATTTTAAAAATTTTAATGAAAAATTTCAAACATACAAGGGTAGAGGAAATAATATAAAGAACCCTCATGTACCCATTACTCAGCTTCAAAAATTAACAACACATGACCAGCTGTATTTTATCTGTTCCATACTCTCTCAGTTTGGGTTGCTATAACAGATTACCATAGATTGGTAACTTAAACAACAAACATTTATTTCCCACAGTTTTGCAGATTAGGAAGTCTAAGATCAAGATGCTGGCTGATTTGGTTTCTGGTTAGGACACTCTTCCTGCTTTGTAGAAGGCTGCCTTCTTGGTATATCCTAATGTGGTGGAGAGAGAGATCAACTCCCTTCTGTCTTTTTTTATAAGGGCACTAATCCCATTTATGAGGGCTCCACCCTCATGACCTAATGACTTCTTAAAGATCCCACCTCCAGCACCACAGTGGGGATTAGGTTTCAGCATATGTATTTTGGGGGGATACAAACATTCAGTCCATAACACATCCTACTCTGAATTCTTTTAAGGCAAATCCCATACATCATATCATTTCATCCAAACATCTATCAGTATCTATCTCTAAAAGGTAAGGCATCTTTTTAAAAACACAGCCACAATGCCACTTATAACACCTAAATTTTTTTCAAAAATATGCCAAGTTAGAAAGAGCAGTATAATGGACTCCCATATGCACATTTCTCAGCTTTCATAATTATCAATTCATCATCAATTTTGTTTCATTTCAATTCATACTCATAACACCCTCCAAATCATTCTGAAGCAACTCCCAGGCATTATATGATTCTAACTGTAAATTTGTAATATGTATGTGTAAATGAGAAGGATTCTATTCTTAAAGAACACTGTAATACATTAGCACACCAAAAAATTGACAATAATTCCCTAACCTGATCAAAAATCTAATCAGTGCTCAAGTTTCCCATTATGTCTCAGAATTTTTTTAACTGTTGATGTATTTAAATCAAATGCAAGTAAAGTCCAGATGTTGCATTTAGTTGATCTGCTTCTTACAACTTTTTACATCCATGGTTTTCTTCTCTCTTTTTATATATTTCATTTTGGACCATTTATTTGTTGGAAGGAACTAAATCATTTGCCCTACAAGTTTCCCACATTCTGGATATTTTTAAGTCCACACATGGCGTCTATTAACATTTTCTTCTCTCTCTTGTATCTTCTGTAAACCAGTGTGAGGTAAGCCCAGAGGCTTGATCAGCTTCAGTTTCTTTCTTTAGCAAGACTAATTCCTCGATGCTAATGGTGCTGCACATTGTGTCAATCAGGAGGCATAGAATGTCTGTTTTGTAAAACTACGAACCATCTCACTGATGTTTTTAGTGGCCATCTAATTTGTAATTATCATAGGTTTAAGGAGTTTCAAAAGATATAACTTCTGGCATATTATCAATATTGATGAAAAATGTCATATTACTCATTTAAATGTATCCAATGTAACCTAAATACTAAAGTAATTTAACACCCTCTCCTTTATCTTCCTGACAAGTCCCTGTATTGCCTGGCAGAGAGCAGACAGAATGTGAGCTCTTAGCAGGCCTCCTGAGAAAGGAGAAGTGAGCAAGGGGCTTAATTAGGCATGCCCAGTCCTTCATCCCAAACTCAGCAATCAGAGAAGACACTGAATTAGTGATTGAGAGAGGCTAGGGGTGGTTCTAAACTACTGTTCCTTCCAAGGAAAATATAAAATCAAAGGAAAAGCGGTTCCTGCCTTCTCCAACCTCGTATTTACATCCCTTAGGCAGTTGCTCTCAGACAGAACTGGCCTCAGAATCACAGGGAGGCATTTGTTAGAAATAGAGATGTCTGGTGATTCTCATTCAGAGATTCATGGAGGGGCCTTGGAATCTGTTAGGCAGACACGTCTTGTGAGTTCACCACTGTCAGAGCTCTGGAGGATTCTAGAAAACCAGCAGTTATACAGGTGGTGCCTCAGTCCAAAGACAGTAGCTCTGAGTATGAATGAATTATTCCCTTTATCATAAAACAAGGTGGTGATGCTTATCCCCTGGAGTTGTTTGAGGATTCAGGCACATCCATTCACTTAATAAATATTTATGGAGTGTCTGCTGTGTGCAAGGCAGTGTCCTGGACCCTGGGATGGGAAGGGAAAGAGAAAGAGAAGGAAAAGTTGCCTCAGGAAGGGAGATGGGCCTTAAGCCAGTGGTAACAAGGATGTAGGATGAGGCTGAAGGACAGAGCAGGAGAATCTTTGCTGATCTAGAAGATATGGGGTGGGGAGTGGAATGCTGACCACCCTCTTCACTCCCTTTCTGCAGGCAAAGAGCTCACAAGTCTAGAAGGTAAATAACTGTTAGGCGTTGAATGTTATCTCCCCAAATCTCATATGTTGAAGTCCTAACCCCCACGGCCTCAGAATGTGACCTTATTTGGAAATACAATGCAAATCATTGTAGATGTAATTAGTTAAGATGAGGTCGTACTGGAGTAGAGTGGACCCCCACTCCAGTATGATTGATATCCTCATAAAAGGGAAAATTCAGACACAGAGACATGCACACATGTGAACGTGAAGGCAGAGATCAAGCCAAGGAATACCAAAGATTGCCAGGAAACCACCAGAAGGTAGGGGAGGTGCATGGAACAGATTCTCCCTCACAGCCCTCAGGAGGAACCATCCCTGCCAATATCTCGATCTTGGACTTCTAGCTTCCAGGACTATGGGATAATAAATTTCTGTTGTTTAAGCCACCCAGCTTGTGGTACATAGTTAGAGCAGCCCTAGCAAACTCAGACAGCCACACGTACAGTACAGACGTTCATTTGGTAAAATGACAATAACCCACCTTTATTGAGTGAGGACCTGCGTACATGCCAGGCATTTCTGTAAATGCATTACCTGCTTCATCTCACTTATGCCTCATGACAACACTAGGAGGTAGATACTATTATTATCCCCAGTTTACAGAGGATGAAACTGAGGCATGGAGGTTAAGCCAGCTGCCTGAGGTCACATAGGCAGTAAGTAGTCAGGATTCAAACCCAGCACGCCTAGAGTCTGTCAAGCCCAAGCTCTAAGCTTCCACAATCCCTGTTTAACTCGGAGCACTGAGTGTTTGTGCAAAGGCTCTTGAAACCAATTTCACTGGATATTTCTGGAACAATTTCCAGCCGTTCTCAACTGGCACAGTGTCATGTCAAGAGGAGTCCTGTTTCGCTTGGCTGCTTTAATTCCGATGGTCAAAACAAAAATCCAGGAGCCAGGGCTTCCCTGGTGGCGCAGTGGTTGAGAGTCCGCCTGCCGCTGCAGGGGACACGGGTTCGTACCCCGGTCCGGGAAGATCCCATATGCCACGGAGCGGCTGGGCCAGTGAGCCATGGCCGCTGAGCCTGCACGTCCGGAGCCTGTGCTCTGCAACGGGAGAGGCCACAACAGTGAGAGGCCCGCGTACCGCAAAAAAAAAAAAAAAAAAAATCCAGGAGCCATACCACTTGGGTTTCCCTGAAAGAGCTGTGTGTGCCTCCAAGTCTGCAAATTGCCCACCCCCGTTTCTCTACCGGATTTGAAGGGTGAAGGTGGTTGAGATACACGTGTATATTTTAGCAGCAGCAGCAGCAGCTTCAGGGATTGCTACTGCACACATAAGCAAGTCTGCTGGAAGGCAGATTGCAGCCATCTGACTTTGAAGGAACTTTAGTGCCGCTGAGCAGGATGGGAATCCCAGGACTGCCATCACCTGACATGGCCCAGGACCCAAGGATTGTCCCTTTGTTACCGAATGTGGCCCCATGTGGCAGCGTGAGGCTGAGCCCCTTCCCCTGCCTCCCCACCTCGAGCCCCACCAGGCAGTTTTCTCCCGCTGAACTGCACGCTTTTGTTGGGGGCTCTGCAGAACCTGGTCCGGCCTGCACTTCCCTGAGCTATTGGATTTAGAATCTGGGATTTTATTTCAATGCAGCCCTCATCCAAAGCCAGAAATGGCTGAGCGTCTCCAAGCCCTGGGGTGGTTGGATGGGTGGTCAGGAAAGGCACTGCTGCTAAACAATGTCCTGGGCAGCAGCCCTGGCAGGCAGCAGGGAGCCACAGCCCAGACAGCTTGTGGAAAGGGTGGTGATCCGAGGCATGGGTGGAAGGCGGCAAGGAAAGGCGTGGGCCTTTTGGGGTCCCTTTGAGACGTACAGAGGTATAGTATGATGGCCAGGTCAAGGGTGCTAGAACACACACACCTGCATTATCATACTGGCTCCCGTATCAACTCACTTTCCTATCTCTAAATTCTACCACATGTGTTTGCTTCAATGGTAATGCACACGAAGCAGCTGGCTCAGGACCTGGAACATTCTAGAAGTTTGATAGATGCACCTCCCTTTCCCCTTTTCTTTCTGGCATTTGCTCTATGACAGCAATATTTTAAGGGTGTTCTGGGGGTTCTATGTTATTTCAATTCAAGCAACATTTATTAAGTATCTTCCGTAAGCAAAGCACAGAGCTTGGTACAGGGGATAAAGAAATGAACAACAGAGACCCTGATCCCCACTGTCACGTCACTCACGGGAGCCCTAGAGGTTCCAATGGGAAGCCGTAGCCAACTGGTCCAGTGAGCCCACATCCCACAAGGGTGACCTACTGTCCCAATTTATCCAGGACTGAAGAAGTTCCTGGGACATGGGGATAAAATCAGGAAGGTCCTGGGCAAATTGCAAGAGGAATTGCTGGTCACCCTAGTTCCAACACCCCAGCTCCCCATTCCCACACATACAGTTTAGGTAATCCACTTGGATCAGCTTAATTGTTTTTATCTCTTGTATATAGTGAATTTCCAAGGAAGGTTTTGTCAGAAGAAATATTTTTGTTGCCTAAAAAAAAATTGTTTTTTGACATCTTCACCTCCTTGCCCTATTCGATGAGCCGTTTCTTTTGCAGACATTTTATTCATAGCATGCACTCATGCACCAGACGTGATTCAACTGCTGGAAAGTACACACGTGCAGAGCTTCTCTCCATCTACAAAATGGGGTTATCGGTGCCGGCTTGAAATTCCCACCAAGGGAAGAGCTCACAACAATTTGAACTTGAAAATTACCCCTATAAATACAACTCAACCTGAAAGATGTGTCTTAGGACAGGAAGTCCCTTCAGCTTATCTATGTGCTTGAATGATTCCTTATTCCTTATTCCCTCCTATTGAACGAAACCTTATTGGTGAGATTACAGAAGCCACAGTCTACCTTTGCGCCTGAGTGTATTCAAGCATCTTGCTCTGCAAGGGTATTACTAAGCATCTCTGTCATTCTAGGGATTCGGGCCAATGATCCTCGTTCAAGGATGCTCTACTTCCTTCCAAGACACTGATGCCCCTCTCGGCAAAAACATAGAGGCCCTGAGGCTCTCAGCATTCTTGCCTGTGTGGAGATGGTCTTTACCCAAGGAAACAGAAGCATGGTGTGTTCCTCCAGCTCCTGGGATTCATTGCACTGCAGAAGTCAGGACAGCTTTGTACCAACCCCAAAATCTTTCCACCAGGTTTCTTTTCTGCCTTCTCCAGGAGCTCGTGCTTCCTTAGTAGTTGGTGAGGTTTCCTTGACACTGGCAGTGCCTAGGGACACGGAGTGCCCTTTAGGGAAGAATTCAGCCAGGAAGATAATAGATGCTGATGTCAGAAGGGGAGCCCTGGGGGGAAAGAATCTGGAGAGTGCTGTTTTTGTAATTTCCCCATGGAATTTCGATCTGCCCTTGCCAGGGAATGAGCTCAGACAAATGAGTTTATTTATTCTCTTGAGTGACTACCAGAATGGAAGTGTCGCAGAGCGAAGGGGAATTCGGGGAGCAAACCACAATTAGTGATATTATCCAGAACTTGGCACTTCCAAGATTTTCTTTTTTACTTTCACAGAATATTAATTGGGCTGCAATTTTTTTAGACAAAATAATTTCCTGAAGTCTGAGTCTTCCTTTCTGGATTTGCAGACTCTATCAAGGCATTTTTGTCAAGTCCCCAGATTTTAAATTATTGTTTGAGGCCAAACTCACACTTGTCACAGCAGAGACGTGTTCTTCATTCTAAGAGGAAAAGCCCCATTTTCTAGGGTTATTCTTAAAGAGGTTGTTGATAGTGGAGCCAACTGACTTGAGGAGGAAATAACTCCACCAATTAAAAAATGGGCAAAGGATCTGAATAGACATTTCTCCAAAGAACATACACAAAGTGTTGATAAACATATGGAAAGATGCTCAACATCACTGGCCATCAGGGAAATGCAAATCAAAGCCACAATGAGATGCCATTTCACATCGGCCCGGATGGCTGTAACAAAAAAGTCAGATAATAACAAGCACTGTCAAGGATGTGGAGAAATTGGAACCCTTAGGCATTGCTGGTGGAAATGGGAAATGTTGCAGCCACCGTGGAAAACAGTCTGGCAGTTCCTCAAAAGATTAAACGTAGAGTTACCGTGCAGTCCAGAAGTTCAAGAGGATTGCAAACATATAGCCACACAAAAACTTGTATATAAATGTCCATAGCAGCATTATTCATAATAGCCAACAAGTGGAAACAACCCAAATGCCAATCAAATGATGAATAAACAAATTAAATGTGGTATATTCATATAATGGAATATTATTTGGCAATAAAAAAGAATGGGTACTGATACATCCTAGAACCTAGATAAACCTTGAAAACATTATGCTAAGTGATAGAAGCCAGATACAGGAAACCACTTATTGTATGATTCCATTTATATGAAATGCCTAGAATAGGCAAATCCATAGAAACAGAAATTGATCAGTGATTGCCTGGGGCAGGGAGTAAGGAAGAGGGAGGAAGGAGGAAATGGGGGGTGACTTTTAATAGGCAAGGGATTTCTTTGGCGTGATGAGAATGTTCTAAAATTACTGATTGTGGTAATGGCTGCATGATCCTGTGAATGTACCGAAAACCATTGTATGCTTTAAGTAGATGAATTGTATGGCCTTTAAATTATATCTCTATAAAGTAATTGTTTAAGAGAGGAAATGGAAAGGAAGGCATTGACTCTTGAACTGACTGCAGAGGACCAAGTGGTAGTCACCAAGGTGAGGGGCGAAGAGCAGAGCCTCTCAGCATCAGCCTGTGCAAAGGCCCTGTGGCAGGAGAAAGCATGATGATAAGTTCAGGGTTCTGAAAAGAAGCCAGTGGGGCTGAAACCCAGAAAGTGATGGAGAACAGAGTGACAGGAGGTTGGACAGCAGGGAGGGGCAAGATTCTAGAGGACTTTGCAGGCCAGGGAAGAGAGTTTTGTCTTTACCCTCAGGTCACAGACAGCTGTTACAGGAAATGACTATCAGATTTACTTTATGATCAGATGGACTGAGCTACAATGTGGAGAATGGATCGGGGGAGAAGGTAGAGAGGAAAGTGAAGTGCCACTGGCAGATCATGGAGCAGTTCAGGCAGCGATGACAAATAGCACCCAGGAGTGTTGGTCATCACAGGCACCTTGAGAAGTAAGCACACCAGCAGTTACCGTCTTCATTTGACACACGAAAAAGTGGTTGTATGTGGGGTCCTTCAGCAGCAAATTATAACAGAGATGGCTGTCTCCATTTTACCCTTAATGGAAACAGGAAACCCTGCCCCCTCCCCCCCCCCCCCCCCCAAAAAAAAACAGATCTCTTTTAGCTCTTGACTGGTGCCAGGTTGGCACTTTTCTCCTCTTGGGTTTGCTGAAGTAAATGTCACAATGCCAAATACTCAACTGTGCACCCAGGAGACACAAATCTCCATTGGAATCCCAGCTCGCCCGCTGGTGAACTGTGCCCTTAACCTCTCTATGCCTCAGGCTCCCAGTCAGTGAAATGTTGATTAGAATAGTACATAGCTGAGGGGATTGTTGAGATAATTAAGTAAAACAATTCCCATAAAGAACTTATGACAGAGCCTGGTATATGTCAAGTGCCCAATACATGTTGGCCGTTATTATAATTTTTACAATTGTTATTACTTTGAACAAAAAGCAGACATACAACAGCTGGCTACTTCTCCCGTCCCAGGCTCTGGTGGCTTCAGCATTTCACTGGCACCTCTCTAAGCAAAACTCTTTTCTTGCATCTCCTGTGCACCAACAGTCCAATATCTGTGGCCCTGAGAACTGACCAAGACAGAGGTCCAACAGGCTGATGCTCCAAGGGCCAGGTGACATGTGGATCTAAAGTCCCTGAAGCAGCAGTATTTGTCCTTTCTGCATCATTGCATTGTCCCTGTCGCATTCCCGTGGAAGTAGAAGGCTCCCTCTCAGAATGACCACTGACCACTTCATTCAAGCCCATGCATGAGACCAGAGCCGGCTTCCTGGGTGTGCAACCTGTGTAGTTGTCTCGAACCCTGCGCTTAGAAGGGCCCCATGCTTTGGTCAATGTGCTGCTCTTGCCATCTTGAAATTCTTAGTAATTTTTGAACAAGGGGCCCTCCCAGCTTTTTCGTTTTGCACTGGGCCCTGCAAATTGTATCATTATAGTGTGGCCCTATTGCCCCTCCAACTGCTAGCACCCACAGGGAGTAGTGGTGGTAGGGGAGATCAGCTATTAGCTGATTTAAATTCAGCAAGGGAACCGTGTCACAGGCTATGACTGTGGGTATATGCCTGCCTTCTAAGCAAGCATGGGAGGTAGTGGTTAAGATTCAAGTAGCCATATTAAGAGGCGAAAGGGGCTCAGGAACCATAATCTTGTTTCACTCTCTCTCTCTCCACCCCTCTCCCTCCCTCCTTCTTACTGTTTAGTGCCCCAGCATCTCTTCAGCCTAGGAGCTAGGACCACGTCTGTATTCCTGTCCTAGGGCTGCCATAACAAAGTACAACAGACTGGGTGGCTTAAACAAATGAAATTTGTTATCTCACGCTTCCGGAGGCTGGAAGTCCAAGATCAAGGTGTCAGCAGGGTTGGTTTCCTCTGAGGCCTCTCTCCTTGGCTTGTAGGTCACCGTCTTCTCCCTGTCTACACACTTGCTCTGTGTGTATCTGTGTCCGTATCTCCTCTTCTTATAAGAACACCCGTTATATCAGCACCCACCCTAATGGCCTTATTTTAACTTAATTACCTCTTTAAAAACCCTGTCTCCAAATAAGGTGACTTTCTGAGATAACGGGGTCTAAGACTTCAAAATGTGAATTTGGGGGTATGATGGTTAATTAATGTGTCAACGTGACTGGATCATGGGCTGCACAGATATTTGGCTGAACGTTATTTCTAGGAGTGCCTGTGGGGGTATTTCCAGATGAAGTTAGCTTTTGAATCAGTGGACTCAATAAATTGATTTGCCCTCTCCAATGTGAGTGGGCGTCATCCAATCCGTTGAGGGCCAGTATCGAACAAAAGACAGAGGATGGAAGAATTTGCCACCCCCAGTCTGACTGACTGAGCTGGGACATCCGTCTTCTCCCCCCCTCAGCTCCCCTGATTCTCAGGGCCTCAGATTCACACTGAATTACACCACCAGCTCTCCTGGGTCCCCAGCTTACAGATAGCAGGTGATGGGACTTTGCAACGTCCATAAAATTGCATGAACTAATTCCTTGTAATAAAGCTCTTCCTGTGTATATATCTAGGAAGAGGCTGTTTGTTCTAGAGAACCCTGACTGGTACAGGGGAGGACACAGTTCAGCCCACGGCAACATCCTTGGAGACAACTGCTTCTTAAAAAGGAAGTGGAGATGGCGCCATCTCAGGACGTTGAGATGGTAAATGCCATGTCTGTGTGTGTGTGGGGGGGGGGGTGGTGTGGGTGTGTATGTGTATTGATACAAGTATTCACACAAAGGCTTTGCTTTCAGCCTCTGAAACAGGACTCATAGACCCACATTAAATCCAGGTTCTCTGCTCTGCTCACCCACCACCAGGCTTTTGCATGTAGCAAAGCACCACATGAGTGGCACTAAGAACATAGACCAAAAAAAAAAAAGAAAAAAGAAAGAAAGAAAAAACAGGCTCTGCAATCCCCGTTCTAACTTTTCACATCTGTAAGATGGAGGTACTTTCTACAACTGCCACAAGGATTCAGTTAGATAACCTACATAAAGCACTTCGCACAGTAGCGTTCAATAACTAATAACCGTTAGTAAACACCATCTGCAGCTTTCATGTAGTACCGGTAGCCTGTTCATTCAGTCTTGAAATTATGAGTAAATAATCCCTCGAAAGCCATGCAGTTTCCAGAACAAGTTTTAAGCTTACTTTTTGGATCAACCAGGGCCCCTAGGTCAGCATTTCCGGAGAACCCAGATCCTTGGTGTAACAGAACTTACCTGATTTTCTCACTGAGGGTCTTGGGACTATAACTCATTACTTGAATTTTCATTATATTAGTCTTGATTTTTCAGTCTTCCAATTTGTGGACCTGTGGTTGTTTCCATAATCTTGTCTGTTCATTTTTATGTGGATTGTGCTAATGGATTTTAACTGTTCTCTAGTGTGTGTGGGAAGAGGAAATTACTCCTCCTAAGAAACCGTATATGAATTGAGGGAAAATTTAATCTGATGGAGGGGAAGAGTAATTGGAATATGATTAAGTTTTATATATACTAATATTTTTATAGTGTTTGCAAATCCAGTTAATGACTTAGAAAGTGAGTGAGAGTTTCATGCTCTCCAGGTGAGCCTGTGATGATAGGAGCTGTGGGGAAGGGAGACCCACTGACAGTGGAACTTTTGGAGACGTTTGGTTCCATGACCTTGACCCAGGCTTACGATCTGTGACAGACACTGTGGGCTTGTTCACCCAACACCCATACCCACTCTGGGCTCCTTCCCCACTTGCCTTTCTCTATGATCCTTTTCCCATCCTGCACTGCAGCCAGAGGAAGTCATGTGACACCATTCTGACCAATGAGGACTAAGCAGAGATCTGTGGGTGATGATACTAGAAAACATTTTCATTTCTGGATGAAAAGAAAGAGAAAATGCTGGCACCACCAACCCCTCTCATTTCACTCTTAACCTTGAGTACAGATCTCATGTCTGGAGCTGCAGGAGTCATCTTGGGGCCATAAGGCAACAGGCTGAAACGGTGAAGATGGCAGAATGGGAAGACAAAAGAGACGGAGTCCTTGAGCAGTTGAGCCAACTCTGAAGTCCTCCTCACATGAGAAACTTAACCCTGATCTATGGAAGCCACCATTGGCAGGTTTTCCAAGATGTGCAGTTACATGCATTCCCAATGGACTTTAATTCAGTGGACATCCTCAGTGCCTTACAGAGTACTTTGCAGGGAAAGTTTCTAAAAACATAATCCAGAGAAACCCCTGGACTAGGGTTTGGGTGGCCTCAAGGGGAGTAGCTTGGGCAGATAATCACATGGGCTCAGCTCAAACAGAAGTGGTCGTACTTCCACAGTGAGAAAGCAACAAAAAAAAGATGAGGCTCGGATGAGATGAGGGAGAATTAGGAAGTAGAGTCCAGAATGACTGCAAAAATAGCACCTTTTCTGTAGGGAGTCTCCAGTGCTAGAGCAAAGAATGGGATACATCGTTTCTGCCGACGTTTGTATGTGTCGTCTTGCCCCCTGACATTGCTCCGGGCTGTCCTTTCACAGGAGCATTTGAGCATTTCTTTTGTCCTCTGATCAGAGTCCAGTTGTTTTGCACTGTAGCAGTGTTAGGGGGCAGAGGACACAGGGAGGAGATAGGTGGGCTGAGATGCTGGGTGGCACCCCAAGGAGGGGCCTCGTGAAAAATTGCCCACATGGCCAAGGACTCCTCTGTTTGGGGTCCCTTCTGGGGCTTTGGTTCAGTGACCATGAAGGCTGGGAGGGGGAGCTGAGAGATCAGGGGGTAGGCAGAGTCTCCAAGGGCCGATGCAGGCTGGCAGGGATGATCAATACCCAGTGAGTAAAGGCAGGTGCAGAGCTAATGTGCAGCCTCCCTGTGGGCATCTGACTTTCCAGAAGCCACCTGCCAGGCTGGCCGAGCTCACCTCCCCTGCAGAGGTGCAGAGGCGAGGATGGCAGGTTCTGGGTGATAAATGGGCTCCCGCCTCGCCACCTTTCCTCTTCTCTGTGTGTGTCTGTGCATAAGGGGCCTCACTTCTCATGTCAGCTGCTGGCTTAGGCTGATGGATGAGCCGGAATGCTGCTGCCTCCTCCGTGCACCGGTTTCCTCCAGCCCCGACCCCCACCCCCATGACCATGGCGGACACTGCAGCCTCAGCTTTCACTCCAGCAGATGTGAAGATTCTGGGTGGAACTGAGGGCAGCCTGGCCGCGCCTGAGGAGCACCCCTGGGGTGGGCACTGTACCGTTTAGGCAGTCTTAACAGGTCCTGGTGATCCCACTGAGCAATGCTGGGGTGGTGGGGCTGGGGAGGTGATGGCTGAACTAACACTCGTGAGAACCGGTCGTGAGACAGGAACTGTGCAGCCTCGTTGTCTCTTTAGGTCTCACACGACCCTGGAAGCATTGCTCCCTTTTTTTGCAGAGAAACTGAGTCTCAAACCAATATCACTCATATGAGTATCTGACACAGCTGCTAAGAGGAACAGCCAGAATTTCAGCCCACTTCTCTAGCCCCAAAGGCTGCTGAAGAGCAGACTAAGTGTCCATGAAATACCCCTTCAAATCTGAGACTCTGTGCCCCAGGGCCACCATGGATGACACGAACTACTAAAGCACTGAATGATGCGTCAACATTTGGCATCTTCCCTCAGCTCCAAGAACTCCATCTCTAGTTTCTTCCCTTTCTTCTTGTTCTTATATCCTCCTCCTCTCCTTCATCATCAACTCCTTGTTTTTCTTCCTTTAAGGAAGTTCAGAATCTCTATAAATTAAGTTTGAACCCCTTGCTGACACTGCGGGTTGGGGTCTTGCCACAGGCTCATGAAACCATTTGGAAGATGGAGACATTGTCCCTTTTCCGCATCTTTGTCAAGATTACCCCAAATCCTTGATCTTGGCCCACTGTTCTTCATACCAAGCTCTTCTGCACCATTCGATTTTCTTGAGTGTATTTTATGTTTCTGAGAGGCACCAAAGATGCACAGAGTAAAATGGTCCCAGATTAAACCATTGACTACCCTTGCTGGAGTCATCAAGCTCACAGGTCAACATCTTCTTACAGCCCCCAAACAGCTGGTGTCAGCATGCCCCCCTCTCCGAGTGTGGCATCTTGACTCTCCATACACAGCCGCAGTGTCTCTAAGGAGGTGATAAGCCTTTGGGAAAGTCCTCAGGGTTGAAAATAGCCATAAGCAAGTCCATTGTCCATCTCTACCTGGAGATGCCCCCTACGAGGCTCTGTCTCCCAACAGACAAATAAGATAACAATGGAAGTGAACTGCATTGCATATTCACTCTTGATAGGAAGGGCTCTAAGTGTATGGCGTGAATTATCTTCACCATAAACTGCTGAGGAGTGCTACTATAATCGCCACTCACAGGTGAGAAAACCAAGGCTCAGAGAGGTGAAGTAAATTGGCCTTTGTCACACAGCTAGTAGGTGGCAGAGCCAGAAGAACATAGGCCATTTGAGCCCAGAGCCCACCTGCTCAACCACCATGTAAGTTTGTTTTGTGCCCGTATGTCATCAGTGCATCTTGAAAGCAGGAGCATCCACCACAGCAGGTCCCTATGCACCGTGAGGAAGTGTGATTGACTCGTCCTCCTCTGCTCTCCATACAAGGGTCCTTGGGCTCAAGACACTGAAATCCCCTTGTAGATACACCACAATTGCAATGGAACGAACAGTTTCTGGCATGGTTGGCACCTGCCTTGTGCCAAGCACAGGGCCAGGCCCTGCAGGTAGTTATTTTGTTTAAAGCTCATGGCATCCTCACAAGCTGCTGTTCTCCCATTTCACAGATGAGGCCACTGAGGAGCAGAGAGGTTTGATAAGTCACCCAAGGCCAGGCAGCTGGTATGAAGAGGACCTGGAATTCACCCCCAGATTTGTCTGACTCCATCTGACAGGTGGAATGGGGATCTTATCAGAGAAACTGTCCAAGCCTAGGACATTTCTGGAAAATCAGGCCAAGTAGATGCTAATGCTATTAATATGAAATACCTAACCTCCCGGTACTTCTGTATATTTCACCCATAAGTACTTTATGAGGCACCCATCTGTGGGAATAGCTTCCACACCAACCCCAAAGTGCCTATAGGTCATAGACGGCCCTCTGTCCCCACCTGGTTCAGACCTTCCTTTAAGAGCCCTGGACACAGAGGCTTCCGGTGCATGTGACCACATTTGATGTGATAGAAAGAAATGAGGCTCTGGAGTCAGACAGACTCAATCACCTTCCAGCTGTGTGACCTGTGGCAAGGTATTTAACCTCTCTGAGCCACAGTTTCCTCATCTATCAAATGAGGGTAATGACACTTAACTCAAAGGGTGGTTGAGGAGGTAGAGAACATAATTATACATCCTTATTGCAGCCACAAAGCTGTGACCCTCAGGTTCCACTGACTTCCCCACCCCCCAACCCCTGTGCCAGACACACTGGCCTTCAATCATTTTTATTCAGTTACTCAAAGGAACAGTTGTTTTTCCTGCTCAAAGACCTTTCCATATGCTGTCTCTTCTGCCCATACTCTGCCAAAAACACAGACCCTCCCAGCTTCTCCCCTGCCAAACACATGCATGCACATACATATACATATATATATATGTGTGTGCACACAGACACACAGAAACCCAGAAACACACACACATCACAGAGTGACAGAGAGACACACACGCACATAGGCACAAACTCATGCATGTAGATACAGGAGGCACACACACATTACCTGGTTAATCCCTACACATTCTTTAAGTCTCAGCTCACTTTCTCAGGGAATCCTTCCCGAGGTCAGACTCCTTGGTTCAACCGTCGCAAAGAACCACATTCCTTCCCTTCATTGTGTTTATTTTTGCACTGACTCCTTCCCCGAATCACAGGGCACTGCCTGCCCCTCTTCTGTGGGTAAGAACAACACCTGTGTCTGCTCACCACCTCAGATTGCACAGGTTGGAATCCTGACTCCACTACTTATTGTCTGTGTAACCTTTGGCGAGTTCACTGCCCTCTGCCTCAGTTTCTCCATATGTAAGATGTAAAATAATAGGACTTACCTCATTGAGTTGTTGTAAGGATTAAATGAGTTACTACACGGCTTCCCTGGTGGCGCAGTGGTTGAGAGTCCGCCTGCCGATGCAGGGGACGCGGGTTCGTGCCCCGGTCTGGGAAGATCCCACATGCCGCGGAGCGGCTGGGCCCGTGAGCCACGGCCGCTGAGCCTGCGCGTCCGGAGCCTGTGCTCCGCAACGGGAGAGGCCACAGCAGTGAGAGGCCCGCGTACCGCAATAAATGAATGAATGAATGAATGAATGAATGAGTTACTACAGTGACAGCACTTAAAGCATAGCCAGGCTTAGAGGAAATACTATGTGAGAGTCAGCTATAATTATCCGATGAGTGAATGAATGTCTGGCATAGAGGACGCTGAATAGATGTAGTGACAACTAATATTATTATTACTGTCACTGCATGTGGGTCAGCTTTGCAGGTAAGTGCTGTAGTGGTGGGTCAGTGTGTTACCTGCTGGTCATTTTAGCTCCTCAGTAGAGAGGCCTAGGCATGCAGTGGGTAAGAGGTTAGGATTCTGCCTCAGCCTGTCTGGGTCTAAGCCCCATGTCCATAATTCTGCGCAGCCAGTGCTTTCATCTCTGCAAGCCTCTGCGCGTTCCTCATAGACTTGTGAGTTCCGATTAAGGTAACACCTGTACATGACCAGCTCAGCTCCTGTGCCTTGCTTGTGGTCCACACTCAGAGAATGTAACCCACCCCCCGCCATTATTGTTAATAACCATGGGCTGTTACCTTGTTCTGGCCAGACATACAAAATTATACTCCTTGGAAATAATGTGGGACTGAGTTTTTGCATTTCATTCTCAGAAGATGAGTTGTGTCATTGTGAACAAACAACAGCACAGTTGTGTGTGTGAGTGTGTGTATATGTGTATGTGTGTTCATGTGTATGTATGTGTGTGGCATGCCGTGCTGTGTTGAAATTATCCAGAAGCAAAAGCCCTTGGCTTAGTTACGTATCAATTAGCAATGATTTCATCTGCAAGAAGCAGAAAACTTGGCTCCTGGGGCTCACATAGAAGGGCTTACTTTTCTCTCTCAAGGAGTCAGAAGGTGGGCAGATGCCAGCAGAGTTCTCTGTCTCCTCCATGTCAGGGCCAGCTTCCCTGTAGTCTTCTAGATCTTTCCTCGGATTGTTGCTTCTGTTAAAAAATAAGTGCTGTGCTGAGTCCAGGCATCAAGTTTACATCAAGCTAGAAAAATGGAGTAAGGGTGGCAAGGGTGGGTCCATCCTCTCCTGTCAGAAAAGCAAACACAGATTTCCGTTGGTGTCGCATTAGCCACAACTGTATTGCATGGGAGGACAGTTTGGGAGAGCCGCCTGTGGTGCTGGGGACTCAGGTGGCTCCCTCCGCCCACAGTGGTCCTTAACATCCCCACGTCCACACCCAGCGGCAGCCCTGCTGACAGATGCTGTTCTCTGGCACCATCTGCCCTATGGGGAGCTCTGTCGACCCACCACTCCCCTGCCCCCCAACATTAGCTACAACTTCATCGCCCCGCTTTCACTCTTACTCATTCGAAAACAGCGTAAGAGGAACGGCCTTGAATTTGCTTAGATTTACATTAAAAATGTAAGTCTGGTACAAACATCAGACTTTATGATGAGTAACAAACTACAGGAGACACCTCACTGGGTTGTGACATGGAGGATGAGAATAGCAGGTGGAAATGGCCAAAACACAGGAGAAATCAGTTTAAAATAAGTAAAATTGGCTCTGTCTTAAAGGGGGTGGTTTTAAATAATCTTCCACGTAAATAGTCCAAAAATCAGCCCAAATGCCACAGGGCCCATGTCACTCATTGAATTGCCTCTGTGTTCCTCTGTCTTCTCTCCAGTGCAACTCAAGATGGCATGTATATAAAGACCCCTCAGAACACGTTGAAAATGGAAGATATTCCCTTGATTTACATTTAAGGGAATGCAGTTCTTTTTCTTTCTGAGTTTAGATTTATGAACTGCCTCTCTTCTCTCCCCCAACACACATGCATTATTCTAATGTTCTTTTGATATATATCTCTGCATGTTCTCTATTTCTCTTATTTTCATTTAATTACTCCACGGATTATTTTTAGTTTTCAGACAAAAATTTGGGAAAGGAATAAAAGCACACCTGGCACATGAAGCCCATGGTATCCACTTGCTGCTGTTTCTCTGTACATACCTCCAAGTCTTTGGAAATGGGTGGAGGCGGGGATCAAGTCCCCCTTGCTTTGTTAAATGTGAGCAGTGGTTCTCAACCATGGTAGGAGGTGTTGTGTACGTAACTGGTTACTAATATTAGAGTCTACAAATGATTTACTCTTTTCCTTTTCAATACGCTGCAGCAAATTCAAGATTTTTAGTAAGGGCAGGGGTGGCCTTCTGGTGGTGGGCAAGATACTGAGCGTAAGGAAAAACGTGTTTTACCTGCACCAAAAGGAGAGCGAGGCTGTTGTTGATACAATGTGATTAGTTGGGGTGGTTAAAAGTATCCATCCATTCAACAATTGTTTACTGAGCTACTATTGTGTGCCAAGCACTGTCTTCAGTTTAGAGCATAACAACAGGGAAAATGTCAACATCATCCCTGCTTTCTTGGAGTTTACAACCTGGTGAGGGAACTAGACGAGAAATGAGACAAATAGAGAACATTATTAGACTGTGGGAAAGCACTGCATTTCATCAGTCATTGCTGAAACAAAGCTGCAACACAAACCACTCCAAAAGCCCGGGGGCTTATTTTTCATGCACAATCTGATGGGAAGCTGTGGTTCTGCTGGTCCCAGCAGGGCTTGGCCTCAGGCTGCGCCCTCAGTCTCCCACCCTCCTCGGCTCAGCGGCACCTTGCGTGCATTCTTGCTCATGGTGGATAGCGGGAGTTCAAGAGGGTAGACCTGGCCTTCTGAACAATTTAAAACTTCTACTCAGATCACATTTGCTGAAGTCCGTTAACCAAAACAAGTCACATGGCCAAGCCCCAAGTCAGCAGGGCGGGGAAGGTTCAGGAAGAGGAGAGCAAATACTGGCCAAACAGTGATGGCGTTTATCACAAGCATTAAGAAGGAAATAATGGTGGCGGGGGTGGGAAGGCTGTTCTGTGTAACATGGTTAAGAAGGACCTCTCTGGGGAGAGTTGGGGGACAGTGGAGCTGAAAAAATATCCATCCTGTGAAGAGGAGAGAGCGGTGTCCTTGGTAGAGACACCCACAAACGCAAGGGTCCAGAGGCAGGAAAGTGCTTGGAGTGTGGTGGACAAGGGGGAGAGTGGGCTGTGGAAGAAGTGGACACATGACCTAGGAGAGGATCCTATAGGGATTAAGACTTGGGGTTTTATTCCAGGTTTGATGGCCAACCACTGAAGAATTTCAGGTAGCAGAATGATGTAATCTGATTTGTGGTTTCAAAAGGTCCTTGTTGCGTCACCGAGGAACATAGGTTAGAGATGATGACCTTGACTAAGATGGCGGACGTTTCAATATATGTAAGACGTTCAACTGCCAGGTATTGCAACACTTTTCTTGAGAAACCGAAAAGGCTTTCTCTCCCACAAATCTGTTTGGCATTTCATAAAATCTGAGTACATCCCTGGGGTACGTCCCACCTGTGAACACCATCTTCTCGTGAAACGAGGGAAGATGGAGGTGGAGAGTCTTTTTTTAACCTGAATGTGAAGGTATATGCCTTGCTGGAGACCCACCCTGCATTCTGCAAGCTTGTGGCTCCCAGAACCTTGGAAAAGAAACCACGTTTACCCTAATGTCAGACTCAGCCTTGGGGAGGGTTGATAAAATCCACATGTTGGGACACTGAAGACTTCACCAAGAGAATTCATGGAAATGCCTTAGGCAGAAAGCTTAGCCTCTGTCCAGGGAGCCCAGGAGGTTATGCACCTGAACCACAGGTCATTCACACAGGGTTCCGTCCAGGAGATGAAGGATGGCCAAATGCACGCTTCTCATAATTCACATATCCTGTTGTGTTTGCTGTACCCGCTGCATGGAGAAGCAAGGTCAGTGGAATCTACAAGCCAGAAGCAGTGGAGGAGGGTTCCATCCTGAGTGTCCAGTGCCCAAGAGTGCTGAGAGCTGTGCCTCTCTTCTCCAGACCTGGCCACTTCTTACTCCAGACCCATCAGCTTGGGAAAAATATACACAGGTTTTCATCACGGGTTTGATTTTGGCCACTCTCACACCAGCCCTCCAGGGTTGTGTAGACACACCCCCTCAGAGTGACCCTGAGCTGGGCGCTGCAGGGATCTATCTGTTCCCGTGACTCATATCAGGCTCGGAGCCCCCTCTTTACTCTTGACAAGGCTACTCTTCCTGTTGGGAGACTTGGCTTGATGCTTACAGCCCTGTCAGCAGATGAAGCAAGACATATGCCAGCAGCAGGAAGCATGCATTAAACACAGAGACCTCTTCAGATCACGACTGTATGGGCACATTCTACGTAGAAGACACTTGGCAGGCATTCACAGGAACCAGGTCCCAGACATGAAGAATTAATCAAGTGTGACACAGTCCTTGCTTTCCAAGGCTGGCCCCTTCTTATCATCTGGGTCTCATCCCAGATGTCACCTCTGCCAGGAGACCTTCCTTGATTACTCTGCCAAAGTCAGGACCCCTGTGTCACTTCCTATCATGCCACCTTGTTTTCCCTTTATGGCACTTACAATAATCTTACTTCTTTGTATATTTGTGTTCTATCTGTCTCTCCCAATTAGACTGTAAGCTTTGGGAGGACTGAGATCTCCTCCTTCACTGTATCCTGCTACCTAGTACAGGATTTGGCACTTGGACGTTTGATGGATATACGAATAAATGAATGAAAAAATGGGACATGCACAGGGGATGACAAGGACCATTCTTTATTGATAATATCTTTCCCTATTTTGGAACTGACAGGCTTCCCCTGAAACTTTTCTAACTGTGTGCTGTGGTTGAAATGCCTGACAAGTTTGGGAGCTGAAGTGCCTTGAGTCACAGCAAAGAGTTGGAGGGAGCAGACAGATCTATAATGAAGTTGTCACTTATTCTCAAATCAATGCAGACCATAATGTAGAAGCAGGTATGGCATCTCCCATCTTGCACCAGGAAGGACTTGAGAAAGTGAGCTGAGATCAACAGGCAAGCAAATGGAGGTTCATGAACATTTAATAAAAATCCCAGAGAAGAGTCAGGACGTATAGTTATGACGCTGAAACGGATACATCTGCCCAGAGGTTGAGTGGATGAGATTGTTAACATTAAGAAAACTGTATGACTAAAGATTAGGCCCCTCTAACAAGAATGTTTTAGTTGATCACTCCTGTTGGATGTCATGAAATTATGCCAAATATACATACAGGTGTCCACATACAGTTACCTGGAATGGGATCATAATTTTCTCAAGAGTCTATGACCTCCAAAAGAGGTTAAAGACTGCTACTCATAGGTCACTTGTGGAGAAGATGATATAGATCATAAATGTATAGAAACTGAAGGTGAAAATGTGTCTTGCGTCTTGGTCACCAAAAGTCATGCCTCCCCTTGCCTTTCCAGTCGTAGAGAACAGCCTGAGCTGGAAGGAGGGCGTTAGACGGGGTTCACTGTCAGTTATGAACACGTTGGGGTTATGAGAGTGGTGTGGAAACGTAGAGCATGATATTAGTTCATGGCCTTTTTACGTATACCTTTACCGGATGTCTTGGCCCTCCACATCCCATGTTGGTTTAGCTCTTTGAAGTACATTTCCCTCCAGGTTATAGACTAGGATTCTAAGGACGATATTCCCGCTCGGTGTTTTCAATGATCAAACAAAGAAGCGAAAGGAAGTAGATGTCACTGTTTCGCAAAGTGTGGCCCATGGGCTATCATCTGGGATACTTGTTAGAGATGCAAATCTCTGAGCTCAAGCTCAGACCCACTAAATTAGAGTCTGTAAAGATGGGGTGCAGGAGTCTATACTTTTAAGAGGCTCCCCGCCTCATTCTGATGCACAAGAAAATTTAAACCTTGGTCGTAGTAGGAGCTCTCGAATGTTCTCCAAGTTGACTCCAGAGTGAACAAAGCCTGCCTTTGCATGTGTTCTTCTCCCTTCCTATTGATGCCTATCCAATTCTGTCTGTCCTTCGAGCTTATCTCATTGCCCATTGCATCCAAGAAGCCTTTTTCAGCTTTCAGACTTCTCTAGCTCTCAATGGCTTTTTTTTTCATGAATGCAGCACCCTGAATTCTTGCCTTCTGCTCTTTTCCATGTGTGAGGAGACTCTAGTCTCCTCAATTCCATTATAAGCAATGGGCTCCTCAAAGGCTGCTTTGCATTCTATTCAGTGCCTCATTTATCTCTAGGGGCGAGAAGGATGTTCAAAAACGACCCTTCCTCCAGAGTACACCTGACTCTCAAAATGTTAGCAAGCCTGTTTTAGACTCTACAAAACAGAAACCAAATAATTTACCAACTTCAAGTACTGATGGTGTGTATGTCTTGCCATTTGGAAATCCCAGTCTCCTCCTGCTTTTGGTTTCCCAAGGCTGCCCTTCCTATTGGCATTTCCTTTTGAAGTGGTAGGAGATGGACCCAGAAGAACTGGAGTTACATTGTTCAGTGCAAAGAGTTGGTGCAAGAAACTGGCTGACCACAGCAGTATGCAAAGAAGCTCAAAGAGTTTCACCCACCCATGTTTGCTTTCATCCAACACCTCAACTGGATGCTTTTCTTTGAGGTTCAAAGACTTCAGGGAAAGGGTGTTGAGCTCAGCACCCCCCAAGGACCTGGCCAGGACCTTGAGAAAAAAATCTGACAGTGGCTCAGGCCAAACTATGCACAGGATGGCTGCACATCTTTGTGCTTTTCACCCTTGAATTCCATCTCATGAGACCTGAATATCTTCAACACGCTTCAGTGAGCATCTGGAATTTTGGAAGCTTGCTAACATCACATTCCATTCTGAGAAAGTTTGGTCATTCCCCAGCGTCATGTCAAACATTGCTAGTTTTCTTTTAGAGGTCACCCATAAGGAACCGGACCACGGATTCATTTCAGTGCATTTCCAGCGATCCAGCAGTCTTCTGAAACCAGCGACCTTTAAATATATTACCAAGGGTACATCTGCGATTTATAAAAAACCATTCAAAATCTCTTTCTTCGCGCATGGGGCATTCCCACACCGGAGTCTTAATGCATGACATAATTGACTTTCGCCTTTTCCCTTCATTCTTGAACAGTTGGCCTGGTAGCTGCTCCTGGAACCCATAACAGAGACGTCAACGGTGGAAGTTGATGAAGTCCTAGGACCGTGTCATCTTTCAACAGAACATTCAAAATTAGTTTTGGAAGCCTTAAGAAGCACTATTGCTCTGCAGCCAAAGCTTGTTCTTTTTAAATAAGAAGATAGAGCTATGAGCCTTTGAAAGAAGGATTAGCGTTAAAAAATTAATAACACATATAACGTGGCTCTTCTCTGTTTCTACATATTCACACAGCCCTATGTTTAAGAAAGGATGTACGTCTACCACATTTTCATTAGCCTGTGTCAGCTTGGATTGGATTGAGTACTTCCTCACTAGAAAATAGCCACCGCTGAGGAAAAGACCACAATAATCTACAACTACGATAAGGTACGACTAGTGAAATCCGTGTTGGGACCAGAATCTTCTTCCACAGTTTGGGAAACAAAATACAAGCCATGATGTCGAAATCATTGAAGCAATTTATACCTTGGCATTTAGGGATATTTTAGAGGGGCCGACAACTCCCTGAAATTGAATGCAAGACTGCAAACGTGTGTGCAAACTTGAGTTTTATTGGGGAAAGGGTCTAACTCTCATTCGATTTTCAAAGGGATCTGTGACCCCAGAAAAGGTTGAAAAAGCTGCATTCAAGATCAGGTGTGCCTGTTTGCTGAACCTAAAAGCAGGCTGCCTCACATGTCAAAACAATATTAATTCTGAAGACAGTGGAGGAAAAGATCTGCAATCAAGATTACTCCAGATCATGTAGGGGATCCAGTTGTCTGACTGGAGAACGATATAAGGGACAGGAGTTGGCTTTTCTACTTTTTTTTAAATTGATGAAAATTTCAATGAACATTTGGGTGGCAAGGTCTCTGCTAGGAATCAGAAGTCCAAACATGCATTGGCCCCAGCTCTGTCTTTAATGGGCTCACAGTATACAGTGAGAGGCAAGGCAATCCCATCTGTTTCTAAAATTATGGTTCACGTATCTTTGCTCTGCTGTGGGAAAAATCCGACAGAAGCAGCTTAGGTTCAGCAGCAAGGAGCTCCTGTGTTAATGAGTTGTGGTAGAGATGCTCTTGCTGTTTGGGGGAAATCCCACGAGAGTTCAGAAAATAGGCGACATCTCCCTCCCTCTGGAAAGCACACTCATCTTGCCTGTCTGCTCACTGCTCCTCCCCATTAGGGGAGGGAACATAACAATTTCTGTTTCAAGAGGTTAAATTGATTGGCTGACTGTCGTGGCCCTGGGTGGGACGAAAGCAAGACATCGTTAATGGAATGTGTAGCTGCATTTTTTGATGGATGGTTTTGAAAAGTATTTACCTGGAGAACATTAGCACAGCTTGGGCAAAAGTGCTTTGTGGGAAAGTTAAATTCCCATATTTCTCCATTTTTGCAACTGCTCCCTTAGTACAGACTTTCAAAGGGGGCTTTGGCAGAGGCCAACATGTTGGGGCTGGTTCTGAGGGTCCCTGGACCACACCCGAGCTCACACTCAATTGGTCGTTGTTTTGTGGTCCTCACTGCTCATGGCCAATCTATCAGAGGCTCATAGTGTCTCTGGCAGGCCATCTAGAAAGGATTGAGAGGGATGGTTCAGCAAAGAGGAAGTGAACTTGGGGTGGAATGGGCTTTGGTCTCCATCATAGCCCTTCCTGATTCCAGCCTATTTGGATCTAAGACCCTGCTATTGAAAACTGCCCAGCCCACCCTCACTGTGAAATAAGCATCCCAGGTGACTCTTGGAAAAGCAATGCCTTGTTCTATGCCACCATGGGGGCCAATCCCACCCCTCACCACAGGGGATGGAAACTAAGGTGAGAATAGTAACCAAGAGTAGCCAATCACAGACCAGGATATGATGGGTGAGCTTCTGGGACTGCCTTTCCCAGACAGGCCTAGATGTTGCCACATTGAGCTCCAAACCAGCAGCATCTAACAGATCCCAGGCTCTACCTACAAAGACATCTTCACAATCAAAATTAATTCTTTGAAGGACAGGTTCAGATTGTCTTTTTCGGGCTTCCCTGGTGGTGCAGTCGTTAAGAATCCACCTGCCAATGCAGGGGACATGGGTTCGAGCCCTGGTCCAAGAAGATCCCACATGCTGCAGGCAACTAGGCCCATGGGCTGCAACTGCTGAGCCTGCGCTCTAGGGCCCGCGAGCCACAACTACTGAAGCCCGCGTGCCTTCAGCCCGTGCTCCGCAACAAGAGAAGTCACCCCAGTGAGAAGCCCGCGCACCGCAACCAGGAGTGGCCCCCCGCTTGCGAAGCGAAGGGCCCCCCTCCGCAGCAGCGAAGACCCAATGCAGCCAAAAATAAATAAACAAAATAAATAATTTTTTTAATTAAAAGAAAAAGATTGGCTTTTTCAGACATTTACCCCCTGTTGGAGGTTTAGGCATGAAATTAGCATAATTTGACCTTCATGTCCCCGATTCATTCTATTATATTTCACTCAATGTTGTGGGCAGGGGCCCCTATTCTGCCATTCATTCCAAATAATTTGTTCTCCAGGATCTGCTCATCTCGTTTATACTGAGTTGAACCCTAAAGTGTGGAGCGGAAAGTAGAGTACACAGTGGGGTATTTAATGAAGAGACGTTGACCCTAAGTGGCCCCACAAGTTCATATTCTGCCACCTTCTCTGTGAAGTCCTCCCCGATCCTCCTACTGAAATAAATCACTTCTTCCCTCTCACAGCTGCCATCCACTGCACCTATCTAATGAAACATTCTACACTGCTTTGGCATGACTTATTCACTCCCATGGCAGCCCCATTTCTGTGTTCTCCCAATGCCATGTCAGACAATAACTAGCATGAACGTTTTGGTTAAAGTCTAGCCAGCCTGATGTTTGGGGCCGCTTCCACCTTTAGTGATAATCACACAGCTATCGCTGACACCTCTATGGTCCAGGCACTCTGTCTATATTATGTCATTCATATGTACCTCTTGCTATAATCCCCTAATGGAGGATACTATAATTATCCTCCTTTACAGGTGAGGAAACGAAGTCTCAAAGAGACTGAGGTGTTTCCCCCAAGATCATTAGCTATGCTAGTGCCAGACTTGAACTCCAGCCTACTTAACTCCAAAGACTGTGTTATTGATCCCACTGGGACACTGCCTGTCCTCAGATACCCATGACAGAGCCTCCAACTGGGCAATGGTTCCCACCATTGAGTTGGAAAGCAAACCCTACATACAGAGTGGTTAGCCACCAATGGATGCTAAAGTAGTGGGTGAAAGTTTGATGAGATACAATGTGAGTGCAGAGTCCCAAAATATCTTCCCTCAAATTAGCCATGAATTAGGAATGGAGACATGGTATCATTTTACATATCAGGAGAAAACTGACCGATACAACCTTAATCAAGTGATCAAAGCTAACATCATCAATATGGGGGCAACAAAGGATAGCTTATGTCTCCTGGTGTGAGGCACTGAGAAGGACACAGCGTCACTCTGGTCTTCCTGCCAAAAATGCAAAAACTTGAATCTCGTCATGAGGAAACATTAGGAACATGCTCTGAAAAACTGGCCTGTGTTCTTCAAAACTATCAAAGTCAGGAGACACAAAGTAAGGCTAAGGGGCTGTTTCATGTTAAAGGAAACTAAAGGTTCTAGATTAAAGGTAACTAAGTGCAGTGCATGTTCTTAGTCTGTAGCCTGAACTGCGGCAAAAATAGCTGTATCGGACATTACTAAGACAAGTGATGAGATTTGAATATGTACTCTGAATTAGATAACAGTGTTGTATCAATGTTAAATTTTCTGATTTTGATTACTGTGATTTTATACTGATTATATAGGAGAATATTCTTAGGAAATGTGGACTTTAGTACTTAGGGTTATATGGACACAATATCTCCGAGTAACTCAATGGTGCAGAAAAACATACTATGCATATGTTTGTATAAAATACAGAAAGAATAATAAAGAGAGTGAGACAAAGTAGAAATAATAGGTGGATCTGGGTAAAGGTGTACAGGAGTCTCATGTACAATTCCTACAACTTTATAATTTTCAAAATTATATTGAAATTCAAAATTGCCCTCCTGGAGATCATTGACTCCATCTTATAGGAAATGAAACTGAGACACAGAGAGGTTGGGTATCTGTGTGCCTAAGATCACACAGCTAGTACTTGCCGGATCCAGGATTTAAGACCAGTTAGTCTATCTCCAGAGCCTATATTTTCAACAACTACTCTAAAATTTTGTTTTGGTATTATCCTGATTTGTATGAGTTTCTGGTTTGTCAGATGATCTCCAGGGGTGCAGTTCTAAAGATGAGCAAATTGTTTTTAGATTTGGAAGCCATTTCATCAAGCACACACTGTCCATGAAGGCCTTGAATGCAATGCCATTAACAAGAATTAATAAGAAATTGGCCGCCTGATATTTTTGGCCCAGTCAAAATGTGTGGAGTCTCATTACTAATTAAGTCTCCTCATTTTTCCCAGAGCAATGCCACCTGTGGGTTTGCCTGATTTATGTATCTGTTTTTCCAAATGACAGCTACCTGACAGTTTCAGGAACCTGAGAAAAATAACTAGGATATTAAAAAAGAAATGGGGTCTCCCAAAAATGCAACAGGATGGGCCCTTAAAAAATGATAGATTTTGGGGCTTCCCTGGTGGCTCAGTGATTGAGAGTCCGCCTGCCGATGCAGGGGACACGGGTTCGTGCCCCGGTCTAGGAAGATCCCACATGCCGCGGAGCGGCTGGGCCCGTGAGCCATGGCCGCTGAGCCTGCGCGTCCGGAGCCTGTGCTCCGCAATGGAAAAAGATAGATTTTGGTGATACACCAAAACTAAATTGAAGCCTAAAACTTCGATTTTAAGTCTGAAAATTACCATTCAATTAATAAAGATTAACTTATACCTACTCGCTATAAGGTACTGTACAAGACACTACTGGGGACTTGAAGGTGAATGAGATATGGACCTGTTCTCAAGTTACACAGTAGAGGACCTCAGTGTCTGGAGCACAGTGACCAGAGTGAGAGAGCAGAATGAGATGAACTCAAAGCAGTGGCCAGACCTAGATTTCTGGGGCCTTGGAGGCCATGGGAAAGAATTTGGGTTTGATGCTAAGTGCCACAGGAATCCACTGAAGAGTATTAAGTGCAGGAATGGCATTAATTGATTTACATTTTGAACACAAAATTTCTGGGAGTTGTATGGGCCAGGTCCAAAGCAAGAAGATCCAAGTTGAAGCCGTGTAGTTCATCAGGCAAGAGATGATGATGTGCTAGACAATGGTGAGAACAATGGAGAGAGCCCAGTTCCCAAGCCACAGCTATTTTGGAGATGGAGACATCATGACTTGCCAGTGAGATTGGGTTGGGTTGGGTTGGAGTGAGGGGCAATGAGGGAAAGGCAGGAGCCAAGATGACCTAGTTTTGAAAGAAGGGTATGATTTGAACATGTCAGGGTGAGAAGGATGATGTTCTAGGCAGAAAAGTGTGAGCATCAGGGTGAGAAAACGGCACCCATGTCCAGGGAAGCAGGAGTAACTGGAATCTTTCTGGAAAATGAAATGCCAAAGGGAAAAGGGTGGGGTATATGGTTGGAGCTAGAGTGGAAAATGCCAGACCAAAGAAAATGAATTTCTTTCTGCAGGCAATATGGAGCCACCATAGGACTTTGAACAGATTAGAAAACTCCCAGCAGGCCCCTGAGGGTTAGAACGAGTCCACCGCCTTCCTAATGGCCCATTCCTGTACTCGGCGATTTAAAGAATATTTTGCATCTAGCATAAATCTCTCTATTGGCTCCGTGGAAAACACACACACCCACACATTGCCTACCTCACTGATTTTTAAAACGGTTTCAATTCCCTTTTAAGGCTGTTGGTGAGCTGACATACTTACCAGACTATTGACAATAGTCTGCAACTTCTGCAAATAAAAGATCTTTATGTTCCCCAGTTGTGAAGTTTACTTGCAATTTCTATGTAGAACGTTCCATCTGTGCTTGCATTCAGAGACTCTGTGAGCACATCTGCTCACTGCCACATTTGAGAATCCCCAAGAAAAAGAAGGTTGTGTTGTAAAGGGCCTGGCAGCCCCACCTCTTTCCAAAGGACGCCTCACAGATGCTGTGCTAGAGTGAAACAGTCACAACGGAGGCACCGACCCCAACAGTGTGTCCAACTATTTTGAGAAGTCCAACACCAAAGGAAGGCCACAATGGTGAGCTTGATAAGAGCTCCATCAGGCTTTTTGTGCTACTGATAAGATGCCCTGTTTGGGCATTCTGTGGGTCATTCTGTCACTCAGTAAGTATTTGAAATAGTGGATGTGAAAGGCCTGTGTGACTGTGTTGAGAAATTAAAGGTTAGAGGCTCTTCTCATCACTTATTGAGTTGCAGGACCAATACTCTACATGTACCACAAGAGGAAGAAAGAAGGAGTAAAGTAGGAGGTTATGATTAAACAAGGACTTTGCAGGCAGATAGACCTGGGTTTGAGTCCAGGCTCTACCCTGTATTGGCCATGAGACATTGAACTTGACCTCTCAAAGTCTTTGGTTTCCTTACCTGCACAATCACATAATAAGAATTACTTTGTGGAATTTTGAGGTTCATTCTATAAGATGATTTGTATACAGTTTTTATCTCAGAATAAGTCCCCAGTAAAGCTTAAAAAATCCCCTTCTCTTATAACCATGTTGAAAGCAGTTCTCTACATTAAGCCATTAGATGGATGATAGGATTCATGGGGCCGAGGAAATTTAGAGAAGCATCAGTGTAATGGAATAATCAGAAGGCATCATGGAGACCAGAAATTGTAGCCTGGTATTGAGCCCCAAGGAGTATGTCAGCAGGGCTTTGTAGTTCTCTCCTGTAGAATTTAATACAGTATATTCCAGTTGAGATATGACTGGACTCTAAAGATCAGGGGCCATGCTCGATTCTTCCTTGTAGCGGTTCCAGTGCTTAGCACCGTGCAAGGCACCCAGAAATGGACTATATATATGGGGTGGATGGATGGGTGGATGGAACTAACGAGAGAAATTTTAAGAGACTAACATCCTAAAAAAGAAGAAAGCAGTGCAAATGTATGGAGGTGGGGATAAGATGGACCATGACATTTTTGGCTAATAATGAACTCATGACGTTTGGAGCAGGGAATGTGTACTAGGGAACTACAGGAATGTAAGTGTCTCAATATTAGAACCAAACTCAGGGTCCTTTGTAGGCTGGGAAGAGATGGTCACCTGATATAGAAGTCATTTGGGACATCTTCAGCTGGAGAGTATCAGATGAAGAAAGGTGTTAGGAGAGTTGGTCTGACAGCAGTGTGAACAAAAGACCTAGAGGTGACAGAAATAAGAGGGTGAAGCCAGCCAGGCTACTATGGGGAAGCAGAAGGTGCAGGAAATAGAAATGACTTTGGAGTCAGTGGGCTCAGGTTCAAATCCTGGCTCAGCTGTGTGACATTAGACATGTTGCCTAACATCTCAGAGCCTCTGTTTCCTCAAAACACCTGGCATATAATCCTGTTCCCTTCTCCTTGCAATTAAATTTACTTTGGGAATATCTTTAAACAATAGTAACACTTGATACTGAGTACTTCCTTGGTGGAAGGCTCTACATCAGGGCTTTGTGGGCACTGCCTGCTTTCCCTAAATTAATAGTTACAACAATTCTAGGAGGCACATAATATTATTGTCCCCATTTAATAGATGGAGAAACTGAGACTTAGGACAATTTAATGACTTGTGCAGTCTCTCTCAGCTGATGGGAGAGGCAGGATTTAAACTCAGGTCAACCTGATGCCTGAGCTTGCATTCATTATTTCTTGTTAAGCTTTTATTATCATGTAATGCATGTGGTGAGTAGCCTCCTAAAATGACTCCTCCCTCCCAGTATTCACACCCATGTGTAATCTCCTGCCTGTGAGTTTGGACTGGACCTAGTGACTTGCTTCTATGAGTAGAATATGACGGGTGATGAGATGTCACTTCCATGATTAGGTTACAAATGACTATGTCTTCCACGTTGGCAGCACCCTTTCTATTTCCTTCTTGGCTTGCATGCTTCGGTAAAGCAAACTGCCATGTGGGAGAGGCCCACATGGCAAGGAATTGGGGGTGACCTCTGGCCTATAGCCAGCAAGCAACTGAGACCCTCTATCCAACAGCCCATGAGGAAGTGAATCCACCCACAACCACATGAGAGTTGAAAGCAGAGCCACCCCAGCTGAGCCTTGAGATGGGGCTGCAGCCCCAGCTGACATCTTGCTTCAGAAGCAGAGGACCCAGTTAAGCCATGCCCAGATTCCTGATGCACAGAAACTGTAAGATCATAAATGTTGTTGTTTCAAGTCCTATGTTTTGGGATAATTTGTTATGTGGTAGTGGTAACTAATACAACATGCATAGAGAAAAGTGTGTCCATCATTATTGGACAGCTTGATGAATTTTCACCAAGGAAGCACGCCTGTGTAACCAGTACTGCAATCATTGATTGATATAATCAAGAGATAGAACATCACCAGCACCCCAGAAGCTGTGGTGACACACCTCCTAGTCCCCATGCCCCTCCACCCCAAGGAAAATTTCTCTCAAGATCTATCAACATAGATTAGTTTTGCCTGATTTTGAACTTCATAAAAATGGAATCATGTGGTAAGAATATCTTTGTGTGTGACTTCTCTCTTGGAGCCTGCCTTCTTAATCTCTCCTTAAATTTCCTCAACAATGGAACAAGCGATCTTCATTATTAGTCTTATCTTGCTATGATCTTCATCTATCCCACATAACTAATTCTGTGTATTTTATCCATCCCGTATAATAATTCTGTATATGTATTCTGCATAACAAATATCCCCAAAATGTCACTTAAAAAGAAGTTCAGCTTTTCCTGTCATGGAGATGTGATGCTTATACTTTTTATAAACCATTTAAAGAAATTGAACAACCCTTAAGGGATTCTCTGTTTTTGTCCCTTGTCCTAAATTCACCAGGACACTCTGGGTAAGTCACTCCACTTTTCTGGGCCAAGGTTTTCTCTTGTGCAAAATCAGGCAGTTTGACCTAATTTTAAGTTTCAACTGTGGAGTCCTGAACTTGTAAGAAGAACTTCTGGTCCAGATTATGACACACCCCCTAATGTCACCCCTTTACTCAGACATGTTGACAAATTTAAGTAATTTTCAAAATCTAGTTTAATTTTAATTCATCTGAAACACACATAAAATTGACCACTTGGGATGGGGAGAGATTATGAAATGAAATAAATAATAAGTAGGATGTGAATTCAAAAGAGTTGGGAACCATAGGCCTGGGAAAAAATGATGGCTTAGCTTTTTCAAGTGCAAAATGAGGCCAATAAAGACAAATTACAATGATAATTGCCTGGTTCTAATCAGTGGCAAATTATGGGTAAGTAGGTAACTGGGCAGTTAGTCCCAGAAAAAGCCATTTGCTCTGTGATATTAGACACAGATTTGAAAATTTAGCCTTGAATAAAAACACTTTAACTCCCATGGGCAATTTCTTTCCACTTCTGCACATTTAATCCTTTCCGTTGGTTATTCAGAGTTTGTACAGCCCTGTGTTCACCTGTACTTACACCAAGAACATATGGCACTACTAGTAGGAAAGGGGAGCGAGTTCTCAGGTGTAGATTTTGCCCTGAACCTGTGTCACCTACTGGGGTCATCTTGTAGCTAGATTTGTCCAGAAGTTCTATGGTAGCTTTCTACTTAAGGCTGATCAAATTTAGAACCATAGAATTTCCACACCTTATTTACCAACTCACTTTTTTATTAAAGCAAATGAAAAGAAGCCTTATCCAAGCCCATTGCTCTGATGTACTTGATCTCTCCTTACTCCTCAGGTACTTCATTGTGAATCATCCTTGCCTCTGCTCCCTATGCCCTGCTCACATGGATTCTCATCAGTTCTAAGGTTTAGAGAAAACATTTTCATGTTTCTAGGACTTCATATAATTGGCCCCTTCTAAATGCTCCTTTCAAGAAGCATCCCTTGCACACCCTAACCAGTAGCTTCTTCCCTGGTCGTCTCTCTTACTGCATCCTAATTCTTACAATGACATACCATCATTCTTCCATTCATTGTGGTTGTTGTTGTTTAAAAGTAAATTCTTTATTAAGTATAATTTACATGCCATAAAATTCACCCTTTTAGAGTTTACAAATCAGTGGTTTCTAGTATATTCACGAGGTGTGCAATCATCACCATTATCTAATTCCAGAACATTTTCATCATTCAAAAAGAAACAGTCACTCCCAAATCTCCCTTCCTACAAACCCCTGGAAACCACTAATCTACATTCTATATCTATGGATTTGTCAATTCTGGACATTTTATATAAATGGAATACTGTAATATGTGGTCTTCTGTATCTGGCTTCTTTCACTCAGCATAATGTTTTCCAGTTTCCTCTGTGTTGTAGCCTGTATCAGAATTTTAGTCCCTTTTGTAGCTGAATAAATTCCATTGTACGGATATACCACATTTGTTTATCCATCCATCAGCTGATGGGTAATTGGGTTCTTTCTACTTTTTGATAATTATGAATAATGCTGCTATGAACATTCACGTACAAATGACATTTATTTGTACATGAATGACATTTGTGTGACATTTATTTTCTTCTATTCACTTGTTCTTTTTCTGTCTCTGCAATTACGATGAAACGTCCATGAGGTCAAATTCCTCATCTGTCTCGTTTACTGCTGTTTCCCCAAAGCCCTGAGACAGAGTCTGGCGACTAAACATTTGATAAGTGAATAGAAAAGTAACAAAACAGTGAAGCAGAGATTATAGAACATTTTTTTTTTTTTTTTTTTTTGCGGCATGCGGGCCTCTCACTGTTGTGGTCTCTCCCATTGCGGAGCACAGGCTCCGGACACGCAGGCTCAGCGGCCATGGCTCACGGGCCCAGCCGCTCCATGGCATGTGGGATCTTCCCGGACCGGGGCACGAACCCGTGTCCCCTGCATCGGCAGGCGGACTCTCAACCACTGTGCCACCAGGGAAGCCCTATAGAACATATTTTTAAAACCAACTTTATTGTTACAATAAGTGTCATTCATTACATACAAACCTTACACCCAATAAAACATACACACTTTTAGTGTACCATTTGATGAGTTTTGACAAATGTAAATACTTGTATAACTACCACCATAATCAAGATAAAAAACATGACAGTCAAGGTGTAAAACCTTTACATAACCTTAAAATATTCCCTTGTGCCCCTCCCAGTCCCTGTTTAGACCCCAGTCCCATCCCTAAGTAAACAGTGATCTGCTTTCTATCACTTGACAAGATCTGCCTTTGCTAGAATTTCATATAAATTGAATCACATACTATGTGTTCTTTTGCATCTCAAGTCTTTTGCTTAACATCTTTCTGATACTTATCCTTCTTCTTTCATGTATTGGTAGTGTGTTCCTTTTCATGACTGAGTAGTATTCCACTGGAAGTAAATGCTACAATTTATTTATCCATTCATCTGATAAGGGATATTAGGATGTTCCCAGTTTTTGGCTCATGAATAATGTGTCTATGAACATTTTAAACCCAAGAGTGGAATTGCTGCCTCAGTGGAAATTGCTGTTTAACTTTATAGAAGCTGCTCAACTTCTGCCCAAAATAGTTACACTATTTTATACTCCCATCAATAATACACGAACTTTCCAGTAGCTCCCCATCCTCATCACACTTGATATTATCTATTTTTAAATTTTAGTCATCTGGGTGGATATGTATTGGTATCTTTTTCTGGGTTTCATTTGAAATTTTTTGATGGCTTCATGATATTAAGCATATTTTCATGTGATTTTTGGCCTTTGGTGAAGTATCTGTTCAAGTCTTTTGCCGACTTTTTTTTGAGTTGTTTATTTTCGTAAAGTGTTCTTTATATATTCTGGCTATAAGTCCTTAGTCAGATACATGTATGGCAAATATTTTCTCACACTTTGGCTTGCTTTTTTTCATTTTCCTAATGGTCTTTCAAAGAGTAAAATATTTTAAATTTGGTACAATCGAATTAATCATTTTTTTTCCTATTTTCCTTTATGGATTATGCTTTTGTGCCCCAATTAGTAAATTTTCTGCCTATGTCAGGATCACAAAGATTTTTTCCCTGTTTTCTTCTAGAAGTTTTATAGTTTTAGCTTCTATGTGTAGGTCTAGGTAGGCTTTGAATTAATGTTGTGTATGATATAAAGTAAGGGTTGAGACTCATTCATCTGTACCCATTTGGTCCAACATCATGTGCTGAAAAGATTATTCTTTTCCCATTTAATTCCTTGGCTCCTTGTTGAAAATCAATTGATCATACATGTGTACCTCTATTTTTGAACTCTTCTGTTCCATTGATCTACATGTCTATCTTTATGTCAATACCATACTACCTTGATTACTATAGATTTGTAGTGAGTCTGGAAATCTGGTAGTATAAGTCCTCCACTTTTGTTCTTTTTACAACTTATTTTGCTAGTCTAAGTATTTTGCATTTCTATATAAATGCTAGAAAATCTTATTAATTTCTACAGAAAATCCTCATAGGATTTTAGTTGGAATTGCATTGACTGGGCAGCTCAGTTTGGGGAGAATTCATACATTAAAAACATTAAGACTTTCAATCCATGTGTATGTTATATCTCTCAGAGATTCTTTTAAGGCCTTCCTCAATTTTTTTCAGCAATATTTTATAGTTTTAGATATTCAACTCTTATACCTATTTTAATGTATTTATCCCTAGGTATCTCATGTTTGTATGCTATTATTTTTAAATTTTAATTTCTAATTATTCATTTTAGCATATAGAAATAGAATTGATTTCATATACGGACCTTGTATCCTGCTGTCTTGCTAGACTCACTTATTACTTATAGTAGCTTTTTAAAAGATTCCTTTTAATTTTCTCTATATATGATCATGTCATCTGAAAATAAAGTTTTACTTCTTCTTTTCCAATCTGTATGCCTTTTATTTCATTTTCTTGACTTCCACTGTCAAGGACTTCTCAAATGATGTCAAATAAGAGTGAAGAAAGTAGACATCCTTGTCTTATTCCTGAACTAGAGGAAAAACATTCAGGCTTACACTCTTAAATATGGTGTTACCTGTAGGGTTTTTGTAGATGTCCTTTATCAATGTAAAGAAATTCCCCTTCTATTCCTACTTTGCTGAGGTTTTTTTTTTTTTTAATCATGAAAGTACATTGAAAATGTCAAATGAATGTGCTGTGTTGATATTATGGTTTTCTCCTTTATTCTGTTAATAAGGTGTATTACACTGATTGATTTTCAAATTTTAAACTACCTTGGCATTCCTGGGATAACTCTTACTTGATCATGATGTAGTACTCCTTATATATATTATAAAGTTTTACTTACTAAAATTATGTTAAGAACTTTTGAGTCTGTATTCCAGTAGTTTTCTTCTCTTACAATATCGTTGTCAAGTTTTGATGTCAAAGTGATTCTGACCCTACAAAATAAGATGGGAAGAGCTCCCTCTTCTATTTTCTGAACTAGTTTTTTTAGTATTGGTTAATTTCTTCCTTAAATGATTGATAGTGTCCATGAGTGAAGTCATCTGGGCATAAAGTTTTCTTTATAATAAGGGTTTCTTTAAAATATGAATTCAATTTCTTTAACATACATAGGACTATTAATATTTTTTACTTTTTGGTTTCAGCTTTGCTTATTTGTGTCTTTCAAGAAATTTTTCAAACCTCCATACTGTATTCCACAGCGGCTGCACCAATTTACATTCCCACCAACAGTGTGTAAAAGTTCCTGTTTTTCCACATCCTTGTCAACATTTGTTATTCATGTTCTTTTTGATGATAACCATTCTGACAGGTGTGAGGTGATATCATGTTTTGGTTTTGAGTTGCATTTCCCTGATGATTAGCGATATTGAGTATCTTTTCATGTGCCTGTTGGCCAACTGTATTTCCTCTTTGGAAAAATGTCTATTCAGTTCTTCTGCTCATTTTTTAATTGGTTTGTTTGTTCTTTTGATGTTGAGTTGTATGAGCTGTTTATGTGTATGTTGGATATTAATCCTTTATCTGTCATATCATTTGCAAATACTTTCTCCCATCCAGTAGGTTGTCTTTTCATTTTTTTGACGATTTCCTTTGCTGTGAAAAAGCTTTTAAGTTTAATTAGGTCCCATTTGTTTATTCTTACTTTTGTTTCCTTTACTTTAGGAGATGGATCCAAAAATATATCACTGTGATTTATGTCAAAGAGTGTTCCGTCTTTGTTTTCCTCTAGGCATTTTATAGTATCCAGTCTTACATTTAGGTCTTTAATCCATTTTGAGTTTATTTTTGTATATGGTGTTAGAGAATGTTCTAATTTCATTCTTTAACATGTAGCTGTCCAGTTTTCTCAGCACCACTTATTGAAGAGACTGTCTCTTCTCCATTGTATATTCTTGCCTCCTTTGTCATAGATTAATTGACCATAAGTGCATGGGTTTATTTCTGGGCTTTCCATCTTGTTCCATTGATCTATATGTCTGTTTTTGTGCCAGTACCATACTGTTTTGATTACTGTGGCTTTGTAATATAGTCTGAAGTCAGGAAGCACGATTCTACCATATGACCCAGAAATTCCACTTCTGGATATATATCTGAAAAAAAGACAAAAGCATTAGTTTGAAAAGATATGGGTACCCCAATGTTCATAATAGCATAATTTACAATTACCAAGATATGAAAGCAGTTTAAGTGCCCATCAACAGATGAATGGATGAAGAAGTGGTGATATATATACACAATGGGATATTACTCAGCCATAAAAAAGGAACAAAATTGGGTCATTTGCAGAGACATGAATGGACTTAGCGGGCATTATGCTCAGTGAAATGAGTCAGACAGAGATAGATAATCACTGTATGGTATCATGAGGAATCTAAAATATACAACAAACTACTGAAGATAACAAAAAAAGAAGCAGACTCACAGATACAGAGAACAAACTAGTGGTTACCAGTAGTGGGGAGGGGCAATATAGGGGTGAGGTAGTGGGAGGTACAAATTATTGGTTGTGAGATAAGCTCAAGGATGTATTGTACAACATGGGAAATATAGCCAATATTTTGTAGCAACTGTAAATGGAAAGTAACCTTTAAAAATTGTATGAAAATTTTTAAAAAAGGAAATTGTCTATTTCAATTAAATTTTAAAATTTATTGACAAGCATTGTTCAAAATACTTTGCTATTCTTTTACTGTCTATAGAATCTTTAATAATTTAGGATCCAGTGATGTCCCCTATTGCATTCCTAATATTGGTAATTTGTGTCTCTTCTCTTTATTTCTTAATCAATCTAGCTAATAGTTTATTAATTTTGTTGATTTTTCAAAATTTTTGGTTTAATTCATTTTTCTCTATTGTTTATCAATTTTCTATTTCATTGATGTCTGCTCTTTATTATTTTCTTCTACTCATTTTGAGTTAATATTCTCTTCTTTATCTAGATTCTTAATGGAATACTTGGTTCATTGATTTTGAGCCTTTAAAAAAAATCTTTTTATACCATTTAAAGCTATAAATCCCTGTTTTATATATTATGTTTTCATTTTAGTTTAGTTCAAAATATTTTCTAATTTCTCATATGATTTTGGTTTTGACCCATAGATTATTTAGAAGTATTTTCCTTAATTTCCAATTATCTGGGAATTTTCCACACATTGTTCTGCTATTGATTTCTACTTTGATTCTAGAAAGAATGCTGAAAGAACATAGTCAGTATGATTTTAAATCTTTTAAATGTACTGAAAGCCTCTTTTTGGAGTTCAGCATATGGTTTATCCTGGTGACTATTGCATATGTCCTTGAAGTGCATGTATATACTGCTGTTGTTTGTTGGAGCAGTCTATAAATGTCACTTAGGTCAGATTCATTAAAAGTGTTGTTCATGTTTTCCGTATATTTACTGATTTTCTGTCTACTTCTATTGATTATTGAAAGAGTGCTGGAGTTTCCAACTATGGTTGTAAATACGTGGCTTTCTTTGTGAAGTTCTGTCAGGTTTTGTTTCATGAAGATCAGTTTTGAAGCTCTGTTATTTAGGATTGTTATGGCATCTTGATGACTTGACCCCAATATCATTATATGATGTTCCTCTTTATCCCTGTTAACATTCCTTGTTCAGAAGTCTGTTTGGCTGATGTCAATATAGCCACTGCAGCTTTCTTATGATTGTTGTTTACACGCTATAACTTTTTCCTGCCTTCGACTTTCAGCCCATTTGTGTCTTCATATTTAAAATAGGTTTCTGGTACATAATATATAGTTGGGGTTTGCACTTTTTTATTCTAGTCTGAAAGTCTCTGCCTTTTAATTGTAACTTTTAGGTCACTTACAATTGATGTATTATTTACATGTGTGCATAAGTCTACCATCTTGCTATGTGTTTTCTATTTGCCCCATCTGTTCTTTGTTCCTCTTTTCCTCCCTTCTTTTGGATTATTTGAGTATTTTTAAGGGTTCCATTTTTTCTCCATTATTTTTTTATTTTTATTTTTTTGGCTGCACTGTGCAGCTTGCGAGACCTTAGTTCCCCAGCCAGGGACTGAAGCCGGGCCCTCAGCAGTGAAAGCATAGAGTCCTAACCACTGGACTGCCAGGGAATTACCTCTCTATTATTGATATATTAGCTATGCTTTATTTTTAAAAGTTACTCTATGGTGTGCATTATATATCTTTAATATATCACAGCATAACTTCAAATGATACATTAGCACTTCCTGAACCTTATGACAACATACTTCTATTTTCTCCTTCCCATTTTTTGTGCTACTTTTATCATAGATTTACTTCAACATATGTTATTAACTTCCTGATAATGTATTACTGTTTTTATTTTAAACAGGCAATTATCTTTTAAAGAAATTTAAAATGAGAAATTTTTTTTTATTGAAGTATAGTTGATTTACAATATTGTGTTAGTTTCAGATGTACAGCATAATGATTCCTTTTTTTTCAGATTATATTCCATTATAGGTTACTACAAGATTCTGGGTATAATTCCCTGTGCTTTACAGTAAATCCTTGTTGCTTATCTATTCTATGTATAGTAGTTTGTATCTGTTAATCCCATACTCCTAATTTGTTCCTCCCATTTGGTAACCATAAGTTTGTTTTCTATGTCTGTGAGTCTGTTTCTGTTTTGAATGTGGATTCATTTGTATTATTTTTTAGATTCCACATATAAGTTGTATCATATGGTATTTGTCACTCTGAGTATTCTCTAGGTCTACCCATGTTGCTGTAAGTGGTAATATTTCATTTTTTTGTGGCTGAGAAATAGTCCATTTGTATATGTATACCACATCTTCTTAAGCCAATTGTCTGTTGATGGGCATTTGGGTTGCATCCATGTCTTGGCTATTGTAAATAGTGGTGTTATTTTTTTTACACTTATCTACCTATTCATTATTTCCAGTGTTATTTATTCATTGGTACATTCATTTTGTATCTTTTGCAGTGCAGGCCTTTCCGTGACAAATTCTCTCAACTTTTCTATGTCTGAAAACGTCTTAATTTTGTCTTCATTTTTGGAAGATATTTTTCCTGGCTCTAAAATTCTATATTAACTGTTTGTATTTCCTTTCAGCCCTTTGAAAATGTCATTTCATTTTTTTCTGGATTGCACAGTTTTTTGCTTGTTTATTTGGGTTTTTTATTCTGGATTGCATAGTTTTTGACATGAAGATTTTTGTCATTTTTATCTTTATTCCTCTGAATTTAATAAGTCTTTTTTCCGTTCTGCTTTTAAGGTTTTGTTCCTTTGGTATTTATTTTCAGTATTTGATTATGATGTGCCTTGGTATGGTTTTCTTTGTGTGTATCCTGCTTGGGGTTCATTGAGTTTCTTCAGTCTGCAATTTATAGTTTTCATTAAATTTGGAAAATATTTGAATCTATTCTCTTCCAATAATTTTCTCCTCACCATGATGCATATGTTAGACCACTAGATAGTATCCTATAATTCAATGGGATTCTGTTCATTTTTCTTTCTGAAATTTATTTTGGATTTTTTCTATAGCTACATCTCCTGGATCACTAACTTTATTCTTTAGTATTTAATTTGCTGCATTTAAATTGCTAATCTTACCCAGTGAATTTTTAATTTCAGATATTGTCCTTTTCATCTCTAGAAGTTCCACTGGTTCTCTTTACATCTTTGATTTCTCTTCTCAGTATATTCAGGTTTTCCTTTAAATACTTGAAAATAGTTAAAATAACTTTTTAACCTCCTTCTCTGCTAATTCCATCATCTTTATCATTTCTGGGCCTGTTTCTTTGATCATTTATTTTTTTCCTGCTTCTGTGCCTGTCAGGTAATTTTTATTGGGTGCTGGACATTGTAAATTTTACATTTCAGGGATTAGATTTTGTTGTCTTCTTTTAGAGAGTTCTGGGGGGTGCATTTTACTTGCATGCAAGTCAGTTTCATCCCTTCTAGGCTTGTTTTTACTTTGTTATGGTGGGTCTACAATAGCCTTTAGTAAAATACTAATAGGTGTAGCCTTTTGGTGTGTGTGTGGGGGGGTCTCTACTGAATGACCCAAGTGATTGTTGAATCACCAGTGATAACTCTGGCTGGAATCAAATGGTTCACAAGCCTGTATGAGCTCTGGGAACCTGTCAGCTCATGACTCACTGGTTGGTCTTTACCTGCCTCATGGATTTTCATCCTCTACATGTAAGTCCCTGTTTTTAGCAAAGACTCCAGGGTATCCCTGTGCAGATTTGGGGAACTCTTTTCCTACAAAGCCCCATCTTCTCTGGGACTCAGCCCTCAGATTCTCTGCACTCACATTTCAGTCTCCTCACCTCAACTCCGCAAGTCCTCTGAACTCTGCTTGGGACCCCCTCCCTTCTCCACAGTCTGAATTATGCCTCCAGACATAGAGTCAGGGTGATCATAAGGCTTGTCTTGCTTGTTTTCATTCTCTCAGGGATCACAGATCCGCTTTGTCTGTTGTCCAGTGTCTGAAAACTGTTGTTTCAGATATCGTGTCCAATTTTCCAATTATTGACGGCAGGACAGTAAATCAGTTCCCAGTTTTCCCATCATGACTGGAAGCAGAAATCTCTAACAGAACACATCTTTAAACAGAGTCAAATTTGACTATTTTATCACTAACCCTCACCCATTAGTAATTTATTCCAAATATAATCTTACATATACATTTGGTCAGAATATTATTGTTGTGATTGTTGCTGTTATTGAAGTCATAAAAGAATTATAACTATCAATTATTAAATGTTTATTATTTGTCAGTTATGCTGCTAAGCATTTTACCATTATTCTTTTCAGCATCACTATCTTAAAATTGAGGTAACTGAGAGTATGGGACAGTAATGGTAGAGTCAGGATTCAAGCTCAAGTACCATATTTTTGTAACCCACCCCACTTTGTTTTGCATTTACCAAACCTTTGGTGGCATGAGGAAGAGGAGGGAGGTATGTGTGATTATGGTAGATAGAAGCTCTATACCATGTTTCTCAAATTGAGGTGAGATGAAAGGGATATAGTTCCCCAGGTTCTATCTCAAAACATCTTTGTCATCATTTCTGAGCAGTTATATACGTAATCTGTATTTTACTTAAGTTCTCAAGGGGTTCTTATACACAAACATTTGAGAATCATTGCCCTGACTGAACTGAGGATTTAATATGTTTCCTCATGTTATTCTTAGCACTAACTGCTTCCAAACGATCAAGGAATCTCTTTCTTTACTTGCACGCCTGCTGATCCCCACCACTCCACAATTCCACCATCAAATATTTGAACTCCAAGACCTCCAGCATCCTCTGTCCCACCAAGTTAAAAAATAAAGAGGAATTTCCACCATAAAACCTGTTCCATGGTGAAAAACTCTTTCCTGGCCATTATCTATACCTGTTTTTTGTCATTTGCATTTAAATATAGTGACTTTCTTGTTAGAAAAACCCCAACAGTCGCAAGCTTTCCATTAGCCTCTGATACCCTCTGCTTTGAATCATAAAGCTTCTAACTACAAAGTCATGCTTATATCAAAACATAATGTTTTAAACTTTGGATTGAGGCATTCGACTCTATAGACTTTAGTTTCCATGTTTTTCAAATTAGTGGGTTAGATACTTGAAGGCTCTTGCAGCTCTAAAATTTTATTATTTAAATTATTAAATTTTTTAAGAGCAAAAATGTATCCGTGTCTTTGCTTTGTTTTTAAACTACTTTAAAGAGATTTTGTTTCTAAAATTATATTCTCTGCAATTAATACTACAAGTCACAAGAATGCACGGTAGCATTTCCTGGCAACCCCAAATGGCAAAAATGCACCATGAAACAGCCTTTCCTCTTCTGAAATGGTCATTCAGGCTCTTTGAAGTGTACAGCATGACTTACAAAATTTGGTTTGTCAAGGTGAAGAAGATTTATTGATCAAGGTGTAGCCCAACAATCAAAGGAAATGCTGAGTGTTTGTCTTTTTTAAAAAAATCCATCTCAAAGTCAAAACCAACCAAGAACATTTTGTATTGAGAATGGCCAAGCAAAGAAAAACATAGAGCTTTTTATCTGTGGTAAGAAGAGGTTTTGTCTGTCTCCTTTTTATTTAAATGGGAGTGTTTGGGTTATAATATACTATGAATTGTTGAGTAGCTCTTACTTAAAGTGTAGCATAGAGGGTATTTAATTACTCCTCTGTGAGGGGCATGATGCATTTTAAAGCCTGGACCCGGGTTTTCTTACCAAGGATGTAGAAGCCAGTAACAGAACTTAGTATTTATAATTTTGTCCCTGGCTCACTAAGGCAGCCCTAGCCAGCTGTGCAGTCAAAGTTACTGCATTTATTTGATCAGAAAATGATCACTGTGTACTATAAAAGCATCATTCATTTCTTATTACCATTGATCTCCAGAGAGTTTCACTCAGACCTTGGCAGGAATTTCAAATGGCAGGTGGTGGGGCTATATTTTTCTATGATTAATCGTATAGTCCAAATTCAGTGAATACAGTTCATTAAAGAGAGCAGACTTCCTATTAATGAATGCTTAGTGCCAGAATTCAAGACTCAGAAGTTCCAGACTTCTGAAATAAGAAATAAGGCAGACACTGGATTCTAAAAGAGGAGCCGTTACCCAAGGGCATCCCTGGAGAAACTCTTGCCAGATTCCTTCGGCACATATTGGAGTACGACCCATCAAGAGCTAGTTCACTTCGATATTATGCATTTCATATTTCATCCACTGTAAGGGCTTTATAGCCAAATGTGACTGTGAAGACACAGGACCTAATTTTTAATGCTCAAATTATCCACTGTTTGTTCAACCCTAACAAACTTGTTAGAGGCTGTCCGAAAAACTTGGTCTGAGAACCAAGTATGGAACGATGACGTCACTTTATCCAACCAGATGCATTTGAACTATAAAAAATGGTCTTGCAAAACTCTGTTCATATTTAAAGACTTAATTATGTCTCCTCCCCATTCCCATAACTTTATTTGCCCTTCTTTGCTCCTCAGGCAGCCTCCAGACAGCCTCCTGGAATCAGTCTCATTTGTCTCATGTCCGTTCTATACACAACCTCTTGATTACAGTGTTACAGGAAAGCGACATCTGAAATCAGTGTCAGTTGTTTTCAATCTTTTACCTGAAGGAAAGGCCTCTTGGAATTGACGAGGTTAGTACCGCAGTTCAGTGAGTGATAACAACAAAGCTTTATTTCTCATTCATACTAGATACAGTTTTGAGTCATGGTGGTGGGGTGGGGCCGGGATGTTCTAATATCTTCTCACTCAGGAGCCAAGACAAATGGAGCCACTGTCACCACCTGGAGTGGCACCCAATCGGTGCAGCAGGGGGAGGGAACATAGCAAATCACACATTTTTTCTTAAAGACTCTAAGAAGTGCTTCCATTTGCATTGCACGTGGCCAAACCAAGCTACCTGATGGATGAGCAGAGAGATGTGATCCTACCACAGGCCCAGGAAGGGAAGACCTGAATATATTGGTGGACCACACAGACAACTACATAGTCTATCAGTCTGGTCACCAAACAGTACACTTTCTTTCTTATGCACAAAAATACCCTTGTCCCTTATGAAAGTTCCATTCAGGCAGGACATGAAGCTCAAGGTCCAGGATCTCTGAATGATGTAAGGTAGTCTCTACATCAAGTCTGTGTCCAGAACTGAAAAGATAAGGAAGCTGTTCATCACACATGCACTCTATAATGATGGCATAGGGACAGGGTAAGCTTAATAAATGCTCCCATGCATAAAGGGGAAAGACACTAGTCTGTAGCAGTTCTGTAGTCCTGCTGGGCAGACGTTATGAGGTTTCCCTCCCCAGAGGAAAGATCATGATCCCATTCTCTTGGAATTTCTCCCCTGTCCATTGTCCTTTGGGAACACCATCTCTGTCCTCTAGGAGATTCTTCCTTTGCAAACATTCCCCTTGGCTACGTTTGAATTGGGGAATAAGTCTTCCTTTGGAGAAGAATACCTTTCCCAGCTCACACTCTGCATGGACAGAGTTGGGACCCAAAAGGTGACTTGAAGTCTAGAACCATCACTTCCTCTTTTAGTCCCAGTGATGTATCCTTTATTATTACAACTTGCCTCCCAAACATGCCTTGTTAACTTTGTGATTCCAGCCAACAATTTGTGCTGATAGCCACACCCATCATTCATTTCAAAATACAATCCTCATATTTGCTGTATTTCCGTGCTTTCCTACTGCCTGCTTCCTTCTTTCTCAAAATAAATAAATCACTACATCTTGAACCTATCAGGAGTTGGTGAGGGAATCACATCCTTATTTTTTTTTTCCCCTGAGGTATTTGGCCCACTTGATAGGATTCACTGGATCTTTAGTTGACACCTTAATCCAGTCAAAAAGTCAACCATTAGGTGTGATGGCTACACCCTTCATCTGGCTCTTGCCACAGACTGAGTTTTTACTTTTGACCTTTACGGTTCCAAGATTTGAACATGTGGAGCATGTAGTTGAGAAGCAGTTGTCCCTTCCAACCTTATGAGTCTTTGAATTCATGGACCCCTTTTCCTTTCCTTTCCTTTCCTGTTTGCAAACTGACCAATTCTTTTATGAGTTCATCTCGTACTTGGAATACCTTGCCAAATGCAGCCAATAGCAATCTTTATACCCTAATCATATTCTGTTTTCCAACCTATCCACCTAAGTGTGCATGATATCATTAGGGATGTGATGTGCTTCCCAATGTCACGACAGGTGACAATCTGCCAAACATTTTTCTACTCCCTAATGTGGATCACCATCTCCCCAACCTCTGACTACAGTTTCTTTGCTACTTCCTAGTGACTGCTGACCCAATGCCACAGATTTTAGGTTTGGATTACAGCAGCAGCTCACTGCAAGGTGCCAATTTCTGTATGAGTGAGTATGGGCTACGTGTACTGCAGTAACAAGCATCCTTAAATCTCAGTGTCTTAAAAAACCAAACACTTATTTTCTGCTTATATCACATGTCCATTTCCAGTTAGCAGACGTCTCTGCCCCATGAAGCTCTCACTGAGGGACCCACAGTCATGAAGCTTTGACAATCTGAAATATCTCCAGTAACCATGACAGGGAAGTGAAGGAAGCACATGTTTGCTCTTCCTAGAAATGGCCAGGCAGCACTGCTATTCACATTTCTTTGGCCAAAAGAAGACATGTGACATTAATTGACTTCAAGTATGGGAGTGCCAGCCTGCTAAGTTTCTGAAAAGGAGGAAGGTCCTCAAACTATAGATTTCTACCTCATCACTGTTATTCCCTAGCCCCCTCCCACAGGCTCCATGTTTTAAAGGATTTTTACCGGCCAAACCACGTTAATTATGTGATAGTTTCTCCACTTAAAGTATTCAAAGACTTACAGGTGCAAATACAGATGTAGCTCTCTAAACAGTTACTGAATATCAAAACTATCTGGGGCTTCCCTGGTGACGCAGTGGTTAAGAATCCTCCTGCCGATGCAGGGGACGTGGGTTTGAGTCCTGGTCCAGGAAGATCCCACATGCCGCAGAGCAACTAAGCCTGCGTGCCACAACTACTGAGCCCGCGTGCCCCAACTACTGAAGCCCGCGCACCTAGAGCCTGTGCTCTGCAACAAGAGAAGCCACCGCAGTAAGCCCGTGCACCACAACAAGGTGTAGCTCCCCCTCGCCACAACTAAAGAAAACCCGTGCACAGCAACGAAGACCCAACACAGCCAAAAATAAATAAAATTAAAAAAAATAAATTTATAAAAAAAAGTTTTTAAAACTATCTGTGTAACCTTATTGAAAATTAATGTACAATTTCCATTAGGCTGTATAAAATTATGAACGTGGCCCATGAACCCACATAATTGCCTCTGGGACCCTAGAAATTCAGGTGCCTTGGGAAGGTGGCCATTATTAGGTCTTTATCAAGTAGGTTCTGTGCACAGAATTTTCTAGGAAGAAGAAAAAGAGCTGAAAGGGGAGGAAAAAGGGCAGAGACGGTAATCTAATTTATAATTTTGCCTGGGCCCTGTCTACACCCACCAGTACCCCTACTAGCTCAAATGGCCATGTTCTTCTGAGTGCATTCTTCTCCCCCCCCCCCCCCCCCCCCCCCCCCCCCCCCCCCCCCCCCCCCC
>NW_021703774.1:169909244-170267841 GCF_005190385.1 Monodon monoceros | reverse complement strand
CCTCCTCCTCCTCCCCCTCCCTCCCTCCTCCTCCTCCTCCCCCTCCCTCCCTCCTCCTCCCCCTCCCTCCTCCTCCTCCTTCTCTTTCTCTCTCCCCCCACTTCCTCCTTCCCCCCGTCCCTATAATCTCTGATGTTCTTCCACCGTGGTGATTAAAAGCAAACAGGAGCCACCATCTCTCTGAGCATTAAAGCCAAAAAAACCCAGCTGAGACAGTGTAGAGCTGCAGTCATCTAAATTATTATATATTTGTAAAGGAAGCCTCACTTCTCCTGCTGTGTGTGTCTCCTTTACTCTCACACTACCACCCCGCACATAGCACAACACTTCTGATGCCAGAGGTGTGGTTCCCCCACCACAAGCAATTCTTTGCAGCATCAGCTGGATGTCTTACAATTTAACTCAGCTCCGACGCTATCTACCTGGAGGTAGCATCAGCTCCCACAGGGTCAGGGCTCAGTCCTACCAGACATGCTTCCGACCAATCAGCTATAAATCAAGGTCCACGACCCCTTCCTTGGGTTTGATTATTTGTTATAATGTTTCACAGAACTCAGGAAAAGAGTTTATTTACTGTTTACTAGTTTATTACGAAAGAATATAATGAAGTATAGAGATGACTATCCAGACGGAAGACATGCACAGGGCAAGGTGTAGGAAAGGGCATGGAGCTTCCACACTCTCTCCAGATGCTCCACTCTCCCAGCACCTCCATGCATTCACCAACCCAGAAGCTCTCCAAATCGAGAGCTTTGGGGATTTTTATGGAGGCTTCATCATGTCAGCATGATTGATCATTAACTCCATTTCCAGACCCTCTCCCCTCTCTGGAGAACAGGAGGTGGGGCTGAAAATTCCAGGCTTCTAATCATGGTTTGATCTTTCTGATGCCCAGCACCTGTCCAGGAGCTCACAGGAGTCACCTCATTAGAATAAAAGACACCGCTGTCACCCAGGAAATTCCAAGGGATTTAGGAACTTTGTGTCAGGAGCCAGGGTCAAAGACCAATCTTAGAACAAAAGATGCTCTTAGGATTCTTATCACTTAGGCAATTACGAGGGATTGGGGAGCTCAGTGCCAGGAACCAGGGGCAGAGAACAATCTACGTATTTTCTATTCTCTCACAGTATTCAATACTGACTTGAAAATGCTGACTTAAGAACATAGTATGTTTGCTTCTCTACATTTCCAATTAGCTTTATTCCTTGTTTAGAATATTTCTGAGAAAATACCAAAGATCAGTAACCCAAACTACATACATCATGCCTGGCCTTTTAGCATCATTTGACACAGCTGATTACTCCCTTCTTCTCAAAACACTTTCATCGTGTGGCTTCTGGGACAACCCTCTCTCTTGATTCTCCTCTGACTGTACAAGCCACTGCTTTTCCATCTTCTTTGCTGATTTCTCTACATTCCCCTTGCCTCTTAGTGGTGTGACCCCCCCCCCCCAGGATTCCAGTCCAGGGAACTCTTGTCAAGCTATACTCACTCTACAGGTGACTTCACCTGGTTTACTGGCTTTGAAAACCATCTCTGCATTGAGGACTCCCCGGTTTCTATCCCAAATCCAGACTTCTGCTGTGAATTCCACATTCTTATATCCAACTGCCTACCTGACATCTCCACTTGGGTGTCTCATGGTCATCTCAAACCTAGCAAAGCCAAAAACTCACATTCTGGTTTCATCTCTCGAATCTGGTCCCCTGAGTGCCCACCACCACCACTTCTTAGCAAAAGAGAACTTCATCCTTCTTCATGCTCAGACTATAAACCTCAAAGGCATTCTGATGCCAAAATTCAGCCTCTGTACCCCAGTACCAAATTAAATCTTGGAGACAGAGTTTTTGGGTGAAGTAGAAAAGAATAGCTTTATTGCTTTGCCAGGCAAAGGGGGCCATAGCGGGCAAATGCCCTCAAAACAGTGTGTCCCAACACTGGGGAGTTTGTGAGGAGTTTTATAGTCAAGAGGCAGTGTTGCTGGTAAGGATCAGGGTGCACACACGGCCTGCATTCCTTCAATCTAGAGATCCTCTGACATCAGGTGGTCTCGTGATCTGTGGTTCTCAGGGTTATTGAACTGTGACCTTCCCTCTGGAATATCTTCCAGGTGGTGGAGGTTTTAGTTGTGCAGAAGAGATCAAAGATATCGTTATGTGTATTCCTTTAGGTGGAACCAGGACCCTACCCCAAGGCTGCACTACTGTTTCTTGACTACTCCTCCCTTGTCTCTGCATCCCCTCCCTTTCCTGATTAGCGACTGTTTGAACCTGCCCTTTGGGACTCAGGGAAGGGGACACAGAAAGGCTTTTGTGCCCAAGAGCCCCACAACATCCTGCTCAGTTTCAGTCCTTGATGTGTCTCGTTCTATCACATCTTCTATAGAACACACCTAGACATTTTACTTGTTCTTCTTCAGAATATATCCAGAATCCAAATTCCGTACCACCTCCATCTCCACCACCCTGGTGCAAGCCACCATCTCTCACTTGCATTGTTGCATTGGCTCCCTGATGGGTCTCCTTCCTCCCATCCTTGCCCTCCACACTCATTTCTTAACAAAACGGAAGTCAGAATGACCCTTTTTAAATGAGTTCAGATCAAGGCATACCGCTGCTCAAAACCCTCCTCTGGATTCCCCATCTCACTCAAAATAATATTCTAAATCCTTACTTACCCTGGCCAGCAAGACCGTGCATGCTCTGGCTTCCCTATTCCCTCTCACCTCACCTCTTTCCACTCTTTGCCTCCTTCACCTGCCTGAGCCACCCTGGAGCCCTGCCTGTCCTCAGCCATGCCAAGCATTCCCCCAACCCAGGGCTGTGCACTTGCTAGCCACCCAGTCTCTGCACAGCTCTTCCGCACTTCTTCTAGGACCAGGTTCATCTGTAGGCTTCTAGTCTTCTCAGGGTGTTTTTTTTATGATCGCCCCACATATAATGCAACCCCTTCCCTCATTATCTATCCCCCTCGTTCTGCTTTGTGTTCTTTAGAGCCTTCATACTACATATGTTTGCTGATTTAGTCATCACGAGTCTCCTCCTATCAACATTAGCTCCATGAGGGCAGCTCTTTGCCTTTTGTGTTCACAATCCCTAGAACAGCACCTGGAACAGAGTTAGTGCTCAGCAGATGCTTAATCAATGATTGGAGAAATATGTCAGCATAAGTTAAGAGGTGTGCCCTGAGGAATTATGTATTTAAAAAGATAAAGAGTCGATGTCTCCAAATGATGATCTTTTTATAAACTAGAGGGGCTTCAAAGTTATCCATAATCCAATGTCTCTGTGACTGACTTGTATTTCAATTTATTCTCTTAAATAGTAGAGAAAGGGTGGAATTACAGCCAGCAGGTCAGGAACCCATGATCACACATATCCTGAGCTCCAGCCACCCAAGACCCTGTTTACTATTCCCCAACATGCCCAGCCCTTCCCACTCTTTCAGAGCCCCCTGCCTGGAATGCCCAACCAATTCATTTGCCATGGCTCATCCCATTCCCAGCTCCAGTGCCACATCTTCAAGAGGCCCTCTCATTCCCCCAGCTGGCCTCAATCTCTCCCTTCTCTGTTTTTCCTTAGAGCTAAGCATCTATCTCTTTTCTACTTCTGTGATCTAATAATGTATGTGCCTGCCTTTCTCAGTTTCTAGGGTCTGAGTCTTTGAGAGCTGTCTCCTATTCATGCCTGATTACCCGGTAGCGTTTTGAATGCAGGTAGCTGTAAAGATTTGTGAACTAAAACCCTGTAAGTTTGAAGTAGACTGACTCCCCACTTTCACTATTTAAGACCTTTTCCTGGGACCGTGGATGTGATCCTCCTGTTTACTCAAAAGAGAATGGGCTGTCATCGGCCCCACGGTGTCACCTGTGCAAACACTCATCCAGTGTCTCCAATACTAAATTTACAGGTAGCCACAGAAAAAGGTCTCCTCTGATGGCCCATGGAAAAAAATTGTGCTCACGTACGCATGCTTAGAGAAGGGGGAAATTAAATAAGATGGTCTTGCTAAGCTATCTAAAAGAGAATCTTTCAGAATAAAATTAGCATCAGAGATTCTAGTATCTAAGCCCTTGGATCACTTACTTTTTCCTTATAAATATTTTTGTATGTTCAGTGAACAGAGATGTCTCTGGCTCATGTAAGGTGAATAACTTTTAATCTTTTTCTTCAACTATATACCAGGAAGACAAAAAAATATAACCTGTTTTTTCCCCATGGAGTAACAATTTAAGCCTCCAGCAATGTCTGTGCTACCCTTCATCTACTACTTCTAGTTTTCCACTGTCCTTGGTCCAAATGTTCCTCCTCCTACCAGTCTTAAGTCTCTTTAGCTGCAGTAGATATATGTGTGTGAATTTCAAAGGAGATACATTGCTAGTATTTGTTATGCTTTTCCACTTTTCTCTGTATCTCTTCTCTGCTCTCAATTACCCCCCTCCAAATCTTCCCTTACTTCGTAAAGTCGTGTGTGTGTGCGTGTGTGTGTGTGTGTGTGTGCATTCATGTGCATATGTAGAGAAGACAGTCCTAACTTAAGAAGCTCCAGACTCTGTGTACACCTGGTGGATCAAAGGATTGTGTCTTTATCAAGATATCCCTATAAAACCATACCTCCTAAGACATATTTTGCAAAGTTTGTTGGGAGGTTGCCACATTTAAGAGAAGCATTAGTAAAATGATTACTCAGAAGTTAAGTCATCAGAATGTAGAAGGATATAGAACATACATTCAAGACTTGGATGTAAAAAAAAAAAAAAGAGAGAAATACAACTCAAACTACCTCAACCAGAATAAGAATTTTAACTATTCAGATGACCAAACAGTCTAAGTGTATCCCAGCTTCAGGCTTACTTAGATCCAGGTACTGAAACAACGTTGCCAGAAATCTCTCTCTCCTTCCCTCAGCTCTCTTTTACCCTTTGTTGGCATCAATTCTCGGGCTGATCTTCCCACAGGACAATGAAATGTCCATTAAGAACGCTGAGCCTGCAATCGACTAGATTAGTAACTCCAGCAGAAGGAGACTGTCTTTTTTCAGTGGTTCTAGAACAAGTCCCAGGGAAATCTTCCACTTGCCCAGTTTTGGGATTTTTCTCACCAGTGAGCCAATGACTGTGGCCGGGGGAAGGAGGCTGAAGTCAGTCCCACCCGAACCACGTGGGAGAGGAGATGGCCCCGCCCATGGAAATTCAGATGCTATTACCAGGAGAGGGAATAGACATTATCAGACAAAAATGACACCTATCCATATGAAGTAGTGTACTTTATATGAAGAAACATGGAACGCATTGGAGAAGACTCAGTGGGGGAAGAGCACTTAGATATGACCCACGGGGAGGCAGCAGAACATGGGTTGGCGGGGGGGGGGGGGGGTGGGGTGGGGTGGGGGGTTGATCCAGGTGTGTCTGCTTCTAAAGTCTGCAGAGCCATTTAACTTGACAGCAAAAGCAAGGGGCGTTAAGGCAGCCTGACCCAAAGTTGAAGCCCACCACTGCCTCTAAGTAACTCAGCCAAGTTACTTAACTTCCTGGATGCCAGTTTCCCCCCAGTTCAAAGGACGGGTCTCAAGGATGTTGATGAGCCCGTGTTTGGGTCCCAGGCAGCTCAGTGCTCAGCTCTGGGAGTCACTGCTCAGTGTCAGCCTCTCCCTCACCCCCTCCCCTTCCAGCGTGTTGCACAGGGTTTTGTTTCAAGATTGCCTTCTGGGGAGGAAGAGTCTAATTTAATAACACTTGTTATTAAAGAATTCCTAACACTTCCTAGAGCTCGCTAATCACATGCATTAACAAGGACAGAGTATGGCCAATTCCAAACACCTGGAAGCTGCTTGAGGCACCCTCAGCTCATGACAGTGTGACAGCCGTGCAGGTTCTCTCTGAATTCATTGGAATGGCACCTCTGCAGTACAGAAACAGAGGAAGCCCCGGGAGAAACAGAAAGAATCATCGTGTTAGATGGGCACTGGGAGAAGATGGAACACTATTAACTTGAGAAGACAGCAGTTCTCTTCTTACTGTGGGAGATCATTTCTTGCTGGGCAGTTAGAGGACATAGGCCAGTGCCTGTTTCTCTTTCTGCTATCTTCCGTTTTCTTTCCTCATCTCAACATCCCCAAGGCTGGTGTTAGGCTGAGACTCAGAAGAGTGAGGCTCTCACCATCTCTGCTGTGGCAGTGGGGGAAGGTAGCATCTGACCAAAACACAGTCAGGCTCCTCCCTTCAGGACCACAGCTGGACCAGCTAATCCCCCTGGGGGTTTCTTTGCACGTGTCAGAAGCAAACCGAAGATATTGGTACTGAAGTTTGGGAAGGCCAATCCAGGACTACCACTTGGAGAGCTGGACTTCTCATCAGGAACCGTGACTCTCTGCTTTGCAAGGGTGTAAATACATGTATGTATGTAAATATGTGTATGTGGTCATCAAGCCTTTCAGAAGAACCCAGGCAACTGGAAAAAACTAAAATGCTGATGAAAAGGGATGGTTATGTACATTATGCTACATACATGCAATGGAGCCCTGTGTAATCATTTCAAAGAATGAGACATACTATATGTGGTAATATGGAAAGACTTCTAGGGTATATTGCTATCTGGAAAATTCAACCTGCAGAACAGCAATAGCTTATGTAGGGTATATACAGTTTCATAAATAACAGTGCATGCATATACATTTATATGTTGATGTATGAACAGAAAAGAATGCTAGAATCTCTGGATTGTAGCTAGGCCCACACCTCCTAGAATAAAGACTACACTTCCCAGACTCCCTTGCAGCTAAGATTTGCCCAGTGGTGTGAGCATAAAATGATGTGTGCAACTTCTGGGCCTTAAATGGAATGGCAATGTCCTGTGACACATCCCCTGCTGTGGAAGTGGTGGTGGGCTCTCTCCTATCATGTAGACAAGGGAAACTGTGAAACAGCAGGACAGAAGGAGCTTGGATTCCCACCCGAAACGCAGTCATTACAGCCAGGATGGCCCACTGTGACGTGGGAGAGACATCAGCTCATTTCTTATTTATGCACCTCTATGTATGTTTCAGGGTCTCTGTTTAGCAGTGGTTTCTATCCTTATATGAGCAGAATATCCCTCAGATAGTTGACAGTGGTTACCTCTGAGGTATGGCATTGCAAGTGGACAAGTAGGGAGAAAGAGATTTTTACTACTTTACTTTTTTATTGTATATGCTGATTCCTTTTTTTAATTTTGCAGTTAGTATGTTTTGCTCATTAACGTTCTTGGACCTCATTTGCCATATTGGGTTAATTACAAGCCTTGGTTCATGGTACACTTTCATCATTGGTCCATGCAGGGCCTGCTTTTATTTAACTACTTATTTCTTTAAAAGATTAATAAGCACCATCTTTTCACCTCCCACAACAAAACCTAGGGCCTTCATCTACATATACTGCCCACCCGACCCCATCCTCTGGAGTACTTAATCATTTGCCCCACCTGGGGTAGCTAATCATTCTCTTGAATTCCATCTTTCCCCTGCTTTTCTTCTTCTATATTTTTGTTGCATCTGTATGTACTCCTTAAAAGTCCATTTTTACTTTAGTTGACTTTGTTTTTATAAAAAAGATATCATGATATATATAAACTTTTGAGACTTTTTTTTTCACTTCTAAGATTCATCCACATTTTTGCAAGTTGCTCTAGGTCAGGGATCTGCAAACTTTTTCTGTAAACGGCCATATGGGAAATATTTTAGACCCTGCAGGCCACCTATGATCTGTCACTTTGTTTATTTTATAACCCTTAAAAGATGTAAAAAGCCACCCTTAGCCTGCAGACCATACAAAAATAGGCCACGTAGTTTGCTGACCCCAGCTCTGGTTCATCAGCTGTGATTACAATTTCATATTAATTGTACTATGATTTATTAATGGGTTCTTCCATTAATGATACTTGGTTTATCTCCAGGCTTTTGCTATTAGGTAGAGTGTATTCTTAGTATCTCCTGTAATACATATGCAAGAGTTTCTTTGGAGAACTTTCCCAGGAGTGGAATTGCTGAGTAATGGGAGATGTGAACGTCCATCTGCGGGAGGAATGCTGAGGACAGCAAATCAAAGATAGGGCAGCACCAACCTTGTTATCGTTGAAATTTGCGACCTCTGAAACGACTTCCCTGGCCGTCTGAGATTTGTTATCTTGCTTTTTTGTGTGCTTGCTTTATCTTTGGGGCTTCACAACCCAGCTTGAATGTAATTCCTTCCCAGGCATGTCCTGTGGCAGCGTGATTGTACTACCCTCCTGTGCACCAGTGAATATAAACGTGGGCTCCAGCATTAGACTTGGACTTGGATCTGGGCTCTGCTAGTTTCTTGCTGTTTGGCCAAGGGCAAGTCACTTACAGATTCAAACTCGAGTTTTTACCTCTTTAAATCAGTGAGGATACCAGTGCTCCAGTTCATTATGTGGTGGCAAAGAACAGGAAATCATTCTAAGTACCAAGCGAAAAGGAGACCGAGTGGAAGCCTAAGTAAGAGCTGGAGAAATGACAACCTCTCTGGGACTCAGTAGAAGGGCCTAGTGGACCTGTCCTCACGATGCTGCCATCAGCAGAAACTGATTTCTGGCTCTGGGCCACTCCAGTTTTCATTCACTCATCAGATATTTATTGAGCACCTACTACTTTCCAGGCTCTTCTAATGCTTGCAATGCAGCAGTGATCCCTGCCCTTGAGGGGCTGACATTCTAGTAGGAGAGAGACAAAAACCAATGAACATAATCAATAAGAAGAGTGTAAACTATATTAGAAGTCGATGAGTGTCGTGGGTAAAGAAAGAGTACAGCTGGACAAAAGGTTGGGGGTGTTGAGGGGGAGGGTGCTATTTATGTGAAATAAAGTGGACTGGATGGACTTCATTGTGGGACTGACATTTGAGCAAAGACTTGAAAGAGGTGAGTGAAGGAGAGTGTGGTCACCTGGTGGGGAGTGTTCCAGGCAGAGGAAACGTGGCTGAAAGACCTGGACTGAGGCTGGATCTGGCCCCGGGAGGCCAGCTGGAGCAGAGTGAGCAACAGAGGGGAGAAAGAGCTCAGGTCTGAATGTAATAAGAAGCCAGATCCTACAGGGCACTGTGAGCCATCACAGGGGCTTAGATGGGAAGTCACTGTAGGGTTATGATCAGAGGAACAACATGAAGAGGTGATGACCAGATGAAGGTGGGGCTGGGAGATCTCATTCCAAGTGCATTTGTGTGACTGCTGGCAGAGGCTTTAGTTCCTCACCACGTGGACCCCTCCATGGGTTTGCTCATAACTTAGTAGCTGGCTTTCCCCAGAGCAAGAGATAAAAGAGAGAGAGACAGAGAGACGGAGACAGAAGCAGACAAACAGAGAGACTGTCGTTTCTGCCTTATTCTATTCCTTAGCAGCAACGCACTAAGTCCAGCCCACACTCAACAGGAAGGGATTGATTAAACCAGGGAACAAATACCAGGAGGTGAGGATCCTCCTGGAGACAACCTAGGACAAGGAGAACAAGGGCAGAAACAGGGAAGCTGGTTAGAAGGTTCCTGCAGTGATTCAGGGTAGAGCTGCTGGTGCGTCTCTCACTAGGGAGATAGCTGCAGAGGAGTAAGACATCGTGGGGTTCCGGGTATAGTTTGTTCATAAAGCGAAAGGAATCTCCTGCGTGGTTAGATGTGAGGTGTGAGAATAAGAAATGAGGTAGGGATGGCTCTGAGGCTTTTTGGCTTGAGCAACCAAAAGGATGGAGTTGCCCTTACTTGAGATGGTACGATAGTAGCTAGGACAGTTGGGGATAGCAAAAGAAAATAGGACTATAGTTTGGACATGGATGCTATGTAAGCAGTTTGGGAAGGAAGATTCAAATTCCAGGGGGAGCAAATTTGAGTGGCTTAGCTTGAGTGAATGATCTCTCTTTGGCTGGGGGAGGGCAGGGGATTTGGGAAATTTTTTTGATGGTATTCACATAACAAAATTAACATTTAAAAGTGTACAATTCAATGGCATTTAGTATGTTCACAGTGTTGGCAATCATAACCTCTATCTAGTTCCAAAACATTTTCATCACCCCAAAGGGAATTCCTGTACCCATTAAACAGTTACTACCCCTCCCTCCCTTTCCCCAGACCTGGAAACCATTCATCTGATTTCTGTCTCTATGAATTTACATATTCTGGATATTTTATTTAAATGGAATCATACAATATGTGACTTTTTGTGTCTGGCATCTCTTATTTAGCATAATGTTTTCAAGGTTCATCCACACTGTAGCATGTATCAGTACTTCATTCCTTCTACAGCTGAATAATATTCCATAATATGGATATATCATATATTGTTTCTCTATTTTTCAGTTGATAGACATTTGGGTTATTTCCACTTTGGGGCTATAATGAATACTGCTGCTGTGAACATTCATGTACAAATGTTGGACTATTTTCAATTATTTTGGGTATATATCTGGGAGCTGAATTGCTGTGTTACATGGATTTTTAAAAACATCTTTATTGTAGAATAACTGCTTTACAGTGGTGTGTTAGTTTCTGCTGTATAACAAAATGAGTCAGCTATACGTATACATATATCCCCATATCTCCTCCCTCTTGCGTCTCCCTCCCACCCTCCCTATCCCACCAATCTAGGTGGTCACAAAGCACCGAGATGATCTCCCTGTGCTATGCAGCTGCTCCCCACTAGCTATCTATTTTACATTTGGTAGTGTGTATATGTCCATGCGACTCTCTCACTTTGTCCCAGCTTACCCTTCCCCCTCCCTGTGTCCTCAAGTCCATTCTCTACCTCTGTGTCTTTATTCCTGTCCTGCCCCTAGGTTCTTCAGAAGCTTTTTTTTTTTTAGATTCCATATATATGTGTTAGCATATTTGTTTTTCTCTTTCTGACTTACTTCACTCTGTATGACAGACTCTAGGTCCATCCACCTCACTACAAATAACTCAATTTCATTTCTTTTTATGGCTGAGTAATATTCCATTGTATATATGCACCACATCTTTATCCATTCATCTGTCGATGGACACCTAGGTTGCTTCCATGTCCTGACTATTGTAAATAGAGCTGCAATGAACATTGTGGTACATGACTCTTTTTGAATTATGGTTTTCTCAGGGTATATGCCCAGTAGTGGGATTGCTGGGTTGTATGTTAGTTCTACTTTTAGTTTCTTAAGGAAGCTCCATACTGTTCTCCATAGTGGCTGTATCAATTTACCTTCCCACCAACAGTGCAACAGGGTTCCCTTTTCTCCACACCCTCTCCAGTATTTATTGTTTGTAGATTTTTTGATGATGGCCATTCTGACTGGTGTGAGGTGATACCTCATTGTAGTTTTGATTTGCATTTCTCTAATGATTAGTGATGTTGAGCATCCTTTCATGTGTTTGTTGGCAATCTGTATATCTTATTTAGAGAAATGTCTATTTAGATCTTCTGCCCATTTTTGGATTGGGTTGTTTGGATATTGAGCTGCATGAGCTGCTTGTATATTTTGGAGGTTAATCCTTTGTCAGCTGCTTCATTTAAAAATATTGCCTCCCACTCTGAGGGTTGACTTTTCATCTTGTTTATGGTTTCTTTTCCTGTGCAAAAGCTTTTAAGTTTCATTAGGTCCCATTTATTTATTTTTATTTTTATTTCCATTTCTCTAGAAGGTGGGTCAAAAAGGATCTTGCTGTGATTTATGTCACAGAGTGTTCTGCCTATATTTTTCTCTAAGTGTTTTATAGTGTCTGGCCTTACATTTAGGTCTTTAATCCATTTTGAGTTTATTTTTGTGTTTGGTGTTAGCAGTGTTCTAATTTCCTTCTTTTACATGTAACTGTCCAGTTTTCCCAGCGCCACTTATTGAAGAGACTGTCTTTTCTCCATTGTATATCCTTGCCTCCTTTGTCATAGATTATTTGACCATAGGTGTGTGGGTTTATCTCTGGGCTTTCTATCCTGTTCCACTAATCTATATTTCTGTTTTTGTGCCAGTACCATACTGTCTGGATTACTGTAGCTTTGTAGTATAGACTGAAGTCAAGGAGACTGATTCCTCCAGCTCCGTTTTTCTTTCTCAAGATTGCTTTGGCTATTCAGGGTCTTTTGTGTTTCCATACAAATTGTGAATTTTTTTTGTTCTAGTTCTGTGAAAAATGCCATTGGTAGTTTGATAGGGTTTGCACTGAATCTGTAGATTGCTTTGGGTAGTAGAATCATTTTCACAATGTTGATTCTTCCAATCCAAGAACATGGTATATTTCTCCATCTGTTTGTTTCATCTTTAATTTCTTTCATCAGTGTCATATAGTGTTCTGCATACAGGTCTTTTGTCTCTTTAGGTAGGTTTATTCCTAGGTATTTTATTCTTTTTGTTGCAGTGGTACATGGGAGTGTTTCCTTAATTTCTCTTTCAGAATTTTCATCATCAGTGTATAGGAATGCAAGAGATATCTCTGCATTAATTTTGTATCCTGCTACTTTACCGAATTCATTGATTAGCTCTAGTAGTTTTCTGGTAGTATCTTTAGGATTCTCTATGTATAGTATCATGTCATCTGCAAACAGTGACAGTTTTATTTCTTCTTTTCCGATTTGGATTCCTTTTATTTCCTTTTCTTCTCTGATTGCTGTGGCTAAAACTTCCAAAACTATGTCGAATAATAGTGATGAGAGTGGGCAACCTTGTCTTTTTCCTGATCTTCGTGGAAACGGTTTCAGTTTTTCACTGTTGAGAACGATGTTGGCTGTGGGTTTGTCATATATATGGCCTTTATTATGTTGAGGTAAGTTCCCTCTATGCCTACATTTTGGAGGGTTTTTATCATAAATCGGTGTTGAATTTTGTCAAAAGCTTTTTCTGTATCTTTTGAGATTATCATGTGGTCTTTATCCTTCAGGTTGTTAATATGGTGTATCACATTGATTGATTTGCGTATATTGAAGAATCCTTGCATTCCTTGGATAAACCCCACCTGATCATGGTGTATGATCCTTTTAATGTGCTGTTGGATTCTGTTTGCTACTATTTTGTTGAGGATTTTTGCATCTATGTTCATCAGTGATATTGGCCTGTAGTTTTCTTTTTTTTGTGACATCTGTGGTTTTGGTGTCAGGGTGATGGTGGGCTCGTAGAATGAGTTGGGGAGTGTTCCTCCCTCTGCTATATTTTGGAAGAGTTTGAGAAGGATAGTTGTTAGCTCTTCTTTAAATAAATGTTGATAGAATTCGACTGTGAAGCCATCTGGTCCTGGGCTTTTGTTTCTTGGAAGATTTTTAATCACAGTTTCAATTTCAGTGCTTGTGATTGGTCTGTTTATATTTTCTATGTCTTCCTGGTTCAGTCTTGGAAGGTTGTGAATTTCTAAGAATTTGTCCATTTCTTCCAGGTTTTCCATTCTGTTGGCATACTGTTGCTTGTTGTAATCTCTCAAGATCTTTTGTATTTCTGCAGTGTCAGTTTTTGCTTCTTTTTCATTTCTAATTCTGTTGATTTGAGTCTTTTCCCTTTTTTTCGTAATGAGTCTGGCTAATGGTTTATCAATTTTGTTTATCATCTCAAAGAACCAGCTTTTAGTTTTATTGATGCTTGCTATCTTTTCCTCATTTCTTTTTCATTTATATCTGATATGATCTTTATGATTTCTTTCCTGCTGCTAACTTTGGGGTGTTTTTGTTCTTTCCCTAATTGCTTTAGGTGTAAGGTTTGGTTGTTTATTTGAGATGTTTCTTGTTTCTTGAGGTAGGATTGTAATGCTATAAACTTCCCTCTTAGAACTGCTTTTGCTACATCCCACAGGTTTTGGGTCGTCCTGTTTTCATTGTCATTTGTTTCTAGGTATTGTTTGCTTTCCTCTTTGATTTCTTCAGTGATCTCTTGGTTATTTAGTAGTGTATTGTTTAGCCTCCATGTGCTTGTATTTTTTACAGATTTTTTCCTCTAATTGATATCTAGTCTTATAATGTTGTGGTCAGAAAAGATACTTGATATGTTGTCAATTTTCTTAAATTTACCAAGGCTTGATTTGTGCCCCAAGATATGATCTATTCCAGAGAATGTTCCATGAGCACATGAGAAGAAAGTGTATTCTGTTGTTTTCGGATGGAATGTCCTATAAATATCAATTAAGTCCATCTTGTTTAATGTGTCATTTACAGCTTGTGTTTCCTTATTTATTTTCATTTTGGATGATCTGTCCATTGGTGAAAGTGGGCTTAAGTCCCCTACTATTATTGTGTTACTGTCAATTTCTGCTTTTATAGCTGTTAGCATTTGTGCTATGTACTGAGGTGCTCCTATGTTGGGTGCATAAATATTTACAATTGTAATATCTTCTTCTTGGATTGATCCCTTGATCATTATGTAGTGTCCTTCTTTGTCTCTTGTAATAGTCTATATTTTAAAGTCTTTTGTCTGATATGAGAATTGCTACTCCAGATTTCTTCTGATTTCCATTTGCATGGAATATCTTTTTCCATCCCCTCACTTTCAGTCTGTATGTGTCCCTAGGTCTGAAGTGCATCTCTTATAGACAGCATATATATGGGTCTTGTTTTTGTATCCATTCAGCCAGTCTGTGTCTTTTGGTTGGAGCATTTGATTCATTTACGTTTAAGGTAATTATCTGTATGTATGTTCCTATTACCATTTGCTTAATTGTTTTGGGTTTGTTTTTGTAGGTCTTTTCCTTCTGTTGTGTTTCCTGCCTAGGGAAGCTCCTTTAGTGTTTGTTGTAAAGCTAGTTTTGTGGTGCTGAATTCTCTTAGCCTTTGCTTGTCTGTAAAGGTTTTCATTTCTCCGTCAAATCTGAATGAGATCCTTTCTGGGTAGAGTAATCTTGGTTGTAGGTTTTGCCCTCTCATCACTTTAAATATGTCTTGTCAACTCCCTTCTGGCTTGCAGAGTTTCTGCTGAAAGGTCAGCTGTTAACCTTATTGGTATTCCCTTGTATGTTATTTGTTGCTTTTCCCTTGCTGCTTTTAACATTTTTTCTTTGTATTTAATTTTTGATAGTTTGATTAATATGTGTCTTGGCATGTTTCTCCTTGGATTTATCCTATATGGGACTCTCTGCACTTCCTGGACTTGACTGACTATTTCCTTTTCCATATTAGTGTAGTTTTCAACTATAATCTCTTCAAATATTTTCTCAGTCCCTTTCTTTTTCTCTTCTTCTTCTGGGACCCCTATAATTTGAATGTTGGTGCTTTTAATGTTATCCCAGAGGTCTCTGAGACTGTCCTCAATTCTTTTCATTCTTTTTTCTTTATTCTGCTCTGTGGCAGTTATTTCCACTATTTTATCTTGCAGGTCACTTATCCATTCTTCTGCCTCAGTTATTCTGCTATTGATTCCTTCTAGAGAATTTTTAATTTCATTTATTTTGTCGTTCATCATTGTTTGTTTGCTCTTTAGTTCTTCTATGTCTTTGTTAAACATTTCTTGTATTTTCTCCATTGTATTTCCAAAATTTTGGATCATCTTTACTACCATTACTCTGAATTCTTTTTCAGGTAGACTGCCTATTTCCTCTTCCTTTGTTTGCTCTGGTGGGTTTTTACCTTGCTCCTTCACCTGCTGTGTGTTTCTCTGTCTTCTCATTTTGCTTAACTTACTGTGTTTGGGGTCTCCTTTTCACAGGCTGCAGGTTCGTAGTTCCCATTCTCTTTGGTGTCTGCCCCCAGTGGGTAAGGTTGGTTCAGTGGGTTGTGTAGGCTTCCTGATGGAGGGGACTGGTGCCTGTGTTCTGGTGGATAAGCCTGGATCTTGTCTTTCTGGTGGGCAAAATCACATCTGGTGGTGTGTTTTGGGGTGTCTGTGAACTTATTATGATTTTAGGCAGCCTCTCTGCTAATTGGTGGGGTTGTGTTCCTGTCTTGCTAGTTTTTTGGCATAGGGTGTACAGCACTGGAGCTTGCTAGTCGTTGAGTGGGACTGGGTCTTAGCATTGAGATGGAGATCTCTGGGAGACCTCTTGCCGATTGATGTTACAAGGGGCTGGGAGGTCTCTGGTGGACCAATGTCCTGAACTCGGCTTTCCCACCTCAGAGGCTCAGGCCTGACACCCGGCTGGAGCACCAAGACTCTGTCAGCCACATGGCTCAGAGGAAAAGGGAGAAAGAAAAAAAAAAATGAAAGAAAGAAAAGAATAATAAAATAAATTTATTAAAATAAAAAGTTTTAAAAATACTAAAATAAAAAAGTAATTAAAAAAGAAGAGAGCAACCAAACCAATAAACAAATCTACCAATGATAACAAGCGCTAAAAACTATACTAAGAGAAAAACAAAGACAGAACCCTAGGACAAATGGTAAATGCAAACCTATACAGACAAAAATCACAGAAAGAAGCATACACATACATGCTCACAAAAAAAGAAAAAGGAAAAAAAATATATATATATATAAAGGAAGTGAGCCACCAAATAAATAAACAAATCTACCAATGGTAATAAGCTCTAAATACTAAACTAAGATAAACATAAAACTAGAAACAAATTAGGTGCAGAAAGCACAGCCCAAGTCTAGGGTTGCTCCCAAAGTCCACCTCCCCAGTTTTGGGATGATTCATTGTCTCTTCAGGTATTCCACTGATGCAGGCTACATCAAGTTGATTGTGGACTTTTAATCCACTGTTCCTGAGGCTCACGGAGAAATTTCCCTTTCTCTTCTTTGTTCGCACAGCTCCTGGGGTTCAGCTTTGGATTTGGCCCTGCCTCTGCATGTAGGTCGCCCTCTGGCATCTGTTCTTCACCCAGACAGGACAGGGTTAAAGGAGCGGCTGATTCGAGGGCTCTGACTCGCTCAGACCATGGGGAGGGAAGGGTATGGAATGCGGGGTGAGCCTGCAGAGGCAGATGCCAGCATGACATTGCAACAGCCTGAGGCATGCCATGTGTTCTCCCAGGGAAGTTGTCCCTGGGTCACGGGACCCTGGCAGTGGCCGGCTGCACAGGCTTCAGGGAGGGGAGGTGTGGATAGTGACCTGTGCTTGCACACAGGATTCTTGGGGGCTGCAGTAGCAGCCTTAGCATCTCATGCCCATCTCTCATTGTCCGCCCCCATAGCCTCGGCTTGCGCCCATCTCTGGAGCTTGTTTAGATGGTGCTCTGAATCCCCTCTCCTTGTGCACCCTGAAACAATGGTCTCTTGACTCTTAGGCAGTTCCAGACTTTTTCCTGGATTCCCTCCCAGCTAGCTGTGGCACACCAGCCCCCCTCAGGCTGTGTTCACTCAGCCAACCCCAGTCCTCTCCCTGGGATCTGACCTCCAAAGCCCGAGCCTCAGCTCCCAGCCCCCACCCACCCCAGTGGGTGAGAAGACAAGCTTCTCAGACTGGTGAGTGCTGGTTGGCACCGATCCTCTGTGCAGGAATCTCTCCGCTTTGCCCTCTGCACCCCTGTTGCTACACTCTCCTCCGTGGCTCCAAAGCTTCGCCCCTGCCCACCCCCTGTCTCCACCAGTGAAGGGGCTTCCTAGTGTGTGGAAACTTTTCCTCCTTCACAGCTCCCTCCCAGAGGTGCCGATCCCATCTCTATTTTTTTGTCTCTGTTTTTCCTTTTTTCTTTTGCCCTACCCAGGTATGTGGGGAGTTTCTTGCCTTTGGGAAGTCTGAGGTCTTCTGCCAGCATTCAGTAGGTGTTCTGTAGGAGTTGTTCCACAAGTAGATATATTTTTGATGTATTTGTGGGGAGGAAGGTGATCTCCATGTCTTACTCCTCCACCATCTTGAAGGTCCTCTTTATAACTTTTTGAGGACTCATAACACTCTTTTCCACAGCAGCTGCACCATCTTACATTCCGATCAGCAGTGTATGATGCTTCCAATTTCTCTACATCCTTGTCAACACTTGTTATTGTCTGTTTTCATTTTAGGCATGCTAGTAACTATGAAGTGGTCTCTCATTGTGGTTTTGATTTTCAGTTCCCTAATAATGACTAATAATGTCCAACATCTTTTATGTGTTTGTTGGTCATTTGTGTATCTTCTTTGGAGAAGCATCCACTCAAGCCCTTCCCTATTTTTTCTCAATTTGCTTGTTTGTCATTTTGTTGAATGATAAGTATTTTATATAACCTGGATACTGGACCCTTATCAGATATATAATTTGTGAATACTGTCTCTCATTCTGTAGGTTGTTTTTTCACTTTCTTTATAGTGTCCTTTGATGCACAGAAGTTTGTAATTTTGATGAAGTCTGATTTATCTAATTTTTCTTTCGTTGCTTGTCTGGACAGGGTGTGAAGACTTATCCAAGTCAAAAATTTGGTGGCATTATCAGAATGAGGTGAGAAGAGATGCCAAGTGGGCAAAACAATAAACATCCACCACAGTTAGCAACTTCACAGGTTGTTAGACAATTAAATGAGATGACACATACCAAGCACTTAGCATGGAGTAAGTGCCTAATAAATGTTAGCTCTTACTATTCGAGTCTAGCACCAGTGTTTGATGTGTAATTTTGGAAAGAATAAATATGGTGCAGGCAGATGCTACATTCTTTCTCTTGGTCTCTGTCCAGAGTAAGTAGACTGTCTGGGGGGTGGGGAGGAAGAAAATGGTATTGGAAGCATCCCTAGTGGAAAAGAATGTGGATGGGTTTTTTTTGACTTGGCAATAGTTTAATAGTTCATTCTTTAGGGAGGAAAATATATTTAGGATCCTGTTTTACAAATACTGTTTTCCCTCAGTCAGTTTTATATGTTGTCAAGATTTAAAGCTGAGTCTAGATGCATACACAGATCTTGAAATTCCTAAAATTCTCTCCCTTATTCCTTTTCTACCTCTCCGGCAAGCAGCTGTTTGTAAGGAAGGAATGGCATCCTCTATCTGAGAAATTTGTTCTAATACTACCTGTGGTTGTCACTCTTGATTGTCTACCTAATTGTCATCTCCCCCTTTTCTTTGATCCTAGCAGGTGATTATATCCACATTCCATAGAGCAACCATATGGTCCTGGTGAGCTTGGACCCCTTCCAATTCTCCAAAGAGAGAAGCTCAATCTTTCTGAGCTAATCAAGGAGGTTTCTCTGTCCTCCTGCCCAGGGATTGTTTTAGGAATGACATTGGCCAATAATATGTGAAAGGAAGCCTGCTAGGGAACTTCTGGGAAAGGTGTCCTCAGAAATAAAGAGCTGATGGGAGGAAATGTTGCTCTTCTTGCTATATGCCATTGTGTCTGCAGGCAAAGGCAGGAACCTCTCTAGCCAATATGTGACCCCAAATGGAATCCATCATGTCAAATATGGTAGCATAGAAAGCACCTGGATCTTCTGTTGGTGGTGTTGAGCAAATGAGCCAACCCTGGATTCATCTCATCTTTAGAATCCTTGATAGAGAGGTGAGATGACAAATGTCCTTCCTATTTAGCACGCTTTCAGTGAAAGTTTCTGTTACTTATTGTTAAAAGCACCCTGAAGGATGCATTATTTCAGGAGAGACCCACATATGCAACCCATGATGGAAAGCAGCACTCCCCAATTAGGCAGGTAATTGAATCAGTCGTTAGGACCAATGTGGTAAAGATGTTACAATTCCACTGCCCAGAAACTGATAAAAAAAAAATCAACAAAGCTCTCATCTTTATCAGAATTCATAGGTGAGCACAATCAGGGGTAAAAAGAGAGAGATTGGATTCTTTATGAAATAAGAAAAGCAATAATATGGAGAGGAAAAAAAAAACAACCCATAAACACAGACATTCAAAGCTACCGAATACTATCATCCCTCAGGAGATGCTTCTGTTCTGCTTCTTTGAATGGGCAGGAGGAGAAGAAGTCAGCCAAAACAATAAATGCTTGAACTACTTTAGACCCTTAGCAAATTATGTATCGCATAAATATGAATTAAGTATCTACTATATATTAGGCATGGGAGGGGAGGGAAATTAGAGTGGGTGGAGCTGTGTATTAGTCGGTGTTCTCCAGAGACACAGAACTAGTAGAATGTGGACATGTATAGGAAGAGATTTATTGTAAGGCGTTGGCTCACATGATTATGAAGCTGACAAGCCCCAAGACCTGCAGGGTGAGTCCGCAAGCTGGAGTCTCAAGAAAGCCTATGGTGTAGTTCCAGCCCGAAGGCTGGCAGACTCGAGATCCAGGGAGGGCCGATGTTTCAGTTCAAGTCCAAAGGCAAGGCAGGCGGGCAGGACGAATTTCCTCTTATTCGGAGGAAGTCAGCCTTTTGCGCTCTTCAGGCCTTCAACTGACGAGGCGGGGCCCACCCACATTGGGATGGGCAATCTGCCTTACAGAGTCCATCAGTTTAGGTGTTAAACTCATCCAAAAACACCCCCACGGTAGCACTTAGAAAATGTCCAATATCTGGACCCCCGCCATGGCCCAGTCAATTGACACATAAAATTAACCAGCACAAACAGCAATAGGTTTTCTCTAAAAATACAGTCGTCCCTCCTTCCTGTGAGTTATCTGTAGGCCCTTAGCTTTGTACCATGGTTAACAAAGCACCTCTCAATTTGGGTTGCAAATATTCACAAGATACCTGTCTTCCTTATCCTGCTGCTTCAAGCAGCAATCCCAGCATATGTCACCATGAATTTCCCTAGCTGTAGTTTTCTGTGGAATTCCACAGAACAGTGGACACATTTACATAGCTGGATGCTTTACACCTCTTGTTACTGAATATGTAGCTGGTAACAACATGGACGTGAGGAAAAGGGTGAAGGGTCTTCCATCAGTGTGCCAGATGAATACATTCAGGGCATTCTGAGTATCTCCAATGTGCCAGAGTTGCTTTTTGCATCATTGAATTACTGGCTCATTGGAAGCTACTTCTTATTTATCTTTGGGTCCCCAATGCCCTATTTCTGTGCTTTGCACAGAGCAGACATTCAGGAAATATTTGTTTATTTGGATATTAAGCTATGCAGTTAGTTCTTTAGAAAAGGTTTGCTTTAAATAACCAAGTTTTACTGCCCTCCAAATCTCTGAAAATATTTCAGCAGGGCTCTACTTTCCCTGAACCACTGGGTGTCTACTTGGTCAATATGAGAGGTGGAGGGCACCAGCTCGAGAGTCAGAAAAAGCTGGGTTCAGACCCCAGCTGTAACACTTCCTCAGTGACCTTAGCATGGTTCTTAACCTCTCTAAGCCTCATTATTTTGTTCCTCTAAGGAGAAAAATGTGCATTTCATCCCAAAGTTATGCACTGTCTAGAAGACACCTCTCCAGTTTATCTCATGCTGATCTCATATAAGTTGTACACAACCAATAGTAGCAACACAAAATACTGCGCGTCTGTAGCCATGCAAGTTGTGTTCTGTCCTGTAGAGGGTCTCATGGTCTTCCCTGGTTCCCTGTGGAAGATGCGAGCTTTGCCTTCATCTGCTGTTTATTCCAACATTCTTGAGCTACAGATGTGTTTGTTCTTCAGCCTCTTAACGTTTGCTTGGTTCACCCATTCTGAGTAAAATTAACTTTTGTGTTTTTTTGGTCATATTACATCTGCATGAGCACCATAGTTTTACTTTTTTTTTAAGTTAGCCTTTACAACACTCACCTGTGAAATGGGGAGTTAGTAATGATGACCTCAGGGGGTCATTTTGTTTGTTTGTTTTGTTTTGTTTTATTTTAGGGGGGGTGGTACGCGGGTCTCTCACTGTCGTGGCCTCTTCCGTTGTGGAGCACAGGCTCCGGACACACAGGCTCAGCAGCCATGGCTCACGGGCCCAGCCGCTCTGCGGCATGGGGGATCTTCCCGGACCGGGGCACGAACCCAAGTCGCCTGCATTGGCAGGCGGACTCTCAACCACTGCGCCACCAGGGAAGCCCTCTCAAGGGGTCATTTTAATGATCAAATATGATGTCTGCCTGCATTTGACACTCTTTGCCACGTTCTCCATGGTGCAGACAGTGACTGTTGTGGAATCTTAGGTCAGGCCGTGCTGCTCCCCGACTCAGAGCACTGCAGTGGCTCCCAGCTCACCCAGTCCACATGCTCCCGTGACCCCCCGGCCCTGCTGTCCTCGGGTCTTGCACGCCCTTCCTTCACTCCTTTCCAGCTGCATAGTCCTCCTTGCTGTTCTGCAGACACACACAGATACTGCTGCCTCAGGACCTTGGCACAGGTTGCTCCCTCTACATGGAAACCTTGCCCTCAGTCCTCCACGTGGCTAATCCCTCACTTCCTTCAGGTCTTGACTCAGCTCTCATGTTCCCAGAAAGCCTCCCCTAGCTGCCCATCTAGAATTTCAATCCACCCACCTCCCCCAAGCAACACTTGCAATCTCTTTGTCCTGCCCCATTCTCCGTAGTACTGACCACTTCCCAACAATCTGAATATGGTACTAATTTACTGAATGTATTTCCTGCCTCTCCCACTAGCACGTAAGCTCCATGAGAGCAGAGATATTTTTTGTCCATTCCGTTCACTGCTATATCCCCAGTGCTTACAGTGGTGCCTTGCACATAGTAGGCTCTCGATAAACGAAGGCTCTGAGATAACACATAGAGCACTTAGTCCAATGCTTGGCATATAGGAAGAGCCCCCAAATATTACCTGTGACAGGAAAAAGAAACAAGAAAGCGAGGAGCATCAGGCTGCAAGGAAGTTGGGAGAAGTGGAATTCTAAAGAAATGAGGAAGAAAACAAGGCAGGAACACTTTCAGGAAAAGCTAAGGGATGAGAGGCATCAGAGGGAAACCCAGAGAGCTGCAGGTGTCCTGATCAGATGTGCTTTGTATTAACTCCTGTTGGTTAGACGCCGTAGTACTTAGCTGGCACATGTCCTGTCCCACCCAGTGCTGTCTGCTGAAGTCAAAACCGTAAATTCGTGAGAGCATCGATAGTTGGGAGCGTGGGAGGGGGAATGTCAAACAAAAACATCAGAAAGACTATTTGAGTCCACTTCATGCATTTTTCTGCCACACTCCAGCAATTTAGGAAAATTGGCACAAATAAATGGAGATTGCTTTGCACTGAAGTGCTTAATTGCAGGAGTGAAAGATAATTCTTCCTTGGTTAAGAGCTATTGATCTGAAGGTCAGCCAATGCAGATGTGATGGTAGATTTCTGTGACAGTCTTCACAGAAGAGTGGCACTGACTCTGGCATTTCCTGTCTCTTTGTGGCACCACACCGTTTGTAAGTGCCATGCTTGCAGAACTTCAGGCCCATTAACCAGCTGCCCTAAAAGAAGACCGTCATTTCCGTCCTGGCGACCCTACTTTTGAGAACCATATTCAGTTTGTATTGATTTAAATTGGAGCCACAAACTGAAATTTGTTCATAAAGTAGTTTGGAAACCAATGGAATTTTTTTTTTTTTTTGCGTTACGCGGGCCTTTCACTGTTGTGGCCTCTCCCGTTGCGGAGCACAGGCTCCGGACGCGCAGGCTCAGCGGCCATGGCTCACGGGCCCAGCCGCTCCGCGGCATGTGGGATCTTCCCGGACCACGGCACGAACCCGTGTCCCCTGCATCGGCAGGCAGACTCTCAACCACTGCGCCACCAGGGCAGCCCCAATGGAATTTTTTTTAAATCTCTCTTTTCAATTAATTCCTCTGCTAATTAGTTTTAATTTTGAGACCCATTTTGAGACACTTAACACTGGTAGGCAGCCACTTCCCTTTCATGTCCTTTAGAGAACTCATCCAATTAAAAGTAAATTACGACATTTTTCTGTAAAGAAATTGGGGCGCCATTTCGTTTTTTAAAATCCCTGGACTTTAACCACTATGGCTGTGTTACATTAGGATGAGTTTCTGAGTTTTCTCCAACTCAGCTGTTCTTTCTCTTGCTAGATGATGGATCCAGAACCAGAACCTCATCTTTCTAACCCCATCAGCCAGAATTTTTATTCTTGCACTGGTGCCAGTGGGATCATGTTCCAAGATCTTACCCTGCATACTACGGGCATTCTAACCTCCAAGGAAGGAGTATTTTTCATTTGCAGTTGCTACTTCCATCTTTCACCAAATACTCACTGAAGGGCAGTACAACCTAGGCCCCATCTAGGCTTGTGCTAAGACCATAAGCATCAGTGGCACAAGTCCACTATTACATCTGTGGTTCACGTTACATGCCTATGGAACAGTGCTGGTCTAGGAATTGGGGATCCAGCAGGAAAAAAAAAAATAAAAGGTTCCTGTCTTCATGCAACTTCCATTCTAATGGAGAGAATATAGACCTTGACAACAAAAAGAATTAAAATGCATAGTATGTCAAATTGCGATGAATGCTATGGGGAAAAATATAATACAACAGGAAAGGAAGCTAAAGGGTGGGAGGGGAGAGGCAGGTCACTTAAATAGGGAGCTCAGGAAGACTTCAGCAAAACTGAGACTCTTTTGGGAGAAGAGCGTTTCAGTGAGGGAACAGCCAGTGCCGAGTGAGACTACTTTGCAAGAAACCAATTCAGGGAAGAAAACGTTAATAGCATCCTCATTGGTCAAGAGTCTTAAGCTGACAAAAACTCCCACCAGGTTCAGGAAAAAAGGGAGCCTTTGGTTTAGCTCTTGTAGCTGGGGAGTCCATAGATGGAGCCAGCTTTGGGAGCTCTAAACACAGAAAAACACACACCGTCCCCAGTCCCTCTTTTATATCCTGATATCTGCAGCAGACAGACATGAGACCAGTGGTTATCAAACTCTAGCTGTATCAGCATCACCTGAGGGCTTTTCTGAAGCCCTCAAACTTCTGTTTCAGCAGGTCTGGGATGGACCCAAGAATTTGCTTTTCTGATAAGTGCCCAGGTGCTACTCGAGGCGTTGCTGGTCCAGGGACCACCCTTTGAGCACCACTGTGTTAGACCACACCTACATTTTTAAAACCAGCGAGTGGAAGAATAAGCATGCTATCTGAAAACGTGGCGGTGACAACATGAGAAATAGTTCAAAGAGCAAAAAGAGGTTTGTCTCAGGGGAGGTGGAATCGGGTGTGAGGGGAGAGGGGCAGGAGGCTGCTAATGTCCGTTAGCAGCCTGGTGGTACTGTTTGGCTTTTAAAAACTCCATATGTGTGTTATTTTGATAAAAAATAAAAGGTGGATTTTCAGAAAGAATGTACATGAAAAAGTGGCACTTGTCATCAGGCAATAGATGGTTCCCGGTGTGCATTTTTGAGGAGTGCAATACATCAAGAGGTCACCCTCCAGGTGGACCCTGGCCCCACGGTGACCCCAGCTGGGCCGACTTTCTGGCTGCTTCCTGCCATTTGGGGGGCTCGTCACTGCCCCCAGAGGGGCATAGGCTCTTTTCCCACTGCCAACCTCAGTCTATGCCCAAGGAAGAGGAAGAAATGCTTGGTTCTGTTGTGCTCCAAGGGCACAGTTGGGGTGCCTGATTACAGAGTGGAACTCTCAAAGCGATGACTAAGGGATGATTCGTAGCACCAGGCTGGAGCCAGTGCCTCTCGGCTGAGCCCCTGCCTTGTCTTTATCCTGATGGTCTTTCTCATCCCTCCCTTGTGACTGCCCCCCCACCCCACCCTGGAAAAGCATAGCAGAAGAAGAGTGCGGGCACAGAGCAGGAGGTATGGTGGGGACGGTTTGAGTAGCTACTCAGAGCTTTGGGCAGCCTTCTCTTTCCTAGGGTGAATTTCCTGTACATTCCTTCACCATCAGCAGAAAAGACCTCCAGGGCTCAGATCAGAGTGTGGTTTCTTGGATAGTAGAGTGGGATAGTGTGATGTATGATAAGAAATATATATTTGGTCTTCAACCTGCTTTGTTTTCCGGCACTGAGCTTCTAAAACCCTTGGAATATCCTGTGATGAGGGCATGAAGTGTCTCTTATTATGTTAATAAAGTGACTTTTGGAAGCATCTAAGGATGGGGTTGGTTGCCAGGGGAACCAGTCAAGTGATTGGAGGATAACCTCGGGGGAGGGGAGCAGGGCTGGAGGTTGAATCAATGACCAATGGCCAGTGATTTAATCAATCATGCCTGTGTAATGAAGCCTCCATAAAAATCCAAAAGGAAGGGGTTTGGAGAGCTTCTGGGTTGGTGAACACATGGAAATTTAGGGAGGTGGCACAGCTGGAGAAGGCATGGACGCTCCATGCCCTTTCCCCATGCCTTTCTCATACACCTCTTCCATCTGGCTGTTCCTGAGTTATATCCTTTTACGATAAACTAGTGACCTAGTACGTAAAAGGTTTCTCTGAGTTCTCTGAGCTGCTCTAGAAAATTAATCAAAGCCAAGGAGGGGTCATTAGAATCTCTGACCTAGAGTCAGTCAATCAGATGCGCAGGTGACAACTTCTGAGTTGGGGGATGAGGAGTGGTCTTGTAGGACTGAGCCCTTAACCTGTGGGATCCAACACCATCTCCAGGTAGATAGTGTTAGAATCGAGTTGAACTGTAGGGCTCCCAGCTTGTGTCAGAGAATTGCTTGCTGGTGTTGGGTAACACCCCACCACCCTACTACATGGGAATTGGGTGCAGAACCCCTTCTAGGGTGACTGAGTTTGCCCAGGACTAAGATGGTGCCTAGGACATGGAATCTTCAGAAAGCCCTAGGCAAACAGGGCAACTTAGTCACCCTATTAGAAATAATCATTAGTGTGTACTAAGAGTGACTTGTGAGCTGTCCATTGTAACACTGTATAAACAATCAGAACACAAACTAATTCAACAAATATTTATGAGGCACCTACTCTGTGCTGGGGACTAAGTGGTTGGGAGAGAGTAGTGAATAAAATAGACAAAAAAGTCTAATTATACCAAATAAAGTATGGTATAGCCATATCACAGAATATTATACAACCAAAAAAAAACTAAGGGAGAAGATTAAATTACATCAAGGATGCCTATAAGATAATAAGTTCAGGAAAATACATGTAGTAGACATCTTTGGGTTTTGACTGCCCAGTATTTCCTCTCTCTTCTGTTGGTACTCACCTTGGCTTTGGCAACTTCCCTGCTCCCATCCCAGTGACTTGGGAAGGGAACTGTCATTCAGGGTGAGCATGTACATGTAAAGCCACCATGTAGGTTGTTCTGGTGGGACATTGTACCATCCTTGATTACAATGTGAAGATGCTCCCAAGGGTTATGCTGTGTACAACCTGGACAATTATACCAGCAGTCCAAGAATGTGATCCAGCTGGGCCAATCAGACCTCTCTCCCAGAAACTCAGATCTTGAGTAGAATGCTATAATGCCAGGACTCAGGAACTGAGTCGTCCCAATGGAAACACTCTGAAGAATTTGTCCTGCTACCTAGATTCCAAGATTCACCTGACCCCCAGCCTTCTCAAGGCCTGATGGTTCAAATTAGTATTTGAGTCTTTGAGCCTTCTTGGTACCTTTCCAATAGACTCTTTTTTGTTACATAGGTCAGAGTTGGTCTTGTTATGTACAGCCACAAAATTCTGATGGCTTTAGCAGTTGTTGAAAGAGTATGTATAAAATTATTCCCTTTGAATACAAATTATTTGGACCTATATATATAATATATATGTAACGTATTATACATTATACCTATACTACATGTGTGTATGAATATGTGTGTGTGACTCTAAAACACCCAGTTCTATGGGTAGTCAGATTACAGATGATTCTTATTTTCTCTTTGATTGACTGTATCTTCTAAAGTTTCTACAATGATCATGTACTATTTTTAACAAGAAAATTAAAGTCTGCTCATAGCCTACACCTAACAGAGACCATAGAAATTTTGAGCCAAAGCCCTATTTATAAGTAAATAAATGTAAATAAAATTACAAATAAATTTACATTTTCCTGGAGGGTTCTCAAGTGATGTTACTCCAAATGGCTGTTGACAGGTGGTTGAGGATTCAAATGTTAGCCATTTCTCTGTCTCATGATCAACAAAATGATCTTAGTTTTATATATCTCTGAAATCTATCACTTTAACTAGAAAAGGGTGAGAGAGGGGGAATAATCCATATTTTACCTTTTTCCAAACTGAAAAGGAATTAGTGAAAGGAAACTGAAGAGGAATGAGTGAAACCACATGTGTGTACAGGGTTCTAGTTTTTGAACAACCAAAGCTGAGCACGTTAAGGTGTGTGGTCTCATACAGTTTTCTCAAAATATTTGGAGCTTTTGTCCTAGCGATAAAGAAGGCTAAAGGGTGATTAGATTATGGACTTTACATTTATAAAAGGTTCTGTAGGGTGGATGCAGATCTGCCATACAGTCTGCAAAGGACCAATGAGAGGAACAGGCTTACATGCCAACACAAGAGATCAGGGTTGGCCGTGAGGAAGGACTTTCATTCAGTTGAGTGCATTTTGAGTGTTGAGCTTTGTGCTGTGCTGTAAGGAATTCAAGAGAAAATAGAAGTCAGGGTCCTATCCCTTGAAGCAACTTTCATTGTTATTGGGGAGACAAGATGAAAGAACATGTGAAGTAAAGGACAAATCAAAGCATGTACATGACCAAGGGCCAGGATCTGTGGTACAAATGGTAAAGGATACTGGAGAGGAGTCAGGAGTGGTCCAAAGAGGATGCTTGGCTGTGGGCCCTGAGGCTAGCCTTGGAGGATGAGAAGGACTCAGACAAATGCAGACAAGTCTTAGAAAGGAGGTTAGGGCAGGAGCTTCAAAGTGAAGGCCCAGATTCAGCCCAGAACCAGGCCACGGGTATTTTTTTTTAACTTGAATGACCTACCAAAATTTAAAAATTGGTGTTATACGTATTGTTACGATTTCCAGGTTTTCTTGAAAGACTGCAAAAATCCAGGAATGCCAGTACACATTGTCACAGGGCACGATGGAGAAGCAGCTGCCTTCTAATTTGCCACAGTCCGCACCATTCCCAAGGCCTCCTCAAATGAGGCTGAGAGGTTAGTTGCCCTTTAGCATCTTGTACTGAGCCCACTTTCTTTTTTGATTTTGCCTTCTAGGACCCTGTAGACCTTTGCGTTTGAGACTCCTGAATGAAAGAAATAGCCCCAGAGTAGAAATTAGCAGGGCACATTCAGGGTTGGAGAGGAGACTGATTTAAGGTCAGAGCAGAGCAGCAGATCGAAACATGAGAAGTGGAGCCAGCCTGGCCTGCCAGGCTAAAGAATATGGGTCTGGTAGAGTAGACATTTAGGAGTTGTTAGACCGTGACAAGAACACACACTGGAAGATAAGGAGAGGTCTCACTGCCCCTTTGGGTCTAACTGACCCCAGCACCCACTCTGAAGTCAAACACAGGTGGATTCCAGCTATGGTCACTGATTACGCATGACCTCGAGAAAAGTGTTTCAGTTCTCTGAGTCTTCTCCGAACCTTTATAAAATGGTGATGGAAATAATGCCTAACAGTATTACCATGAGGATTAAACAAAATAAGTTGTGTTAAGTCCTTGGCACCAAGCCAGTTTCCAAATAATCTCTGTCCTTATTATCATCATTGTCATCATTAATAATATAGAATGATCTAGAACAGTGGCTACCATGAGAGAGGGGATTTGTCCCCTGGGCATATGTGGCAATAATGTCGGGAGATATTTTTGGTCATCATTCTGTGCAGTGAGAGGGGCACAGGAAGGGGTGCTACCGGCATCTAGTGGGTAGAGGCCAGGGATGCTGCTAAACATCCTACAATGCACAAGACAGCCTCCACGACAAAGAATGATGCAGCCCCAGTTGTCCACAGCGTAGAGACAGAGAAAGCCTGGTCTAGAACAGTTGTTGCCCAGGACCAACTTCACAGAACCACCCAGCAAATGTGCTAAGAACACACATTCCCAGCCCTTCCTCCCAAGATTCTGTGTCAGCCCATCTGGAAGCTGGCCCTGCAGTTCACATTCTAGTAGAGTTCCCCAAAGTTCCACTCCTCAGCCACGTTTGGCAGTCATCGGCCTACAGGTAGCAGGTTCTCACGCACTTCTGACGTCTCCAGCACCAGGTGTCTTTTGGATACTGAGATGTGCCTCTAAGGCAGGGGTGTCTGTGGTCCATTGGGAGGGACAGGCTTGGGAAGTCTGGTTTGATTTAATAGATAAATAAGACCTGTTTGTGAAAGAGGAGTGTATGAGCTGACCAGAACCTGGCCTCGTTGCTCATCTGGGCAGCGGCTTCATGTTCTAAACCCTCAAAGTTCCCAGCAGCCTGCCCCATCCCAGCAGGTGCTTTCCTATGTTCTTCAAATCTCTCTGGCATGTAAACTCCGACGTTTTTGCCATCTCACCAGAGCCAAAAGGCACTGGAAGAGTGGGAAAACTCCTTCCTCTGTTTGGAAACTTATGATATTTTACTTCTAAAATAATCAGAGCCAAAGACCTGATTGTCAGAAGCACGATGGGCTTTCATCTCCGAAAGGAAATAGGCACGGTCCCCCCAGACCAAGAACAGGCCATTTCATGATCTTTTCTAGGCCGACAGGAGGCTCTCTTAACTTCTGGGGCCTACCCCGCACACACTAAACACTCTGACCAGTGACTGGATCATGTATTAAATGCAATTGCTGATTTGTATAAATTTTGTAAGAATTTTTATAACTTTTGAAGATTTTGAAATTTGTTGGCTGCTAGAAACCCATTTAATTTAAGATTGGCTCTGATCTCTCAGGGAATCATATATACTCAGGAGTTCTTCCAAAACAGAAAATTAAAAAACTAAACATACAGATTACTTTCAAATGTCATAAAAATTTTGAATACCAATTGGATAGTTAATGAAATTTGGGTAATGTGACATATCGTAGACACTATGTATTTGTTTATTTCTCTTTTGCCCTTATATCTATATGTTAAAGCCACAGCATGTTTTCAGGTTGTGGACAGTTTTGTATATCGCTGAAAATCTTGTGGGTCCTCCATAATATGCCTTTAACAGCCCTCACTGTGAAAGGGAATTTTTACATGTCTGTAGATGTACAGGGTTATGTGCAGTTAGGCACAGAATCAGATCAGTAGCATTTTTTCCACTGTAGAAAAAGGAGAGTCTTGAGCATTTGTGCATGTAAATAGCAAAGTTTTACTGGCTTCAGGGGAGTGACAGAGCATTAAAAGACCCCATAGGTAGAGGAAAGAATATAATAGGGTCTTCCCGAAGTCTAGCTGACTAAAGCCTCCTGACTCTGAATTCATTCACTACAATAAAATTGATTACTTTACCTTAGACTCTGAGCCCTTAAAAAGTACCAATATAGTTCTGAGCTACTACTGTGAAACCCATACTTGTGTATGCTTTATGCTTTAATGCTCATAAAGTACTTTTCCCATATTATGACCAGAAATAACTTAGTCATCCACTCATCCACGTATTAACTCATTCAACAAACTATTATTACATTCTTAACATATAAGAAAAAAAGGTGAGCCAAAGAGATTGATTCCAGGCTTCATGACACTTACACATTTTAATCAAATAGACATGAAAATAAATGAAAAATTATAGCTAGACAGACATTATAAGATGAGAAAATTACAGACCAATATATTTAAAAGGGTAATACATCATGGCTAGCTGAGGTTTATCCCAGAAATACAAGGTTTATTTAACCTATAAAAATCAATTAATGAAATTCATGATATTAACACATTAAAAGAAAATATGATACGATCGTTTTTACTAGGTGGAGAGAAAGCATTTTACAAAATTTAACACCCATCTATAAATAAAATATATTTTGCAAATCTAGGAACAGGAGGAAATTTTATCAATCTGCCATAGAGTATCTATGAAAATTTAGTTGTACACAGCATACTTACTGTTGTAATACAGAGCACTTTCCCCCTAAAGTTGGAGATTAGTCAACAAATGTCTGTTCACATCATTACGGGAAGTCCTAGCCAGTACAAGAAGGCAGGAAAGTAAAATAAAGGCACAACAATTGGGAAGGAAGAGGTAAGGCTGTCTTTGCAGATGACCTAATTTTATATGTAGAAAATTGTAAGGAATCTACCAAAAACTCTACTAAACCTAGTAAGTGAATTTCACAGGCTGCAAGTCAATATAGAAAAACTAATTAATTAAAATAGCATCCGAACCCACAAAATACTTCGGGATATATTTTTTAAAGCGGTCAAGATCTTTAAATTAAAAACTATAAAATATCGACAGAAGTTAAAGAACAAAATAAGTATAGGTATATATCACTCAGTATTATAAAGGTATCAGTTTTCCCTAAATTGGTCTGTAAATTCTAGCCATCCTAATGAAAATCTTAGCTGTCTTTTTTTTTTTTCAGGGAATAAGCAAGCTGATTATACTTAGAAATTCAAATGACATAGGACTGCTAAAATAATATTTAAAAAAAAACAAGGAGGCTACTTGCTCTCTTCGACTTCAAACCTTACTTTGAAAGTTATAGTGATCAAGATAGTGTGACATTTTAGAAAGACTAGAGAGTCAGAAATATAAACAGATACACACATATATGGTTGACAAGAATGCCAAACCATTTCAAGGGGAAAAGGAAAGCCTTTTCAACAAATAGTGCCAAAACAAGTGGATATCGTGGGCGGAGGTGCAGCTTTAATCCCTACCTTATACTATACACAAAAATTCGTTTGTGATAGATTATAGACCTAACATAAAAGCTACAAACTATAAAGCTTTTAGAAGAAAACATGGGGAAATAGCTTCACAACCTCAAGTTAGGCAAAGATTTCTTGGATAGAGCATAGAAAGCAGAAAACATAAAAGAAGATTGATAAATTAGACTTAAAATTGTTTTCTTACCAAAAGACACCATTAAGAAAGTGAAAAGACAATCCACGAGTTAAGAGGAAAATTTCACAATATCTATCTCTAACAAAGGACTTGTATCCAGAATATGTAAGGAACTTCTATAATTCAGTAACAAAAAGACAAACAACTCAGTTTTTAAAAATGAGCCGAACGGGCTTCCCTGGTGGCGCAGTGGTTGAGAGTCCGCCTGCCGATGCAGGGGACACGGGTTTGTGCCCCGGTCCGGGAAGATCCCACATGCTGCGGAGCGGCTGGGCCCGTGAGCCATGGCCGCTGAGGCTGTGCTCCGCAACGGGAGAGGCCACAACAATGAGAGGCCCGCGTACCGCAAAAAAAATAATAAAAAAATAAAAATGAGCCAAACATTTGAATAGACAGCTAATAGTTCACACAAGAAGATATATAAATGATCAATAAAGACATGATAATGTGCTCAACATCAGAAGTTGCCAGGAAAATTGCACATTTAAGCCACAGTTAGATAACCACTTCTCACCTACTGGTTGCACAATGCTTTACAGATGGGGAAGCTGACACAGATAGAGGCTCAACCTTCATGAGGTTCCTCAGTGAAGCACTGGCAGAGCCCACGCAGGACTCCAAGTCTTGCCTCGTAGCCCATGATTTATCTGACATCATTTCTCCTCCTACAAAGAAGCAACTACCTCTAAATATAGATCTCCAAGAACTGGCACCCTGGCTCCAGAAAACCCTGTAGTTTCACTCCAGGGAGCAATGGTTGCACTTTTAAAGGAAATCCAATTTGGCGGCCATAAAAGTCCTCATTATCCTGCTAAGCTTGGCAGCTGGGGGCTCTGAAGTAGCTGGAATCTGTATAAACTACTCCTGGCACGCATCCACCTGAGCCTGGTAGACTGAGAGAAAATCATCTGCCCTGATGTCGAGGCGATGTTTAAACACGCACATATGCCACCTCATGAGCAGGAGGGCGTTCCAAGGGCCTGAGTAGGTGTAGGCTCACACCCAGCCACCCTCTGGCTGTGAGTCATTTTCCCTCTAAGGGAGCAAACTCAGCCCAAAACAAGGTACTGCTCAGACTTTCATTTTCTCATCTGCTACATAGAAAGAACAGTGATAATGTGAAGAATTTTGGTTTTCTGTTCCTGGACATCTAACACTGGATTTCTCAGTGCTGTCCTAATGAAAAAGAGTGTTAATACATCCAAAGTTGTCTTCTGTTTGTGTTCTCAACTCTGTCCTTCTAGAGGAATCAGCAGACATTGACTGGCAGGCCAAATTTAGCCAGCAACTGGGTTTATTTTTTGTTTGTTTTTTTTATGACCCTCAAGCTAAGAATGGTTTTTACATTTTTAAAGCATTGTTTAAAAGAAAGGCAACTAAGTGACAGAGACCATATGTGGCCTGCAAAGCCTAAAATAGTCACTGGTTCTTTGTAGAAAATTTTTGCTGCTCCCTGATCTAGATAATAAGTGTCCTACAAAAAAAAAAAAAATTCATGGTCAAATAATTTGGGGAACCACTGGATTAACACAACGAACAGGGTTCAGGGTTGTTGTTTTTTTTTAATGCACACCTTATCAGAGCCTTTACTAATGACATTTTTGAATCTCAAAGAGAGGGATGTAGTATGAAATGATTCCACTCTCCTTTTGCCTCAGAATCCTTTTCCTGTGGGATAAGGTTCTGGAATTGCTTTATATTAAGGCCCTCTTCATTAGAGATGTGTTCTTAACAGGGCCATGGAGTTTGGCTGGACAAGGGCCTGCCATTGGCACTGATTGGTTGCACTTCAGAGCCAGAGAGCATGTGGATAAGAGTGAGGGCTCTGGAGCCTTGCTGGGTTTGCAGCTTCCTCCACTTACTGCCTGTGGGACCTTAGGAAATGCACTTTACCTCTCTGTGCCTCAGTTTCCTCCACTGCAAAATGAAGGTAATCATAGTAGCTGTCCCCGAGGGTCACTGCAACAGTCACATGAGATGATGTTTGTAAAAAACATAGCACGGAGGCTGGCACAAGAAAGCTCTGGAGAAATGGCAACCACTGCTGTTATGTATCTCTCTCTCTCTCACAATGAGAATTGTGATCCCTCCCTAACAGAGTTATTTAGCATAATAATGTATGGGGAAGGGATTCATAATGAGGAAACAGTATACTTTCCTAGTTAAATATAACTATTATCATTCTAAGAAGAAGAAAGTTTCACTCCTTTAAAGGAAGTGTATAAGTTTCCTAGGGCTGCCCTAACAAAAGTACCACAAATGAAGGGGTTTAAAACAAAGTTATTCTGTTGGAGTTCTGGAAGCCAGAAGTCTGAAATCAAGGTTTCAGCAGGGCCATGCTCCCTCTGAAGCCTCTGGGGAAGGACGCTCCCTGGCCTCTTCCAGCTTCTGGTGGCTCCAGGCATTCCTTGGCTTGTGGCCCCATCACTCCGATCTCTGCTTCCATCTTCACATGGTGGTGTCCCTGTGTGCCTGTCTTCATGTTGTCTTCCCTCGTCTTATAAGGACACCAGTCATATTGGATTAAGGGCTCATCCTTAATTCCAATATGACCTCCTCTTAACTAATTATACCTAAAATGATCCTATTTCCATATAAGATCACATTCTGAAGTCATATTCTCTGAGTAGAGAGTCAGGACTTCAGCATATCTTTGTAGGGGAACTCAATTCAACTCATCACAGCAATGTTTTGCAACCTTGGCACCACTGACATTCGGGCCAAGATAATTCCTTGTTGTGGGGCCGTCCTGTGCACTGTAGGATGTTTAGTACCATCCCCGGCCTCTACTCACTGGATGCCAGCAGCATCCCTCCCCCAGTCATAACAATCAAAATGGTCTTCAGACATGGCCAGATATCACTTGAGGAGCAAACCTGGCTCAGTTGAGAACTGATGGGTTAAAAATACAATACTTTCTAGACCAACTCAAAACAGAAAGACTTCCTCCAAGGAGACTGCAGAAGTGGCTAGCGTTGCAGTTAGGTTGTAATGTGTGGCTTTTCCTCTTATTGCATATTGCTAATAATAATAACTAAAATTTTTGCATTACTTAGCAGATATTTTTGCTGAGATAAATTTCCCTACCTGGAGGACATAGTTATTATTGTTAGTTCATAAGTGAGTCGCAGCTTAAAATGTAAATTGCTTGGAAATGAACCAAATTTGGTGGCATAATAATAAAAAGGAAAATCGATTTCTCTAGAAATATACATCTGTTCATTAGAGCTGCCTGCTAGTCCATTGCAGCTGTTCCCATTTAAAAGCTAAAGATCTAAACATAATCCTTTACAGTGGAAAGTTAGTAGGGAACATATTCATGAAGTCTGTGGAAATGGTTTAGCAATTAAGTGTAGTTTATTTGGTATATGACTCTTATGGGGCCCTCTGGCTGTTCAAACAGAAAATAAGGTGTTGTGACTAAATCCCCATTGAGGCTGTTAGCAATCCGGTGTCCCCAGTTCAGATTTTGCTGGGGCAGTGCAGAGGGTGATAAGTTCCTGGGCAATTAAATGGTCAGTGCTCTTCAACCATCTATAGGAAGCTTGGAAGATTTTCAAGAAAAGTGTCATAGCTACCCTGGAAGTGATGCAGCCTACCAGTCATCCATGTCAACTCCCTTTGGGCAACTGAGCTAGAGAATCTGGGCTGAGCCATTAACAATGACATTCTCACTCCCCACTGATAATTCTTGGCTTCCATGCAAACCAGTCAAAAGCTGAGCCTTGCACTGGCTTAGTGCAAAGGCAGTGATGTCCAACTGTGTCGTGTGATTTGGGGGAGGTGTCCCAGGGAGACTCCTGTCCCTGCATATGCACCGCACCTATGCCTGTATTCCCCCCACTTCCCTCCACTGTATTCCCTAAGTGCTGCCTTTTCTCTCAGTTCCATGGAGATGCTTCAGTTCGATTGTGTCTGAACCTTGGCCCCATTATATCAGAATAAACCAGACCACATGAAGTACGAGAGGCCTGAAAGGAGAAAGGTGGGGTAGCAAGAGCTTGGAGGTCTGATCTAAGTTCAGATCTCTGTTCTACTTCCGAGCTTTAGTCACTTGCGAAAAATGAAGTTCACCATCCAGGTCCACTGTGAAGACACAAATGACCGACTTTATCTAAATCTGAATAGGTAGATACAACATATACCAAATGTCTAGCATGACACCTCAAACATAAGGCCATTCAATACGTGTGTGTTGATGGCTAGGAGGGTGCAGTGCAAGGAAGGAAGACGAAGGCAAAGACAAACTTGGCTTCTTCTCAACCACTACATTGCACCTCTCTGTGGCTCTGGAAAGCAATATTGTGTTTGGAAAGCATCAGTGACCCCAGTGTAAATCTGTTTACTTATGGGACACATCCCTGAGAGCTGGAGTTGAACTTCTGAGCATCAGTCCGTGAAAAGCAGCTGTTTACCGAGAAGCACGTGTTGACATTTTGTTATCAGAGCGTATATGAACGATCCATCCATTAGGCCCTCCCATGATGTGGTGGCCAGTGAAGCTCCTCAATCCCTGACAGTTTTAGCAAACACAGAATCAATTCTCACGAGTTTTATAACATAGCTGGACCCTGGTAACCACCTTTGGGACCTGGAGAAACAGCTTTGTCAATAGCTCAGAAGTAGACCCAATCTGGGCAGTTTGCATAGGTGGGCGTTACCTGTGATGCATCCTACCTGCCAGGCCTCCGGCTCAATCCTACTTCAGGCTGTTTGGCTCCTGGGGTTCTTTGCCTGGACTATGTAACCAAACACGAGAAAAAAAAAAAAAAAGAGAGAGAGAGAGAGAGAGAGAAAGAGAGAAAGCATTGCTTTAATTTTCAGCAACTGGATTTTCATAGTTGTTGAAAGAAACTCATCAAATTATCTGCCGGAGAATTCATTGTAAAAAAAAAAATTGTGGGACGGTCAAATGGAGAAATGCTAGCTACCTCTCTCCCCACCTCCTCTGCCTCTTTCTCTCTCTCTCCCTCTCTCCTCCCAAGCACATGAACAGCCCCTATGTTCTGCACGTCCATTTCTGGTCCAGATCTTACCTAGCTTATCTTCCTCTGGACCACATTTCAAATAGTGGCTAATATGGAGCTCCAGCCTTCCCAGGAGTGGAATAAACAATGTTGACTTTCATTAGCTCACGCACACACCTACTAGAAGTGGAGAGATGTGCTTCTGCAGTGTAGCCCCAGGAAAGAGTCATACTGGAGACACATTTCCAAGTGCAAAATGAGAGATCCTCCATCGGAACATTTCCTCTGTGGACAAAGGTTCTTTATTTTGCGCATGTGATGGCAAAGCTGCCGCTGCTGTCTAAGTGGCAGAAATGTCAGAAGTGTATTGTTCGTTCTTTAATTTCCTCACTCAACACTGGGTCATTAAGTTTAACACTATCCAAGCACTTTCCTGCCTGTACTTACCTTAAAGGACGTGCATACCTAGTGTTTAAAATGTTGGCATCCCAAAGGCATCCCACTTTATAGCCGAATCTATTTTGCTTCAGAGAAGGACCTTGAAATGCATTCCCCAAGATTTGTCGAGTGAATCCTCCATCTGGAGAGTGGTAACAGAGAAGGGAAGTGTTTAGAGGGGGACAGGGAAAAATGAGAAATGAGAAGGCTTCCGAGGCTGGGATAGGTTCTGAACTATGAATTGCCCTTTCAAGACGCATTGAGCAACAGGCACAGCACGTCTCCTGGTGGAGGTATTTCATACAGAAGCAAAGCTAAGCAAGGACCCCGAGGGAATGAATCTGACCACAGCCCTAGTGCCAGTTACATAAAGTAAATCCGACATCTCTACACACCTGTAGGAGAATCTGGGTCTCTCTGCTTTTAGATACTGATTCAGCTAAAAACACGTAAATCAGAAACAAACCATTGTTATGGTAATTCGTGTTTTCATCGTGGTACATGATCAAAATCACTATCAATGGAATAGTTAAATGTCTTAGTCACCACATGGTGGGATTATATCCATATAACTAATCTTTGTGTTCTGGGCGCTTTCCCAGCCTCCCCACCTCCCCACACATGCACGAAAAGTCTTTTTGCCCCTCCGAAGCCCCTCATTATCAGGCATGAGTTTTCGCATCAGCCCCAGGACAGGCAACTGAGCTAAAGACAGAAGCGCCAACCAAAAGGCCAGGTGGAATGGTCCTGCAGAGGACAGCTGTCTACTCCCAGAAACTACAAAGGACCAGACTTGAGAGAGTGTTGTCTTGGGGGCTGGGAAGAAGTGGAAGGAGGTAGAGGGACCACCTCGGCTAGCGAGGAAGGAGACGAAGGACTGGGGAAATTTCTTTTAGGAGCCATGAAGTTAACTCATATCTTCAATAAAACATTACAGGCAGCTTGTGACCAGGAGGTGGGAGATGAAGTCATCACTCAAGAGAAAGCTTGAGCCTCTAGCATAGTAGTCGTCAAACTTCAGAGAACATCAGAATCCCCTGGAGGGCTTCTTAAAACCCAGATGCTTTGACCCACACCTTCAGAGTTGATTCAGTAGGTCTGGGGTGGGGCCAGAGAATTTGCATTTCTAACAAGTTCCCAGAAGATGCTGATGCTACTGGTCCTAGAACCACACTTGAGAGCTATTGCTCTACCACTCCTCTAATGGATGCATTCTTTATTGTGACCTTGAGACGTTAATCCCATGCTTAATCCCATCTTGCCAAGGTATCTATGCTCTTAGGGGTCAAGGATAAGACCATGCCCTGCAGCTGAGACAGTCTGAAAATTATGTGTGGGTGGGGAATTACGTCTGTGGAATGTCTGTCAGGAGATGAACAAGAGCTCAATTGGAGACGTGTGGTCTCAGGGCCTCCAAACAGCATCTCAGTCCCTTTGAGAGGCCAAGTGTTGGAAGAAAAGAGTTTCTTTTTTTTTTTTAATTAATTTTTATTGGAGTATAGTTGCTTTACAATGTTGTGTTAGTTTCTTCTGTACAGCGAAATGAACCAGCCATGCATATACATAGATCCCCTCCCTTTTGGGTTTCCCTCCCATTTAGGACACCACAGTGCAGTAAGTAGAGTTCCCTGTGCTCTACAGTCTGTTCCCCTCAGTTGTCTATATTATGCATAGTATCAGTAGTGTACATGTGTCAATTCCAATCTCCCAATTCCTCCCACCCCACCCCTTTGCCCCTAGAAAAGAGTTTCTTAATGAACGTTTTTCAGATGCTGATAAAAATGTCCCATAAAGAACAAGACAAGAATATAAGAAAATACCTGTCTGATTCTGTACACCTCATCAGAATCAATAAATATTTATTGACTTCCCAAAATGTTTGGGGTGCCGGGAAGCAGAACCAAACATCCAAGAGACACGGGCTTTGCCCTTCAAAAAGACCGCCTTCTGAAAAGAAACAGGAGAATTATCTTTGGGAGGGAAGGCAGATGTGCTTCCCATGAAAGATGCAGTTAGCTTTTCACAATGGAAGTGGGCCTGAAAACGTGCACATAAATTAATTCTTTTGTAAACCAAGTTAGATTCTAAATGCACGAGAGGAGCCAACTGTTTGAAGGAACCTGGCAGAGAATCCTTCTGAAAAAAAAAAAGAATCACTTACTAATGTGAATAATTGTCCCTCTCATTTATCAACCTTATTAGCTTTGTTGGGTTTTTTTGTTGTTTTTTGGGTTTGTTTTTTTTTGGTAAACCTGAAGGGTCTAAAAACGCAAGGAAGAGGAATTTTTCTTCATTCTTACTTTGGGAAAAGAAAATGATATGTTTATATCAGAGATTCATTATTTTTTGGTTTTATTAATTTTTATTGTAGTATAGTTGCTTTACAATGCTGTGTTAGTTTCTACTGTACCACAAAATGAATCAGCTATACATATACATATATTGCCTTTTTGGATTCCTTCCCATTTAGGTCACCACAGTGCATTAAGTAGAGTTCCCGGTGCTCTACAGTATGTTCTCATTAGTTGTCTATTTAACACATAGTATCAATAGTGTATATGTGTCAATCCCAATCTCCCAATTCCTCCCACCCTCCCCCTTCCCCTTGGTATCCACACATTTTTTCTCTACATCTGTGTCTCTATTTCTGCTTTGCAAATAAGATCTATACCATTTTTTCTAGATTCCACATATATGCATTAATATATGATATTTGTTTTTCTCTTCCTGACTTACCTCACTCCGTATGACACTCTCTAGGTGCATCCACGTCTCTACAAATGACCCAATTTCGTTCCTTGTTATGGCTGAGTAATATTCCATTGTATATATGTACCACGTCTTCTTTATCCATTCTCTGTTGATGGACATTTAGGTTGCTTCGATGTCTTGGCTATTGTAAAATAGTGTTGCTGTGAACATTGGGGTGCAGGTGTCTTTTCGAATTGCGGTTTTCTCAGGGTATATGCCCAGTAGTGGAATTGCTGGATCATATGGTAGTTCTATTTTTAGTTTCTTAAGGAACCCCCATGCTGTCTTCCACAGTGGCTGTATCAATTTACATCCCAACCAACAGTGCATGAGGGCTCCCTTTTCTCCACACCCTCTCCAGCATTTATTGTTTCTAGATTTTTTGATGATGGCCATTCTGACTGTTGTGAGATGATACCTCATTGTAGTTTTAATTTGCATTTCTCTAATAATTAGTGATGTTAAGCATCTTTTCATGTGTTTGTTGGCCATCTGTATGTCTTCTTTGGAAAAATGTCTATTTAGATCTTCCGCCCATGTTTGGATTCATTGTTAAATGCCTACTGTATATTTTATTGGGTCAACTCGGGCCATCTCTATGATTCCTTATAGTCGAAGTGTTGTTGAATCATGATTGCTGTACCATCAACTTGAGGTCAATAAAACAATGAAAGTGTTTCTGTAGTCACTAAGGAATGATGATTTGTGTTAAGCATATTTTCTTGGACTTTGCCTTCAAGGAGATTATACTCAAGTGGGTTGGTCAAGTGGCCAATAAGTAAACAAACTAGTAATTAATTGTAAAATATAAAATCATGTGATGGAAACAGAGGGTTGAGTTAGAGCCTAACATGAAAACAGCCTACATAGGCAGAGTAATCCAGGAAGGCCTCCCTAAGGAGGTGACATTTAGGCTGAGTCCTGCAGAATAAGTAGGAGGCAGCCATGTGAATAGCTAGAGGAACTACAGTTCATGAAAACAAAGAAAAGGACTGGATCAAAGGAAGTTAGAAAAGTAGATGAGGACTATAAGAGGCAGTTTTCTAGGAATCAGATACAGCCTCATAGGCCTAGGGGAAGTTTGTCTTCTTTCCCTAGGGAAACGAGTGAATCCCACACAGTCCTGGAGCATGGAGAGTCAGGCCTGGAGTGGTGTGTTGCCTCTCTGATTCCAAGGCAAATGTGTCAGGTGGAGAGATGGCTTCTGCTTTCATAGGGAATTGAGGATTCTTTCAAATATTAAAGTTATGCCTCTGTGCTAAGTAGGGTGAAATTGTCTAGAGATTTGGTTATCCAGGTTTCCTAAATGGATCTTGTATGGGGAAAAAACCTTCCCATCTTTGCAAAACTAACTTATAAACTGACATAAGCCAATTTGAGCATGCGTATCTATTAAGTGCTTTTTGGTAGCTAATGACAGTCCCCAGTAGTTGGAGAGGGTTGGGAATTAGCTACTCACCTGCAACCTAGCCACTGGGTTATAATGAAAGCACATTTCAGACCAAACCCCGAACCACAGGCAAACATTTAGTAGCGAGCTGAAAACAGACCCTAAAACAAATGTGTGGTGTAAACTCCACAAAATCCCCCCTACCTGTCCTTGTATGTGCTCCGGCCACACCTCCCGTGGAGACCTCACCCCGGGCAGATGAGACAGTTTTCAAGAGGGTGGATAGAGCTAATCTCACAGTGGGCACAGGCAATCCTCCTGACCATCTGCTGGACCCAGAACAGTGTGGGGCTCATGTGTCAAGGCCCATCCCAAATGGAGAAGAAGAGAGTGCCTGCATGATTCTTATAACTACTTCAGGAAAGGGTGGGGAGCTTCTGGAAGATATTTTAGCAAAACCACACATCTTGAAAACCATTAATTGCACCAGTGAGACCCCACCTCTTATACCCATTATACTAAATAATGAGCCCCACTTCTGCCAGTGAAAACCCATTTGGGACCTTCTTTGAGCTCACTAGCAAAACGTCTGGTGTTGATGAGCGCTCAGAAGAAAGATGAGGGAGCCTTGCGGGGACTGTCAGGAATGTGGTCTTTCTGAGTAAATGCTGGGGTTTACTCGCAAGTGTAGATTCCCAGTCAGGACCACTGAACACCCCCTGCCCAGGAGAGTAGCTTAAACCAACCAGCATATACATAGCGCCATGCTCACTCTCCTGCAGGATTTTAGAGTAAATCACATGCATGCAAACAGGCACAGGCTGAAGAGGTCCCGGGAATGGGTGTGGGAGAAAGGAGGCTGGTAACTTGAATAATCTGATTAACCAAGAGTGATCCCACACAGCATATCGGGATTTGCCAATTTCCAAAGAATTAACATCCAATCAACAAAGCTTTTTTACACAAGTTCTAGAGCTGTTCAGTCTTTTAGGGTAGAGGCTGGCACAGACTTTCAGCTTGGCTTGAGAATCTTGGTTGCGTCTCCAGGTTAGCGGTTTTCAGGCTTTTCCGGCAAGATGACCCCTGATTTCAGTGACCTCTGCTAGAAAGCTGTTGTGCTTTAGGGTCTGTTAATTGAAAAAATCAATAACAATGAAATAAGTTGTTATGGATTCAGCAATGCCTTCAACTTGTCTTTTATTAATTGCAGTAGCATTATACACACACATTTGAAAAAGAATGTAGGAAGTTAGATTCAAAAGTAAGGGGAAATCAGAGAGGCAGTACCCCAGGTAGACCCCAGCTATGTTGGAGACTCATGAAATTTCTCTCTCAAGTCAGTTCAATACCAAGAGCCTCTTCCTCCTGCCCCCTCCTCCCCATGCCGGAGTCAATGGCTTTTTCTGCCCCTGAGTCCGGGATAAAATGGGCTGCTTGTATTTACAGTAATATTTACCGAAAACTATGTACATTTCTTAAACACTGGGGTCACACACTTCCTGTGGCAAGATGCTCACACTGAGAGGACCTAAGAACTGTGACCCATGGAGGACTCAGCTGCTCTGCACATCCTGTCTGACGGTCACCAGAATGTCATGTGGAGCTGCATGTATACATGGTCCGTTCAACACAGTGAGAGTCCCTGGAGTCTGGATGCCAACTGCACTCTGGTGAAAATACTCCCTGGGATCCCAGCCAGCCATGACTGTAGGTCATTAGTTAACACGCAGAAAAGTGTGATGCAAACAATAGATAGAAAAGAAGTAATCATCTTGCAGTATAAACGTGTATCACACCAACCCGTTGTACACCTTAAATGTATGCAGTGCTATGTGTCAATTATATATCAATAATGCTGGAAAGAATTTTAATAAAATAAATTTTAAAAATAATAAGAAAAGGGGAGTGTCCCAAGACCCAGTGCCTGAGTACTGTGGATAAGAACCAGTGGCTCTTTGTTTCTTGTGGAAATTTTATCATCTTGATCATCATCGAAAGAATGCTTTCAGCTCCCAAAGGTGCGTGGCCGGGACATGCAGTGTACTCAGAAAGAGTACATTCCTATAATGGGAAATAAAAGCTAAAGCAGTAGGAGCTTGCATCACTCAGCCCCACATCCTGGCTGCAGAACCTTGGGCAGATCACGTGACTGCCCTGAGCCACATCGTGGGATTAAGCATAGTAAGTGCTCAATAAATGGAGGTGATCACATTCGTCCTTAGACTCTGGGTGTAAAATTATTGCAGCAGAGCAGCGACAGCAAACCACAAAGCATTATGCGAAATGAAATTGTTTTGGCTGTGTATGTTTTCATTTGCAGAGCAGATACTCCTGTGGCGCTGTATGTCTGCTGGTGCCAAGTAGCAAATGGGATTTGTTTAGTATCAGGCTCTTCCCTATCAGCCAGACATTTATGTATTTTTTTATGTTGGAAAAGAAATATCATTTGCATAACACTTGAAGAAAGGTAGCTACTTACCCATTCTCCCTTTCTTGTTATTCCTGAGTGAAGGCTAATGGGAATGATAGCATTTTGCTGCGGTGTTTAAATGGAAGGCATTCTAAGGTGTCTAGCCGCTCAGTATAATACAGACATTTAAAAATAGCGTGCGGGTGGGAATCAACCCACCATCAAGATCTTTTTAACCGGTAATTGGTTTCCTATCCATCAATCGTCCATTCCATAAGCTTCTGTCTGTTTCAGAGATGACAGATGTGGAGGAGCCTTGTAGGAACTGGAGGTGGCAGGTCCAAGGGGCCAGCAGATCAGCGGAAAGACCGTGCATTATGAGGGCTATCAGTCCCACTCTCCTTTGGCTCAAAGAAAATGCTCTCCATGGCAACAATGACAGTCAGAAGATGTAAGGAATAGAAATTCCGCCAAGCAGAGAATCCAGCTTTCAATTTTCAGCGATCCCAACTCCTTGTACTCCACTTTTCACAATGGGACAGGTCACTGGCAGTAGTAGGTGGTGCCCGTGAAGATGACTTAACGCTGAGCCTACTGGTGAGTCATGGGCGGGCTTTACTGCCTGGGCCGTAGAACCAGAGTTTCAAAACATAATGACTGTTTTGGGCAGACAAGAGACTTCCCTCGTGGGGAGAGCCACTGCTATTCCACTGCCAAAAAGTTAGGCTCCAAGCACATAGTAACAACTCACCTATTTGATTCAAGTCTAGGCTTTTCAACCTCGGCACTCTTGGCATTTGGGTATCATTCTTTGTCATGGAGACTGTCCTGTGTATTGTAGGATATTTAGCAGCATCCCGGGTCTCTACCCATTAGATGCCAGTAGTACCCCCCTCCCCAGATGTGACAACTAAGAATGCCTCCAGACATTGCCAAATGTCCCCTGGGGGGCAGAATCTCCCCAGCTGAGAACCACTGGTTTGTGTATTGTCTATGGCCTAATAGGGACCAGTATTTTGAAACCCATTTCTTCATGTGTTCATCCGTCCGTTCATTCAGTGAATATTCAGTAAAGCCCCTACTATGTAACAGATGCTGTTCTAAGCACTGGGGATTCATCAGTGAACCAGGTTCATGCTCTAGGGGAGCTGATGTTCTGGAAGGGACACAAGATGTAAACAAACATAAACAAGATAGTTGTGGAGTTTCTCTCATTCAAAACTGATAAATTTCGTGGAACATAATTATCAATGTTGGAAATAAAATTCAGTTATTTAATTCTTAGTGGAAAAATTAATTTGAAGCTAGCCACAATAAAAGGCTCATTTAAAAGAAGGGTAAATGGACCAAAGCCAAATTAGGATATGGACATATTTTAGATTGTGATAAACAAATAAATAGATAAATTTCATTAGTTATTTTTCCTCTAGTTACAAGAAAATCTGCTACGTGTAAAGAAAAATAAACATTATAGCAAGTTTTGATTTAGACTAGTCATGTATTAAGCACCTACTGTATGCATTTATCTTGCTCTGGAGACAAAGCAGTGAGTAAAACAGGCAAAATTCTCTGCCACCCTAAGCTTATATTCTAGTGGGAAAGACAGAAAATAAGATAAATAAGTAAGTAAAATGATCTATGGTATAAACTTCTAAGGAAGAAACCCCACCTCCCTGGGAAGGGGGAAATAATAGGAGGTGAAGGGAGTTACAGTGCCATCTGGGGAGGCCTCACTGAGGCGGGTCATTTGAGCAGAGACCTAAGGGAGGTGAGAGAGCAAGTGTGCGGGTATTTGGGGGAAGAGCATCCATGCAGAGGGAGCAGCAGGCGTGAGAGCCCCAAGGCAGGACAGCCCTCGTGCTGCTGGTGGAGGTGAATGCAGAGAGGCGGCGAGGCCAGGTCATCATGAGGACCTAGCTTTGAGTCGGAGTGAGGCCAGAGCCCTTGAAAGTCCACGCAGAAGGGGCTGCTCTGGTGGATGCGTTGAGAGTTGGCTGGGGTGCGGTTTATAAGCAGGAGGCCATTGCCATACCCAGGAAGAGGCGGGAGGGCCTTGGATGAGCAGGGAGCCTGGAGGTGGTGCAGAGAGGCTGGTCACACTCTCCTTGCTCTCCTCCTCTGATTGGGCTGCTCCTCGGTCACTTCTGAGGGATCCCCTAAGGCTCTGGCTCTAAATGGTGCAGTCCCCAGGCTCAGTCCTCAGACCTCTTCTCTTCAGTAATGACACTCACTTCTTGGTAATCTCATCTCATGTTTATATCTGCAGCCACTTTCTCCCCAGGCTCACAGAGACAGCGGACCACCTCACAGCCTGGACATCCAATAGGCATCTTGACCTTAACTGACTCAACACCCAACCTGCTCCTCCCACCTGTCCTCTGTCTTGGCCAGTGGACATCCTATTCTTCTAACCACTCATTCATTCCTTCTCTCACACCCATTTCTGATCTGCCAGAAAATCCTATTGGCACCACCTTCAAAATATAATCAGAAAAGTGATTAGAAAGGAAGAGTCCCCAGAAATCTCACCATCTCCATTAACAGCCAGTGTAAGCCGCCCACTTATTAACTTTGTGTATATAAAGGAATTGAGAGACATATACCGGGACCCTGACTTCTCACAGCATTTAAGCATTTGGTTATTCTCTTTTTGGGGGCCAGGGTACTTCTGAGTCTTTTATTCCTCTTTTGCAGCCCTCACAATTTCAACCCCAGACATTAATTGGTAGATATAGGGTTACAGTACTTGCATGCACAATTCTCAGCCTCATGTCTTCAAATCCCTGCCAGGAACAAATCGTTACCAGGTAGCCATGGATTCTGGCATCCAGGAGCATGACTTGTCCTTGGGAGCTGCCACAGATTCCAGCAGCAACAGGCTCCTTCAGTGTCATGGAAAGTATTACGAGTGTGGCCAAGGTGTGGAAGCAGAAGGTCATCTCTGCTTTTCCTCCATAAAACATAGTTCTCACCTCTTCACCTCTGGAGCCAAAGTCTTCAGAGACAGGCTGTCTTAGTCCATTAGGCTGCTTTAACAAAAATACCACAGACTGGGTGGCTTAAACAGTGAACATTTATTTCTCATGGCTCTGGAGGCTGGGATGTCCAAGATCAAGACACCAGCAGATCTATTGTCTGGTGAAGGACTGCTTCCCTGTTCATAGCCATCTTCTTGCTGTAACCTCACATGGTGGAAGGGACAAGGGAGCTCTCTGCGTCTCTTTTTATTTATTTAATTTTTTTAAATTTTTACATCTTGGTTGTGCCGTACAGAATGCAGTATCTTAGTTCCCCAACCAGGGATCAAACCTGCGCCCCCTGCATTGGAAGCATGGTGTCTTAACCACTGGACCACCAGGGAAGTTCTGGATCTCTTTTGTAAGGGCACTAATACCATTCATGAGAGCTCCACCCTTATGACCTAATCACCTTCAAAAGGTCCCACCTCTTGATAGCACACCTTGGGGTTAGTATTTCAACATATGAATTTTGGGGGAGTACAAACATTTAATTTATAACAGACTTCCAGAGAAGACAAGAAAATCATAAAGAGCAAAAAAGTTATTTCTTTTTCAAATGTTTTGGAGGAAGAAGGTAAGGGTATATAAGGTAGCAATGTATATCCTGTAATGACTCATCTTTCTGAAGTCTCTGTGATGCCTCTAATAGGGAGAAATTGAAGGGTACCCTACCTTGACCCTTACAGGTGGTACTTTTTAATCTCTCCTATTGCTTGGATTTAGTTCATATTTGATTAGTCAATCTTCAGGCATTTAGTAAAGGCTTACTTCGTGCCAGCCCCTGTGCAGAGTGCTGGAGACCCAGCATCCAACAAGACAGACAGGGTCTCTGGCCTTATTGAGCCTCGATCTAGCCTAAGCTTTCCAAACGGTGGCGCTATTGACATCTGGAGTCAGATAACACTCTGTTTGGGGGGTGGCAAGAGGTGGGAGACTACCCTGTACATTGTAGGATGTTTAGCAGCATCTCTCCCCTCTACCCACGAGATGCCAGCAGCAAACCCTCCTCCCAGTTATGACAAGCAAGAATGTCTCCAGACATTGTCGCCTGGAGTGAGGGGGGTGGGGGCAAAATTGCCCTGAGAACTGCTGGTCTAGCCCAATTGAATCAGAATCCTGTCTCTTTGGAATTCCCCAGGTGATTCTAACAGGGGCCAAGCAGAGCACCACCACTTCAGTCTACAGAATAAGTGCATCTGTATTCGAGTTGGGGGGCTTCTGGTGGAAATGAAGGACATTGATTGCCCTTGGCTTGCTTTCTGCCCTGGGAATGTGTTTTGATGTGTGCTGTGGGTGATACACACATGGTCAAGTGCAGAGAGAAGGGAGCATTCTACAGCCCAGCAGGCTGTTTTTCACTGCTGGATAATTTGTCCAAACTCAAACATTGTTTCCTTTAAGGTCCTAACACAGCTGCTCTGAGTTCTATTGCAGACATTCATCAAGGCCAAACCAAAAGGCTAGCCTTCACACACAGGCTACAGAGCCTATCAAAGGCTTTGTAGAGGTCAGAGCCCCAAATAGGCACTTTCTCAAACCTCTTCGCCCAAGGAACCCCTGTGTATGGCACTTCTTGTTTGTCTATTCCACAAGTTTGAGAACCCTGAGATAATTCCTGTGAAGCATTTCAGTACCTGGCTCAGAGTAGATGCTCATGAAATGGTAGGTATTGCTGTATTAGTATCATTATAATAGTTACATCAATGTATAGCAAGAACAAATGTATATAAATAAAAACATTTAGGTCATAAACTCTTGCATGCATAGTTTAGTTTTAGAGGAGTCACCTGGTGCTAAGCATACTCCCTGTGCCTCCAGGACTGTGAAAATAAACCATGCTTCTAACATCAGGGAAACGCAGGCTTTGTATGTAACAGTTCATGGTGAAATGCAATCTCACAATGAGTTTGCTGTAACTGGTGTCCCGCCAGTCCGTGCTTCTTCCAGGGCGTACATTTGCAGGAGTAACTTGTGCTGCCCTCCCCAGCACAAGTATTTTAATTAATATTGAGTTAATTAATATTTTGCTCCCTGAGATTTAGCATTGACAGATGATTTCTCAGAAGGCCTCCGGGACACCATTGCTATCATACAATACCTGAATCGGGTGAATCTTATGAAATCCATGGAAAGCTGAACGTGGAAACTCCTCATGTGGAGGGAAGTTTTTGAAAAGAGCAGTTGGGAAGCCCTTTAAACTAATTTTAATGATACCAGGAGACTTAAAGCTTTGCTGTAACGATTTGATGATCAAAGGCAAGCCGTCCCAACTGGCATTTATCTGACACTGTGCAGCTGCTTCAGGCTTTTTGATGTCCTCCTGCCGTCAGACAGGCAGGATGGAGGAAAAGCTCAGCTCTGATGGCAGGGACTCCCCCCCCCCCCCCCCCAGCCCAAGGGGGGGCTTAGTAAGAGAATCAGTGCTCATGATGCTGATTTTCTATTTCCTTAGTAGGCTCACAAGGTATGGGAGCTCATAAGGGGGTTAAAATGTCATGTATTCTTATATCCAGGGGAATGACAATGGCCTGAGACCCGGGGACCCTCTTGCCATCCCTGCCATTTCAGCAGAAAAATTGATTTCCAATATTCTCCTGGCCACACTATTTCAAGGTTCTCAGTAAATAAAATAGTGAGAGGCCCTGGGATGAGGTGGGGTGGGGAGGTCTCCTGTCCAGTGATTGAAGGAAACAAGTGAAGAGCTTGTTGAAAACTACACCAACATTATATAATAATATGTGCTGGTATTTGGTTGATATTTGCTATATTTATTATCTGGAACTTTATACATACATATATAATATACATATACAGACATATATATAATATACATTTACTTACATAGTCACGTATTCACGTATAATCATCATGACCCCTCTGGGTTATAGGTAGAAGGTAGTTTCTATTTGCCCCATTAAACTGGGGGGTTAAGTAGCTTGCCTAATATCTCAACACTCTCCTTCACTAAGTGATACTGTCATTGTTTCCCTTCATTAAAGAAAAGAGAACAATCCCACTGTTTATCACCACCTTTGTACGCTGAGCATGGCATTAGGTCCTTTACATATATTATCTCGCTGAAAGCTCTCAAGAACCCTATGAGATGGGCAGGAAGTGTTTCTGTTTTATGCATATGGGAACAGCAGCAGATAATCTTGAATAATACACCCAAGGTCACCCAGCTGGTGAGCAACAGAACTGGGATGTGACCCAGGTCTGTGGACTTGAGAACCTCTGCTTGGTGCAATCTTTGTGCTTCCAGGATAAGTTAAGTCCTAGGCTGGGAGCTCTTCGAGGTCAAAGACCGTCTAACTCATCTCTGTCTCCCCAGAACCTCGTACTGGGCCTGGTACAGAACAGGCTCTAATTAGAGCTGAAGAATGAAAGAAGGGAGGGGAGGTGAGAGAAAGAGAAGGAGGCCCCAAGAGGAGGAGGAGGGAAGGAAGAAGAGAAGGAGGGAGAGGAAAGGGAGGGAAGGAAGTGGTTCTGTTTCAGAGGCATCTCCTTATCTCCACAAATAGAATAGGAGTCTCTGTTGATATATAAGCCATATCATTGGGTTCTCCACCATCACTACTGTTTTTTTGGAAAATAGAGTCTTGGCAGGAAACAGATGGTGCAGTCAAATGGGATCATTGAGGAGATTTTAATTTAGGGTCTATTTACAAAGGTAAGATCAGGTTTAAGGGAGACCAGTAAGAGCCAGGGAAGCACTCTGGGCTGAGGGAGTGCTCTTATGACTAGGGGTCAGGCAGTGGTTCTTAGAAACCAGAGAACGAGTTGTGCTGGGACTGGTGGGAGCTGTGGGCCCTGGTGGCGGAGGCAGCTGCTGCCCAGCTGTTACAAAGGGCAGCGGGGGGACTAACGTACCCCACTCCTTCCTTCTCACCTTTCGGTCCCCTGCCAGTGCCCCCATCCTAATCATGGCCAGCACAGTAAGAAGCTGGAAGGCAAGGGCATACTTGATCCAGAAATTCAGCCTCCCAGGGAAAGATGAGAGTGGGTTTGGAGAGGCAACAAGAATATCTCAGACAGAGTTAGGAGAGGGATATGTAAGATATCCAACAGCCTGAACAGCACTGACCAATCAGAGCAGCACCAGCCATAATGAGACTTCGCAGGACTTAAGTCTTACACTGGTGCCCCCTGAAGGTGAGTCCTTGGAAAAAGTATGCTCATGCCTCCAGGGCAATTCACATGACTGTGCACACAGTTGCTCTGCCTTGGTCACCTATAGGAATTGCTGTGGCCTCAGCTGTGGCTTAGACAGGGCAGAGCCAAGTTCCCACTGGCCACAGACTGTGACCATATGGCTCAGACATGGGGGCTCAAAAAACGGATAGTGAAAGACCAATGTCTGACACCTTTTCAAACTTGTGAAAGTTCCAGAGCTTTGGAGAAACGCTCCCATCACACTCACTCCCCAAACACGTGACAGTTTTCCAAACTATTTTGACAGATAAAATTGCAGATAATTAGCCTGGCTCTGCCAACTTGAAATTACTGGAGATAATTTCCATGGCTGTGTACTTGAGTTTCTGGAAGATAATTTAAAATGGAGAAACGGGCCAGTGTTGTCCTCATCTTACCCCTTCGACACATCATTATAAGTGTAGAAGAAAACTTTGGGTTGGTCATAAACATCTATGATAAATGCGGGGAAATATGCCACTCGATTAAAGCTGTACAGCCTGGGTCTGTTTATAGCAGTAAGATTGAAAAAGTGCTGTCACCTAAATGTCTTTCCACTTATGTCAGCCATCTTTCTAGACAGATTCCATTTTCTCTGCTCTATGAGTCTTTTTTACTTAGGACAAGATTGGCATCTAAAAAATAAAGTAAGATATATAGAAAGTTCCATCTCTGTTCCTATATACTCCTCCTTCAGTGATTTCAGTGACATTGGATTTTGAAGGTTTACTTCTCCCTCTTTTCAAGAGCCTAGAGTCAGTGTGCCTCTGTAAGACTTACATGGATAGATTTCAGTAATGGCCCCACTTCAGTTCTCCCTGTATCTGGACCCTTTATCATGTGACATTATGAGAGGAACTCCCATGAAGTTGGAGTATATTTTCTCTCCCCGTGTGCCTTAGTCAGCTTGGGCTGCCATAGCAAAATACCATAGAGTGGGTGGCTTAAACAACAGAAATGTATTTCTCACAGTACTGAAGGCTAAAAGTCCAAGATCAGGGTGCCTGCTTGGTTGGGTTCTGAAGAGACCTCTCTTCTTGATTTGCAGATACCACCTTCTTGGGTCCTCACGTGGCAGAGAGAGAGAGAGAGCTCAGGTCTCTTCCTCTTCTTATAGGGACATTAATCCCATCGTGGGGTGCCTACCCTCATGACCTCATCTAAACCTAATTGCCCTACCTCCCAACATAGTCACACTGGGGGTTAGGACTTCAACATGTGAATTTGCCAGGGACACAAACCTTCACTCCATGACATCATGTGACTCACGTTGACCAGTAGAAGAAGGCAGAATAACAGTGTGCCAGTTCTGAGACTAGGCTTCAAAAGTCCTTATGTGACTCCTCTTGCTCTCTTGCATCACTGGAAGAGGATAAGAGACTTATGGAGCTAAACTGCCCCAGCTGAGGTGGCCCAGCCATTTCCAGCCTAGGACAAAGCTTGTAGGTGAGCTGTAGCTGCACAAATGAGCCTAGCCAAGATAAACAAAGCCCAGCTTACACCAGCTGACTCCCTAACCTACCTACAAATTCATGAGTTATAGTAATAAATGATTGTGGTTTTATGCTGCTGAGTATTGGAATGTTTTGTTATGCAGCAATAGCTAACTGATACAGCTTAGTTACTGGATAGTCATTATGATTTATACTATTCCTAGAAAGGAAGTTGAGTGGAGTGTTTAAAAGCATGGAGTATATCCAGACTTCTTGAATTTTATTCCTGCCTCTGCTACTTACTATTTGTGTGACCTTAGGCAAGAAACCTCAATTTCCTCATCTATAAAATGGATATAATAACAGTATCATACAGGGCAATTATGTGTATTAAATAGGTTAATGCATATAAAGTACTTCAAACAGTGCCTGATACAGAGGAAGTACTGAAGAAGTGTTTGCTGTTATTCCTTCCAAAGCGCTTGAGACTTGGAGAAAGCAGGCTGGAGGTGAGGTTGGTTAATGCCCAGGTGGCATTAACTCCACTGTTAAATAAAAGTGATGTTCCATCTTAGCATGAGATGAGCTCACTTTTCTAAAAATAGGAAATGCAATCAAGATTGCTTTAGAATTCTGAGAGGACTATTTTTTTTTTTATCTTCTCTGAGAAATAGGCATTAACATTTTGATGGCATTACTCCTTCTCCCCATGTAGAAGTGATGGGGAAGAGAGAAGCCATCAACCAAGTGACTCTACTGTGGACAGTCACCTGAAGGGTACAGACCCCTTTTTGTTTCCTCCCTCTTCTCCCCACATCTAGGCCTTGGTGTTCTTATACTTTTGCAACCAGATAACCCAGGAATTTCATCTCTTCCAAAGTCTTGGGACTGCCACCACCACCACCACCACAGATGCCCGGAATCTCATTGTGTCCTTCCCCACACAGAGCACTTGCTACCTCTGGACAAGGATTTTTATATAGCTGGTAATTTGTTAATAAATGACCTCTCCTAGGTAACCTTTCTGCTGCTAACCAAATATGTTTCTTAAATAATATTTCATCATGGAATAGTGAATTTAATGATAGGAAACCCAAACACCCTCATAGTCATTGGTAAAGATAATTTAAGGACAAATAGGCATTCAGCACTCCCATGACAACACACACGTGGCCACCCATTAGGACCAATCCTGGGCATTGAGATGGATTCATGACTCACCAGTGGGAGGCATTTGAGGGCAGTCACATGACTATCTCAAAGCCATCAGGAATGACCTACCTGCCCCTATTTTTGCCACCTGAGAATCTTTGCATGTGCTGTTCTCTCCAGTCAATACTGATTCCCCCTCCCTCATCCTCTGCCCTGCAATCGTAAACCTGACCTATTCTTCAAGGCTACCTTGTTCCATATCACCTCTGGTAGAAGGGCTTCCCTGAGGCTCTGTTTGTCAGTTACCTCTTCCTCCTCTGGATTCCTCATAGCCCTTTATGAATGAATTGCTCCAATACCATACCAGGCTGTGAGCTCCTTGAGGACAGTAGCCATGTCATATTCATCTCATCATCTCTCACATAACTTAGTAGACTTACATAACAAGTGCTCAGTAAATAGCTGTTCAATTAAAAAAGAAAAGAATGAGTGATTTCACAGTCATTTCATCCATTTGGTGGATGACACCTGCACTCCTTCCCAAATATGTGATAATCCCCCAAACCCAGGCCTCTGGTAAGCTCCCCTGGCTTCCAGGTGTACTGAACAATTTCTTCTGTGCTCCTTGGGGTATGTGGGAGAGGGACAAAGTGTTTGGGGAATGCTTTCACTCACAAGTCTTTCTTTGATGCCAGCTCTGGCAGTATTTGTCCTAAAAGAATCACAGAGGAGGAAATATAAGCATATTTAATAGCAATGTGAAAATAACTTGGCCAAGAGAAGTCCCATTGTCAGTGAATTTAAAGCTTGTCAAGCCAGGCTTTCAGTGTTGTGCTCCTTGTATTTTAAGCTCTTGTAAATCATAAAGTCATAGAGCTAAACAGACAATTAGAAATCATCTTGTCTAGTCCACCCATTAAAATATGCATTCCTTGGGAGATGCTTTCTCTCAGAGTCCATGCATTGTACAGATGCACGTAGCCCAAGGACACAGAACCAGTAGTAGGGCTGGGACTGAAATCCAGCTCTCCAGCTTCTTAACCAGTATTCATTCACCTCCCCACACTCAGCTGGTATGGCAGGGAGGGAATGGGTCACTTTGTCCAAGCTACGCCACTGACTGTAACAGGTACTGTAATTACTTGTGTACAGAGTAATAAACCTCTGTATAAGTATGTAATGCAGAAGCTTTATTCGGCCCATTAATCCCCAAAAACACCCATAAATGTTTTTGCCTAGCTGTGCTCTCCCAGGCCTGGCCCTTGCTGCACTGCCCATCACTTTAGAGCCTAAGTAATGGCATTTCTTGCATAAGAGCAAGGCTCTGCCAGATGTGGCTAGATCATAAGAATTAGCATCAGAAACAGATTAAAAATAAAAACTTTTTTTTTCTCATGGTATTCCTATTTGCCTGGTGTGTGTGTGTGTGTGTGTGTGTGTGTGTGTCTGTATTTGGGATGTGGAGCACGAGGAATAATGTTATATAGACATTCATTTAACAAATGCACGCTGAACATCTAAGAGAAAGGCCTGTGCTAGGCACTTTGAGAGGGATGGGGATGTGTCCCAAAAAATGGGGCATAACTCTAGAGCCTGCAAGCTACAACTACTGAGCCCACATGCCACAACTACTGAAGCCCGCACGCCTAGAGCCTGTGCTCCGCAACAAGAGAAGCCACCGCAATGAGAAGCCCAAGCACCACAATGAAGAGGAACAACTAGAGAAAGCCCGCACACAGAAACGAAAACTCAATGCAGCCAAAAATAAATAAATGTTTTAAAAAATGGAGAATAAATGCTGCAAGCATGAAAGAAACAAATTGGTCTGAGGCTGCCAGGGAGAGAGCGAGTGCAATGGATTTCCTAAGAGGGTAAGGGGTGGGTGGTGGAGAGGGAAGAATTCAAATAAGGCTTCAGAGAGGTGATGACATTTGAATGAAATCTGGAAACTTAGGAATTTTTCAAATCAGGAAAGAGAATTCCTAGTAGAGAGGATAACCCTGAGCCCAGAAGGTGATAAAGAGTTTTACCAAAGCTTGAAAAAGAAGATAATACTTTTCTTATACAAATTGTTCAGAAGAAGCACAAGAGTAAAGAAGACCAACTTTATGAGGCTTCCAGTGTAAGAAAGTATAATTATAGGTCAGTCTGACTTATAGAACACAGATGGAAAAATCCTAAATAAGGTATCAGCAAATTTAATCCAGAAGATTATTACAATAAATACATTGTGACTAATGAATTTTACACTAAGAATGCAAGGATGGTATGAAGGCTTAAAATCTATCAGTGTAACTCAACACATTAACCAATTAAAGGAAAAATAACATGATTAATTCAGTAGATGTGGAATAGTGATCCACATCCAGATGTGGAATAGTGATCCAAGTATGTGGAATAGTTGATATATTTCAACACATTTATAACTGTTTAAAAAATAGGAAACATTTTACCAAACTGAAAATAGATAAAAATTTCCTTAGCCTGATAAAATAGCTGCCAAAACTTGGAAACAAATATCATTTTTGACAGTGAATTGTAGAAGCATTCCCAGTAAAGCTCAGAACAAGGCAAGGACTCCTGCTTTCACATTTATTATTCAACATTATATTTGAAGTTTTTGCCAATACAGTACAACAAGAAAAAGATTTAAAAAGCATAAGAATTGAAAAGGCAAACACAATATTTTCATTTGCAGAAGTTATAACTGTCTATGTACAAAAAATAAGAAGATTTATGCATAAAATTTTAGAACTAGAATTTAAAAAGGTTGTTGGATACAAGGTCCATGTCTTTAAAGAAATGAATAGCTTTCTTATAAACCATAAAACGTATTAGAAAATATAATTTCAAAAATAGCCTGTTTATAATATCAACAAATTTATGACAGTGTTTTTTTAAAGATATTTATTGAGATGCTTAAGCACCTACAGTACATTTTTTTAAATATTTATTTATTTATTATTTATTTATTTTGTCTGCTCTGGGTCTTAGTTATGGCACATGGGATCTTCATTGTGGCATGCAGGATCTTATAGTTGCAGCATGTGGACTCTTAGTTGCAGCAAGCATGCAGGATCTAGTTCCCTGACCAGGAATCCAACCCAGGCCCCCTGCATTGGGAGCACAGAGTCCTACCCACTGGACCACCAGGGTAGTCCCTGAGACAGTATTAATAATTGTTATTACTGAGTTCTTTCCAGTGTTCTAAGGATTTACATCTTCGATCTTTACTCTCTTAACAATTCTATGATCTATTCTAACTATGAATAAATCTAACAAAAGACTTAGAAGAACTTTACAGACAAAATTTAAAAATGTTATTAAAGTACATAAAGGACTCAAATAAATGGAATGCATATAATATTGTTTGATGAGAGAATCAACATATAAAATCATAAATATCAATTTTCCCCAAATTAAATCATAAATTCAATACACTTCAATCAAAGTCCTAACAGAATTTTTGGGGGAACAAAAGTTGACAAACCAATTCTAAAATTCCTAGAAAAGAGTAAACATCTAAGAATAGCCAAAAATTTCTGAAAAAGACCAACAAGAAAGGACCTGCTCTATCAGTTACCAGGACTAATGCTATCATAATGAAAACAGTGTGAGAGTAATACAGAAACAGATTAATAGATTAATGGAAGAGAATAAAGATCTCACAGATTGACACAAACATATATATAAATGTAATACATGATAGAATTGACATTGCAGACTAGTAGGGAAAATATGATCCATTAAATACTTTTACAAATGATGCTGAGAATTAACTTTCCATCTGAACAAAAAAGTGAAACTATATCCCTACCTCACCCCATAGACGAAAGAAAACCCAGATGGATCAAAGACCCAGATGCAAAAGATAAATCTTTAAATCTATTAGAAGAAAATGGAACAAAATATATTTAAGTCTTCAGGCAAGGGAAGGAGTTCTTAGTAAAGACCCCTCATCCACCACCACCCCCAAAAAATCAGCAATTGAAACATTAATAAATTTTGTTCATTCCAAATACAAGCTCTTTGTGAGCAAAGTTAAAAAACAGTCTACACACTGGCAATAGATATTTGCAATCTATAACTAAATTAGTATCTGGAATATATAAACAATTTTCAAGTCATCAATAAGAAAAAGACTAACAACCAAGAGAAAAAGAAAAAAAAAAAAACAGAACAGAAAAGGAATGTGAATTGGCCAAGCCAGCATACACAGAAGGCAAGGCTCAACCTCTCTGGCAGTATGGGAGCCGCAACAAGGTATCATTTCACAGCCACCCATTGAGGAAAATTTTAAATCTGATAATATCAAGAATATGTGAGGGATGGGGAAACAGGAACTTGCATACACTGATGTTGGAAGAGTATGCTGGAACAACTTTCTTGATGGGCAGTTTGTCAGGATCTAGTTAATATCTAGCTAAACTGAAAAAAAAGGGCTAAAGAGGCATCCATGAAGATGTTCACTGCAGTATTGTTTACTCTGGGAAGGAAAATAAAAACATAGAAACAATTTAAATGTCTATAAATAGGAGAGAAACAATGGGCTCTATTCATAAGATGATTACTTAACACAGTTAAAGGAATGAATCAAAAGTTCTCAAAAACATGAGTGACCAATAACAACAAACACCCCAAACTATGGAATGAAACACATATACGCAAATGAAAAACGTATACTGTCACTGACGGGTACGTATGTAAAAGAATAAGGAAAGTTGACGTGAAGGACACTCAGTAAATTCCTATAGAAGAAATCAGGTTTCACTGTTCTATCTGGTGTCTGACATTTTGTCACATTATTGTAAAGATGAGCGAGGAAGAAAGAGCAAACGCTCAGCCTCCCTGCTGGGAGAGCGGCTTTTTTTATACGCTTTTGTGCATTCTTTATGTTTTCTACATTGCATTAAGGTAGCTAAGAAACATTTTCATCTTTATGCATGGTCGTGATGGGGGGCAGTGTATGTGAATAGACTCACCTCTTTGAGAAACCTTCTGAATCACATAATCGAAATGCTTTCAAACTTAGGACTTTGCATACTGCTTCTCAGAACAGATCCAGGCTGTGTGTTGTCATAACAACAAGCACAATGATTTGAAATGCAGATTCTTCCTCTTTTACACTGATGGAAACCAGTGAGGAATGCAGGATACTTTGTATTGGATATGAGCTGGTTAAAGTCCAAATGTGATGTTAGAAATTGGTTGTATGCCCAGCAGAGAAGAAAGTGTATGATTTGTGAAGCATCTAAACTAAGAATCATATAGGTTTTCAGGAAAGCCTGTCCATTCAGATTATAAAGTCTTGACACTTAAAATTCTCTTTGAATCTTAGGAGTCCTATAAGACTAGTTTTGTGCTGTGTTGGAGAGGCAGTAGGGTAGAATGGATAAGCATTCTGGCTCTGGAATCCAGCAGACCTGCTTCACTACTTCCTAGCCATGTGGCACTTGGCCAAATTATTAACTCTGTTAGTCAGGTTCTCCAGAGACACAGAACCAATGAGATGTATGTATATATCCACAGAAAGTGATTTATTACAAGGAACTGGCTCATGTGATGATGGAGACTGGCAAATCCCAACATCTGCAGAGTGAGTGGGTAAGCTGGAGACCCAGGAAGAGCTGATGTTTCAGTTCAAAGGCAGTTAGACAAGAGGAATTTTCTGTTACTCAGGGGGAGGGTCTGCCTTTTTGTTCTATTCAGGCCTTCAACTGATCAGCTAAGGCCCAACTACATTAGGGTTGGCATTCTGCTTTATTCAGTCTACTGATTCAAATATTAGTCTCATGCAAAAATGCCCTCGTAGAAACACACAAAATAATGTTTGACCAAATGTTTTGGGCATCCCATGGCTCAGTCCAGTTGACACATACAATTAAGCATCGCACTTACCTTTTCTGAGTCCTGGTTGCCTCATGTGTAAAAGGCTACTAATATTAGTAAATAGCTCATAGAGTTGAAGTGAGGAGTAAATAAGTTGTTGTCTATGAAGGGCAAGCAGAGGAGCTGGGACTTAGTAGATGCTCAATAAATATTTACCAAATGAGTTAGTACATTGAACTCAGAGTGGAATCCATTCTGAATTTTGTGTTTCTCACTGTCTTGCCTTTTTTATACAGCTTTACTAGTCATGTATGAGTGTCCAAAGAATAGATCGCTTAGATTTGCTTCTTTTTGTGCTTCAGAGACTTGTTTTGCTCACTCAGTATATTAGCAACCTTCACCCATGTCATTGCATGTAGCTGTAGGTATTCAGGTACTACTGAGAGTATCCATCCTGTTGATGGATTTGTGGGTCTTTCCTAGCTTTTCCCATTATGAACAATGCTCCTGTGAACATTTTTGTCTATAGGAAGTGAGACCTGCATCTAAGATCTTCTTTAGGATGTGCTCCTAGGAGAGGAATTGCCGAGTCATAGATAGTCAAGTGTTCCATTTTACAAGATCAGGCTAAATTGTTCCCCAAAGTGGTCTGTTTGCCCTTGTTGAATGAGGAAATCGTGATCAGATATTCTCCTGCTGGTCATTAAAACTGGTGCTTATAAAGACTATCTAAGAATGGACAAAAACAGCTTATGAAAATAAGTGGGGGCAAAAAAAGAACTACAAAGTTAAATGTGATCACAGCTCCATAGAAAAGAGGCAATATAGTATCAGAGTTGCAAGAAGAGGCTTGAACGGGGTCTGGAATCAGACAGACCTGGGGTCAAACTTTCACTTGCCCACTGCCTGCCTGAGACCTGGAGCCAGTTTCTTGACCTCTCTATGCCCTTGTGATCACATTTAAAAATTGGAGTAAGAAATCACACCTACTTCAGAGCACTGTATACACTGAACTCATGCATATAGTAAGTACTCAGTAATGATGGCCAAAAAAAAAAGCCAAACATAATTCTAAACACCAGACAAATATGCACTAGAATGATTACTGAGGCTTATGGTAGGTCTTAAATTATGAGTGGTTTCTTTCTTCTGTATTTAGAGCTCCTGGAAAGTGATTATATTGCTTTCAAAATAGGGAAATTAATTTGTTTTTTTAAAGATTCCATTATTTGCTACTTCATGTGGATTCCCTGTGCTACTTTTATTTACTCATACCTCTTAGCTCAATGCATCGCCTCCATGGGGAGCTGGGACACAGATTCGTCAGATTTCAGTTAATGCAGGCAGGTACCTGGTTCCTGAGAGCCTGTATCTAGGGCCAAGGCTTGCACAAAGTGAGAATAATCTCCACTGGAGACCTATCAAGGAGAGAAATCTAATGGATTGATTATAATTAAAAGTTGTATGCAAATTCCTTTTGCTGGGCCCTAAATTTTTTTCTTGGGCCTGGATTTTCTGAGTATTAGAATTTGGGCAGGGGAACGAGGAAAGAGTTTAAGCACACAGGCCATGGGGATGTACCTTTCCTAGCTCTGTAGAACATGATGGCCCTATTGAGAGTGTGCTCTGGGCATGGGTGGAGTCTCTTGAGAGCCTGCAGCTTTGGTACATTCCTTTATTCACCCAGTAGGTGTTTATTGGAAATTTACTATGTGTTGGACATTATTGTAGATGCTGGAGATAGAGAGTGGGACGAATCAAATAAGATTCCTTCATCATCTATTCTAGGAGGCATGATGACCATGAACAAGTAAATAAATAAGGCAGTTAGAGATCCTGATCACTTCCATGAAGGAAGTGCAGAGGGTGTGATGGAGGATAATGGAAATTGTTTATGGAGATGAGATCAGGAAGGACCTTACAGAGGAGATGACATTTAAGCTGAGATCAGAAGGATGTAGAAGAGCCAGTCATGGGAAAACATTTCAGGCAGAGGGGATTTTTTTTAATGCAGAGCATTGATTCAAGGAAGATCACAATGCGTACTAAGAACCGTCAGAAAGACTAGCATGGCTAGGGCATAGTGATGGAGGAAGCAACTCTCCCACACAAACACTTAGAAATGCTTCACATATATAGCAAGCATCATTTTAAATGTATAGATAAGCTCCTAAGAAAGTAAAAGTGTTTCAAGGGACCAAAAACAAAAAAGGAAATGAAAAGCTATCTTGATGACACAGGTGTTAGAGTTTTTAATGCCTAGAAAGGTACAGAGATTGAGGTCTTGGACTCAAGAGAAGTGGGTCATGGGAAAGGAGAGTCTCCCTATGAAGCTAGGACTCTGAGAGGGTAACATCCCCTGCTCCATGAAAAGGTAGATGGAGGGAAACCACCTGTACACCCAGGTAGATATCGACAGAGCTTGTGTTACTTGGTGTAGGTCCTGTTAAAAGAAAATAATTCTCTGAAAATCAAGAACTTGCCATCACAAAGGTTTGGGGTTCAAATTTATACTACCCACATCTCCCCAGAATCCCCAAGTTGAGTAGGAACTCAAACACCAGTACCAAACAGGAATACCCATGGAGAATCTAGAAGAAGCAGACACAAAACTTCCAGAGAAAGACATACCTTCAATCCAGCACACACAAAATTCCCACAGGTCAGATAAAGGCCTGCTGAGAATGAGCTCTCAATCACAAATCACAAATGCACAAGGAAAATTTTCACCATGTACAAGAGTCAGAGAGTACAATAAACTGTAGGCTATATACTCTTCCCTAGGAACTCCAGTTTAAAAAGCTAACTAAAAAGCTATCTAGTGTACTTAAAATGAGTAAAGTCATAAAAAGGCCATTAAATATAAAATGTGACAGACATTCTAAAGATACAAAAGAGCAGATTTTTTAAATAGCTTAATAGAATTTCTAGATTTAAAATAATAAGTAAATAAAAATTTTCAGATGATGGATTAGTCAAATATGAAAAGAAAATAAACTAAAAGATGTGAGGAAGCTACTCAGAATATATTGCACAGAGTTAAAAGGTGAAAGGCATGAAAGAAATGTTAAATGAAAGAGAAGATTAAATGAAAGGGTCCAATTTACTTTTAATAAGAGTCCCAGAATGTGAGAATAGAGAGAACTGGGAAAAGACAATATTCAAAGTTATTATGACTGACAATTTTCAGAATTTAAATGATAGACATGTATAGTAAGCTGAATAATGGCCACCCAAAGATATCAAGTTCTAATCCCTGGAACCCTTAATTGTTACCTTATACAAAAAAGGGTCTTTGCAGGTATGATTAAGTTAAGGATCTTGAGATGGAAATGTTAGTCTGGATTACATTAATCACATGTGTGATTAATAAAATAAAATAAATAAAATCACATGTGTCCTTTTAATAAGGGGGCAGAAGGAAGTGTCATACAGGCACACACAGAGAAGGCAATGCGAGGATAGAACGGAGAGAGATTCAAAGATGCTGGCCTTGAAGATGGAGTGGAATAGCCAATAACTGAGGAATGCCAGCAGCCAGAGACTGCTGGAAGAGACAAGGAACAGACTGGCCCCCAGAGCCTCTGGAGGGAGCATGGCCTTGCCAAGATTTGGATTTTGGCCCAGGACACTGTTTTTTTTACTTCTGGCCTCAAGAACTAGAAAGAATAAATTTAGGTCATTTTAAGTCACCAAGTTTGTAGTAATGTGGGTCAGCAACCCTACAAAACAATGCAACATGTAGGTATAGATTGAGAATGTACAGCAAGTTACAGGAAGGATAATCAAAAATAAATCTATAACTAGACACACAATAGTGAAACTGGAGAATCCTAAATACCAAATACAGAGAAAAGACTTTGAAAGCACCCAGAGAGAAAAGTACAGGGGAGCAATGACAAGAGAGACAGTATATTTTTCTAAGTGTTAATATAATCCAGAAGACAATGGAATGTTATCTTTAAATTGCCTACAAAGACAAATTATCATTCAAAAGTGAGGGTGAAATAAAGACATTTTCAGGCAAGCAAGGCTGAGTTTACCACTAATAGAATCTTACCGAAAGAATTGCTAAGAGGTGAACTTCAGAAAGAATGGTGGTAAACCCAGAAAGACATAGTGAGACGCAAAAAGTACACTAAGCAATGAAATTGGAAAATATTTGATAAAATATAAACAAGCATCAAATGTATAAAACAGCAACAACAATAATAACACTATGATTTAGAGACTATGAAACGGAAGGTGAAATTATAATACCAAACAGTCATAATATGTTAGATATAAGGGAAGTGTTTGAGTGAGTTTAAAAGTTCTAAAGTCACTGCATTGTTCGGGAGTAAAGGAGGGATACTGATTGGGTTCAGATTTTATTAAGAAAAATATACATACAATAAAGAAGTTTAACCAACACAAGAGGTAATAGGAAAGAGGTGGAAAGGGTACAATGAAAACACACAAAAAGCAGCAAGTGCAAAATAAATCTCTGTAGCAGTAAATAAATCTAACTTTATCAAGAATCACAAAAGGTATAAAGAGCTATCTTTGGTGAATAAACAAAATCTATATGCTCTATGTTTTTATAAGGAAACACCTAAAAGAACCCAAATACCTTAAAAATTGGAAAGAAAAAAATCCAAAATTTTCATTATTTAAAGACAAAATTATCTACATAGAAAACTCAAAGAATTTACATACCAGCTAATAAAACTAAGTCGAGAATTTGACACTTTTGCTGAGAACAAGCTCAAATATACAAAAATCAATTCTATATGTCAACCACAACAATTAGAAAATATAGTTTTAAAAAGATATCATATACACTAGCAATAAAAACTTAAAGATACCTAGGAATAAACCTTTATGGAGAAATTTCTAACTTTATTGAAAGACAGAAAAGAAGACCTAGAGAAATGGAGGAATAGGAATGGAAGTGACAGGCCATGTTCATTAGTGAAAGAATCAATATTATAAAATGGAAATTCTCCCAAATCGGTGTATAAAGTTAATATAATTCTAATCATGACCCCAACAGAATTTTCCATGGAAATTATATAAGGAAAATCAAAGAGGCAAATAATTTTTAGAAAGAACAATATGGGGAAGGGGCTTTGCTTCCTAGGTATCAAGACAATATAAAGTTGTAGTAATAAAGACAGTATGATATTGACTCAGAGATAGATCAATGGAATGAAAGAGAGTGCTCAGATTTAATCCCATATGTGTACGAGAACTTAATCTATAATATGTGTGGTGTTATAAATCAGTGAGAAAAAGGATGAACTGACAATAAGTGGTACTGGGATTGCCATTCCTCCATATGGAAAAAAAATCATTAGATTTTTACGTCAATTCACAAAAATCAATCCCATGTGGATAAAACCTAAATAAAAAAGCCAAAGCTTTAACACATTTAAGGGAAAATATCTTTATGACTTCTTGGTAGATAATTTCTTTAAACTATACAGATTGATTAAGAAAATATGGGGAATTCCCTGGTTGTCCAGTGGTTAGGACTCCATGCTTTCACTGACGAGGGCATGGGTTCAGTCTCTGGTCGGGGAACTAAGAACCTGAAAGCCATGCAGCTCGACCAAAACAAAAAAGAAAGAAAGAAAGAAAATATGATAAATCTGACTATATATATATATAAAACAAAGTCACTGCAAACAAAATAAAAACACAAAAGTTAGCATCCAGCATATATCAAGGATACCTACAATTCAGTGAGAACAAGACAGCCCAATAGTATAAAGATGAAGGGTATGAATAGAAAATTCGAAAAAGGCAAAGCATATTAAAAAGCATGTTCAACCTCACTAGTAATCAGGGAAATGCCAAGGAAAGCAGGGAGATCTTTTCCACCCCTATCAGTCCTGGCAGGCACTACTGCCTAGATGCTACAGGAGGGGCAGAAAGCCATGGCAAAGAAATGTCCAAGGCTCATGACATGTTTTAGACTAGATGGGCAAGAATTATAAGGACCACATCAAGAGTTGGAGAGGATGCAGAGAAATAGGAATCTTTCTATCCTGTCCATGGAAGAGCAAATTAGTTCAATTTAGACAGGAATTTGGCAATCTTTAGTAACACTGGAGGATTCAACATTTCCATTTCTAGGAATATACCCAAAAAATACTCGCATGTGTTCATAAGGAAAACTGGTAAAGCCAAAGAGTACTGACTACAGCACTGTTTGTAATAGAAAAAAAAGACCTTTTTGTTGTGGTTGGGAAGAGGGGAAGTCTATAATCCCTTTAGTAGAAAACTAATGAATGTTGTAGTATATTTGTACAATGTAATATTATACAACAGTTAAAATGATTGAACCAGGGCTGCATGCACCAACAAGGATACAACTTCAAGGATAATGAAGGGGAAAAAATTCAGAATGATTTATGATTTATCAACATGATGCCAATTGTTTTACATTGAAAAAATGTAAAACAATCTTATATACAATACTACACCTGTGTGCATAGGATATATACATATGGAGCAAAAGTAGAAAAACAAGCATGTCAACGATGAGCATCAATCCCTCTGGGAGGACTGAAGTAGAATGAGATCAAGAAGGAACACGCAGGGAGCTTCAATTTTATCTATAAAAGTTTAATGCTGTTAAATGAGTAAGTAACTAAAGCAATCAGACAACGTGTTGAGATGGTGGATACACATTATTCTCTTTATTTTTCCTGTATGCATGGGATACTTTTATAATAAAATACTTTTAATTGATTTTAAAAATGATTTGACTTTTAAAAGTTGAAGTAGGAAAACCAGAGGCTGGTTTTAATTCAGACAATAGGGAGATAACACTCATAGGACCTGGGGGCAAATAGAAGATAGAGAAATGGATAGAACCAAGATATGTTTTGGAGGTAAAATTGATGGTCTTGGGTAAATTTGCTGTCTCAGAAATAGGAGGTATAACGGACACAGTCACTGCCCTGTCCATGTTCTGTTGACCTGCCTGGGTGCTCCTGTTGACTCCCAACTGCTAGTGTCTGCATCTCTGTGCAGCGGGCTCTCTCCACACCCATCTCCAACTGTCAAAAGCTGCACTGCCCCCACGTGGTGCTAAGGAATGCAGCCATCAACCAATGGTCCTCAGAAGTTGGAGTGTAAACACCCCAGCTCCCACACCTCTCAGCTGGGGTAATTCTGAGGCTTCTGCTTCACACCATTTCCCAAAGCTTCCCCATACAATTAAGCTTTAGGTACCCTCCAAGTTAGCAGATTTAATAGTATACACTTTTTGGCTATCTTCCCTTCCCTGTATTCCTTCTCCACTTCCCTATCGGTGTTAGCCCCACTTCTCCCAATGGACTATTTTTATTTGTGTCTTTGTCTGGGATCTACTTGTGGGAGAACCTACACTAAGGCTGTAGGCATACTTCCGAAGTGTGTCCACTTCCAAAGCATGCCAGCATGCCACCAAGCACCATGGTGTCACTCCCAGTCTAGCAAGGAGAGGGGGAAAACCCCAAAGATTCTGAGGGCTATGGGCAGGCAAATGGGTGGTATGCCACATTCAAGAGATGGAAAACATAGCAGAAGAGAAAATAGGCTGCTTAAGAATTTGCAGGGACTTCCCTGGTGGCACAGTGGTTAAGAATCCGCCTGCCAACGCAGGGGACACGGGTTCGAGCCATGGTCCGGGAAGATCTCACGTGCAGCAGAGCAACTAAGCCCGTGTGCCACAACTACTGAACCTGAGCTCTAGAGCCCACAAGCCACAACTACTGAGCCCACGTGCCACAACTACTGAAGCCTGTGCGCCTAGAGCCCATGCTCCGCAGCAAGAGAAGCCACTGCAATGAGAAGCCCGTGCACCGCAACGATGAGTAGCCCCTGCTCACCGCATATAGAGAAAGCCCGCATGCAGCAACGAAGACACAATGCAGCCAAAAATAAATAAATAAATAAATTTATTTTTTAAAAAAAAAGAATTTGCTGAGAAATGATGATGCCTTCCTGCATCATGGAAATAAGTGGAATTCCAATGACAGCAGCTCTGGACCTGTGCTAGCCTTTGCAGTAGTGCCTCATTTGGGAATTCCTTGGACAGAATCAGGAGTTTAACCACTTTATTACATGCTATATCCTATGTCTAATCCCACTGTAATGTAATTTACTCGCATTCACATTCCAGACCTGTCTGCAGAGCAGAATTTCGTGCTGATGGATTCTGCTTTGATAGAAAATATTATTGAATGTCATTAGAGAGTGACTTCCTGCTAAAGCATCACATAACAGTCCAGTTTCTCCAAAGTGGAGCTTTCAGCAGTGAATTAGAAAACATTTGCCTTGACAGTAATATAAAAAATGATTGCTCAAATTATAAATTGTATTATATGTACAGAAACAAACAAACAAACAATAGCCCATAGGTCTTCTCATCATGTATTATTCTGCAGATAGCACTTCACCTTTAAGCAGAGTGATCTTTTTTTTTAACATCTTTATTGGAGTATAATTGCTTTACAATGGTATGTTAGTTTCTGCTTTACAACAAAGTGAATCAGCTATACATATACATATGTTCCCATATCTCTTCCCTCTTGCGTCTCCCTCCCACCCTCCCTATCCCACCCCTCTAGGTGGTCACAAAGCACCCAGCTGATCTCCCTGTGCTATGCGGCTGCTTCCCACTAGCTATCTATTTTACATTTGGTAGTGTATATATGTCCATGCCACTCTCTCACTTTGTCCCAGCTTACCCTTCCCCCCCCCGGTGTCCTCAAGTCCATTCTCTAGTAGGTCTGCGACTTTATTCCTGTCCTGCCCCTAGGTTCTTCAGAACCATTTTTTTTTTTTTTAGATTCCATATATATGTGTTAGCATACGGTATTTGTTTTTTTCTCTTTCTGACTTTACTTCATTATATATGACAGTCTCTAGGTCCATCCACCTCACTACAAATAACTCAGTTTTGTTTCTTTTTATGGCTGAGCAATATTCCATTGTATATATGAAGCAGAGTGATTTTTTTTTCTAACTCTGAATCCATTATACCTGGCTACTGAGTCAATCTGACTGTTAACAGCAAAACCATTGCAGTAAGGTTCCTGGCATTTCTCTGGCTGCTGATTTGGTGGGAAAGATGCTTGGCTTCACCTTCTCACAAAGGTGAATAAAGAAATCCCTAGGGAAACAAGCTTGGGCTTCTCAGTGTACAATGTATTGAAACGGTGCTGTGGAGTCAGTGAAACACATCAGTTCAAATGACCATCAGAAGGGAGCCTGAGATCTTGTCTTTTCCCTGCTGGCTGGAGTAAAAGCAGAGAACCCAGTGGCCACTGTAGGCACAGGCTGTGCAAGGAGGCCCCAGAAGAGCAGCCTGCTCTTTAGGGCCATCAGAAAATCTCATCATCTGAAACGGAAACTACAAGAGAACTCCATATAAAGATTTGCCACCTCTAGATGTGTCCATAGCAGGAGATGGTCCATAGAGTTACCAATGGAACCAGGGTATATCCCACAAACATTTGAAGAATCTATGCGTCCAATGGATGTAAGCCTTTGTAAGGTTATAAAACCTTGGAGAGATCTTACCAAAGACAAGGTCTAGAAGTTAGGAGCTCAATGTCAGGAAGATCCAAGTTCAGATTTCAATTCCACATCTTCATGGCTGTGTGTTATTTAAGTTCTCTGAGTCAAGTCTCGGTTTCCTCATCAGTACACTCTAAAGCCACACAGACTTGAAGCAATGTTTAAATGAGATAATATATGTTAAAGTATTTTAACACATGCCTGGCTCATAGTAAGTACTCAGTAGACGGTGGCTGCTACTGTTATTATTACCGTCAGAATGTAACCAATGGAGGGACTTCCCCAGTGGTCCAGTGGTAAAGAATCCACCTTCCAATGCAGGGGACATGGGTTCGATCCCTGGTTGGGGAACTAAGATCCCACATGCCGGGGAGGAACTAAGCCCGCGTGACACAACAACTGAGCTCACACGCCTCAACAAGAGAGCCCATGTGCCTCAAACTACAGAGCCCACACTCCCTGGACCCCATGTGCCACAACTAGAGAGAGAAAACCCGCACGCCACAACTAAAGAGAAGCCCACGCACCACAACGAAAAAAATCCCACATGCCTCAAGGAAGATCCCACGTGTGGCAACTAAGAACCGACACAGACAAAAAAACCCCAAAAAACAAAAAGAATATAACCAATGGAAAGAAAACTCTACCTATAGGGAATTCTGTAGAAAACTCTACCCACATAAGTATATTGTAAATTTTCTGGCACTCTTGGTACAAAGAAAAAGCAAATGAAATTGGAGATTAGGAATTTGTCAGAATTTATCAGCATCAAGCAAGGAAAATGAGACTCTCTAGACAGCAAGCCTTGCTCTTTAAACAGTTAACCCAACTTTCCTGGCTAGAGGAAGAAATTTTTCAGGCGATCTAACTCCTGTCTTTTAATTGTATACTCCCCAAGCAACTTTCTAGTCTGTGACTCGATCTAAGGAAGGCAGGCCAAATGGCTGTCCCCAGCTCTGAAGCCAGGCCTTTCTCCCACTGGAAGTCATGAGATTAGCTTCTGGCCCATCCCTCAGTGTCTTGTGAGCCTGATGAGTTGGTAACCAGGAAACTTCTGAGTACAAATAAAAATCAGGCTTCTGCATGTGCAGAAATGATGGACAGATGGAGATGTGTGGTGACCCCCTCCCCATCTAGGAACTGTCCCCCTGTGAATTCTTGTCTGCAACCCCCAGCCTGCCATTCAGAGGCAACTGTCCATATTGTGTGCTCAGTAAGCATATAAAGTACAACTGAGCCTATGTTTTTCATTCCTATGTGAGTTTTATTGAGCATCTTCAACAGGAAGAAGTTTGTCTCTTGGTAGCTCTCTGTTGCTATGCGGTAGCATAAGTAAACTTTCACAGATAAGTGAATTAGGCTCAGAGAAGGTCAATGACTTTCTCAAAGTCACACAGTGGAAAGGCAAGATCTGAACCTTATTTGGTCTGATGTCTGTGTTCTTTTCACCCTGCCCTGCCAACTCCCATGTCATTGCCTGTGAAGCCACACCCCTCCCAGCACCTCTCTTGTCACAAGACATGAGTGCCCAGGTGGCTCTGTCCAAGCTACTCCATGAAGCATTTACCTTTCTCCTAGACTTGTAGGAGGGTTGGACTTGTTCGCTCTGTGTGAGGATCGATCAGTCTTACACAACGTGCCTGGGGTTAAGGCCAAGCTACTACACCAGTTAAAAGGATGTAAATTGTATGTAATCAACTTATATCAATTATAAGTAAGTGTTTTCTCACATTATTCCAGGAAAAGCTCTCAGTGAGTTTTAAAACATTAATTGGAGTAATCAGTGGCCTGGCTCTCGTATAGCATGGGCACCGCTAACATCACATTCAACACTTGGTTATTGATCATGTGTCATCTTCTGTTCTTCTCTCGTTATAGGGTTTTATTGGGGTGTTACAATCTACCAGCCAAGAGTGGCTTTGAAATCTCTGTCCTAGGGGGACACAAGGAGAACATCATTGAGAGATGACACACCTGCATATCCCTAGTTAGGACCTGGAACGTACTTTCCCATAAAGACCCTACTAAGCACAACTGATTGTTTTCTTTAGTGTTACCATCGGACAGTGAACAAACTGCAAGTGTGAGTCATTATATGTTTAAAAACCATGTTTCCCAAATCGCAGTCTTCAGATCATAAGCAGATTATATCAATAAGTTTGAAAAATTCTAGGTTAAATATTGTTGAACAGTTGTCTCTATTCAAAACTTCTCAGAACCTTTATTGTGCTAGCGGGCATTGTGACTCTCAGAAGAGTCTCCTAAACTCTTCTGGCCATAGAATTCCTGTGTATCTCTCTCCTATTTGGCAAAACTCACTTTTTGAAATGCTGACATAGGCCTTGAGCCCTCCAACCCCTATGTATAGCATTAGTTCTAGGGGACACTACTTTCCAAGGTCTAAATAAACAGGTACAATAAATTTGTAAACATCCATCTGTTTCCGAAGTAGTTTTCTGTTAAGCAGGTAATGACCACCCAATGAGATTGTATATATAACAAAGTAATAAATATGTTGTGTGGTGCATAGGCTGTCAGGCTAATCCTCCAAAATCAATGTCATTATTTTGCAAAGTGAATTTTGTTAACCCCAGTGACTGGGATTTGGAAGGCCTGTCTCGGATACTCCCACTGTGCTTTGACACAGTAAAGACTCTGAGAAATTTCACCAGTAAAAGAACCCCGTCAACCATAGTGGAAACGAAGAAAATAGGCAAGTCAGTATTCTACCCTTGTTATTTTAAACTTAAATTGTAGTCTGTGTTTTGGCTTTGGCTGGTGACTTTCACATTCTGGGTTCTGATGAGATGTGATCTGAGTGTGCTTCAAAGAACATCCATGAGCTTCTGTGTTTACTCAGCTAACTGCCCCGAGAACACTTGCTCAGTCAGCACGAGGGCATGAATTAAATCACTATAACAAGCCCAATGGGGAAGAACTTCCCTTTTTCCTTCAACAGCACAGGCAGACAACTTAAAGTATTAGCCTGGCCTGGAACAAACAGCCACACAGTACCTACAACACGGGGTCAAGCCACACCATCCAGAGTCTAGAGGAGATTCTTAATCTTGAGTGATGTACATTAAGCAGTTCTTTGTATTTTATCTCTTACTATCTCTCCCTTTGCACATACAAGGGAAGGAAACAAAAAGAAAAATCCTACTGGTGGCTGTATTTCGTCCAGATGCCCCCCAAAGGGTTAAAAACAGGTGATGCCTAAATTCAAATTCAGTTACATGGTATCTATGTAGCATCCCTACATCCAGAAGGTATAACATACAGAAAGCCTCATCACTTGTGACCTTCTGTTGTGTGGCCCTGCAGGGACATGGCTTTCTAAGAGATGGCAGCTAATCTGTGGGCAATGTGAACATTATGAGACCATTGTCTACATCTCAGATTCTAATCCCTTAGGTTTTCCTTGTGATTCTAGTAGGAGACAATTTTCCCCTATGGAGCCTCATTTGATTGTGTTCTGCAATTCTGCTTGACTTCTGACTGTGCAACTCAGGTTGAGATTTCTTTGCCTAAGGGCTTACTTGGTCTGTAGCAATGGTTTTCGAACTTTTAAGAATAATGCAACCTTTTTCATATAAAATCTTGCTCAAATTATTATTTCTATAAACAGAGAAGGCAGGGAGAGCTGGTCTCATGGAAACTTTTGAAGATCCTAAGGTCTCGTCTGCTTACTTAGCACTTGACCCCCACAACGTGTTTCTTTGGAACCCTGTTGTTCCTTGGAATAGAATTTGAGAAACGTTGTCTGGCGACAGGACTTCTGGACTGAGAGTCAGGAAACATGGGTTTCATCCTAGTTTGACCACTGACCTCAGGCTGAAGTTGACCCAATTATTTGAACTCTCAGTCCCTCTATTTTCTTCTCTGTAAAATGGAATAAAACGGCAGGTGCCCTCTTTTTTTTCACGGGGTCATTGTGATATACTGGATATATTCAAATATAATGAAATTGTTGGCATCGTGGTCCCTTTATGCTTTTCAATGTACTTTCACATCTGGTAATTTGCTTTCTTGTTAAAACGTCCCTGAAACAGCAATAGGACAAATACTGGTAAATATGAAATGTCTTGGAAAAAGTTCAAGTGATACACAGAAATCAAGCTTCTGAAGACTTCAGCTACCGAAAATGCATGCAATACCAATGATAATAAAAAGAGGTCTATTAGATGCCATTTATTGACAGACAGGTACTGCTGGACTCAAATACCCTTTCTAGCACATATTCACCCCATAACCATATAACTTTGGAACCTAATCCCTCCCTCATTTTTGGCCCCTGTAGTTCAGATGGCTTGCCTCCTAATGGCCTGGCTCCAGGGGTGGATCTATGACTCAGGCCTGGCCAGTCAAAGCTCTCTCCTGGGACGTTTGCTGGAATTGTTGGGAAAGAGACACTTTCTCTTTCAGAGAAGGCAGGCACTGAAGAACAGGTAAGCCTAGAATTATCCGTGCCAGCCTTACCTACACAGGGAGAGAACTAAGCCAACAACAATAACAACAACAAAAATAGCTGGGAGAGACAGAGTGCTAGGTACATAACTTGAGCCCCTGGATACAGATATGCCTGAAGCCAACTCTGGATACTTCTGTTACCCGACACAACAAATTCCACTCTTTGGCTGGAGCTAGTGTGAGTTGAGTCCTGGACACAATCAGAAGAGTCCCAACAGATGTGATATGTAACCTCTCTAAGCCTTGAATTTCTTTTCTGGAAAATGAGGGTACACACCTCACAGATGTGAAGATTAGAGGAGGTAATGGCACAAAGAGTGCTTTCAAGATCATTATATTCGCATATGCTGTTCATCTAATCCTCTCCATAGCTGATCTCCGAGGTGAATTATCCTCATTTCACACATCAGATGGCTACAGCAGAGAGAAATGAGGCCCTTCATCTAGAGTCTATAGCAAGTAAGAGGGCTGGGATTTAAGCTCAGGTCTATCTGATGCCATAGTCCAGGCACTTTTCACCAAGGCACACTGCTCCCCAGCGAGCAAGCTCTACCTCCTGCAAGGCTAAGTTCACCCACACTGGTCAGAGCCACGCTGCACAGCCTGACTGAGGGCCATTCACATAGACACTGACATACATAGTGCCCTCTAAGAGTTGTGCTGTGCACAGCTTGTCCCATACGTGATAGCCCTAAAAGCCACAGACACACAGGGGACCTTGTAAGGACGACCCCCAGGGACATATTCAGGATGTTTACCCTACAAAGGACCCATTTGCTCAACTAAACCACATCCCAACACCTTCCCATTTCCATAGGTTTGGCACAAGCCTCCAACTGGTCCTACTAAAGGCTCCTAAGCTGCATTGCCAGAGGAAAGAAGGGCAGGTAGATTCCCAGGTCCTACTGCTTACTGAGCTACTGCCACCCTGGTCTGTGGGCTGGCAAATATGCCTTGGTTTAGTGTAAGCAATTCTGATATCACAGATACATCATCCACTATTTGTTTTACTTTCTCCAGCAGGAAAGAAAGTTATGCAGAAGCACATCATGAAAAACTATAAGTCACCTTAGCAAAACAAAGCTCCTTCTGGCCCTCAAAGATATCTGACCAGATGGATTTCTGGCACTCATTGAAGGTGCACTGTTCAGGGCTGAAGTGAGGTCAAAGGGGGTCATTCCTGGGTCTATGGCTTCATCAGAAGCCAGCCTGAACCCGGCTGGGCAAGGGTTGGCCGAGGCAGGTCCATCCCCTCATCTTGCATTTGCAATGCTTGTCTTTAGGGTCAGGCCACGGAAGGTGGAACGTGAACAATATCTTCCCAGGCGCCAGGAAGCTCTGCTGTACCTGGGGACATCGGGAAGGCTGGTCAGTCTTCTTCATCTCCTGAGTCAGCGCTCCAACTGTGATGTTGTCTTGCTGCCCCGGGAGCCAGTTCACCATGAAGAGGTTCATGGTGAACTCAAGAGTCACCATTAGATCTCGGTCCCACAGAGTCCCAGGAAAGGCCCTGCCATGACATCACAAGCCCCAGCTGAGGTGCTGGAGACTGGAGTCAAATTTCCAGAAGATTTGTAGAATCTTCTCCAGAACAGTGCAGTAAGACTGTGACATCTATTGAGCCCTGGAGCCCTGGGCCAAGTGCTACGCATTCACTATCTACTTTGGTCCTCCCAATGGCCCTGATGAGGGAGGCTTTATGGGTCCTATTTTATAAGTAACAAGACCTAGACTCTGAAAGATTATATGGCTTGTCCCAGGATACCTGGCTAGTAGGTGGCAGAGCTGGAATTCAAATCACTTTGTCTGATTCCATGTCCTTAGCCAACATGCTGTACTGCCCACCCCTTGCCCATCCCCCAAATCTCTGGAAAGTTCTTCTGTCTGGATGTGGAAGGAAGACAGCTCTTTGCAATTGCAGCCTAATTTGAGACATTGTTCTGAACACGGTTCCCCAGTTTACTCAGACTAAAGGTCCTTACAGCCCCCAACTTCCCTGACCTCATCCCCTTCCTCTCATTCTTCCTCACTATGCTCTGGCCATGCCAGCTTCCTGGCTCCTCAAACATGCCAAAAACCCTCCCACTTCAGGGCTTCTGCATCTTCTGTTATTTCTTTCTGGAGCATCCTTCCCCCCAGACATCTGCATGGCTCCCACACTGACCTCCTTCAGGGCTCTGCTCAAATGCCACCTCCTCAGAGCAGCCTGCCCTGATGCTTTTATCTAAAACAACAGATCTTCACACTGTCCCTGCTCTACCTTGACTCTGAGACCCTTACCCACCTCACCTTCCAGCATAGTATGTATCAGCACCAGACTTACCTATGTTTTGTGTTTATTGTCTGTCTTCTCCCCTCAGTGCTTCATGAGGGCAGGAACGTTTTCTGATTAATTCACAGCCATATGCCTGGACTTCAGAACAGTGCCTTGTACATGGAATTGCTCTATGAGTGTTCATGACTGAATGATGCTCTGAGACCCCAGGCTGACCCAACAGTGGTTTGCCCTTTCCCATGGAATAACAGTGATGTTTAATTTCTCAAGAGTCAGCTCGTCGGCAATGCTGAGCCAATATACTCCAAAGACCAGTGTTGCACAAAGACCTCTGCTTGGGCCTGCAGGACCCAGGATGGTCAGGAGGGAGACAAAGGAAGTAGAGAGCCTTGTGTCCAACCCCACTGGCTCTAGCCCAGTGCCTTCCAGGCTACGATGTTCAGAGCTAATTCAGGAAAAGGAAGTCAGCCCCTGAGAATGCCTTGGCCGCTTCTAATTGCACTAACCACAACTTCAGGGACTGCTGTCGTGATGCCTTCTATCCCTTTTTTTCCTTTAACTTTTCTCTCTTTCCTATTCTCTGGATTATTCTTTCATTCATTCAACAGTTCTGGACAAAGTACCTACTGTGTACCAGGCATAGAGCTGGGTACTGGACATGCAATGGTGAGCATGTGTCTCCAGTCTCCCCTTACTGGGGAGACCAATATTAACCTACCGATCCCACAAGTAAACGTAGAATCATTAACTTCCATGAGGGCCGTGAAGAGAAGTCCTGAAGTGGAACTGACAGCCTGCAGGGGTCAGAAGATGCTCCCTTAATGAGGGGACATTTCAGGTAGAACCTCTAGTGTGTGAGTGTCCTCAAGTTTGGGGTTCATGGTGCTGGTCACCCTTCCCTCTGGCTTCCCGAGTCATTGTTACATGACTACAGTAAATTACCTAAGCTCTCTTCCTCCTCTGTGACCTGGGGATAGTAATAGTTCCTGCCTCCTTCTGTTGTTGTGGTGCTTAGTATACATAAAACTTTTAGAACACGGAGTAGGCATTATTATAACTATTTTTTGTAGAGGTTGTCCCAATTCACCCAGCATTTCAACCAGCTGGAAAGAAGAGGAAAAAATAAGTAGCAAAGTCTTTAGTGTACACACATGTGTATATGTTGTATGGGTGCATATATATTTGTTAGTATAAGTACAAAGCGTAGTCTGTATAGAATTGATGGTCACTATTGAGATTTACAATTCAGGAAGAATGTGTTTGAGTGTGTGTTTGCTGCCCACCAAGAGAGCCCACGCCCATTACAAGGCAAAATTATGAAAGTTGCTTTGCCCCGTGGTTGTGCTCAAGTTTCAAGGTCCTCAGTGATATAAATGATTACTAAAATTCATAATGGAGTACCTGTAGATGAACTTCAGACTATGTTCTTTCTAATGCATTCTACTGCAGTGAACTGTGGCTCAAGATCTTCAGAATGGATTTCTGTTGACTGTTGGCAACAGCCCTACTCAGTTGACTGTTGGCAACAGCCCTACTCAGTGGATTCAATAAGCAGTCGGCTGGCTTTCTTGACCTGGAATCTATCAAGTTTGAACAAGGGTTCAGAACAAACTCTCATGTTCTGATTTATGTCAAGTCTAAAATGCCCTATATGATAGCTTATCTTAATTAAAGGCTGTCAGGAGGAATGAACTCATTCGGCAAGACAAAGTTAGCACATTCTCTGCTCTTAATTTCCGAATATTCTCTGACTCTTCAAGGTGCTAGCTCAGGAGTTTAGGTTGATAGATGAGCTCAGAGGGACTTCCCTGGTGGTGCAGTGGATAAGACTCTGCGCTCCCAATGCAGGGGGTCCAGGTTCGATCCCTGGTCAGGGAACTAGATCCCACATGCCTGCCAGAACTGAGAGTTCGCATGCTGCAACTAAGGAGCCCGTGAGCCGCAACTAAGGAGCCCACCTGCCACAACTAAGACCCGGTGCAACCAAATAAATAAACAAATGTTAAAGAAAATAAATGAGCTCAGAAAGGCCAATGCTTTCCATTGAGAGAACTTATACCGATAACTTAGATACTTATGGACGTTCTGCAGGGCACACCCCCCAAATTAATTTTTTTTTCTAAACAGAAACCATAATTCTTTCTAGAGGGTCACTGCAATTTCTTGACATAAAAAAGTACAGGAGTGACATGAAAGAAATAGATACCTTCCATCAGATCAAACAAGAATTCAGTACAAACAATTAATTATTATCGAGCTCAAATTGGACTCCATGCAGATCTTTTCTAAATTCTGCAAAGCCTTTAATTTGTTACATTTATATGCCAACATTTCTTCCTTCTGAACAAAGACAGACCTACCAGACCCAGGCCCAAGACATCCCTTTTCCTTTCCATGAAATGACCAGAATAGTTTCAGGAAATATCTAAATATTTAGGTCACTGTTGATACTTGGAATTCATGATGGCTTTTATTCTCCCATCAAATTCAAGGAGGGACAGTGTCATATAGTCTTATGATCTTTCAGCAAAGGTCTAGAAAATTGGATTTTAAGTTATAAACGGAATAGAGGAGATGGTCACCTCCTAAGAATAGCAGTGTGAAATCCCATCAGCACCTCTGAGAAATGAGGCCCCACACGGCCCTCCTGGGCCTCTGTGCTCTGTTCACGCAAAGGAGTGAGAGTATCACCTGCAGAAACATTCCAACACTGCAGTTATGTTCTGCTCCCTTTTCTCTTGTTCCGCTCAAGTAGAAAGCAGTTAATCTGTCAAGTCAGATACGCCTGCGTTCAAAGTCCTCCTTAACTGCAAACTAGCTGTTGGACACTCAGCAAGCCTCTTCGCTTTTCCAAAACCTCAGTGTATTCATCAATTAAAAGAGGAGTAGGACCTCTCTTCTGACAGGGTTAGGATAGAAGGTGGCTTAGATGGGATCCAATGGAAGGCACAATCTCTGACAAGCAGAAAGTGTTCACTAAAGGGTAGAAGCTTTCTCTTTCTAAAATGAATAGAGGTAACAGTAATCGCAATGCAACCATGGAAAAAATGATTGCCTGCATTTGGGGAACTACAGGGTACCAGTCAGGCTGTGAGCTTTACCTCCTGTAATCCTCACCACAGCCACCTATAGGGCGGTATTAGCAGCAGCAGCATCATTTCTATTTACAAATAAGAACACCGAGGCTTGGAGAAGTAAACTGATTTCCCCAGTTCTCACAGCTAACAGAGCTAAGACACAAATCCATTTCACTTGGAGTAAAAGCCGAGTTCCTTCTGATGCCCACAGGACCTCCACAATCCTGTCTTCCTTGTTTCCTTGACCTTCACCCCCATCGCTCTCCTGATCACTCAGTTCCAGCCACACTCATGTGACCGTTCCATGGAGGCCACACCAGGCAGACTCCTACCTCAGGGCCTTTGCATGGGCCCTGGAACACTTTCCCCCAGTGACCATATGGCTAACTTCAAGAATGTGCTCAAATGTCATCTTCTCCAAGAAACTTACTGTGACTTCCCTATTTAAGGTTCTGGCCTGGGACCTCCCAAACTCCTTTATCCTGGCCAGTTGTTTTTCCTTTTGCTCTTATCACCTTCTAACCTACTATAGAATTAACTTATTTATATGCTTATTGTATATGTGTTGGGCTCTACTAAATGGGAAGTTCTTCCAGAGCAGAGACCTTTGACTTGCTGATATATCCCCTACACCTGAAACAGCACCTGATCTATTGAAGCTTATGAAGATTTGTGGAAAGAACAAATTAGTCAATGAATGATCCAGCTCTCCAGGTCTTAAGCATATCAACCACCTCTGTGCACAGCTGGTGCTGACATCGCTCATTCATGATGTGACATTTGTCCCTACAGAAGTCCAGGCAGCAAGTAGTTCTTTTGTAACCTCTCAACCTCCAGCATCATGGAGATTATATGAGAGGTGGACAGGATGACCACTGTTCTCCAGGGCTTATAGTGGTCTGGGGAGATGAGACACACAACTCGGGCAGAGGATAACACATTCTGTTCACTTGTAGGCTGTGTAGGGCAGACTCTAAGTCCTCCAGGAACCCACACCAGGGTGCTGAGCACAGGAGAACCTCATTGGGAAGCGACTTCATGAAAGAGACAGGAATTGAGCTGGGCCTTTAAGAGACTGAAATTGGTGGAATAGAGAGAAAAGCCCATTCCTGAATGAGGAACTGTCTGGACAAAGCCATAAATGCTGGAATGGGCAGATGTGTGGGAAGTTTAACCTCCCCATCCTCAGACCTCGGCTCAGTCTTGGAATTCAGTCCTCTTCTTGGGGAAGCTCCCTCTGACCCTTCAATCTTAGTTGAGCTCTGCTGTTACACAACCAGACGATTATGTTCCTTTTCTTCAGGGAACTTGTCACAGTCTGTAATGATAAGTATTCAATAAATATTTACTGAGTGACTGAACGAAATCAGTGAATCAGTGGGTGAACAAATGAATGGGCAACATTAAAGAAGAAAGTATATAAAGATAGGCCAGTGCATCTGAATTAGGTGATGATATTGAAAGGTGGGTGTAAAGAGAAGCTCTCGGCCTCCAGCATCCACTTGGCACTGGCCATGGTGCTAGACAATTTCTCATTTAATCCTCAGAGTATCCATTGGAGATGGGCATTTTGGGATCCATTTCACAAATGGTGAAATTAGTTACCTTATCCAAGGCCAAACTGCTAATGAATAGTGGAGGCAATGTTTTTACTTGAGTGTTGGGGACATTCCAAGCGTCTGCTTGGCTAATAGTGAAAATGTGAGCAGATAACGGGGACCCAAATGCTTCACGCCCAAATGCTAGTGTGAAGAGTATCGTCTCCCAGAGTCACGCTGGAATCAAAGACTCTGTAACTTTCACACCTCTCATCCTCAACTCTGAATTTCTCCTCATGAGCCTAGTGGTGGTGGGGAGGGATTGGGAAGCAGAATAGACACCTCTTTAACTTCCTAGAGGAACAACTTTTTCTAGTAACTACTGAAAATGTGGTGGAACTGCCAAAAGTACATGAAATCAGCTATGTAAATTGTGAAACATTAAATCACAGTTCAGTTCTGCAGCAGTGAAAAATTGCAAGTTTTTTCATCAATATGGAAAAGCAAAGTGAGGAGCTCTCTGATATAACTCAATGGGTGATGGTACTTCAATCACACCAGTCGTCCAGGCTGAATTCAGTTCACCCAAGGTTCATGAATGTGTCTGCTCGGGGCAACACCTGCACCGTTTCCCCTCTTGGTACAGAGATGTATGGGGTTCCTACTGGGGGCATGGGGCGTGCTCGCCTTTGGTTCTTTGATACATTGTTGTGATTGGTTTTGGTTTCTTACTTGTTAACTGTGTGTATATGTATGGCATGTATATGTGGATATGCACATACATACATGTGTATGCACATTCACACAAACAAAAGTCTCTCTCTCTGTTATCCCTGGACCTCACAATGCTGCTCCTATAGCCCTATTTATTTATTTTTAATGCTGGTTTTTATCGAGGCATAATTTACTTAAACTGCACAGGTCTTAGTGTACAGTTCAGTGAGCTTTGAACATATATACAGTGGGACCACTCCCTCTGTCAAAAAATGCAAGATTGTTCATAGCAGCTTGACGCGTGATAGCCCCCAACTGGAAATGACACAAATGCCCGTGAACAGGAAAATAGATAAACAGATTGCAGTATGCTCCTGCAATGGATTGAAATGGAAATAAAAAGAACAAATATATTAGTCTACCCGGGCTTCCATAACGAAACACTATGTCTATGGTGTTTCGTTATGGCAGCCCGGGTAGACTGCCATAACAGTCAAAATCTAGAACAATTCCATCTTCCCAGAAAGTCCCCTCATGCCCTTTTCCAGTCAATACCCACCCTCCACACCTCCACAGAGCCAGCCTCTCTTCCGATTTCTATCATCACAGATTTTGCCTATTCTAAAAATTCATTTTAAAACGATAGAGTATTCACTCTTTTGTGCCCCCTTTTTCACTTGGCAAAATATTTTTTGAGATTCATTCATGTAGTTCCTTTTATCCAGAGTTCACTGTTATGGACTGAATGTGTCTCCCCAAAATTCATATGTCAAAGCCCTGACCCCAAAATGTGATGGTATTTGGAGATGGGGCCTTAGGGCGGTGATTGGAGTTAGATGAGGTTGTGGAGATGGGGCCCTCGGGATGGGATTAGTGCCGTTATAAGAAGAGATAACCAGAGAGCTTGCTCTCTCTCTCTGCACACATGCACCAGGAAAGACCATGTGAGGACAGTGAGAAGGTGGCTGTCTGCAAGCCAGGAAGAGAGCCCTTACCTGAATCCTGCCCTACCAGCAGCCTGATCTAAGGCTTCCAGCCTCCAGAACTGTGAGAAAATCAGCATCTATTGTTGAAGCCACCATGTCTATGGTGTTTTGTTATGGCAGCCCAGGTAGACTAGTACATTTGTTCTTTTTATTTCCATTTCAATCCGTTGCAGGAGCATACTGCAATCTGTTTATCTATTCTCCTGTTAACGGGCGTTTGGGTTATTTCCACTTTGGGGCTATCATGAATCAAGCTGCTATGAACAATCTTGTACTGTTTGATTTTCCCTCTCTGTTCTCTCCCACATTGCCCCTCCTCTTACTGGTTGAGAATTTGTGTTTGAATTTGCCTGGAGCCCCCTGATGTCTTCACAAGGATGTGTGTTAGAAGGATGCTCAGGCCCAGGTGTGCTTGTCACCAGGTGTGCTCTTCTGCACCATCCCACCCCTACTGCCTACCCATCAAAGATTTTAGCTGCATTACATTAAAATCTCTCCCCAACGATTCAAGTCTGCATTTCTAGAGATAGGGGAATAGAGAGCATAAAATGAGAAGGGGGAAAGTCAGGAAGGGAAGTTGCCAGGGCACAAACTCCTCACCCCGTCATCCCTTCAGGGGCTGAAGCCTGTCACCAGGGACTCATAGATGTCTGCACTCCTGCAGTTTCACCACTGCCCTTCCTCCAGACTCAGCTAACTAGCCACATCCGTTAAGGTTATGGCTGTTTATGGCCCTTAATGAATATCCACTGGGTAGAATGCACTCTGACATTGTCGTATGGATCTCAGAGGCAAAGATGAGGGGAGGAAGGGGGGTGGGCATAGAAAAGGCAAAGAAGAGAAGAGGTGTGGTCAGCTAATATTTCAAATGAGGGCAATATTTTGAGGCTGAATCAAATAGTAAGGAATGTACAGGAGAAAACTCACTCATGCATAGATAACACTTTAAAGTAAAAATAAACACTATATAACATAAAACAGCTAGCACTGAGTTCAAAAATATTAAAATAATGGATTCACAGGATAAGTGCATGGATACTCAACCCTTCCATTGCTGGAGCTAAAATTCCAGCTGCTGTCCAATGCAGCCTGCTCCTCAGCCTGCCCTGGGGGCACATGGCTCACTCCACCAGATGACCTGGTATGGTATCTGAGATATGCCTGTACCTCTGTGATCAACGTCTGGTAGGTTTTCTTATCTTGAGACATCCATGGCCATATCAAAGAGGAGAGAGGCACATGACAAGGCCTCGGGGCTTTCCTGGACTCTGGCCATGGCTCTGAAAAGCTCTCAGGGAAGTGGAATTTTGCAAAGTTTGCTTGAGGGGTGACCCAGGCCTCTTCCCTGAGGTCTTGTCTCAAAGAGAGTGAGCCTCTTTGAGAAAGACCAACTGACTCTTGGCTGTTCTCCAAGAGAACTCCCACACTGAGGATCCATTTGGCAGAAAGACCAGGGTAAATTTATGTTCCAATCGTCAGTAGAGTCCAGGAGACTCAGCCCGTGCCATATTTCGCCCCTCCTTGGTAGCCTAGTGCTAGGAATTCTCATGAAAAACAAAAATAGGGACAAGGGATTTCCTTTGGCATTTGGAGGAAGAACATTCCTCTCATCATATCTAGTGGATTATGTACCCTCCTGCAAGACCAGGTCTGCTATAGGGCCAACCAGACACCTTGGCGGGCCCTGGCTGTATCATTATAGATAACAGAGTTGGCTGAGAACTCTGGGGTCCCTGGGACACAGGAGGTAGGACTTCTTTGGGGAACCTTAGTGTGGATTGGGGTTTTAAGGATGCCAGGCTATAGGAGAGGTGGCTTCAACACATGGAGCAGGCTGTGCCTCAGGTGTGACATGAGGGTCCTGCCCCTGATGCCCCTCCCCCTACATCGGAGACTAGAGGTGGGGTGGGACCTTCTGCACCAGACTTTGCTCTCAGTTACTCCACCCACTGGGCCTGCAGAGGAATCTTATTAAAATGCCCTGTATAAGGCACAGGTTTTCTTCAGGAACCAAGGTCTTTAGCTTCTGCCCCCTGCTCATCATGACATTCAGTGTCCTCCATCATGCAGTCCTCAACTGATCTTTCTAGAAAGTTCTCACATTGCGCACTGGGCCCACCTACTCTCCAACCACACAGAAGGCCCCCATATCCTGAACATGCTCTGAACTTGCCCCCCCTCAAGTGGTGCTTGTCCCTCCCATCTCTTTATGAATCTCTCTTAATCCCCCAGTCATCACTCATGGTCTAGCTCAAGTGACTCAAATCAAAGCTCCTCCTCCTGTGCCTCTGAAGCACCTGGTATGGAGCTCTGGCACAGAGCAGGTTCCATCCCAAATCCTCAAACACAGGTGGGTATTGGGTTGTAAGTCCTTGGAAGACAGCCATCCCACCATTCCTAACACAAGCCCTACACGTGACAGAACCTCAGCCAGTGTTGGCTTAATTCAATTCAAGTCTATTATCCTGCCAGACCAGGTCCCTCGAGCCCTTGCCCTTTTCTCAGTCTTCAGTCTTCTCCACCCCTCAGGGATCAGGCTTCTGGTTCTTATTTGTCTGAAGGGTTCAGATCCACTGGTGCCCTGACTTTCATCGTGTTGGCTATAGGGAGTGCTATCGGGGTCCCTCCACACCCCCGCAAAGTTCACCATTCTAGCACTTGCTGAAGATCAGATTGAAGACTTGAGGGCTCTCCCCGGGCCCACACATGGGACCGACTAGAGGTGAAATGGAGTCACCCTCAGCCAATGGCAAATACAAGGAGGAGGATAAATACCCCAGCCTCCTTGACACTGTGGAGGGACAGCTCAGAGGCATGACCCACACCATCTCTCAGAGTTTCCCAGTGGAACTGACCCCAGGTGCCTGCAGTGGTATCCCGCTCCTCCACGGACCCTCTGCCGGTGCTCTCCACCGCCCTGTCTCCCTTCCCCACCTCCACCACTGCTACCTGGGACCCACTTACACCCAGATCCTGGTCTTCAGGGCTGCTTCTGGGAGCATGCAGCCCATGGCAGCAGTTAAGAGCCCTGCTTGAATCTTTGATCTTCAGCAAGCTCTATTAAACGTCAGCTACTTCACCTTAGAATGAAGGTAGCTGCAGGGCCTAACAACGATGGTGACTATGCCTGGAGCATTACTGCCTGCAGCCACTGAGTCCTGTCCTTAGCGAGAACTATGTCATTTTATCTGCATCAAATACGATTGTGATCTCCACTTTACGATTGAGACACCAATGCGTCTGTGCGCACACGTGCGCGTGCACGCACACACACACACACACACACACACACACACACAATTAGATGGTCTATCAGAGCCACCCAGGATTAAACTAGGTGATGATGACGATGAAGAGAGGAGGAAGGTAGTGATGACGGTGGTGGTGATGGTGGCGGTGGTGATGATGGTAGCAACTAGCATTTATTGAGGGCTTTCTTTTTGTCTGGATGTGTGGTACACACATTCTTGTTTAATGTGGATGTGTGGTACACACGTTCTTGTTTAAATCTTAAAGCGGTCCTGAAAAGTAGATGCTACTATTATACCCATTTTACAGAGAGGAGAACGGAAGCCCTGACATTGGACAGCCCTGAGGTCAGTGGAGGAAATAGGATTTAACTCAGGTCTGATTCCAGACTCTACTTCACAACCAAGATGGTATGCATGGCCACCACCAGTATACCCAGCTGTTTTTACTTTGATTTCATTATCATTCTTTTTCAGTCCTATCTCCCTACCTGACACTTCACCTTCTTTCACCAGCCACCCTGGATCCAGACCTTTTGTCCTCCAGGGGAATCTGGTAAAAAGCATGTCTCATTGTCCTCCTCCGTGAGGCTGGTTCTAAAAACACTCATGTTCCCGTGATGTGTCCCAGTTCGAGCCTGCGTGGATATGTGGTGAGTCAGAGAGCCATGTGTCTCTTCTAGGTAAAACCACGTCAGCTTCTGATCTGAGAATCACCCCCCGCATTGTTCTAAGGCATCCTGACTCCCACTCAGCCCACAGCCTGCAGCCAGGAACTGGAGTCTATTCCTGCCCTTAACCCCTAAGGCTTGAGCATATTTGCAGTGAAGAGGATAATTTTCAGAACAAAGCCCGTGAAATGTGCATGTTCAAGGGCCTCATCTTCCCGTCAAAGTCCTTGCTGAGGCAGGGGAGTCATTTTCAACAATCGGGAGAAATGATGTTTTATGCTGGACAAAGAGAATTGGATAGGGAGACCTGCACCTTTATTCTCTCTCTTCTTCACCTCACCCCTGGCCATCAGAAACAAGGCGTCGTAAAAATGTCCAATTTTTCCCATGTGATCGATTTGGTGTCATTTTTTTAAAGAAAGAAAAGGAGGGGGTCACTGTCAAGCAACATCTCTTCTCCCCCTGCCCTGCCCCCACGTCTCAGGATCTGTGTCAAAGTAAAGGCACCTGCCGTGAGCTGTGCGCCCTGCAGACCTCCCACCAGCCGCCACCGTCAGACACGAGAAGCCGGTGCTTCTGCCGCTAAGAGATGTTTGTGGGCAGCAGTGGCTGGGCCAGGTTTCAAAGGGAGCCCTGATACCTCCCCCCCTGTATATTCCTACCCTGGCTATTTAAAAGAAGCCAAAGAGGGCAGCGTTTGAAGTGCCAGCAAAAAAGGAGGTGAGGAAGAAAGAGGAGGCGGAGACGGAGAAGGAAGACCTGCTGTCATCTCCGGAGATGGGCTGCCATGTTCCCACTTTCTCGTGTCCTCTGAAAGGCGGCAGCGTGATGCGAACTCTTCTGAAAGCAACAAGTTAGCTCTTATCCCAGATTTTCCTCCCTTTTTTGTTGCTCTTTTCATCCTCCTTGCCCCCAGTTTAAACTCTGAGAGAAGTCGCAAGTCCATATTTCCCTGAGGCTGAGAAAAACTGGAGAGACGCAGCGTACCCTGCTTCCCTGTCTGTATTTGTCCCTTAGTGGGTGTTCTTTTTACGGTCCTAGGAGCCCTCTCTAATGTTGATGTATTCAACAAAGATATTTACTCAGGGCCTCCCACATGCCAGGCACTGTTTCCTATGCCAGAGATACCTTAATGGACAAAACTAGACTAAACAAAAATTCTTGCCCTCAAGGGGCTATCTTTCTACTGAGGGGAGACAGTCAATAAATACAGAAAGAAGATGTCTAGTCTACCAGATGGAGACAAGTCTGACAGGGAAAGATAAAGCATAGTGAGGGGACAGGGAGTGTGGGTAGTCCAGAAAGACGTTTGAGGAGGTGAGGAAGTAAGCCCTGGGCATTCTAGATAGAGGAAACAGCCAGTGCAAAGTCCCTGGGGCAGAGTGGCCTGGTGTGTTTGAAGGACTGCAAGGAGGCCAGGGTGTGGCCGGAGCACAGTGAGCACATTTGGAGCATCTTAGGAGCTCAGGTGGGAGAAGTGAGGGTACTGGGGGTCTGGCCGTGTAGAACTTTGCCAGCCACTGTAAGGACTGAAGCTTTCACTCTGACATATTCTCTTAACCTTGTGAAATGAATGAGAAATCATAATAAAGAGCCAGGTTGGAGGCCTGGAGCCCCACCTTTTCTGCTAATTCTCAGGTCCTCTGATGGCCCCTGGGGAACCTTCATGAACCCCAAACATTCCAGGTGCTTTTGTCTGAAGCCCCTTTGCCTGCAGCACTCATGTCAGGGAGCTCAGCTCTGCCCTCTCTGGTCTGTGCCCACGTGCGAAGATTGTTTCCACAGAAGTCAACTTTCTGGTGCAGGATTTCACCTCTGAAATCCCCTAATAGGGCCTCTTGGAGGGCTGAGTATTTTGGAGAGTGCAGTAAATATCCTTCCTTACTAGTAAACTCCAGTGGTCTGCTGTCCCACTCCTGTCAAGGCTCCTAGGAACCTTCTCAAACTTCCACGTGTTTAAGAATTTCCTGGAGAGCAGGTGAAAATTTAAAAATACAGATCCCAGAATGGATTGGAGCTTAGGAATCTGCCTTTTTAACAAGCACCCCAGGTGATCCTCATGCAAGTGGTCTATGACCCACTCTTTGCAAAACACTGTCTTGAAGGACAAGCGAACCACCTGTGACTTGAAATCATCTAGATTTTAGCCCCATTTCAGAGGTGGGTATTTGCTGACTTATATTCACACAGCTAGGGAGATTCAGTACAATTCAAGGGTGAAGATAGGAAGTTGACATTTTCACTTAACAATAAAGCTGTTACCATGTCAGGACTACCTGGCTTGTTGGACGAGCCTCTGGGGAAAATGCACATTAATGACATTGCTCTGATGAATGCTAAACCTGGCGTGAGGTGATGTTCTCTATGATGGAGACTCCCCCTCTCCTCCCACCGTAAATTACCTGGGCAAGGAATCCAGTCCTCCATGGCTGCAATAGGAGATGCAGAGCTTTCTGCTGAGGGCCTGACATGGTTTGGCAGAGATAAATTCTCTCCTGTGGGCATGAAGGATGGGGCGTGTGTTGCTGTCTTCTAACTTCCCACACGGGGTTGTCAATTCCTATTCATGCGTCTGTCTTCTGTATTCAGCTTATAGCTCCTCCGTCAGGAACCCTATCCTACTAAGTCAAAACCCTCAAATGCCCGGTTCAGCGAATGACACTTAGTAGGTGCTCAAAAAGATTTTGTGGAATGGCTAATATAGGCACCGTCAGAACCAGCTTCATAATTCGCAGGGCCCAGTGCAGAGTGAAAACGTAGGGCCCCTTGTTCAAACATTATTAAGACTTTCAAGATGGCAATAGCAGAGCATTAAACCCAGCTTGGGGCTCTCCTGTGTGTGGGGTCTGTGGGTGCACATCGGCTGCACATCCATGGAGCTGGCCCTGGCCACCGTTGATGTTCTGTGAATTCCTTGGGTGGCCTAAACCTATAAAGGAGGGGACCCCAGGTAGCATAAAAACGGTTGCCTTTGAGGCAAAGAGTGACTCAGACAAGGTTCTTGAGGGCTGATGTCCACTTTCCTCTTTCCTGCTGTTGGCTCACAAATCACCCACCGCCCCCAGCCCCCAGCCCCCACCCAACTAACATCCACCTTACTTGGGCAGAGTCAGTAACTACTGGGCTGTAATGGTCTGTCTGTGTCTCTGTGCCCAGATGGATTGAAATTACCAGGAGGACAAGGACCAGACCTTTGTGTCCCCAGGGATGTAAACAGACTCTGGAACATTTTCAGCACTTTTAATGTTTGTTTAAACAACTGGGGGATAAATTAATAAATTAAGTCCAGATGACAATGTTGGCTTCTTATGGCCTGTGATAGGATTTTTCAAACTACCTTCTGAATTAATTTCCATGAGTATACTAATAAGTATATTTTTTAAAAAAACTAAAGTCATGTTGAACTCCTATTAGCATCCTCTGGAACCTTACCTCCCAACATTTGGTTCTGGAAGAGGCGGCATCAGCCCCATTTGGGAACTTGTTAGAAGTGAAAATCTGTATTAAATTCTCAGGCCCAACCCCAAACCTACGGAATCAGAAACTCAGGAGTTGGGGCCCAGGGATCTGCGTTTTCACAAGCCCTCCAGGTGATCCTGACACCCCTCGTCTAAAAGTACTAGTGTCCTAAGGAAGACAGTTTGGAAAGCAGTGACTTAATGGAACGCACGTCCAGTTGCATTTGGATTTTAACATAAATTAATTGTTTACAGCTGCAGCCTTAAACATCTCAAAGGATTAAATTTTGTGGTAGAATTTTACATAATGAGTCAAAATCCTGTAAGACTGGCTCTTGTATAGGCATTTATTTGACTCAGGAAGTAGGACATTTGGATGGGAATAAGAGAGGAAAGGTGAATGCTCATATTAAGTGTTTTTTTTTGAAGTGCTATTTGTTGATGTAAAGCTAGAAGGTGAGTTAGGAGGAGAGATGTCTATGGTAGAGGGACCACTGGACCAGTAGCCAGAAGATCTACAAGATGTGTGACTTTTCACAAGTCAGTTAAACTCTTTGAGCCTTAACTTTTTCACCTAAAAATGGAGATAATACCCCGGGTTGCCATGTACGGTTAGGCAGTGTGTGCCCCTACACAGGAGGACGCAGCTGAGGGGTCGGTGGGAGCTGATGTCCAGCTGAGCCAGGCTTTGCCACCCTCCCCCACCAGAGGAAGGGGCATCTGTGTCTGTTTCACCCAGAGGCACCCTATGAACCAGGTGAGGCTCTGATAATACCTGTCTCTGCCTGCCCGCTCGAGTTGTGAGGATCAGAAGACAAAATGAGTGAGAAAGCAATCTAAAAACTACAAGGTGTTAAATAAATAAAAGATAGGACGTTATTTTGATCGTCGCTGAAACGGTTGCTTAATATTTTGTTTCACTCAGCCAGGCTAACCAAATGCCTGATATGCTAATTGAACACAAATCACTACCAAAGCTCTCACTGTCACACTTGAGAAACCGGCAGGACTTGTTAGTCTCAGGAAAAGGGACTCTTATAGTAGTCCTTCTACACCCTGCAGGTGTTGCCGCTTTATGAGACAATCACAAAAGACTGGCTGAGGCCTCTAAAGGTCGGTAAGATGTTGTAGCTGAATTTTTTCAACCAGTAGGTCTGAGTACTTAGTGGCAGACTCTTAGGGACTCCGCGTGTTGGGCCTGAGCTACCTGGTAGGAGTGAACCGTATGCCCGAGAACACAAAGGCTCAGGTCAGCAGACCCTTGGAGGTGAGCCAAGCCTGGACTTCTGTTTCTTGTGTGCTTAAGACGAAAGAAGACTCTTTCTGATATTTGCATTGAGAACCCAAATTTCCTTGTTAGGACACCACAGAATCCCCGTTAACCTGATTTCATAAGTATCGGTACCTAAAATCGAGAACCAAAAGCCCTATTTTTATAAAAGTAAGAGTGGTCTTGCTAATTGCCACCTTGTGGCAGCTCAGGACTATAGCATCAGCTAGGGTGAGCTGACGCCTGCTTTCTGGGCACTTGGGACATTTGTAGAATCTCCCTTCCTTAGGAATGCCTCCTGTGTTTTATTTTCCCCAGTCTCCCTTTTGAGGGACCAAAGAGCCATTAGCCTGTGTCACTGAGATATCTGGATAATGAGGGTGAACTTGGCCAATCAGTTAGGTCTCTCTTCCGCCCCCACCTTTCCTTCCACCCGACCCCTACCCGTTGAATTATATAACCTTTAGATTTCCTGCAACCCAGAAATGTTTTGGTTTTCCCAAAGGTGAGTTGGGCTTCCCAGGTAATATATTAAGAGATAGGTTTTATCTTGTGTCGTTTTGTTTGGCGAATCAAAAATACATCTCTAGCCCCTCTTGATTGGGCCCCAGTGCTCGGCAGGAACAGCTCCCCGAGGGATTTCTGCACTGGGAGATAAGATAGCTGGCTGCCAGAGGGCCACCGGATCTTCAAACGCTGCCTAATTAAGTTCCAGCCAGCAGACTACCTCTGCCGGCCAGGGGGCTCTTGGAAGATAAGACACAAGACACATCCGGAGATGAAGGGCGGGGCTTTGCAAGTGTGATGAAATAAATCCCATTAGAAAATAGAAAATAACAGGGGTCCTGCAGTCCTCTGAAACAGCAAGGAACATTTGCCATTGGATGGGAGGCTGCTGGCCTTTCTTCCACCCTCCGGGGCTCTGATGGAGTGCGCTTACGGCATTAACGCGGATGGGAAGATAAGGCGAGATGTCATTAATGGAGAGAAGCAGGTCTTCTCAATTCCAGAAGCTAATCCCCAGTGATTCATTCCTTCTGAGCCTCCCACGGGGATGTGGAAGCACTGGAGGTGCATTGTTTATTCCTATGACCTATGTATTTTGCTGCTTCTGTTAGAATTCTAATTACATTCTGTGGTCTTCCTGTTGCCAAAATGGTGTGTTGCTCTTGCTAATTTTACAGCAGAATTGCTCTCCCTTCCTGTACTTTAAATATAAGAGTTCCCAGGGCTTCAACTGTCCTTTGAGTTTCAAAAAATTTTTTAAATAAGTACAACCCCCTCCCAAGAAATCATAAGATTTTGCTGAACTTAGAGACAGGTAAATGTAAAGTTGTGAAACTGAAGCAATCTGGTCACCTCAACTCCTTTACTAACTGCAGAGTATCATTTTTCTTTTTGAGTGTACTTAGATGTTAAGAGTAGAGTTTCTTGACAGATTTCATGGAATATGAAACTCTCAAACTTTGAGTTGCAAAAGTTTTCAGTGAAAACCTTTATCGGATATACACCTTTTAAGGAAAATGATGTCAAAATTCATTGGAACAGGAGCGATCCTTAGAGTATGGTTTCTTTGGGGTCCCCTGCCCTCCTCCTCTCCCATCTCCAAAGTAAACTAAATTCATCATTTTACTTAAAATTGATTTTGAGACTGTCCCAACACTCTTTAAGATAATTGTCAAGGGAGGGAAGTAGAGAATTTTCCCTCCTAAAATCCTCAAATGTTATAAGGTAGTGAATCTTCCAGTTACAGTGTACCATGTGCCTACTTCTTTGGCTACATCTATTAAAATGTCTGACTTAATTCTTCAAATGTCTGTGCTGATGCTTTAATTCTGAGCAGGCCCCAGACATTTAGAATCTTTGTTTTTCTGTCTCAACTTTGGAATGTTGAGACAGAATGTATGGAATGGAATATACACCGTGGGCTTCATTTCCCTCTGTTGTTCCTCACTTTTCAGTTTTGTCTGCCATGTTTACAGGCTACAGTTGGTCATTGTAAAGCCTAGATTCTGGCTCAGAAATTCTACTCACCTCCTCGGCCATGTGTGCATCTCCCCTTCTTGGGTCAGGCACTGTGCTAAGTACTCTGGTTGCATCTTCCACATCAAATCTCACAACGTCACTACAAGGTCAATTGGATTTGCATTTTGGAGCTGAAAAAAAAAAGTGGTTAAAAGAAGCTAAATAACTTGCTCAAAGTCATCCAGCTAGGAGGTAGACCAGGAGATATTAGAACCCATCTTGGTCACTATCACATTATAACATAAAACCTAGAACAGGGCTTCCCTGGTGGTGCAGTGGTTGAGAGTCCACCTGCCGATGCGGGGGACATGGTTCGTGCCCCAGTCCAGGAGGATCCCACATGCCGCGGAGCGGCTGGGCCCGTGAGCCATGGCTGCTGGGCCTGCGCATCCGGAGCCTGTGCTCCGCAACGGGAGAGGCCACAACAGTGAGAGGCCCGCGTACCGCAAAAAAAAAAAAAAAAAACAAAAACCTAGAACAGAGGTACAGCCAAGTGCAGCTGGATAACAGGGGCGAATAGAGGACCTATGATGTGAGCTTTGGAAGGTGAATACATGTGATACCCACTCAGAAGCTTGTCCACAGGACAAACTGTGATTAGATCATTCTCAACAGCCCCTGGTAGCACTGACTGAATAATAACAATGTGCTAAGGTCTGTGCTAAGCACTTTGGTCATTGATTGCCCCCCTACAATATAACACTCCATCAACAGAATAGTCCATCTTATAGAAGAGGAAACTGAGACCCAAGGAGATTTAGGTCATTAGCTCAAGATTATGCCACTGGTAAGTGGCAGAACAGGGACATGAACTCAGATCTTTCTGGTCCAAAGCCCAGAGTGTAAAGCACCAGACTGTGCCATCCCCACACCTATGGGGTCAGAACAAGAGGGAGAGTGGGGAGCAGTGACCAGAAGGGACGTGCTCTGATACTTCCTATGTCTGTGTTAACCAGGAAAGACCTGGAATGCATCCCCTACCCCTGAGATGAATCTACATTGTTTACATGGTCGTTCTAACTGTATTTTTGGAAACCTAACTTTAAAAACACAGGCAAAGAGGATACTTCCCTGGCGATCCAGTGGTTAAGACTCCACACTTCCACTGCAGGGGGTGCGGGTTTGATCCCTGGTGGGGAAAGTAAGACCCTGCATGCTGCACAGCATGGCAAATAGATAAATAAATAGATAAACAAAATAAAAACACAGGCAAAGAGAGACCAGTGCAAGGGATCTGGACACCACTGTCTTAGCAAATCTACCAAACACACGTTCCAAACTTCAGTCACCTCTCAAGCATTCCCAACGACTCTTGACTTGACACCAGCCTGGAGAGAAAGTAAGAGATTGTTGGCACAAGAGTGGTCCTGCGCGGAACAGCAGGCAACCAAAGGGTCCAACTCAGAGCTGGTGGAGGCAGGTGTCCTCTAACCAAACCGAATGAGACGTGTGATTCCTTTACCTTTCCTTTCCTGTACCTACAAGCACACTTTTTCCTCTTCCCCTCCTGTGTCATTCACAAGTGGCTGACGGACAAGGTCACAGTTCTGCCCCTCATCACAGAACTTGAAAACTGGAGGAAGAAAGTGGAAACCAGAATGCCAAACTGGCGTCTCACCCAACCTCCTCATTATACAAATGGGGAAACAGAGACCCAGAGAAAACACTTGCCCAAAGTGGGTCCAGTGGCAAAAGCCAGTTTAGGTTGGAGGCTTCGGGACTCCTGACCTGTATCATGATACACCATGATAAAATACTGGTGACTGCATGGGCTGTAACAGAAATCTAACTCTGATTGGCTAAGCCAAAGGGGATTTATTGTCTCCCATAACTGGAAAGATCAAGGGATGATGGCTTCAGGAATAGCTGGATTTAGGACCTTAGACCATGCCACGAGGACTTAGTGCCTCTGCCTCTTTTCTCTAATTTCTTCCGGTTTGGCTTCATCCATTGGCTTCATTACCAAGTAAGCTGCACCACGAGTAGTTTAAATGGGTGCTGGCAGCCCTGGACTCATCTTCTCGCATCTCAGCCTTATCTGCATCACCCCCCTCTCTTGCGTTGTTGCATCTCTTCCTAGAGACTGAGGGTTTTTACAAAACAGAATACCAGTCTATAGGAGTCTTTCACAATCACCCTCAGAAACTTAGATGATGTTCTCACACTGGCTTCTAGCTCAGAGGTTCTTAATTGGGGTGGAGGTGGGGAGAGTCTATGCTACCGTCGGCTGCAAGGCTAGGGATATTGGCCTAAATGTAACTCGATGCAAAGTCAGGTGTGCCCGTCCATATGGATGTGTTTTGGAGAGTGGGGTCATGTGTTCTCCAAGGGGTAGAGAACCAGCAAAACTAAAACTTCCTTTGGGGTTATTTGGAGAATTTCACTTGGGATAAGGGTTGAATTCTGAATATTGTACTCTTCAACCAAAATTACCTAGAAACAAGGGATGTTTGCAAGGTCAGGGACCATCCAGGCTGCTGTTTTCTGAGCATCAGGCTCCTACAAAGAACTGATTCCTCCTTGACTTCTTCTCTGTGAATGCAAATGCACTTGGAGAATGTGTAAGTGACTTTAATGAGCCCCCTCTGACTCTAAGTTCGAGAAAAAAATGATGGCATACATTCGCAGCTCCAAGTGAAATTGTGGTGAAGAGAATTTTGCCCAGTTTAACTCCTAATGGCCTCTCTGGGGAGAAGTTTACAGTTTTGTGTCTGGCTCCAATTTGGTGTTACAATTTGCTCTTCCTGGGCGAGTACTCTCATGCAAATATGAGACACAGCGTGCTCCACCCCACCTGCAGCCTCCCTCTGCCTGTCATCCATCCACACCTGGCCTCTCCTTTCCTGGCCAGTCTCCATCCCTCTTGCTTCACATTTCTATTTTCCCCAGGCTCTGACTGACTTGAGGAATGGGATGTGGTTTCATGATAAACTAGCACAGGGCACACTTGACTTAACAGAGCTGCCGTGTGGCAGTGCCATTGCAGTAACGGTAGGAAGTAGAAGAAACGGTCTCCACCACCACTTTGGAAAGTCATACCCACCCCAGGAATGAAGAGCAGGGCAAACAAGGTAGGCTGTTTTGATTTGCAAAGGAGGGGCTGGGGAGAAGGGAGTTGGCTGCTTAGAGAACACCCAATCGTTATCCAGAACTCATTCCCAGCCCCCTCAGAAACTTAGGCTTTGAAACAGAGTCAAATACCCATTATTCATCACATATGTTGGGTGGAAATTATATTGTGACCTCAAAAAGGCAATCGGCAAGAATTTACACTTACGCTGCTTATCTGAGCCCAGCCCAGGGCTGAGTTTCTGTGGGAGCCTATGGTTACAAATAACCGAAACGAGCTAAAAGCAAATGGAACATTTTTGGAAGGTCTCGGCCCACAGAACTGGTGGGAAGCCAGAGGACCAGGGCCAGAACGAGCAAGAAGAAAAGCAGCAGTGAGAGTCGGGTAGCAGGAAGCCCAGCCCTGGTCTCACAGCAGGACAGCCTGACGGGCATGTCACCGTTGAGATGAGTGGTGACTAGTTAGACCTTCCGTCCTCAGAAGGAGCATCTGATTCACTGAGTTAGGTCGTGTACTCACCTCTGACTGTACTGGGGTACTGGGAAAGAGGATCTGGCCTCCTCAGCTTCCCTAGTGCAAAGCCATTGTCTGTAATTATCTCCCCTCTAAAACCATGCACAATGGGGAGTTGGTAATTCCCCAAAGGGAAACTGGGGTGCTTCAGGAAGGAGGGATGTTTGCTGAGAAGCCCATGTACACACACGCACACATAAACACACAACACAAAAAAATAAAGCATAGGACAAGAATAAAATAAATTCCCTGCCCACAAGGAGCTGAAGAGGCACGGTATCAAGCACAAAATGATGAAAAAATAAGGTAGTACCACATATTACAGCATTTTCTACCTATATAATAAAGTGCTACATTATGCAGAGCAGACATTTACCCAGTGGGAACTTCTTCAAAGACAGAATGGTTTGGGAAAGGAGATGCCAAGGTGGGCTGATGTTTCAGGGTAGTTTCACCAGAACGCCAAATTGATGTAGATCTGGAAAGATGAACAGGGGATAGATAGAATGTAGGAAGTAGACAGATGAGAAAATTCTAAGTGGAGGGAAAAGGGAAACAGCATGGATTAATGCACTAGAATTCTAGTCACTTTTCCTGAGAAAATTGTACTATAGAGCCAGCCTGTCCCGGTTCTGAATCTTTACCACCATGAGACTGAGCAATCTGCTTAACATTTTGGGTCTTATGTTATCTAAAGGATGGGGCACATAATTCCTACCTCACAGGCTAGGATTAGGTATGAAAAGTGCCTGGTATTAGGCTTGACCCATATAGTAAGGAATTGGCCAATGTCAGTTTCCTTTTTCTTTCTCCTTAATTCTTCCTTCTTTATATTAAATTATATGGTGGATAAGAAAGATCCGAGACTCAGATTTTGATAAGTAAAATCAGGCAGATCCTTTTTTTTTTTTTTTTTTTGCGGTATGCGGGCCTCTCACTGCTGTGGCCTCTCCCGTTGCGGAGCACGGGCTCCGGATGCGCAGGCTCAGTGGCCATGGCTCACGGGCCCAGCCACCCCGTGGCATGTGGGATCCTCCTGGACCGGGGCACGAACCCGCGTCCCCTGCATCGGCAGGCGGACTCTCAACCACTGTGCCACCAGGGAAGCCCCAGATCCATTTTTAATAATTACGGAAAGCTCTATATACATACTATTGGGCTCTGCCCCAAGTGAGATGTGGAAACAGTCCTCACATGTATCACTGTCCTTCCGGCTGGACAACCTTGAAGCGCATGTCCTGTGGCCTACACTTTCTGAGTTTCCATTTCTCCTCTATTTGAAGAGACTTTCCTGGACCTTCAGAAAGCACTGGCATGTGATTATACAGCTTAGCCACTATAGAGTGAATGCCATTTTTTAACAAAAAGTTTCTCTGGCTTTTACCCAAGGCAATTTATTTATCAGAGTGTGGTGGATCTAGGTCGCAAGGACAGGAAAAGGGCACACAGTTCCAGGACACAGTCGCAATAGACCTTCAGGATTTGTGTGTAACCATTAATCAGGTCCTCCAGGTGTAGCAAGTGGCCATTTGGTGGAAGCAGGACCTTGAATGGTGGGCGCTGAGGAGTCAGTGTGCCGACAGCCCAGCATAATAGCCCCACCCCTGAGTTCTCTATTCACATTTACAGTCTGGTTAAGTCACTCTGGTTAAGTAACCCTTGACTGCATTTTATGGGGGACATTATATGCTACAGTGAGGATCAAGCATCAAGGGATTCCCAAGAGTATTAGGAAGTAGCCATCTCGAGCTATGATGATGGGGTCATAGGCTTAAATGCCTACTAGGACCAGGCAAGTGAAGGTAATGAGTAAAGCAGGCCAGAAATTAATGTTTTACAATTCCCATTCTTCTTGAAATATGCACCTTTTTTAGTCTGCTTTTAAGTTTCCCATTTTGATAGAAACATGGGTAGAGGCAAATGTTTCTCTATTATAAGAGGTTTTTTTTTAAGTACTTCTGAGCCATAGTATAAGGGTAATAATTGAGAACATAAATTTTCAATTATTGTTTAATTAAAAGTAATAACATCAATAACAACCACAGCATGCAGGCCAAATTTAGTCTTTTAAAAAAGTACTAATTTAAGGCATCTGGTCTACCATGGGTGTAAAGCCTGACCCACCATGTGCACTCTACATTCAATAATCTATCATAAGCCCAAACCAAGAATATAAGTATAAGTGAAAAAAACACATAAAACTTCTAAGGTAGCTTCTTCTATTACCATATTCAACAAAGACATAAAAGGACCTTGCAAAAAAGAACTATTACAGCGTATATTTTTAGGTCAGTATTATAGTGAGGCTCTGGTATATTTCACATGCAATGAGCCCTTTCCTTCAACTGAACAATAGGGTGGCATAAGCCAATATAGGAAATTCTCCGTGGAGCTTTACAGAACTGAGACATTTGGGATTAATTTTCTCTACATGCAGTAGAGAGTTAGGGGAGAGAGATGTAACTTTGCCCAGGGATAGAAATGGAGGGTTTTCTTTTGTTGTTGTTATTTCACTTTGTTATTTTGATTTTTTTCTCCATTAAGTTGTTGAAACCTAGGGAACTTAGAAGAAAAGATAAGAATCTGGCAAATATTTCATACTTACATAAATCTCTCATTATTTAATGTTTATTTATTAGTAACTATACATCCACTCAGTTGTGATTAAAATATCAAGTTCCAACTATGTGCTAAGAGTATCATGTCTGCTTGTTTCTGATTTAGAAGTTTTATCTTCCCCACTGGAATCCAGTAAGCTACTTGAGGACAGAGATGCCATATCTCATTCCAAATTCCCAGATCATATGGAACGTTCTACTTTGCATTATGATCACAAATGTAAGATCTTCCCCCTTGAGAGAGGACATGTTTACTCATCTCTGTATCCCAGCCCACAGGTATTGCCTTACTCACAGTAGGACTCCAGTAAATGTTTGCTGACTGAATGCAATAACTGAATCCCACTGACTGTGGGACATTCACCATTTTTGAGGATATACAAAAATATTCACTGACAAATAGATCACCTTTTCGGTTGTTACTATATTTTGAGGTAGAAAATGAGAGAGATGTTGTCTCCTCTGAACTGTGGAGGTGTTGGCTACTCTTGGTTATAGAAAAAAATAGGAGTTGTGTATGGGTTATCTATTGCTGTTATCACAAATTACCCCCAAACTGTAGCAGCGTGAAACAATAAGCCTTTATTATCTCACAGTTTCTGGGGATCAGGAACCTGACAGCAGCTTAGCTGGATGCTTCTGACTCAGGGTCTCTCATGAGGGGTTGCAGTTAAGCTATTGCCGGCCAGGGCTAAGTCACCCGAAGGTTTAACAGGCTGGTGGTGGGAGGCCTCAGTTCCTTACCACATTAGCCTCTCCAGAGATCGGCTCACTACTTAGCAGGGGGTTTCCCCGGAGAGAGATCCAAGTGAAAAAAGAAAAAGAGTGTCCAAGACAGTGCTAAAGTCTTTAATAACCTGTTCTCAGAAATCACAGACCAGGGCTTCCCTGGTGGCGCAGTGGTTGAGAGTCCGCCTGCCGATGCAGGGGACACGGGTTCATGCGCCGGTCCGGGAAGATCCCACATGCCGCGGAGCGGCTGGGCCCGTGAGCCATGGCCGCTGGGCCTGCGCGTCCGGAGCCTGTGCTGTGCAACGGGCGAGGCCACAACAGTGAGAGGCCCGCGTACAGCAAAAAAAAAAAAAAAAAAAGAAATCACAGACCAAAGTGGGAGAGAATTGTACAAGGGCAGGAACAGCAGGAGGCTGGGATCATTGGGGGCTGCATTTGTTAAAAGGGTATATTCAATAATAGTGTTGTTTTCAAAGAGGCTTCGGGACTCCTATCTTGGAAAACTATATAAAATTCTCTTTTCTGCAGCTCCCCTAACTGTGGCTCTTCCTCTTCTCTTTGCACGGGCAAAGAGTAAAATTGACTTCTCTGTGGAGGAATTGGGAATATTAGCTTATTTGAGTGAATCTGAACAGTGATCCAAAAGAAACAACGATTCTGTAAGTTGATCTGGCCTGTGCTGCTCCAGAAAAAGCAGCGGAATGATAACCTCTGTCCTCCCAGCCTCACAGCGCTAGCGTAAAGCTCTTATGTCTAATTGTGCTTTCAGAATTGAGCTTGACACACAGATTTGAGCAGTTCCTCAAGCCAGAGGAATTCTGCTGGACCAGTTCCTCAAGGGCCTGGACTGTGTGTCCTGTTTATACTCCTCTGGCTCACAGGGGGTTTGGCTATAAATGCAAAATGGTCATTCTCTGTGAATTCTCTGAAAACAGGTTTTATTGAAAAAGAAAGTCCATTAGAGTGGGTGCTTAATGCATTATTGTTCAATGAACAAGAGACCACAGTTGGATGCTATCTCAACAGACCAAACTCTCTGATATTGTTTTGGTCCTGGCTCCCAAGGGCAGAGTTAAAAATGAATATTACCATGATTTCAAGGCAAGTCATGGGTTTGAAATACCTTATGCCGATGCATACGTGTATGTTTAGATAAATATGCACCTGCCGTTGCCCACACTTTCCTTGCTGTGGACTTCATCAGACTTTACGACATTTCACATTTATATCAGTGTTTCCTGATTGCCTACAGGATCCCTGAAGGCAGGAGTGGCTCTCTTGTTTACAGAAGTACCCTCAGTAACTGGTAGAGAACAGGGCTCTTAGTGGGTCTTCAATAAATATTGCTGAATGAATGAATGAGGAAGCAATCCTAGAAACACATCTAACTTAAGAGGGGACTCAGTCTTTGAAGGGTCTTAAGTCAGCCAACTCTGGAAAAATGCAAACTTGCAGAAGAGGGAAGCTATGGCAACCCTTGTTTCCTTTCTGTTCTTCAAACTGGGTGGCCCATTACATGCTTCCTGCCTGGCAGCTTCAGTGATTGGACTCCCCCACACTCTGGCCCATTTCCTCCGCTTAAATTCAGGGGGAAATAGACACTACTGAGCCTCTTTCTCCCTCTCCCCCTAGTGGGCTCTTTCTTATATTTTGCATTTCTCTCCACCCTGTTATCCCAGACCTCCTGCTGCCCTGGGAGTTAAGATTCAGGGATAAAGATATTAAGAGAGAGATTGAGAGAAATGAAGCATGTGGACTTCAGTGCACAGTTTCCCAATTTTTGTTCTCCTACCTCTGCATCACTCCTCATAGAGCCAAAGCTCTTTGATAAATGGGAAGCAGACATCGTGGTCAAGGGAGGGGGGTGGGGAAAGGCAGTGGGCTTCTGCATTCTTTCCCTAATCAGATTAACATAGTGTAGGGGGAATTAAATCAAGGGTGACACATCATTTTATCTCTTATTCCAATTCCAATCAATTGGTATTGGCTGCCTGGACTGCTGTGTCATGAGGGATTCTGAGGCTGGGTTCCAGCTCAACAGAAAAGCATAACACGATCAATTAATAATATCTTCCATGGGCACAGGAAGGGTGAGTGGCAACTCACAAGCCATATATAAGCCACAGCAAGAGATGCTGGTCCTCTACCCTCAGAGCAAGGGAAGAGCTGGCCTCCAAGGGAAAACAAAGGTCCTTGTTTATTGCAGCATAAACACATACCTAAATAGCTTCAGGGAATAATTAAGCTGTGTTTGCACAAATAGAAAGGGGAGGAAGGGTAGAAAAGCAAGATTTGAGCTGCTGTCACCCATGTTCTAATTTCTTTGGGATTTTTTTTCCTTTCTTTCTTTTTTCTTTCTTGCATTCATATGATCCCACGGAAACCAGAGCCAAGTGTGTAATTAATACTCAACAAGTGGCGTAAGTGTTAGGCAGGTGATGCACTTAGAAAGAACAGCAAATCAGTTTCCTCTTACCCACCAGTGCAAATCCATTGATGGGGGCTGCTCTCAAGCTCCTGAATTTCTGAGCCTGGAAGGTACTTGGGGTCTGAGCCCAGGGGCTGTTAGCTAACACCATGTGTCTGTGCACTTGTGAGGCACTGCCATTCTGACAGGGTACAAGATCATCAATAATCCACAAGACAACATAAAACCAAGCATACAGGGACATATAGTCCCCCTCTGCCTTTTTGAACCAACCCCCCATGCTGGATACCCAGGCCCAACCAACCCCGCTAAGCTGCCCCCAAACACTTGGTCCTATCTGGGGCCTCACTCGTTCATGCAGGCAAGTGTGCTCAGCCCAGCTGGCGGGGCCTGGCAGCAGCCAGAAGGTCCAGCGTGGCAATGAGAATCCAGCTTTGGGGCTGTTTATTCCCTGGGGATATTTGCTTCTCTTTCTCTGGCTCTGCTCGCCCTTCAAAGGGCACCAGCACCAACTTAGACCCTGAATGGGGTCCCCAGGCCATGTTCTGTGATCCCATGTTCTGACCTCTGCTGGCCAGATGGTCCATCAACATTTACTGCAGGCCTGGAATGCCCCTCTCCTCCCCTCTGATATTCTTTTCCCTAATTTCCTTTAAATTCCTGCCCAGGACACCCCTCCATGCCCCACACAACAAGCATGAGTCCCCCCAGTAGCTGAGAAAGATGCTGAGTCCCTTCCTCATTAAGAGTCCCCACTGAGAAATCAGAAATAGAGCCTCCTTAGGAAAAGAGATACCTCACTTTGATACAGCATTTTACAGTTCAAGAGCATTTTGGCAAATGCGATCTCATCATTAATTTGATCTCATTAAGACACAAAGCGCTTCTGAGATGGGTAGTTTATGGCTGAGTCTCAGAAAAGTAGAATAAGTTGCCCAAGGCCATGCAGTGTGTCAGGGGCAGAGCTAGGGCTCAAATCCAGCCTATTCGGACTCCACACTTGGTCTTTCCCCCCATAACTAGGCTGTGTGGCCTAACTTTCCATCTGCAGCTACAGTGGCTGTAAAAGTCATTCCTAGGGCAGGTTTTTGTGTCTTATGAAGTTGTCACTGCTTCTTAGCCCCACAGAGACTTAATTCCTTCATTGTACCTGGAATCCAGCAACTGAGAAATTACCCTCTCCCATCTGTCATTCCTTTTTACCAGGGTTCAAATATTCCTAGGAGAGATAAGACGTTCAGATAATTACAATTGAATTGAAATTAGTTTATATGACGCCCTATTCTGAACTGAGGCATCAGGACATGACTGAAGTTAACACAAGCAGACAAGGATGCTGAACGGGGATGGAGGCAGGAATGACGCCCACCACCTTTGTGACCTTGCCCATCCAGAAACATGCAAGTTCTGCATGAAGCCAGGAAGGGGTTAAAATAAAGCAAAAACAGAAATTGAAAACATTCCTCGAAGGGACCTGCCTGACTCTTTGATCATCAACCTGAGATGCTCTTCCCAAAGAAAGCAAGAGGAGACTTCTGGCTTTGAATATTTTTGTTCTCCCACAGTTCCACCCAAGGCTAAACCGCAATGCTCTTTTTATCTTTGCAAGGGAGAGAATTAAACTGCACTGGTCTCCCTTCTTTTTTCCGCAAACTCCTGGCCACCAGGGCAAAGAGCTGAGAGTGGAGAATGTCTACAACTTAGGCAAGGGGGCCGTACATTATCCAGACAACTTTGGGTCCAGGATGCTTTACTATGCAAGGGGCAGATTTTCTGCAACCTACTCGCCAATTGTTATTGCATTTGTGTATTTCAAAGGTAATGGAGATCAACATATTTATCAACCCCACTGATATGAATCTCACTCTATCAAGACCTAGAACACTGTCTGAGGACCTCCATTCTAACACTGAACCTGAAGTCCCTTAATCCCACCTGAATACCTTCCTCTGCATGATGCTTCCTTGACCAGCCCCTACTTTACCTTATTTGAATCTTTCTATTAATATTAGTTTGTTCCTGTAAAGTGCTTTTCTATAGCAGTTTCTGGCACATAGTAAGCGCTCAATAAGTGCAGGTGATTATTATTAGCATTATGGTCCTTAGAATCAGCAGCATATGTTCCCCTTGAGCTTTTAATATACAGTAAGACAATTTCCAGACAATGTTCTATAATTAATTACTATTGCATCTAATCTCAATAGCAAGATAAAATCTGGATGCGGTCCCCATCTCAGGAATCTTTCTGTGGTAGAAGTAACAGGATGCTGTACAATCTCTGAAATGCTGAAGAAGCTTGAAAGTAACGATTCTGCAAGGACCCCATTCCCTTTCCTCCTGGACACAGAGCTGGACTACATTTCCCAGTCCCCCTTGCAGTGGAGTGGGACCACATGACTGCATTCTGGCCAATGAGATGTGAACAGAACTGACGGGTATGGACGTCCAGGCCTAGCCTATTTTTCAAACAACTCTTCAAGGCAGCCCTCCATGTTTGAGCCTTCCCCATCCGTGAGGCTGGAAGTGAAGTACTCCAAGGCCCAAGGTGACAATCAAGACATGATATGGAAGGAACTTGGCCCCCAAATCTCTGTTTAAAAATCCACAAAGAGGGCTTCCCTGGTGGCGCAGTGGTTGAGAGTCCGCCTGCTGATGCAGGGGACGCAGGTTCGTGCCCCGGTCCGGGAGGATCCCACATGCCGTGGAGCGGCTGGGCCCGTGAGCCATGGCCGCTGAGCCTGCGTGTCCGGAGCCTGTGCTCCGCAACGGGAGAGGCCACAACAGTGAGAGGCCCGCGTACTGCAAAAAAAAAAAAAAAAAAAAAATCCACAAAGAGCTGTCCAACCTACATACCCACACTGAACTATTGTATGGGCAAGAGCAATTTTTAAAATTATGTTAGGGTACTTAAAATTAGGGATTCCTGGTTATAGAAGTGAACCTACCTTAATTAATACAGATATTTTCAGTTACTGGGAGACAAATTACGTAAATTATAGAGGGTGCCACCCCAACATGTTCTGATGAACCAAGACATCATTTTATATACTTTCCTTTACCGTAAAAATTTGTGGTACAAAACAAATGTTACTGGCAAGCACAAATATAGGAGACAGAAGTCTCTTTGCTCTGAGTGAAAACCCTGGTGTGGGGCCCATGCCATCCTGCACTCCTAGGAGATGTGAGCTATGATTCTGCTAATTCTTGGAAGTGCCACCTATCTGAGAATTCTCTGTCTTGACCAAGAACTGTGGAGCAGTGACAAGAGCCCTGGACCATGCAGTGAAGACCTGGGCTCCAGGCTTTTTGAGGATGTTAACACATAGTGGAACTGTTAGCATGGCACGTCCCCTGTCTGGACTACTGTTTTCTCATGTACCTGAGGGGGTTGAGTCAGATTACAAACTGGTAGCTGGGGAGAAAGTGCAGCTTGCAGGTGTGTGTTATGTGGCTTGCAAGGTAACATATAATTTTTTAAAATTAGTTCCCAACAGTTAAAAATTAGGATTTTTGCATTAAAAGATCTGACAGATCTTGAAAAGTCTGGCAACTCTAGGCTTGTGTTCCCTCAGGACAACAATTGACTTTCCTCTTCAGACATGACTTACACTCTCTAGTTTACATAAATCCTACCCCTTCCCTCAGATCATCTGTTCATTTATATTACCTGCCTGGATAGTCCTTATTGGCACTTGAGTTTGAGACCCTGAGTCTAAATGATTGTACTGGTCTGGTCAGATGAACCAGGTAAATCACCTTGTTACATAGTCTATTGCTGCGTAACAAACTGCCCCAACACACAGTGACTTGAAACAACTGCTATTTTATGATATCTTGCGATTCAGGACTTCAACAGGGCTTGGATGGACATGTCTCCTGTTTTGTATGATGTCAGCAGAAGTTACTGATTGCTATTCAGATGGTGAATGAGCTGGTATAGAGAGACCAGACTGACTCCACTCAAACATCTAGTGCCTTGGCACGGACGGCTGGAAGTCTAGGCTTTCCTGGGTCTGTCACCTGGAGCACCTTTATGTAGTTTCCCCAGCACAGCATAGGATCAGGGTAGTAGCACTCATGTGATGGCTCAGGGATCCCAGGATGAGTATTCCAGGAGTCCCAGGCAGAAGCCATAACACCTCTTGAGACCTAGTTACTTCTGCCACCTTCTATTGGTCAAGCAAGTCACTAAGGCAAGCCTGGTCATGAGGATGGGAATTAAACTCAATTGAAAGAATAGAAAAGAGTTTACAGTATCTTTAATCTACATGTTTATTATTAAAATTCTGCTCTCCTAAATTAGAAATACTGATTAGGCTAAATAAATGTGTCTTATAATAATTCACTATATTTCATAAACATGATACCCTTGACCCCTAAAACAGAAAGAAGGTTTGTATAGGAGATACTGTGCCCACTTCCCTGTTGGATGTTACTCATGGCATGCAATATCACACAGAACATTTTAGAATATAAGGAATTGAACTTCAAGCTTTTGTAAGCAAAAAGAAAAAAAGAGAAAAGAAATTATTGATTCATTCCAGTAAAAGTAATACATAGGTGAATATGAAAGAGAGTATAAATGTGTTTCTTGGTAATTCTTCTCTTCTCCTATCTGATTTTATACACAACCACATAAACCATTAATTATAAAAGTGAGTCAATGCCTTATAATGCATAAAACTGTAATTTATATGATAAAAATTGCACAGAGGAGGGAGGGAATTGTGCTTTATTTGAAGCAAAGTTTTCTGTATACTATTAAAATTAAGTTAGCATTTATTGAAATTAGATTCTTTTAGGTTAAGATGCTAATTGCAATCCCCAGGGCAACCACTAAAAAAAATAACTTAAGCTATACTGTAAAAGAAAAAACACAGGAAGTAAACTGGTAAATAGAAAATATAGGTTTAACACAAAACAAGGTATTAATGGAGAAATGGAAGAACAAAAAAGACATGAGACATACAGAAAACAAGTAATTAAATGGCAGATGTAACTCCTACCTTGTAAGTAATTACATTAAATATAAATGGATTAAACATTCCAATCAAAAGGTAGAGAGATTAACAGAGTGGATTAAAAAATATGATCCAACTATATATTGTCTACAAGAGACACACTTTCGATTCAAAGACACAATTAGGTTGAAAGTAAAAGAGTGAAAAATAAATGATTGTCTCATGTATCCAAAAAGGCTCATGTAGATCTTACACCAACCTCAGCTAGATCTAGGAGTTCAAATGATGTGGTCAGGACTCAGTCTCACTCATTTAAGCTTCCTTCTGTGTAAACTTCACTTCTGGGTAATTCAGCCTTTCCTGGTAGCCCCTCAGAAAATTCAAGCCTAACAGCTCCAGTGGAAAGTGAACTTCTCTTCCTCTACTGTAACAGCAAACTTCCTGGTTTGAGTTTCACTGGCCTGCTTGTGTCAAAAGTCCACACCTAAGCCAGTTTCCATGACCAAGCATGAATCATGTGCCCTTACCTGGATTCAGAGGCAGTCTGGCTTAGCCTCTCCAGAACAATATACCTGAGAGTAGGTAAGGGGTGCTTCAACAATGACGGCCAGGGGCATATAACCAGAATAAGGGAGAGTGAACACTCAGCTGGCCACTGAACAGCAGGTGCCCACCACACATTCAATGGGGCAACTGGAGTTGGAGGGATGTTCTTTGACTATGGAAAAAAGCAAAGCTAAGTAAACTCTGAAGAGTTTAAACTATGTCTTTATATTCATGTTTTAATTTGTACGAAAGAGTTTCACCATTAATTTTAAAAGTCTTTTTAGTAGCCTTGATATATGGAACATACTTGAGTGGAGTTCTAAGATATTAGGAAAAGAGAAGATGGAATCCCATATTTTTAACCACCTGCTCTGCACCAGGCCCCTTTACATACTTAATCTTACTCAAGCTACATGAAACTCTCCTAACTAGATGGAATTCTCAGCCTTTTGGAGATGAGAAAACTGGGGCACAAGGAGATCAGTCATTTGGTCCATGTGCCCATTTGGCAAGTGGTAGAGTCTGGATTACTATCCAAGTCAGCCCAGCCCCAGACCCTGGAATTCTTTTCCCTGTACTTCACTGCCTGCACCATATTGTGCAATGTGCCTTAGCCGTGTGTCTTCCTACATGTTCCATGTTCAAGTGAGAACTAGGAAGAAGCCACAGACATGCCCAGGGTAGAGTCTGGCTTCACTGCACATCTGGGTTTGAACGTTAGGATTAAAGCTAAATCAGCAGGATTGAAGATCGAGTACCAGTGAAGCACAAAGTCAGGATTTCTTGGCTTTCACTTTACTGGAAAATCATTTCACCATCAGTGTCGGGTTTTTGGTGGTTTGGATAACTTGTATGTTCATATTCTGCCTGCCCAGGCATCTCTGAAGGAAGGCATTGTCAGCAGTTTGCAAGATGGTCTCCTCATGGCATGGCTCGTGATTCTTGCTTTTATTTGTATCTTGGATCCAGTCCATATCACATCAAATTTTCAGTCTTTGGCTTCAACTAGTTATCACGGATGAGTTGTGATGGAAACTGGAATTGTCACAGTTACTTTTTCTTTCTCTTTTCATCCTCCTGCCTCCTCTTTGGCAGAGGTGGATAACCAATGTTGAAATCAGATAGTTCTCTTCATCCAGATCTTTCTTTGAAAATGCTTCTCTCTTTTTTCATGGATTAAGGCAGCAATTCCTATAATATGTTCTCCTGAACACAGTTACCAAAAATCTCAGCCATAGAAAAATAGGGTGCTACCATCAGGTTATGGGGGAGCTGTATGTCAGGCAGACCAAAAGAAAAAGCATCCACTATATTCCCTATGAATTTATAAAGTATTGCAATAGATCTTTTCTAAAATTATTTGGCCAGCCGTTCAAGGACAGCAATAGTCTGAATGTAAAATATAGCACTTTCATTTATCAGGAATAGAAAACTAGTCCTCACCCATGGCTAGTGAAAACTGAAAATTAGAAACTTGGCTTTATAGGAGACATGAAACCTCTCTCACTCGTTTCCATTCCATGCCGTTTCTTTTCTATGAAATGAAAGGTTATTTTGCTAGCAGAAGACTGTTATTGTTGCTGAATTTGCTAAGAAAATTGGGCAATTTATCAGTGAAGATGGCAACAGCAAATATACAGGGTTGCCAGAGGCATTATTTTACCATCTTCAGCAGCATTAACAAATTAAAAAATAATTCTAGGTTCCAGGATGGCAATAATGAATTTTCATCCCCTAGACAGAAAGGTAGATGGTGGCTGTGTTTTCCCCTGAGCATGTCCTGGTGGACACCAGAGTTTTCTAGAAAAAAGGCCATGATGTCAGATTCTTATTAGCATTCGTGATGAGTTGTTTGAAAAAATCTCTGAACCTTACACTACAAGTCTCCCTGGATGATTTGGGACTAAGAGTCAGGATTAAGTGACTATTTTCTCTATCGTTGCTGGATTAGCTTTTCCTTATCGGTATTTCGTGTAGGTTTTTGGCTTTGAATAATGTTCTTGTTTTGTAAAACACCAGGAAATAGTGTCATGATTGGGAGCAAAATGGATGCTGTTGCATTGATATGGTGAACACTATTTGGAGGGGATAAGTGAGTCTGGCTGGTGATAATGTTGAACACCAAAGCTATCATTATTGACCATTTTATAGGAACAGGTTCTTTTTAGGGCTGTGTGCTTACATATTTCATAAACAATGTGCTTGAGAAATGTCCAGCAAGGTACAAGGAATAGAATAAGAATGAATGCTGAGTTAAGACAGATAGCCCAGTTTGAAAGTCCTGTTATGAGAAACAGGAAATATAGATACAGGCAGAATACTATGTCAGCTAGGTGGATGAAACACAAAGCAGCCTCCTCCTCAGAAGAGCTGTGTCCATAGTCCCCTCTGTAAATATTTAGTTAGTGCTTGGTGACAGCAATAAATTGTTGGGAAAGGTAGAAAGAGGTGTGGCCATGGAAATGGGCCGGAGTTCAAGTAAGAAGACAAAAAGAAGGAAAACCAGCAATTTTCTTATGCCGGAGCACCGAGATGGCATGCCAAATCTACCACTGGGCAGTCCAGACCTGCCAATTATGGTGGGCAATTGTCTTGGGAGAGAATCTTGGACTGAATGTAGGTTTGTTTATTTAGGTGGAAGAGCCATATTGGTCAACAATTAGCAGCCCTATACTGAGAGGAGAGAGAGTGTTTTTCTTCTTGGAACATCTATGTAGGTGAATAACTTCTAGAGTTTACTTTGTAGGCAAAGGGAATTATAGGTGAATATGGAGAGTACGGGGAAGCTCTATTTTCAGGAGTTCCTTTGTGCTTCTCCATTGCACCATGATCCACTAAATATAGTAAGTCTCTAAGGTGGCTCTCAGTGACCCTTTCCTCTGGTTATTTGTGTCCTGTGTGGTCCCCACCCTCACCGAATAGGGATGGCTTGTATAACTGATAAAACATTGCATGAATGATAGAGTGTGACTTTTTAGGTTAGGTCAGAAAAGACATTGTGGCTTCCATCTTGCTCTCCTGGATCATTTGTTCTGGGGGTAGCCAGTTGCCACGTTGTGAGGACATTAAAGCAACCCTTTAGAGAGGCCCATGTGGTGAGGTACTGAGGCCTTCTACCAATAGCCATGTAAGTGTGCCATCTTGGAAGTGGATCCTCCATATCCAGTATAGCTTTTGGATGACTGCAACCCCAGCCAACATCATAACAGTAAACTTATGGCACACTCTGAGTCAGAGCTCCTCAGCTAAGCCACTTCCAAATTCCCGACCCACAGGAGCTGTGAGATAATTTTTGTTTGCTTGTTTTAAGCCACTGAATTTTAGGGTAATTTGCTATGTAGAAAGAGCTAACTAATACAACTGACTGTAATTCTTGATTTGGGATTTGCTTCTATAATTGTAATTTAGAAGTATTTCAGGGACTTCCCTGGCGGTCCAGTGAGTCTCTGTGCCCCCGATGGGGGCACAGCTTTGATCCTTGGTAGGGGAACTAAGATCCCGCATGCCGTGCAGACAAAAAAAAAAAAAAAGCATTTCAAACTTTTATATGAAAAGATAATAGAAAAAGCAACATAAATTTAGGTATAAATGGGGTAAAATTCCATCTCCTAATATATTATCCTACACGATAAGAACTAGATAAAACAGTATCCTATGTGTGCAATTTCATCTGAAGGTCTAAAGCTATGTCACATATAAGGCCTAATAGGACATTATATAGACTTTGGCTCTGGGTAAGATGGAAAACCCATTGGAGGGTCTTGAGCGGAGGAGAGACATACCTAATTGATGTGTCCAGAAGACAGTGTATGTCCCTAGACTACTGTGTATCCAAGTAAGTGCCAGGGAATCTCTGCCTCTGCCCTCAAGGTATTTCCAGGCTCATTTACATTCAACCCCAGCAGGAAAACTATTACTCCTCCTTTCCCTTTGGGCTGTGCCTTAGAGTTTATCGTCAGATAGGTAAAGAAAACTAGGGGGAGTATCAGAGCATTCTGCTTACTGGCAAATGTTCAGAAAAGCTATAACCATTCTGTTTCTTGGCTCTGAGACTGCCTAACTTAGGCCTGAAGACCCATTAGAAATGTTACAGCATTATAGACTCTCAGAAGGTTTAGGACTGTATCAGTCAGTTATGCCATGGCAACAAACAACCCCCAGAGCTCAGTGCTTAAAACAATAAAGTTTCATTCTTGCTCATGCTACGTGTCCAGTTCGGGGTGAAGGAGTCTCTGCTTATCATAATCACTCCGGTTCCCTAGCTGACGGAGGTTCTACCATCCTGTGACACCACTAACATGAGGCTTCTGGTCTGTTGCAGCAGAGAAAAGAGGACTAAGAGTGGCACAAGGCATTTCTCCTTACGTATCATTGGCCCAAACGAGTCACATGGCAACACCATCTTCCAGGAGGTGAGAAAGTGTTATTGTACACATACCTGGAAGTAGAAGAGAACAGAATATTGACAAGTATCAGTAATGCCTACAACAAGGAAGCTTATTTTTTTCTTCTTCATAATTTAATGAGAAGAGTAAGAAGAAAGTCAGGATCACAGTTTGATTCCCTGAGATCTTTGTCTCTCAATGAGATAGAAATAAAGTGAGGCAAGTCCATCTAGGTTTACCTTATTCTCAATGAATTAACACTTATTCACTAAGGACCTATAGATATACAAGGTACTGTGCTGTACCTTAGAAGAGGTACAAAATCAATTAGGTATTGTCCTTGCCTTGAAGGAAGCAGATGGCCTCTCCATTTTCACACAATTATGAGAGCAAATTGCTTGGAATAATCACCATTTAATATGTTCCAGGGATAAATACACTTTTCAATGTCCTGCTATCTTTTCTCCCCCAGTAGATGGGAATGAGTGATAATTCGGTTAACTGTCAGTTCTGATCTCTTCCCTGAATTCATTTCCATGATCACGGATAGCAACGTGGTACAGGATTCTGGGACACGCCACACCTTGATTAGACATGGAATGTTGTCTTCAAGCAAGGCTGCCGGATAAAGTACAGGATGCCTAGTTAAATTAGAATTTCATATTAACAAATAATGATTTGTAGTCTAAGAATGTCTCATGCAATATTTGGGACATACCTCTACTAAAAAGTTTTTTGTTGCTTATCTGAAATTCAAGGGGAAGTAACTAGGCATCATGTGTTTTTCATTTGCTAAATCTGGCAACCCTATCTTAAAAATCCCTCATCACCGTGGAAGCACCAACCCCCTTTAATCTCATTCTGTACCACTCCCCCTGCCACCACCACACCACTGTGCCACACCAGACACACTGACCTCATTTCTGTTCCTTTAACACACCTAGTATGAGTCAACCTCAGGGCCTTTGCATGTGTTTCCCTCTGCATGATTCCTTGAGAGGCTGACTCCTCTCCTTTCTGCTCAGTTCAAATGCCACCACCTCAGAGAGACCTCTCTGATCAGATGACGTAAAGCCTGAGCCTCTTGCCCTGCCTTCATACTCTCTATCACATCGCTGTATTTATAGCAGTTGCCATCTCTGCAATTACCCTAGTTTCACTGTGTGTATGTCTCTCTTCCCTATAATGTAACCTCCATGGGAGCAGGAGCTATGTCTGTCCTGTTCTTCACTATATCCTGCCACTCACAACAGGGCAATAAGCATGGATTGTAGCTGAGCAATAAGCATTTGGTTTTCTCAAGGCTCCTGTCTGCTAGTTTGTTTCTATACCCGGGGCAGGGGGCGGGGGGCATAAAGAAAGGGGGATTAGACAACCAAATGATGTAATTTATGATAGGGGTAAATGTGGTAAAAAAAAAAAAAAAAGTGGAACAATGGACTGAAGACCAACTAGGATGCCAAGTGAGATGGGCTCTACTTTCATTCAAGTGATTAGGAAAAGCATCTCTGAAGAGGTGGTGTGAGCTGAGTTCTATATATGAAAAGGAAGGAGCAACCCAAGGGAAGAACATTCAGAGCATGGCGGTAATTGGAGAGTTCCTGAGGCAAGAATAGCCTTGGCTTGTCTGAGGAGTAGACAGTGGACCAGCATGGCTGGAATGGCATCAGCCAGAAAGCAGCCAGTGAGGGAGGTGGGATATGCCCCTCCGAGAAGATCACTTTGGTAGCTGAAATGAAAACGGACTGTAGAGAAAAAAGTACAGAGACATGGAGACCAGCTAGGAGGCCAGTGCAGTTGTCCAGGCAAGAGAAGACGATGGGTTGGTCTAGGTTTTAGCATTGGCAAGGGAAAGAGAAGGGGACAGATTTAAGAAATAATTGTAAGGCATCATCACCATAAATTGCTCAATTAATTAATGGAAGAATGCACGAGTAAGTGGAAGGGTAGATAGACAGTGGATGGATATTGGACGGATGGATGGGTGGTAGATGGATGAGGAAGTAGAAATACTGATTAAAAGCCCAGGCTCTGAATTCCGACCACTCGCCTTTTGAATCTGATACATTACTAGCAGGGCAACCTTGAAGAAGTAGCTCAACTTTAAGAAGCCTCACTTTCTTTATCTGAAAAAGAGGGAATAGTAATACATGCATTATCAGAAACATATGAGGCATAGAAGTGATGACGTCCACTGATTCATTATGCCAGTGCCAGAACACAGTAGTTATTGTTATTTACCTCTAGTATCTTGCATATCAGTTTGGAATAATCAGGTTGTCTTTTCATCACTCTCACTACCACTTAGTTTCACGTTGTTCAGACCCCCAGCCTGCACCAAAACCCAGCACAAACAGAAACATTTACATCAGATGTTTAAAGATTTTTTTTTAACGAAAGGGAGAAACGATGCAGTGTAGGAAGGGTTATAAACTATTCGGTATTTCAATTTTTTTATTCACAATCCGGAATTCCCTTTGATGGTTTTTTAATATAGGGAGGGCTCTTGTGAGTATGTGTGAATAATTAAACTTTTTTGAGTTTGAACATGAGTTGGAATAAGCTCATTTAACTGTCAATGATGTGAGGCAAAGGAAAGCCCGATGGACATCTTTTTTACAATAAATAATTTTGTGGGATTTTAAAAAATTATTCCTCTCTTCTCAAACAGTCTGAGAAAGTAAGGCTTTGGAAGAGTCCTCACTGCACTAGCCTATCTTTCGTGTTATTCTGATCAACCTTGATTAAAGGAGAAAGAGCAGAAGGAGGACTGAGACAATGGTGATGATGATGTCATTGTTAGAGCACTTACTGCACACACATGTGAAGAGCTCATGTTCACTCCGTCCTGTGGTGCTCTCAGTGACCTGGGAAGCAGGTAGCATTACTCTTCCCATTGCGTGGATGCATCAACTGAGGATTTCAAAGGATACATGCGATGCCCACCTAGCAAAGCAGAGATTCACACTCAGGCCCATCTGATTCCAGTGCAGGAGCTCTTAGCTCTGCTCCTAGACTCCTACTTGATTGGCTGCTTGGCAGAGTCATTTCTCAGCATTATTTACTGTGCTTATTCATTCTCCTCCTCCTCGTGGGCTCACAGCTATTGATTTCTGTGCGTGATTGTGCCCTTGGCCTCAAGCAGTTTTGCAATTTCTTCCCCAATTTTCAAGTGAACTTTATCATCCTTTTGCTTAGTGAAGCTCGTCTTTGGGCAATAATAGATGATTCAGTAAATGTCAGGTCACAGAACAGGAGCGATGTGAGGGCGACCTTTATCAGATTAAATATGTCTTTCCCACCCAGTGCTCTGTGGCATCGTGGAATTGCTATCAGAGAGCAGACAGCAGGGAATAAGCAGTATGTAGCCAAGAACCTCCCAAACTTGTATCAGTAATTACTTTTCTTGATATAGTTATAATTACTGATAATAACAATTTCCTATAAATTGTAACAGTTAATAACTCAATGCAATTCAGATATTATGTATTCAGTTTGCTTAAAAGCTCCTCACCGTGATGACTTGACTCTTAAATGCTGCCATCGCCATCGCCATTCCACTTCCAAACGAAACCTAATTCCTATCTAAAACCCCATCAACCCCCTTTTGGATGAAAGATGGTCAGGAATGTGTGGACATATGACGATGGCACCAGCAGTGGGGTTCCAGGCTCTTTGATCTACATGACCCAATTCCTGCCTACTTCCTTCTACTCTCTCCCTTGTTCAGCTTTCTCTAACTATGGTGCCATTCTTTTTGTTCTTCAACTGTACCAAACTTGTTCCCACCTCAAGGCCTTTGCACCTCCCGTCCCCTCTGCCTAGAATGTTCTTTCTGAAGACCTGTGTCTGGCCATCTCTTTTTCATCATTCATGTCTCAATGCAAATGTTGCCAACCTGGAAAGGGCTACCTAAGATATCTTATCCACCTAGGTAATCCTTTTTCCTCTCTGTCCCTCTTAAATTTACTTTTCATCGGGGCAAAATCCTGTCTTGTTTCTGCTCTCCCCTGCATTCAACACAAATCGTTTGCATCTCCTCTGATTCCCTTGGAGCTGCCGTCGCTTGGTTCACACCATGCCCTACTGAGCCCACTCAAGTCCACTTGGTTCTGCCTTCTGCAGAAGACCAACCAGTCACATGCCCAGCATTTCTGCCACTTCCAAATGTGAAAGAAGCACATGGTGCAGAGCATGGGACCTGGCTTCCCGAGAAGCTATCAAAAGGCAGCCCACCTGAAGGACTAGATGTCCAGCAGAGCTGACTCTCCATGGGAGAAACTACAACCAATAAGAAATAGGAAATGAGTGAAGCAGGGGGGGTCAGCAGATAGATCACCTCTCCTTTCTTGCCCCCAGGAACTACTCTCCTTGCCTGCCATCTAGAGAATTCTGTATGGCAAATGGATGCATCTGCTGAGCAACTAGCCTTGTCTCTCCACAGCTTGTCATTAAGTAAAAGTCAACACAATAACACATCATTTACATTCTTACTCAGCTCACTTCCTTTCCCTCATTCTCACTGCCCTGGGCTTGCACTTTGAAAGTGAAGCTTTCGTATTTTAATCTCTGCCGCAGGCTCTGTTTTCTGGACGATCCAGGCCAAGACAATCCCCAGTACTGGGAACACTTCCTGGTACTCACAAAGCACTCAGTCAATATAGAGATGAGATGGATGGATGGATGGACGGACGAATGAATGGACAGATGGACAGATGGATGGATGGATGGCAGTTTCAGGCACTTGAGGGCCAATCAGATGGATGACAAATTTTAAAGGTCACTCTTTTTGTCTCTCTCCATAGGACAACCCATTCTTTTTTTTTTTAATTAATTAATTTATTTACTTATTATTGGCTGTGTTGGGTCTTCGTTTCTGTGCGTGGGCTTTCTCTAGTTGCGGCGAGCGGGGGCCACTCTTCATCGCGGTGCGCGGGCCTCTCACTGTCGCAGTCTCTCCCGTTGCGGAGCACAGGCTCCAGATGCGCAGGCTCAGTACTTGTGGCTCACGGGCCCAGCCACTCCGCGGCATGTGGGATCTTCCCAGACCAGGGCTCGAACCCGCGTCCCCTGCATTGGCAGGCAGACTCTCAACCACTGTGCCACCAGGGAAGTCCCAACCCATTCTTAAGTATGCCACAAGCTCAACATATCCAAAACTAAAATGACCATCCTTTTCCTTAGCATTTTACCTTCTTACTCTTTCTTCCCAAGCCATAGACACTTTCTCACTCATCCTCATCCAATCTGCCAGCACATCTTACCCACTTTATTATTTCCCATGTGTCATGAGGTTCCATCCATCCATACCTTGTGCTCCACAGCTACTGCCCTGGCTCAGGCCTCTGTGGTATCTCACATGACCGGTACCCCAGGAACCCAGCTGGCCTCCCTGCCATATTCAGGCTCAGCCATGGTCAGAATGTATCTTGACTTTTGTTCTCATGAAAGCAGAGCCTGAGGCAAGGGCTTGTTTACAGGTGGTTGACTGGGAGGAGATCCTAGAAAACAGGAGTGGAGAAGCAGGGAAAAGAATCGGGTAAGAAGGAAAATCCAATCAATATAGGGTATACTGTCAAGGTTGCTGCTATGGAGGTCCACTTGGACCTCTGGAGAAGCATCCATAATGCCTCTAACAATTGCCCACCTGAAGGATGGGAAGTTGGAGCATTTATCCACCAGCCTCCACTCCATGGGCTCAGGTTTGCCCTTGATGGCATTAAGTGCTCTACTCTTCCAGACCTGTGTTCAGGCCAAGTAGGCCCCTGTGGTGGTGGAAGAGGCCCTGGGATAGAAAGTTAAAAGGACACACAGGCCATAGGTGAGTCTGAGCTTCTGAGAAACTGTCCACTGCAGCTACAGATGAAATCAGAAGCAGACTGAGGGATGTGTGTGACACAGAACGCCAGAGCTGTCTCCTACAGTTGATCTCTGAAATGCACATGCAACTATGTTTCCCAGTGGTTAAGACTCCCTGATGTCTCCCCTGAGCCTGGAGAGAAACGTCCTGCTTTCTTGATGGAGCTGATAAGATCTTCTATCATCCGACCCAGCCTCTGCTGCAACCTCCTTTGTGGCCACTTCCTGCTCCTGGTTTGCTTTCCATACCATTCACATTTCTCACCTCATGATTTTGCCTGTGCTGTTCCCTCTGCCTGGAATTCCCTTCCCATTTGCATTCCTTTTCTAGACTACTTTTCAGGATTTCTTTCCTGACAATCCCAGGCAGAGTTAGACACCCTATACATATTTCTAGCATTGCCCCTACTGCGTTTTTTATAATTATCTCCAGTTCGGGAGATATCATTGTTAGAGCATTCCCTTCCCCTCCCCCACCACTTAGATGGTGAGCTCATAGAGAGCAGTGGCAGGGTCCTCTTCATCTTGGTTTCCCCAATTCCCAGACGAGATCTGCGACATAGGGGCTGTTGCTGAATAGATGGCTGGTTGGACACAGGCACAAAAGCCTGGGGCTTTATTTTATTATTATTATCATTATTTGGCCATGCCACGTTGCTTGCGGGATCTTAGTTCCCCAACCAGGGATTGCACCCGGGCAATTAGAACTGAGTTCTAACCACTGAAAAGCCAGGGAATTCCAAGGAGGGGTGGGCTTTATTTTAGATTTATTCAGCAGAAAGCGATGATGGCTACTTAGAAAGGATTGTGTCTTCAAGGGGAAGCAGAGCCCACATGATGAAGGACATCTTGATTTGATATCTCACTAGATCCCCATCCAAATAGTCTGGACCATCTGTTCGCCATTGTTTAAGGACACATAAACCATTTTTCCAGGTGTCCATCAAGAAGTTGACAGCTCTGACAGTAAATTCAATTCAACAAACATTTATTGGACAGTTAAAGAGCTGAGTCACTGCTTTAGACACAGGATAAGAAGATGAGATAAAAATAACTGGCACTCCCGAGGGCATCTCTGTGACCAGCAGCTGGGGAGCCACACACAAGGACAGAAGCAGGCGAGTCAAGATGAGACTATCCAGGCAGCCAGCCTTCGCATGTCACAGAGAGTATCCACCCTCTGTGCTCGCAGGCAGGTACCCACCGTGGGGCAAGGACAGCCAACCGAGCCATTCACCCGTAATCTGGAAAGGAGACCATTACAGGTAGGGCAGGTCCTACACCACAGGCAGGTGGCTACAACCCACAGCAGTTTTTTTACTGAGCCCCTGGCACGTGCTGCCACTGTGGTCACAGAGGCACCATCCCTGCCCTCAGTTCCTTTAGCTCTAGCAGGGGAGATAGATAGGCATCCAGGAACACAAGGGCAGGGTGGTGTCATGACCACAATAATATAAGGCATACTATGTACAGAGGTTGCACAGATGTGCAAGGGATAAGGGAAGCTCTAGGAGGATTTTACGTTGACAAAATATTCTAGGATAAATGAATGTGCACTTGGTCAGTTGCCTTTCCATCTTCTATGTATTTCCTGTCTTTTATTCTATAAACACAGCTTTACTTCCTTTTCTTTTCTCTTCTCTTCTTTTCTTTTCTTTTCTCTTTAATCCAGTTAAGTAAGCCTATAATGACTAGGTCAATCTCAGATGTTTAAGAGGGAGGGCTGCAGTGCCCAACCATCTATATATTCAAATCCTCTGCCTCTTACGTGTTGTGTCATCTTAGGCAATTTACCTGCCCACTTATTTTCCATATCCGTAAAATTGGGGATGATAAAAGTCCTTACATCATAGGATTTTGTGAAGGTGAAATGAGCTAAGTAAATGAAAAAGCTTTTAAAGCACCTGGTACATAATAAGCCCTCAATAAGATTAGCTATTATTATTAATGGTTTTGTTGTTATCATTATTGTTTAAGATTATTACATAGTAGCGCAGTGCTAGTGCCAATTTTCTAGAAAATTCTAAGAAATATGAGAACTTAGTCCAATTAAGTAAGAGGGCAGGTTACAAGTTCTCTCTACTCAACCTCAGAGGTTAGTGATTGCATCATGTTTGCCCCCTAGAAGATTTATTTTTGATCCCAAGTTCTCAGACAGCAGGGAATAGAACTAGCAAAGTAATTTTTCTTGGGGCATCACACAGCAAGATTCTTCATTTTTTGAAATTAGTGATTTACTGAGCATCTATTGTGGTTCTTGATAGTCTCGGGCAAAAAAAAAAAAAATCCTACCCACTTGGAAAAATGGGAAATGTGTACCTAGGAGAGCCAGAAGTTATGATGAGAGAGAACGTCAAGTGAGTGGTATGCTTCAAAGTGGGATGTCAGAGCAAGTGAGAGAGGATGCTGGAGGATGCCTGTGAAGGCACCCTGGGCCCCAACTGCCTGGAGAATGTTCTGGAGCTCCCATCCGCAGGTAGAGCACTGGAAGTCTCAGGTCAGTGAAGAATCACACAGGTCCGGTGGTGCAGAAGCAAATTACATGACTGCATGGAGTATCCAGACAGATGTGCCCAAGATACCCTCACAACTTTCCTTAGCCCAGAGTGCCCAGGGACAGTGTAATACTTCCCCAAAACTGCACAACTGCAGCCCTGAGAGCCAGCAGGCATGATGTAATGTTTGATGGCTCAAGGAGGATGCAGCAGTGAGCTGCATGGATGGATGGCCAGAGACCAGAGAGGAAGGAGGTTACCTCCTGGACAGATGACATCAACCGAGAAACAGATTCTCAGCACCTGACCCTCTGTCCCTCCCAACTGGAAGGAAAGCAGAGAACTCCAGGCGGAGACGAAATTTGTACAGTAGGGGAACCAGGGCCCAAAGAAAAAGTAGGTTCAGGCATAGAAATGCAAAGTTATATTTCTTGCAGATACTCAGAACAAACACTAAATCAGAAAGCCCTGTATGGAGACAGTAGATAGAACTCATGGTTAGGAATTTGGGTTCTTTGGAGTCTTAAAAGATTGGTCCTGGCTCTGCCTCTTGTGAGCTGATCAGGTACTTACTTTCTTCTAGACCCTTTTTGCTCATCTGTAAAATGGACATAATATTATACCCCCATAATTGGTTGTATGTGTTAAATAGAAAAATTACATGTAAAGCCCTAGAGGGCTTGTTTCATGCTAAGTATTCAATAAACGTAGGCTAATGAATCATGAGAAGGGGAAGGATTGGGGAGGAGTCTTGGGCAAGGGTGGGGTAGGGGATCTTAATGGAGTTGTTAGTTCTGGGGGTGAAGATGCAGGAGAACACCCTCACACAGCCGGCACACGGTGGGGACCTCACTGGCCTGCTGACGGGGCAGAGGAGTAGGGTTTATGTTTGTACCAAGTATGTGATCCCCATGTGCTCCAAGCTGGTCTGAGCTAATATAATTTTGTGGTCAAGGTCATGGGCTCTGGCATCTTACTGCCTGAATTTACATTACTTACTAGTTGGGCAAGTGTCCTTGGGCAAGTTACATAACTTCCCTGTACCTTAGTTTCCTCATCTGTAGAATGGTGGTAATTAATAATAGTTCCTATTTCAAAACGTTTTCCTGAAGCTTAAAATTAATGAACATATTCAAGGAGCTTCTCTAAGCTTTCCTTCCTGGCATGCTGAAACACGCTATAAACATTAGCTATTATTATTCTGATTTTGCTTCCATCCAAGTTTACACTTCAGCTGTTAGAATCCCTCAGGATCTCAAACCTGATTTCTCTTCCAACCAAAAACCCTTCCGAACTCCAGGCCATTTTCCAGCAAGGGAGAGTCACATCAAAATAAGAATACTGAAGCCACCAATAGTCACATGAAGATAGAAAGTGGGACCCTACTCCTCCATGCACCCAGGTGGTATCTCTCGCTTGTGCTTCAGAGCGGAGGAGAAACCTGAGCAGGGGTGCCTCCTCCCCAAAGTTAGGAGCTAACGGCAACAGGAAGAACACACTGACATAAACCAATCAAAGAAGGAACAAAAGGACAACTTTTTTGTGGAAGATATTCTGTGTTGTGTTTCCTCCTTGAAACAAGTGTAAGCAAAAAGTAACTTACATTTTGTATCTCTTACCCATTGTCCAAATAATGCTGCCTAACAGCCAACCTCAAAACCTCAGTGGCATTCATTAAACCTCTGTTTTGGTTTATGGGTCTGTGCGCTGGCTGACTGGTTCTGCTGATCCTGAGGCTGGGCTCAGCGGGGCTCATTCACAAGTTCGTGATCAGCTGCAGGAAAGCCAGGCAGCTTTGTCCAGGGCCTCAGCTGGGTTGTTCAGCTTTGCTCCATGTGCCTCATCCTCCAGCAGGCTAGCCCAGGCATGCTTTCACAGCAAGAGCAAAGAGTGAGTGGAAATGCAGAAACGCATGGTTAAGTTTCTGCTTGTCTCACATCTGCTGTCATTTCCTAGGCCAAAAGAACTCACATGACTGAGTGCAAAGTCAAGATACGGAACAGAATATCACCTACACACACACACACACACACACACACACACACACAGAATGAGGGGGTGATGCAAAGTTACACAGCAAAGGGTACACCCGCAGTGAGGGGGTGTTACAAAGTTACACAGCAAAGGGTTTAGGTCCAGGAAGGGGTAACGAACTGAGCCCATCAGTCAATCAATCTCTCACATATTGCAAAGAGCTTGCCAACCTTGATTGCAGGAGAGAGAGAAATTATAAGACAGATCAAATCTACTGAAAGGAAAGCAGAATAAGCAGCTATGAGGGTGTTAAACAAGGGTATTACATCTTTTATAGACCTTTCAGAGTCAAAGAAACACCATTCTCACATTTCACTCTTTACCATCTTAAAATCTCTCTCAACAATTCTAGTCCCACCTACTTTGAATGAATCCAGATATGCCTTCAGAGGACCGTTTTCCAGTCATCCTGTTCTAAGACCTTACTATTCCAGGAATTACATATCCATGTGAAAATCAGCAAAAAAATAACATTAAAGAAATCAAGATCTCTCCCCATTTCAAATAGATTTGACTCCAACTTAGCCATGCAGGTTTGAGAACTCTCCCTTGACTCTTCCCTTCCACCAACTCTCAGTTAAGACCCTCTGGGTAGGTCATAAATGAAATCATTTAGAACATGATATGTACTGTGGGACTCTTGGTCCCCACTAACCACAGCTTGAAATCATGGTGCCTACTGCAGATTCCAGGAAAATAAAGTGAAGATGGAAAGTAAAATTTCCATGATGAAAATTTAGAATCGTAGTTGACTACTTCACTATTGTCTGTTTCTCACGTAGAAGCTATCTGGGAAACCTTATTCCTTTTTCTCTGTGTTGTTTTATAGGAGAAGCCAGCCACTTTAATAGCCTGTGCGTTTAAGATCCATAAAAGATAATGCGCAGTGAAATGGGTGAGTCAGATAGACTCAGCGGGGAGGCATTTTGATAATCAATTCTTAACTAGGTAATAATATTTGACACCATGCCACTAATACCTTCTGGTTTGGGAGGAGAATTCTGTGCTTTGTCTGTTGTGCTGAACTTCACAGACTGCCTGGCTGAATTCCAAAGTACTGACCACCGGGAAGCACTGGGCATAATATTATACTTGTAGGGCCATGAGTTTCACCTCGATCCTAAATTCCTTGGTAGCTTCCTATAAATTATGGGTTCTGTCATTTTATCTGAAGCAGTTATTCACATTCAGTGTGGTTTTGCTTGTGGCCAAGTTGAAGCAGAGGAATCCATCAACCGCATGTGTATTCAGGAATACCAACATTTTTTTTTGGTGGGGCTGAAAATGGTCTAGATGAGATTCCGTCAATCCACGCTAACAGCTATAGTCGTGAATTCTCTCACAGCACTTCAGGATGCTGGGGCTAAATCAACAAGGTTACTATTTTCTTTTACACTTGGTTGAAAGCCCTTGATCCAACATGAGTGGTCAGGCCAGCTCCTTGCTTCCTGTTTTGTTTGACCTGGTTCTTTGGGATACTATTGGGAAAGAGAAAGCAAATATCATTACAATAAAGATTTCCATATAGCTATCTAAATGACTCCCATTCTTTAAGTAATGGCCAACACGTAAGCATATTTTATTAATTTCCTTTCCTGATACTATAAAGCTAACTCATGCTCGTAGCAACCAGTGAAACAATTCAAAAATATATGAGATATTTACAAAATTTTTTTCTTGTGTTGAGAACTGTTAAGATCTACTCTCTTAGAAACTTTCAAATATGTAATACAGTATTATTAACTATATTCACCATGCTGTACCTTATATCCCCAGGTCTAATTTATCTTATAACTGGAACTTTTTTATCTTTTGACCACCTTCCAAAAAAAGGTTGTAACTATGCATGGTGATGGATGTTAACTAAAATTATTGAGGCGATCATTTCACAAAACATAAACATTGAACCATTATGTCGTACATCTGAAGCTACTATAATGTTACATTGCCAACTGTATCTCATTAAATGGACAATCTCCCTCCACTCACCTCCTTTCTCATCCCCAGCCTCACGCCCCAAGGTGACCAATGTTAACAGCCTGGAATGCAAATGCAGATGTCCACACATTCACCCATCTTCATACTCACACGTGGAGGAGAGAACAGTGAGACATGACAGGATGAACTAAGTGGGAGCTGGAGCCAAAGATTTTATTTTGTCTTTGTCCAAATGTAAAGGAAAAATCTGGAGGGCTTTAAGAGTGGGGTGAGTGGCGATAAGGTCTCTCTGTGTGGCAACTGAATGGATGCAGGAATACCTTCAAGGGGGTATTGTGATTGTCCAGGAGAGAGATGATGGTGGCTGGGACTTAGGTGGTGGCCATGCAGGTGGAGAGCGGTGGATATTTTGGAGATAGACTGGATAAGATTTGAGGATGGATTGGATGCTGTAAGGAAAAAGGCCATTTCTGGCTTGCGCATCTAGGTAGCTAGAGCTACATCAGCAGGAGAGAGCTCCCTGAAGGTACAGGAGGATTGGAGCAGAGCTCATGATTCAGTGTGGATGTGTGAGGCTGAATTTCCTTGGGACTTCCAAGAAAGAGCTCATGTGCATTGTTGGTTCAGAGGAGAGGCATGGACTGGAGGATTTTGACTAAGGAGACATGAGGGTATCCCCAGCAGCTAGCACAGTGTTCTTGCATATTAGATGCTCAGAAAGTGTTTATAAGATTAATAACTCATAGCAGGGATTATAGAAGAGCCTTCATGAAGGAAACCTCTGTCTCTTCCAGGCTTTCCAGAGGCCCAGAGTTAAGGCTCTTCAGTATCATGTAGAGGCTAATAGTTTGGCAAATTTTCAATACACTACTCTTTAAATATCTGTTCACTAGTCACCTGTTTGGAGGCAAGGCTCAAAGCTGCTTCAGGTGGTAAGAGGAAGAGAAGGAGGATAGCTAGATGCTGAGAAAATACGGTGACCTTTCATGTCATCTGAGGCCCTGAACAATTCAGCTCCAGCCCACACATGCATGCTCCATTCTGCAGGAAAAAATAAGAGCAAGATCTCCGAGGTGAGCCCTATTGCATTCAAATCCTGGCTCCACCATGTGCTGGCTGTGTGAGCATAAGTACATTATGTAACTGTTTCTTCATCTAAGACGTGGGGTTTATCATAGACTGACCTCATAGGCTTGGTCTAAGGATTAAATGAAATAGCACAATTAAAACATTTAGCAGAGAACCCAGCCCATGGTAAGAATTGTCCAAATGTTGGCTGTTTGTTTCATCAGTCACCTCTTCCTTCCAACCCCACAAAATGCTGTCCCTGAAAGGAGACACAGCAAATAAAATATTCTCCACCTCATTGCATTTCCTGTGATGTCTGAGAGGTGTGTGACATTTCTGCCCCAGACATTTTTTGCCACTGGTCCTTTCCATCTGCCTCTGGCTTCCCATCACCCCTGTCTCAGTCTGCATGTTTATGGGCTTCCAAGGTACAGTCCATCTCCTGTAACTTGATTATTCTGTACCTGCGGACCAGACCCCTGTCTTGTTCATTTTTGCACTGCTTCACTGCCCTCAGCCTTGTGCCTTACACACACTAAGGGTGCAATAAACGCTTATGGCAATTCTCTTAATTGAATTTCCCTGAATTCGACCGAGAGAGTATGGGGGGACAGATATCGCTAGAATTAACTTTTATCCCACACCTCAAGGAACGAAATACCTTGGCAACTGTTGGTACTGATATGTTTTATTTTCTTTGTTTTTTGAAAATAACTTTGGCATTTGCTTATTATTGAGGTAATTTCTATAATTGTATAAAATTTAGAAAAGTGAAAAAATATTAAAGGATATAACAAAAATAATAATTACTCATAATTCCACTAGAGATAATCACTGATAATATTTTGGGATTCGATAGATCTGTGTATATTCTATATGTCTGTATATCTGTGTGTATTCTACACACCTATGTATGTTCTATATATCTATATAGATTGAGAGCAAATTAAATAAACTGTTTTGAAATCACTTTTTCAATTAATGTTATTTCAGGAGGATTTTCTCATAATTCAAATATTATTCAAATACTATTTTAATATTAATCTCTCCCATGAATAAATATCTATGTTTATGAATGTTTGCCCACATATCTGACTGTTTCTCTAGGACAGCCCTCCTGGGAATGGAATTTCTTTGTCAGAGGATGTGAACTCATTTTATTTTATTATTATTTTAACATCTTTATTGGAGTATAATTGCTTTACAATGGTGTGTTAGTTTCTGCTTTATATCAAAGTGAGTCAGCTATACATATATCCCCATATCTCCTCCCTCTGGCGTCTCCCTCCCACCCTCCCTATCCCACCCCTCTAGGTGAGCTGATCTCCCTGTGCTATGTGGTGGCTTCCTACTAGCTATCTATTTTACATTTGGTAGTGTATATATGTCCATGCCACTCTCTCACATCGTCCCAGCTTACCCTTCCCACACCCCGTGTCCTCAAGTCCATCCTCTACGTCTACGTCTTTATTCTTGTCCTGCCCCTGGGTTCTTCAGAACCTCTTTTTTAGATTCCATATATATGTGTTAGCATACGGTATTTGTTTTTCTCTTTCTGACTTACTCTGTATGACAGACTCTAGGTCCATCCACCTCACTACAAATAACTCAATTTCGTTTCTTTTTATGGCTGAGTAATATTCCATTGTATATATGTGCCACATCTTCTTTATCCATTCATCTGTCGATGGACACTTAGGTTGCTTCCATCTCCGGGCTACTGTAAATAGAGCTGCAGTGAACATTGTGGTACATGACTCTTTTTGAGTTATGGTTTTCTCAGGGTATATGCCCAGTAGTGGGATTGCTGGGTCGTATGGTAGTTCTATTGAACTCATTTTAAATCCTTGCTATCTATTGTCAAATTGATTTTGAGAAAGAGTGTGGCACTTTAAGTCACCAGAGGCCACGGAGGAGGAAGACAGATATTCTTAATCTCTCCATCCTTCAGTCTTTTCATCCTGGACAGTTTGATTGACATAAAAAGACAGTGGCTTGATTTGTTAATTCTTTGATTACTAGGCAAGTTGAGCTCCTGTGTGAATTATCTGTTCAGGTCTTCTGGCCTTTTGTTCTTTTAATGGGTGAAAGCCCTTTTTTCTTGATCGTTAGGTGTTCTTTATATAAGGAAGAAATGTATCCTTTTCCTGCATTCAGTACAATTTCTTTTCTTTTGCAGCTTGCCTCTTAAATGATTGGTTGAGAAGATAATAAGTTTATACATTTATTCAAAGAGAATTGGCATAGTCACAAACTTTAGGCTCTTCCTCTGGAAAGATATGTTCACCCATTTGTTTGTGTCTTATTTTGTATATCTCTAAAAGATTTTTCTGGTTTTCATCATATTGAATAAAATGGGATCCTGTAATATTTTTTTCTGTGTATTTTTGGTTTGCTAACGTAACTAGGAAAGTGAGTTTTTTCCCCTTCAGATATTCTAACTGGTTATTGCTGATATAAGTAAAGCTATTGCTTTTTCTCTGTTTTATATTTAATCCGTCCACTTTATCAAACACTGATTAACTCTAAGAGATTTACAGATGATACTCTTGATATCACCACAAACACTTGGCTTTCCTCTGATTTAAATGAGAATAACTTCTGTATTCACCATTAAATATGATAGTACCTGATGGTTTAAGCTAGATATTATTTATCATGCTGATTAAGTGAACTTACATTCCGAGCTCTCAAAGAGGTTTTCTCCCCCTTTTAATTAGGAGTGGGTGTTGAATGTTATCTAATACATTGTCAGTGCCTAGCTATTTATAAATGCTGGGATTATACCTTTTATCTATATAAATGTGCCCTTTTGTTCTGTTTAAAAATACTTTCTTCCCCTTGAATTATACTTTGTTTGAAATGGACACTGCCACCACTGCTTTTTCTTTTTAATCTTTTTGCTTGTATTATTTGTTAATTTTTTCACCTATCTCTCCATTTTTAATTTCTTTGTATCATTGATATTCAGCATCTTGTTCAGTTAGACTTAATAAATACGGGCCACATGCTTGCTTTGTGCCAAACACTGAATTAGGTCCCTGGGATACCAAGAAGAGAGAACCTGCCAGAAGGGATGCACCACAACCCAGACCGAAATGGGCACTGCTGTGGGAGGTTAGAGGCAGCAGTAGCTCCAAGGAGGGCCTGGCCCAGTTGGGGCCACAGTGAGGTTGCTCAGAGTTGATAAGAGGTGTATCACGTGATTATGTACACAAGGTAACCCAAGAAGAATCAATCAGCTGGGCCTTGGGGGGAATGGGGATTTGGGTTCTTCTGGACCGAGACAGTTTCAGGACCCCATGGGACTTAGGGATCCCACACTAGGGCACCACCATTAATTCAGGCAATTAGCTGCTTCTCCTCTACTCTCTGTCTTTTTCTCTACCTTATAGTTTCTGCCTATTCATGGTTTCTATTTCATTCATTCACTCACGCATTCATTCATTCGTTCTATCAACAAATAATTTTTCAGCACCTTCTCTGTATCAGGTGTCATTCAGGGACTGGGAGATCAACAGTGAAGAAGGTGTAAGAAATAGTGGCCATCACAAAGCCTATATCTAGAGGAGGCAGCAGACAATGACAAGTGAAAGCACAAGGTAATTTCAAATGGTGGCGTCATGAATGAAGACCCCTCTAATGGCTTCTCATTTCACTTAGAAGAAAATCCAAAGTTCCCCCATGACCCTTCCGTCCTACATAAACTGACCCCCTCCCCCTCCCCCCTGCCTTTGCAACTCCTCTCTCTGCTTTGGTCTCTGAGCTCCACCCTCCTTGTCTCAAACAGGCCAGGCTTTGGTCTCTGAGCTCCACCCTCCTGGTCTCAAACAGGCCAGGCATGCTTCTTCCTCTGGGCCTTGGTACTGCGTATTCCCTCTGCCTGGATGCTCTTCCCCAAGATTTTCCCTTAGCTGCTCCCCATCTCTTTCAGGTCAGGTTGAATGTCATTTCATCAATATGGCCTTCTCTGACCACCCTCTCCATAAGGCAGTAAGTACCCTTTCTCCCTCCTAATCACCCTGATCCTTTGCCTTGCTTTGTTTTGCCTCATCACTCTTAGCACTGCCTGACCCTGTGGTGTGTATATTTATCTGTGTCTTTGTTTACCGCCTGTCTCTCTCTAGTGATGAGCTCCTTGAGGACAAGGTCTTTCTCTGTAGAATCCTCCACACAGGGAACATGAAGTAGAGATTCAATGAGTATTTGTCGAAAGAATGAATGAGGAAAGCAGTACACGGTGCAGGTAGTGATGGTGCTAGAGAATGATGACGAGGAGGGTGTGCTCTGCAGGTAGTGGATACCAAAGAGAGGGGGAAGAGAGAAAGGGCTGAGCTACTCCAGCCTCATTCATCTCCCACACTCACCCCTCAGGGTGCTCTGCACCCTTGGGGAGGGGGGAGGGGTGGGACAAGAAGAATGGGGAGAAGTCCTCTCTCCTCATCCTGCATTTCATTTCCTCTTGTGTCAAACTCATATTTGTATGACTTTTGTCTTTATCTTTGTAATTTAAGTTTTGCCAGAATGTGTCTAGAAATGGTACCGTTTTTATTAATTTTGCCTGAAACATGCTATATCATTTCTACCCATTACCAAAGGTCTTCTCTGGCTCCAGGATGATGTCTTATATTTTATATTTTTATATCTCATTTCTTTGTAGAATTTCCTCATGTTCTGCATTCTGGGAGACCTTCTCAAGTTCCTATGCAAGTCGCTGATTTGGTTTTCTGCAGGGTTGATTCTGTCCTTTTTCACCTCAAAAGAGAATCTTAATTCTGCTGCTGCAACATGGGTTTCCTTTCAGTACATCCTTGTCAACGCAGTCCTGTCTCTAGGTCAGATTTGTGCCTCAGACATTCTTCAGCCTCGGCTCCTTCTCTCCTAGGACTTTCTGCTCCTTTTCTCCACACACATGTCTCTTTACACTGTCTTCTAACCTCTTCTAAACTTCTCTTCTGGTTGCTGGAGTAAATCATCTTCAGAATCGTACATTTCCTCTGAACGTTACGGATGTTTCAGTCATTCATTCAGCAACAAAATATATTGACTATCTCCTCTGAGATAGCACTGAACTCGGTACCAGGAACTGATGGAGAGCCATCAAGTCTCTGTCCCCACAGATGGTAGAGTCGAATGAGGAAACTAAACGATTAAACAAGCAATTTTAATAATATGACAAATGCCATGGACAGAACACATGTGGGTGGTATCCGGGCACATGGTAGGCATGTATAATTTTGTCAAGTACAGAAATGCACTTAGGGAAATGATGCTACCTTCTCTTACTCTGAGATATTGCTTTTTTCTCACAGCCCATGTTGTTGCATTTGTGTTTTTTCCCCCTTACTTCAGTCACGTTCAGTGAGTCATGGTTGATACAGGCTTCTTATGTAGCAACAGATGGAATGTTGAGCTCCCCTTACTTCTTTCCACTGTTCATCTGGGTGTCATCCACATCCCCTTTCAGATGTCCAGGCAGGTGACAGGTGGATGTCCACAGCATCTGATCCAATCTCCAGCATAGAAAGTCAGATATTCTTATTGTGCCTCTCTGCTGACATTAGGTAAGATTCTCTGCCCCCAACGCCTTGCTCTCTGACAGCCTGAGCCAATCTGTGTTGTCCATGCAAAGTCAAAATCTCCAGCAGGCATTATTTCTAGGACTCTCTTGGAATAAGTCAGTCCAGAGAGGACAATGTCTTCCAAAATATGACCCCTTCCAACACATGTTGAAATGTATTTCGTGCAGTGTTCAAGGAAACTGCAGAAGGCATGTAGCATTTCCGATGCCCCCTGGTCATTGAGAGGCAGCCTGGGTGGATATGGAGAGGCAAGAAAGTCGAGGAACTGCCCCCACAAGAGACTCAGTAGAATTGGGGGCCCAGAGAGCACCAGTAAGTCTGATTCTAAGGAGGGGAAACCAAAAATTCATTTCTCTGAGAAGGGAAGAAGAAACGAAATGTGGGCTAGTAGAGAAGGAGGATAGAGCAAGGTTTTGAGGAGTTCAGATAAATATTTAAACTGGGAAGGAATTATAAGCCTCCCAAAATGGTATGCATCATTAATTCCCAGGCAGTCAGTTTAACAATGAGCTAGCGGGTAGGGAGGTGGCCCCTTGAACTATCCTTTTAATGGAGTTCCCAGGTTAAAGTAGATTTCATTTAAGGTCAATCAATAGGCAGTTTTATCCAGGCTTGGTGATTAAAAGAAAACCATAAAGAAGTCCTGACAGTAATCATTTTGGCTCAGTCAGAACTTCCTTTAGGCCTGGAAAGCACTGGAGGAAGGCTACAACCATAGATCAGGGCAGGGGCTCCAGGCCCTATTTCCGTCAAGGCCCTCACCCCTAGTGAGTGTTAACTCCCCTCTTTACTCAGATGGTTCAGTCCACACCCACAGGCAAAGAGAAGAAATTCATGTTCATTTCTTTTCTGGTAGATGGGGCACATTGGAATAATTTAAATTAACAGAGTAGATCCAGCTTATTTCTTGAATTCCCAGTGATAGGTCACAGTGAATTAGTATGAGTCGGAATTTTAGTTTGACAGAAGTGATTATATTAGGCTCCTTGTGTGTGTCTGGGTCTCTATCTCTCCTGCGTTATTAGAAGGAGCCTCAGGAAACCAGGAGGAGATGAGATGCCCAAGAACATGCAGCTCAGTGATCCACCAGTGACTTGCTTAGCAAATTAGGGTAGAAAAGGGTTTCTAGAAAATGAAATTGCCTTTAGGTCTTGCAGAGCAAGTCAAGTGCTTGCAAAATGCATCCAGGAATTATATCATTTGAAGGTAAAGGGGATTTCTTTCTCCGTCATTTGTCTTCACTGGGTAAAATGGAACTCTGAATTGCAGATCCTTAGGAGTAAAATACTGTGTCTTTTATTTTCTTTTCTTAATAGTCAAGGAGTTTTCTAAAAGTATGTTTTACCCCATCCAGCATTTTGCATTTATTAGACAGGATTTTCCAAGGCTTGCTATTTATTTTCACAGACTCACTTTTCACTGAGTCAAGAGAATGAAGAAGGACCCCTGTTGCCATGTGTTTTCTGGGTTTTTTTTTTCATAAATTATGCTTTAAAGGGGCTGCTGTTGCCAGTTCACACACAGTCAAACTCTGCCGTAGTTTCCATATTAAAAAAAAAAAAAAATCCCTGCTGTGAATCTAACAAGCAGAATTTTCTGAATTTCTCCTCCTTGCTTATCAAGAATCAAACTGGAAACAAGGAATGTTTGAAACAATGCAGAAAGTGCATTAAGGAATGCAAAAATTCTATGGGGGAAGGAAATCAAGTGTTGTTGGGTTGGTGCTTATGCAAGTGAATATATTCTTCAGATTGATATTCATAGGATGGTAAATAAGGTGTGAGGGCGCACACCTATATAATCCGTGATATTTTTATTTTTACAAAGGCCAGAGAAGTATAAGGTTATTTTCCTTTGGAGACCAGAGTAACTTCTTGAAAGACTAATTTTTATTGCTCTTGAAAAGGTTTGTGATCACTCTTGGATACATTCGTTAAAATGATAGATGCGGAACGGTGACAAAGAAAATAGAAGCCTAATTTGCTCTTCCCCTGAAAATTTCAGCTCGAAAACAGAGCTCTAAGAACGCCTCTTGGCGCTCTAAATCACACTGAAGCAGCTCTTCAGAGTGGAGGCATACGTGAAAATGCGTGTGTGCCTGAGTGCAAAGCATGACATTCACATGCACTCAGTTACCAGCAGAACATGTAGAATCAGCATTTTAAAGGCTTAGCAAAAGGGCTGGAATTCAGAACCTAGAAGCTAAGAGGAAGCTGCAGAAACAACTTCACGTGGAATCTGTGGAGCTGCTGGCTCCCTTTCCTTGCATTGATCTTAGAACTTGACAGCTGAGAAATACATCTTTATCATTCTTTTTGCTTAGACGAAAAGTATTATATATACTTGAATGCAACATTGTGTTTTATTTGCCAAGATTCAATCTACTGGTATTACATATCCACCGAAAGAACGCTAGACAATCAGAGAGCATGCACAAAGGAGGCACAGAAAACCCCGTAAAGCTCCTTCTTTTTCCAAGTCTGATAGCAATAAAACACCAGCTCCATCCTTTTCACTCTGGGATTCTGACTAATAAGCAGAGACAGAGAAGAAAGTGACATTGAATCTCAATTATGAGAGATATAAGGGAATGGGTGCTTTTCTTGCATTTATGGAGTTTGGTCTTTTAAATGCTTTACCTAGTTCTGTTACTAAATCTTTTTTTTTTTTCAAATTCAGCTATAAAAACTTAAAGAGATTTGAATAGTGGCAAAGCGTTATAAGTCATTTTGAAAGGGAAAATACTTCACAAAATTGAATCAGTCATTTGACTACCTTGGAACTTGAGTTTCTGTTACTTTCCGGGGGTCTTCAACTTTAGAATGAATAACGAGGAAAATAATTTATTTGAGTTTAAAGTTGGCCATATGAATGAGAACAGAATTTAAAACAGAGTGAAATGGTAGGGAATTTAATACTGCTTGCCGAGGACTGCTTATCCCATTCAGCCTGTGAAGATATATTATTTGGAAGAGACTAGATTGTCAAGGGGAATTGAGGATCTGGAACATTAACAGGGGTAGGACTTAGGTTCCAATAGAGCTGCTGGATCAATGCATTGACTGTGGAGTGACCCCTTGGGAACGGTTGGGCAACCAAACTGGTGTGTGGTGAAATATAGTGTCCACTATGTGGAGGAAAAGGCAGAGTGACTAAAGCCCACCATTAGAAAGAAGTTATCACGATCTCTTGTCTGTGGCCCCGTAATGCATTTTAATGGCTTTCCATTGCCTTCTGGTTAGAACGCACCTATTTCTGCTAACGGTCCATTACGGCTCCCGTGCCTGCACTTTTACGAGCTGCTGCTCCTCCATTTAATTCACATTCAACATCCAGAGCTCAGTTCAAGGTTCTGTCTTTGGAAACCTCTGACTCCTCTCACGGGCCCCGTCTTCAGCTTTTTTCTTTCACATTCCCATAGCACCTTGAGCTTACATGGCACATAAAACATGGCTAGTTGTCAGCATACTTCTATTTCCCTGCACTCAGTCATGAGCTCTTGGCCCAAAGGACAGGCTGCTCCCTCCCCATATTTATCGTGCTGTTCTTTTCATTGTCCACTTGCCACTTGAGACCATTCTCCACCCTCTCGTTCCTGCTCTGTGCCCCGGGGTAGAATATCACGCAGGCTCATTGCTCTGGCTTTCTAGTTGGCTTAGGCTCATTATCTGTTGAATGTATTTTATAAAACTAAGACGTGCTAAATTGGACATTGTCCTCTGCCTTCCGGATCAGAGGGTAGAGATGAAAAGTGGAAGGTGGGAAGAAAGAGGGGTCAGGGTATTTATTCCCTCCCTAGAAGCCATGGGTTGGCAGTGGCTATAAACCTTTACTTAGACCACCGCCCCTCCCCCATAGCTGCAGCTCTTCAGATTCTAGGAATCTCTCCCTCCCCCTCCCCCTTCAGCCTGGGGATGGTAACAGCTTCTGCTTCTCCCAACTCTTCCCTAATATAAAAGGGAACTTAGATGCAGAGACCTCTGAGACCCGTTCTGTAATCCCTATCATGACCAAGTGCACCTCTTTTGCACACCTTGCTTTTGGGGTGGATGCTCGTCACACTCCCCACCCCCTGCAAGTCCTAGGTAGGGAGAAGTCTGCCTTGAGGCTCTGCCATGGGATCAATGCCGCCTGAGCTAGGAGATATTGATCCCATGACGATGGCCGTCCTGCCTTTCTTTGTGCGAGGAGCTGACTGTAGGCTTAGTGATTGTGCACAAGGGCTGTATTTCTGAACAACAGTGGCCCATTGTCTCATTATCGATTGTTCTGCAGTCTAACTGGGTTAGAACTGGTGCATGTTTCATGCCCCCTTCCTTCTCCCTCCTTTCCAAAACAAACCGAAGCCTTTAAACAGAGAGGGGCACGTATAGACAAGAGAGAGGTTATTTTATTTCATATGAACATGCTCTCTACTCCTGACCGAGTACATTTTTTTTCTAAATGCTGAAAATGGTTCAGGGCAGTAGTCCTGACAATGTCCCTGGCTTGGTCCCTGTGGCTTGGGCCTCAGAAAGCTGTATTCCAGGCCTTGTCCAGAGATCCCCGCTGACCTGAGTAGGTCTCTCACTTCTCCTGGGCGCTCTCTGCACCCACCTGACTTACCCAGTAGGTGCAGGGTCTGGGACCTACAGTACCGTTCAAGGCTCAGGAAAACGTTCTATGTTCAAATTCTTTTAAACTCACAAGAAAAGGTGAATACAATAATGATGAATATAAAACAATAAATCTGGCCTGGATTATATTTGCTTTATGTCAAAGTACTTGCTTAATATAGTTTTTAATATTTTCTATGAAGGAAAGGACACACAAAGACAAAAAAGCCTAACGTCCACAAAAGTGATAATGCTGCCCTGCTCTGCAGAACTCCAGCCCTGAAGACACTCCTCGGGCATATAAAATCTAGGAAACTCAAGGGCCTCAGCTCCCTTGGGAGATTCACACCACACACTGGCAGATCAAAGGACCAGAGCCATCTTGCAGTGAAGGAATTGACTTTCACTTTGCTTAAGCCAGCTAGTTCCAAACTTACTTGACAATAGAATACTTGGAGAAACACCAATCTAAGCTTTTCCTGTTTTATTTATCGTTTTAGCCTCAATAACGTCTCAGAACTTAAGTAGTACAACCTTGTATTTATTTTTTAAAGCCTCCTGGGAAATTTAAAGCTATAAATTCCTATTTTTTTTTAAAGAAGCAAGATCTCAGATCAATAACATAAACTTTTACCTCAAGAAATTAGCAAAAAAGGAGTAAACTAAATCCAAAGGAAATAATCAAGATAAAAGCAGAAACAAATGAAAGATAGAATAGAAAAACAATGGAGAAAATCAACAAAACTGAAAGTTTTGTAAAGATCTTTGAAAGGATCAACCAAGTTGACAAGCCTGTAGCTAGACTGACCAAGAAAGAAAGACAGAAGACTCAAACAACTAAAACCAGGGATGAAAGCGGAGATATTCCTAACCACCTTACAAAAATAAAGTGGACTATAATAAAGGGGATAACATGAACGACTGTATGGCAACAAATGATAAAGCTTAGATGAAGTGGAAAAATTCCTAGGAGACGCAAACTATAGAAACGGACTCATGAAGAAATACAAAATCTGAAGAGACCAGTATAACAAGTAAAGAGATCGACTTACTAATCGAAAAACTGCCCACAAAGAAAATCCCAGACCCAAACGTCTCCAATGGTGAATTCTAATAAATGTTTAAAAAAGAATTAATGCAAAATTCTTCACAACCTCTTGCAAAAATTAGAAGAAAGAACACTTCCCAAATCATTTTATGAGGCCAGTATTACCTACCCCAATACCAAAACCAGACAAAAAAAGTACAAGCAAACTAAAGACCAATATCCCTTATGAATATGGACACAAATATCGTCGACAGAATGCTAGCAAATGGAATCTAATAGTTTATCAAAGGACCACACATTACAACCAAGTGGGTTCGAACCCAAGAATGTAAGGTTGGTTCGACGCACAAAAATTAATCAATGTAATCCACTATGTTAACAGAATAAAGGACCGAAACCATATAATCACCTCAATAGATTCCAAAAAAGCATTTGAGAAAATTCCAACACGCTTTCATGATCAAAACACTCAGCAAATTAGAAATTGAAGGGAACTTCCACAACCTGCTCAAAGGCAGATACAAAAAACTTGCAACTAGTATCCTACCTAATGGTAAGAGGCTGAATGTTTTCCCTCTAAGAGCAGCAACAAGACAAGGATGTCTGCTCTCACCACCTCTAGTCAACATTGTATTGGAGGCTCTAGCCATTCGGCAAGAAGAGAACATAAAACCTTCTGGATTAGAAAAAGAAATCTATTCGCAGATGTCATGATCTTGTACACAGAAAATCTTAAGGAATACACACACACACACACACACACACAAACCACATACAACTAACTGTTAGGATTAATAAATGAGTTCAGTAAGACTGCAGGATACAAGATCAATATATGAAAACGAATTGTATTTCTACTATGCACCAGTAATGAATAATCAGAAATGAAATTAAGAAAGCAATTCCTTTTACAGTAGAAACAAAAAGAATAAAATAGGAATAAATTTAGCAAAAGATGTGCAAGAATTTTACACTAAAAACTACAAAACGAGTTGGAAGAAATTAAAGAAGATTGAAACAAATGGAAATATTGTCCCATGTCCGGGGTTAGAAGACTTAATATTAAGATGACAGTACTCTCCAAACTGACATACAGCTTCAACACAAAAGTCTCTGCCAAAATCCCAGCTTCAGCCAATCTAAACAATGGAATGTTATTCAGCCTTAAAGAAGATCCGGAAGTACTGATACATGCTACAATGTGGATGAATCTGGAAAACATCACGCTAAGTGAAAGAAGCCTGTTACCAAAGGCCTCGTATAATATGATTCCATTTACATGAAAGATCCAGCGCAGGCAAGTCCATAGAGACAGAAAGTAGATTCCTGGTTGCCAAGGGCTGGGAAAGGAGTAAATGGAAAGAGACTGTTAATGGATACAAGTTTCTTTCAGGGATGATGAAGAAGTCCTGAAATCAGATAGTAGCGATGGTGGCACAACACAGAATATATCAAAAACCACTGAACTGTGTACTTTTTAAAGGGTGAGTTTTCTTGTATGTGAATTATATCTCAACAAAGTTGTTATATTTTAAAATGTCCCTGCTGGGAATGCCCCTTATGGGTCTGTTTCTAATTAGATGAAATCTCTGCTCATCCTTTCCATCCCCTTCAAGACATTCCTCTGCTAATAATGCGTCTCTCTGAGCTGAAGAGTCTTGACATGTTCATTCATTCCACATATTAACTGAGTGCCTACTCTGTGTCATGCTCTGGGCTACACCCTCGGGATAGAGAACTAAAGAGGACAACCACGCCTCTGCCCTCAGAGAACTTACAATCGCTCACACTCACTTGAGACTTAATCCTGAATTCCAGTTTTTTAGGCCATCCTCTTGTAGTGTAGGGGTACGGGGGGCAGAGAAACAGTTTGCTTTTTTTTTTTTTTTTTTTAGAGCCTTTGGTTCAGGTACTTGGTAGATCCAGTCCGTAGGTGCTTATCGAAATGTCACCTGGTTGGCAAATGTTTACCTTTCTGGTGCTTCCTACATTTTATTCAGGGACTCTTAAAGGAGAGAAAACCCCCAATGTCAGTTGGGCCCCTGGTACGTTCCAGGCACTGTATGATAACCACAGCCTCCCTGCAAGGTGGGTCACAGCAACAGCAAAACTAAATGACCAATGTTGGCAGAACGTTTAATACATACCAGGTATTGCACAGGGCTTTTACAAGCATCATCTCAGTCCATCCTTCCAGTAACTTTACAGTCCCTATTTTAGAGATGCCTTTCAGACGGAGTTGCCCAGTGACACAGTTTATGAGTTGAGGAGCTAGAATTTTCACTTCAGCTTCACCTGGTCCAAAACCCATGAGCATTCCCCTCTCCTGTACTGCCTTCTGAGTTCTGCCTTCAGAATACCTCAAAGCCTTACAGAGCCAAAGGAATGAGTCTCTAATGCAGGCATGTGGGCCCTGGGGCAGATGTTTCAGATTTCTGGCTTCTGCACCTGCCAGCTATGTGTCTTTGCCTCCATTCCCTCCCCTAAGAAATGGGTCAATAGCAATCCCAGTCTCAGAGGGGTGTTATTAGGATAAATGAACTGATACATGTAAACTGCTTAGAGCAACTTACCAGATGCCTGACACCATGATGAACATGTTCCGGGCCCCAGAGCCAACCTGCCTAACCTCCATGGAAGCAGAGAAGAGTCATTCTTCCCATGGTGTGGATGAGAAATCCAAGAATAGGATCACAAAGCTTAAGGTGCAAACCAGGTCTGGCAAATTGATGTCATTAACCTCCCTGTCGGGCCAGAGCCCATCACATTTCTCAGGACTTGGAATAGCTTCGTTCTCAAGGTAACTTCTCACCCCTCAAGTCTGATCACATGGTGGCATCTTAACAATACCAGGGGATAGTGGTGAGCTGAAACCTGGGCCAGAACGAGGATGAGATATGAGAGGTACCTAAGACACAAAACTTAAGGAGTTGTTTACTACCAGCGTCCTGTGAGGGCCAGGCTGGCACCTGAGATTGACCGCCTCCTTAAACTCTGTGCCCTAGCTGCCTCGCTCATTTCACCCTAATCCCAGCCCTGACCATATCCCCACTCAAGATGCCCCCCAGCCCTTGCCACACTGAGGACGAAGTATCATGGTTTGTGTTTGCAGCTGTCAAAATTACAGTGTCTCTGCACTGCAAAATGAAAAGAGACTTAGGGGCAATAGGGAAGCAAGAGTCAATGTTGAGTCCACTTTAATTCAGTGGCTGGCAATGGCCAAACTCACCATCGAGTTAAAGCTGGAAGAGAGAGGAGTTTTAAGAAAGCCAGTGGCCTTGAGTTAAAATACTACAGGATGTTAGAAAAGGCAGGGGAATTCATGGAAAGAAATGAAACCAGCATAATGAGGATTAATGACAAGCCTTCTGCTTGTGGAGAAAGAAGGCACTGAGTAAGCATTTCCCACAAGTGAGTTCTAGCTGGAAAACTGAATTCTAGAAAGGAAGTCGGGAGAAGGTGCAGCATGGAGTGGAAGAAGCTGATGTGATGGTAGCTGCTGCCCAAGGAGAGAGGAGGGCAATGTGAGAGGAAGACTTATTTGTAGGAAGACGTCTGTAACAACTCATCTTCCATCAAAGCTTTGCATTAATGTATCACCTTGTCATTGTCTGGGGGTGTCTTTTCAAAAGTCTCAGAGTTCTTTGCAATTGATCAAGAATTTTGCCCCCGGGTAAAGAGCTGCAGAAGGGGTTTCTTCTTTCTCCCTAATGACCATGCTGGTGGCTCAGGGGGAGATCAGGAGAGCAGGGGTTTTATATTCTTCCTGAATCAACTGGAACTCTTGGTTGCAGGTGACAGAATATGACTTGAGATAGTGTACGCGGAAAGGAGATCTGATTTCAAGGTTACAGGGTGTCCCTTAGATCCCCAAGACAGTAAGCAGCTCAACTTCAGGGAGGAAACATCAGCAGAGACAGCAGCTCAGTAAGGAATTCAGGAAGGCTTCTCCTTCATCTTTTTTCTGCTTCTCACTCTATAAAAGGGCTTCTTTGCTTCCCAGCCGCCCCGGTGGGAAATAGCCACCTTTAGTAGGTTACCACTTGAAGTCTCCCCCATTTCCAAGAACAGCCATAGTGGTGGAATTCCTTTGGTCCCGTTTCCAAATTCCCAGAGAAGAGGCTTTTGGGCCAGCTTAGATCAGAGGCCATCCTGATCTGATCAACCATGACCAGGAGGGTAGGTCTGAATATGGCTCCTCCCCTTGTAAGCAAGTGGATAGAAGGAGGGAGAGGGGCAGGTCCTAGAAGACAGGTTCTGGGGAGACAAGCCAAGAGATGTCCACTCTACTTCCTCCTGCTGTGACATGTGACCTCGTCCACAATTGTATGGCGGTATTGACTACAGCAATGAAAACATGAGTCCACACCCTCAGAAGTTAACTAGGGTTGAAGACATTAGGCTAAGTCAAGTGAGCCAGACTCAGAAAATAAACACTGTATGATTCCAGCTCAAGCTGTCGAATAGAGTCAGAAAGCAGGAAAGTGGTGACCAAGAACTGGGGGGAGCGGAGAGTGGGGAGTTGCTGTTTAATAGTTACAGAGTTTCAGTTTGCGATGATGAAAGAGTTCTGGAGACGGATGGGGGTGATGGCTGCACAGCAATGTGAATGGACTCAATGCCCCTGAACTGTACACTTAAGAATGGTTAAGGGCTTCCCTGGTGGCGCAGTGGTTGAGAGTCCGCCTGTCGATGCTGGGGACGCGGGTTCGTGCCCCGGTCCGGGAAGATCCCACGTGCCGCGGAGCGGCTGGGCCCGTGAGCCATGGCCGCTGAGCCTGCGCGTCCGGAGCCTGTGCTGCACAACGGGAGAGGCCACAACAGTGAGAGGCCCGCGTACCGCAAAAAAAAAAAATAAAAAAGAATGGTTAAGATGGTAAATTTTATATATATGTATATATATTTTACTACAATAAATAAAATAGAATAGAAGAAAAAGTTAACTAGGTACCCAGTGGAGGGACGAGCACAAAGATGATCCAGCTTGTCCTTTTGTGCATCCATGGCACCTACTGGGTCATTTCCTTCGCTTGGGCGGCACTGTTTTTCCTTACTTGAGGAATTCTTAGTCATTCTTTAAGACCCAGCTGATATAACGCACCTCTCTTAAGCCTTGCTACACTTCCCTGGGCAGAGTTAATCGCGCCTTTTCTAGGTTTCTATGGTGGCATATATGGCATGCAGTGCTATTACTGGGTATCATGGGCCGTAATCGTTTTTATACCCTTGTCTCTCCCGCTGGCCTACTAACTCCAGAGCAGGGAAGCGAACCGAATGGTATTGTTGTTCAGACAGCAGAGCCTAGAGCCCCCAATCCTAGCCTGCCGCTCCCCCATTGTGTGACCTCCACAAATTACCTTCTGGGCTTTCACCTCTTCACATGTAAAAATGGGGGCCGTTATCATGTTTACCTATATGGTTGCCGTGAGGGTTAAATGAGGAAGCGTTGCACAGATCGCTGACACACCGTAAGTTCTCAACAAATGTTAGCTCTCATTGTGATCACTCAGTGTCAAACGCAGCATCTGGGACGTGTGGCAACTCAGTGTTTGTTGAATGGATGGACAAAATAAGGGAAAAAATTGTGTATAGGTACATGCAAATTGTCAGTCGTGACAAAGCAGAGACTGAATAGGAAAACATATACTGGCTGCCTGTTAGACTTGACAGTGGCCTCAGCTTTGCAAAGGAGACTTTGAATGCATTGTTTTCGGAGGCAGTTCAGGAACTATTAGACCAAGCCCTGGTAAGGACACTGGAGGACGTTAACTAGCCATCCCACTGTGGTGCATCAGCATAAATGAGGTGCCCAGAATGGTGCTTTCCGAACGTAGGCTTTCATTCCACTTAGCTTCTATATCCTCTGGCTGCGGAGAACAGGCTGGCACTTAAATATGTCCATTGTATTAGATTTCCCTAGGGAGAGCGATCGATAGAGTCCCTATTTATTTGCAGAGCGAGGGTTTAACTGCACACAGGATCCTCATGTTCAGCCCTGGATCGCTTGCTTTCTACACCATGCTGCTGCTTGAGATCCCTCCTTGAACGCCTTTTATTTTCATTGTGAACCACTGACTTTTGAGCCCATAATAATGATGAACAAAACGCTCATTTCAGTAGAATGGGGGCTTTGTTCCCTATCACTAACGTCCATCTTGGTGAAAAGACTTACAACAGCTGCTCCAAGAGGTAAAATCTGATAGAATCAGAGTCTGCATAGATATAAACATAAACATTAGTTTCCATGGAAACAAAAGTTGCAGAGCGATGGCTGCAAGACCCAAAAGCCCGTATTCCGGGAATCAGACGCTAAGTACGTAGTGAGTGCATCCACCAAGGAACACACCAGATTCTTTTCGTTTTGCGGTACGCGGGCCTCTCACCGCTGTGGCCTCTCCCGCTGCGGAGCACAGGCTCCGGACGCGCAGGCTCAGCGGCCATGGCTCACGGGCCCAGCCGCTCCGCGGCACGTGGGATCCTCCCGGACCGGGACACGAACTCCTATCCCCTGCATCGGCAGGCGGACTCCCAACCACTGCGCCACCAGGGAAGCCCCCAAATTCTTTTTGAGAGTACAACAGAACCCGTGTAAGATTTTGGCTAAAATGGACACCACCTAGCAAAATCGATATGAGGGAGGGCGGTCTTTTCAATCCCAAATTGAAACCATCTTTCTTTTCCTAATTGAAAGCCTCGGGGCAATGAATCCTGCCTTGATGGAATTCAGTCAACAATTATACCCATGGGCACTTTACTCTGGTGTCCCATAAAAGCTCTGAAGGCCTAACGAAGGTTTGAAGTCCCACGCTCAGAACAAAAGCTTCCCGAGACGCCCCTCAAATGGACCCGATTCCTGTGGCCCCAGTACCATGCATCCCACGGTGCTGCCTGCCTCCGCATCCTCCCCCATTGTTGCAGGAATCCCTAAAGCATCATTATTCCTGAAAGTGAAGGACTTTGTTTCAAATGGCATTGGGAATATTACTCCAGGAGAGCCCAAGGGTGTTTGTGCAAAGCCATCAGGTTGTACCAGGAGAGACAAAGTCGTGGTTCCATGTTGGACGGGCTGAATTTCTGGTGCCCCTGAGACAACCAGTGACAGCCAGCCCATCTGTTCCAGATACTATTTCTGAGTAACAAGTTATCCTAAACCTTACTGGCTTAAAAGGATCTTTTTAATTAGGCTCTCAGGTTCTAGGGTTCAGGAATCCAGGCAAGGCATAGTAGGAACAGCTTGTCTCCGCTTCGTGATGTCCCAGATGGGAAGATGCAACATATGGAAGTGCCACACGTCTGGTGACTAATGCCAGCTGTCTACGACTGGGACCTCCACAGGGGCTGTCAGCTGAAGCATCTACCTGTGATCTCTCCAAGTGGCTTGAGCTTCCTCACAGCATGGTGGCTACACAGCAGGGTAGGCAAGTTTACGTGACAATCAGGAATCCAAAAACAAGTGCAAGCAAGGCCTTTTGTGAAGCAGCCTCGGAAGTCACGTAGCATCAGCGTCACTTCCACTGCGTACCGTTGGTGACAAGTAAGTTACCAAACTTACTTGTTCCCTGATTCAAGGAGCGGAGACATATTTCTCACCTCTCAGTGAGAGGGTGAGAATTTCTGGGCATGTCTTAAAATCGCCACACCAAAGTTAAAACTATAACAATAAACTATGGATGTCCTTTAAGATCTTAATACAACGATTTCAAACTTCAGAAGAAAATTTCCTAAAAGATGGATAACAACTTTTGATTACAGCATAACAAAAACCTAGTGAATGGCCTGGTTTCAATGGAAGTTCTCTCCACTAGCCAGCAAATCCATATGATGTCACTGGTTATCGTGAGAAGAGGGTTTAAAGGACCCAAGTGTCCAGGTATGCATCATCCAACATCTATGTGACGCACTTGAAGCCCAGTATAAAAGTAATTATGTTTGCTCTTTGGACCTCTGCTAGTCTCCCTTCACAGTTTGAGAAAATCTCGGCCATAAGAGTTACCATGGCAACGGCAACATCTGTAGCAGATCCAGCCTGGAGGATATTTAAGGAGAAGCACCTGATCAGACAGGAACGGGTACCAACCTGGGTGCAAGCCGGAGACTAGAAAGGATCTTTCTGGGATCAACCCCTGCCTGTCCTGTCCTCTAAGAAAGCAGACAACACAGAGATGTACAAACAGAGCTACGAGCTTACTGGAACCGGAGGAAATGGTGCAAGGATCACAGACGATAGGTTGACAGGGCAGTGAGAAAGGAGAGGTATATAGTGTCAGCAGGAGATTCCACTGTACGTGGAGGGTTTTAACAGCCTCTGAAGCACAATGTAGCACCAAGGTGTCTGAGAGAGCCCTTTGTGATGGGCAAAGTCAACATCTATTTATTAAGGGTCAGCTGTGTGCCAGGCCCCATACTGGTGGCTTACACATATCTTTGCATTTAATTTTTCACTCTATTCCTACAAATGATGTCTGGATATCCCTGTAATATAAATAAGGAAATTGAGGCTCAAAGAAGAAGTGACTTAGCCACAGTCAAAGCTGAGATTCAACCCGAGATCTTTCTACCGCCCACGCTGACAGTCTTTCCACCAACCAATGTGGCTTGTCCATCGTGGAGGCGGATATGATCTGTTTCACCAAATGCATGAAACTGCTGTGGCCTTTACGTGTTCTAGACTCTTCCTTAGAAAGGACTCCGTCTGAGATGATATTAAACAGAAAGGCAAAGAGCCTTGGGAAAGACTGGATTTTATTCTAAGAGCAAAAGGATAAACATTCATTCACAAATTATTCCCTGAGCTTCTGCCATGCACCAGGCCTGTGTCAGACTCTGCAACAAGACTGACAAAGCCCTGTTCCTCTTCCGCTAGAAGACGCAGGCCAGAAGCAAGCAAGCAGATGAAAAATAAACATAGACTCACCTTATGAAGAAAGTAAAACAGCATGAGGGACTTCCCTGGTGGCGCAGTTGTTAAGCATCCGCCTGCCAATGCAGGGGACACAGGTTCGAGCCCTGGTCCGGGAAGATCCCACATGCCGTGGAGCAACTAAGCCCGGGCGCCACAACTACTGAGCCTGTACTCTAGAGCCTGGGAGCCGCAACTACTGAGCCCACGTGCCACAACTGCTGAAGCCTACCCACTCTAGGGCCCACGTGCTGCAACTACTGAGCCCGTGAGCCACAACTACTGAAGCCCCTACACCTAGAGCCCGTGCTCCGCAACAGAGAGAAGCGACCGCAATGAGAAGCCCGTGCACCACAGTGAAAAGTAGCCCCCACTCGCCGCAACTAAAGAAAGCCCACGCCCAGCAACGAAGACCCAACGCAGCCAATAAATAAATAATAAATTTATTTTAAAAAAAACAAAAAAACCAACATGAGATGATAAAGAGCTCTAGGGGATGGGGAAAGGGGTCCTTTTTGGATAGAGTGGTCAAGAAAGGCTTTTCTAAGGAGGGCTATTTGAGCTGAGACCTGAAAATGAAAAGGAGAAAGCCACACAAAGAGCCCAAGGTAGAACTTTCCAGGCAGAGGGAGACATTAGTACAAAGGCCCAGAAGCTGGAAAGGCTTGAAATCTTGGAGGCTAATGATGCTCGGGCGAGTGAGAGGAAGAGGACTGTGAGATGAAGTTGGAGAAGAAGGCAGGTGCCAGGCCGTAGGCGGTCTGGTAGGTAAGGCTGCCAAATAAAATGCAGGACGTCCAGTTACACTGAATGTTGGATAAACAGCAAATAATTTTTTGGTATAAGTACGTCCCAAATGTTGCAAGGGACATACTTACACTTTTTTAAAGAAGCGTTCGTTGGTTATCTGAAGTTCAAATGTATCTGGGCCTCTGTATTTTTATTTGCTACATCAGGCAACCCTACATAGTGAGCCCTCAGGAATCAATTCTAAGAACAATAGGAAGTCATTGATGGGCTTTAAGCAAGGAATGACATGAACTGATTCACATTTTTAAAAGATTATTCTGGCCGCTGTGTGGAAAATGGACTGTGGTAGAGTGGGAGAGAGTTATTGTAGACATTCAGGAGAAAGATGGATGGTGGCTTGGATGAGAGGAACCGTAGGGTTGAAGCAAAGTAGACAAATTCAGGAGATGCTTTGGAGGTAGAGCCAACAGAGCTTGTAATGGATGGGGAAGGGTGGAGGGAGGGAAACTGGAGAATCAAGCATGACCGTCTGCTACTGGAGCAGACCATCATCTTTTTATGCCTAGGGAAGCTTCTCAAATGCACGCGTTGACTTAAGTCGCCCAAGAGGTCTCTTTGGTGGTCGAGACACACGGTGATCTTGGTGGTCTTTGGTGATCCTCCTTAATTCTATAGCCTTGGCCAACACTCTACAAGTTGACCATTTACCTTTTCAATCAAACATCACGTGCTTTAGAGTTCTTTGGGGAAATCCCAGTTTCCAAGCTCCATGTGATATTCATTCCCATTTACCCTGGAAGAAGCCAGAAATAGCAGACATCTGGGGCTCTGGAGTTTTCCATTTGTCAAGCCAGTTTTGAAAGATGAGATTACTTTAAAACCGGAGCTACAATGACCTTTACCAGGAGAGACACAGCAGTTCATTACGTTCTTGTGGGCTTAACTAAAAGACACACATACTGGAGCCAAGAAGAACTGATCAGCTGAACACAGCCTTCCATTGCCAGCACCAGTCCCTTCAGGGAGTAGCAACTAGTAAAAGAGAGTTTGAGGAAAGAATTTAGGGAACGAATTCTAAATATGGCAGAACCGAACAAAGAAGCACTGTGTTCCTCTGGTCTGTGTGTTGCTTTCAAGACACTATCCCTACTGTATGCTTTCACAAAAGCAGAAGAAATAATCACAACACGTTTATCATTCACCGGGCGGAATTATTTTGGCAGGAAATCTATGCTCCAGATTACATTATACTAACTGACAACATATTCTGAAAAATGTAGATTTTTAAAGCTGGTAGGTGCTTATGCAACCATGTCGGGCTAAGGGACTGAGCGATTATGTCATTGTTATGTGTGTCAAATATTTGGATAAATATTAAATGATCCACAAAGTCAGGTCTTGTTAATGCAGAGAGTGGAAACCAGCGGCTTCGACGATCACATATTAAAAGCCAGACTGGGGAGGCTGATTTCACTCTGGGCTCCTGAAGAAAGATTCACAATGTTCTGGGTGGAAGACTGCATTCAGCATAAATAAATACATTAGTTTAAACACTAGAATTCTGAAGACTGAAACAAAGCCGTTTATCCTCTCTGCATAACTCAGGAAGCTGGGGGAGGCCACAGAAGAATTTTTCAGGGGGCAGCAAGGGAGGTCAAGATAGACTTTTCCTCCCGGAGAAAACACGGAAGGCACTCTGCTTTTCTCCCTACTGATGCAAATGCATGTTAACATCAAGTTTTCATCCCAGGTGCTACCAGATTCATGGAGTGTCTTTCCCCCTAGGAATTCGCACAGGCATAGCGCTTAGGATGACTTGGTGTGTGTTCAGGGGGCATGGGGAGGAAGTTTACCCAGGACATCTCCTATGGATGCATGTTGACTTGGAGGGATGATGTGAGTTCATGTCTAATTGATGGTTTAAGGCAGTGTTTCTCAAACTCAGCACTATTGACATTTGGGGACAGATAATTCTTTGCTGTGGGGACTGTCCTGTGCATTGCAAGATGTTAAACAGCATCCCTGGCCTCTACCCACAGGAGGCCAGTAGCACTGTCTACTCAGCGTAACAACCAAAAATGTCTTCAGGCATTGCTAAATGTCGCCCGGGTGGCACTGAGAGCGCCCCTTTGAAAACCACTGAATTAGCTGCATAGGACTATTCAGGACATTGGACTACCAGCATGCTATGAGTCATTGGCTCAAGAAAGGCTTACTGAGCACCCATCAGCCCCAATCCCCTAATTTCACAGGCAAGAAAACAGCCTGAGAGAAGGGCAAGCTCCTACCCAAGGTCACACAGCAAGCCAGGGCCTGCTGGCCGTTCTTCCAACTCTTAGTGGCACATTCTCTGCCCAGATTCCACCTGTCTGAGTTTATGAGAGAAATTAAGACAGAGATAAAGTCACATGGCAGATTGTCTTATTCCTATTCATGACGGTATTTGCAAAGAGGTACAAGTTTATTCAGATCTGACAACTGAGACCGTACTCTCCAATGACACCTTACGTAGGTAATCAGGCAGACTCTTCTTTTCCTGCTGAGAGAAGCAGCATATCTCTCTTTCTTGGGACTGAAAAGCAGGCGGGTTTGGAGTGCAGTCCTCCCCAGGTTGTCTTCCTAATCAGCCCCAGGAACAAAAAAGTGAAGAAAATGTCACATGTGCTTGAGTTTACTTAGAAAAGATCTCTTTACAGTTCGATTCCCCTGTCTCGTTATCCACAGCGATGCGAAAGCCAGCCTCCTTGGGCACCTCTCCAGGCTCACTCCTTTGCCCCTTTCCCTTGGAAACAAGTCCAATTTCTTCTGCCTTTAGGAAAAGGAGCACTGGTGTGAACTGGCTTCTCCTTTGGGCATTGTATATATCTTATTGTCTTATGCCTCTGTGCTAGCAGCTGCCCGCCCCACCTCCAATCCTTGTCTGGGAGATTTCTCTGAATCCCACAGTCAAAAGCAGCAGCAGGGAGAAATTGTTCAAGTCGCCCATAAATCCCCATTCTTTTGTGGATATGCTTCTGTTTAAACCTGGACCCAGACTCACTGAGCGGCTGGGAATAGTAGCCATTTTCATAATCCCCAATTGTTTTCAACAAGTGAGTAGCCAAGCTGAAGAATGGGCAACCTCTAGGTCCAGTTTTTCCCTCTTTCTAATGGGCTGCAGAGGGCAAAAGAGAATCAGATTCATGAAATAAGGGATGAAAAACCTATATATTGATCCCTGGTTAACAAAAGAGAAAACTTCATTCTCAATGCCGGACATTTTATATAAACTAGATATTGAAAGCATATAATAGTAAGCATTTTAAAATAGGGACCTTATTTCCACTTTACATCCTAAAATGACACGATTATGCAAGGTAATTACATAATAAATTTGTCAGGGAATATAAATCAATAAAAATGGTGGTAATGGTTTGTCATTTAATAGCCAAATTGTAAATGAGTTTTTCAGCATTAATGTAGCAGGTTGCTACAATTAGGAAACCATTCTTAGGGGTGTCTTTAATTCCTTAAAAAATTTTTTGAGGTTCAGTATCATTAATTTCCTCATTTGAAGATGCTGCATATTTAATCATTTGAAGTCAGAGGACACTGGGATTTTTGAGGAATAAAAACCATCTGAGCAAAGGGAAAAAAAAAGCAAAAACATAGCAAGGATCTGTGCCCATATTAATAATTTCACCTAGGGAGTCAGGGTAGCCCAGGGGCAACCATTTACTAGTTATATGGTCTTAACAAGTGGTTTCGTCTTCCTGTGCCTCCTTCCTGAATCTCATTCATAAAATGGGACTAACCAACCAACCTGTCTGATAGGGTTGATGTCTGATTACGGCCGTTGTTTCATGTTGACAACTTATATCAGATGGCATACAGAGAGACTTAGCCCATCCTTGACTCACAATGTGAGGTAAAGGTAATTATTGCTTTTGCTGTTGTCATCATTCATGTGTATACTGCGCCATTCTGATCTTCTTACCTTCTTTTTATCCTTTTTATTCCCCACTATGCTCCATTTCCAAGCAGATATCCCCACGTGTGCAGTCTTCTAGAATGAACACAAATTAGGAAGGCAGATTTTTCACCAAACCCACCTGACGCTAGGCCATAATTCCCATTCTTGCCAGTGAAATCAGGAAGAAAAACTATTATTTAATGAAAGACCTTTCACTGTGAATTCTCTCCCGCATGATCTTGCTTCGTTTTGAGAACACTCTGTGAGACCCATATTATCCGACTTTCAGACGAGAGGTCCAGTGAGTTTAAGCGATTTGTCCAGTGTTCCTCAGCTACAAGGTGGCAGAACCAGGATTCTAACCCAGTCCTTTCCGCTGGACCACACTCTCTCACGGAGTGTCTGATAGATGCCAGGCAGTGTGAGTGCCATAGGAGAGCTGGGGGCAGACCTAAACTTGTCTGAATCAGACGCGGAACTGGCTCTCATTCCCACTGCGTGTAGCAACAAAACATGCCCGTAAATAAAGCACTAGGGAAATTCAGAAGCAGAATCCACCATATAGGATCTGGCTTCTACCTCGTCTCTGTGCTTTTGTTCTTCTGCTTCCACCACTCACCGTGCTCCAGTCGGTTGACCCTATTTCTGGTCCTCAACCACAGGGCATCTATTCCTGCTTCAGGGCTTTTGCCTGGAGCCCTCATCTCCATGGGGTCTTCTTGGCTGTTTGTTCTTAAGTCTCAGCCGTTACCTCCTCTTGATGTCTTTGCTGACTGTCCAAAGGGCCCCTCGCTTCCATCTCCAGTCCCTCTCTTACACGTCACCCTGCTTTACTTTCTTCCAGGCAGTTGTCACACATATATGAAGTGTTTCTGCTCACGAACTGGCTCCCTTGTTTGTTTTGTTTCTCTTCCAACTAGAACGTAAGCTCCGAGAGCGGGAATCGTGTCTGCCTTCATCTGCCTGTCTTCAGCCCTGTATCCCTAAGGCCCAAGCAGCACCTGAGCACACAGTACACCCTCAACATTCACTGAATAAAGGGCTTAGGAGAGAGTGACTGATGTTAAAACAATTTAGTTGTGTTGAGGTATATTGTCTTGCACGTTTGCGGCTCTGACTGTTCCCAGACAGCAGCTCCCTGAGGACAGGTGCTGTGCCATCTCACCTTCATATTTTCAAGGAAGAGAAACGAATCCATCCTATCTCTTAGTTCCTTAACTTCTCCCAGCCACAGCTCTATTTTCTTAACTGGGACCAGGCTTCCTCTTCTTTCCATCCCCTTGAATTTCTGCACATGACTTTCTTGATGAGAAAAAGCAGTCAGCAAAATTTTGGGGGGAATCATCTGTGTTCTCTGAGAAATAAGGAATCTAATTGTGGTGGTCATCTGTTGTTCTGCCTGCCAAGAATTCATTCACTATTTCTCTGGTAACAGAATTTTGGTTTCACTTGAGAGAACCATCCTTGCTTACTAGCAGGTCATAGTGGTTTCAGTGGACCCACCCCACCACTTGGATCCAGAGAGAGGCACATGACCCAGGCCTGACCAATCAGTGTTTTCCCTTCCCTAGCCACAGTGATTGGCTCAGAGATGATCATGTGATCCGAGTCAGGCCAATGAGAATCAATTCTGTGATTTTATACAAGCTGTTAGGAAGCAGAGCTCTCTTTTCCTTTGGGAGTCGCCTGGCTGGTGGACGGTACTCACGTTGCTACTGTAGGTAGTGTTCATCGTGCCACCATGAGGGAGAGCATCTGTGAGAGTGAAGCCAACACAGAAGAAAGCAGGCAGAAAGACAGTGAGAGAGAGGAGAGAAAGACATTGTTGAAGCCCCTAGATCCAGCTATACCTGAAGCTAAGGCTATCCCAACTTTTCAACTAATGAGCCAATAAAAAACCCTTGTGATTATGTGCTCAGTTCATGTCACTTGCAACCAAAAGGCTAATTCAGGAACCAAAAGTGAACTCCCTTTGCTCAGTTTGTGGTTCACAGTATGAGCTTAAGCTCTCCCAGTTCTGCATATAGAACATGTTGGGCTCCAATCATGAGAAATCCCTTAAAGCAAAAGTTGGAAATATTTGGGTGGAAAAGAACATTTGTTTATCTTCCAGCTCATACACGGTGGATGTGCAATTCTAATCTCCTTTTAAAGGGCAGTTCTTTGGAACTGGATGCTGCTTAAATACCAGGCCCAGAGAGCTGCCAAGGGGACCATCATCCAGTGATTATTTTTCAACAGCAGCAAAGTGGCCGGATGGCTTCACATTTTTTCATTGCCTAAAACAATGCAGAGAATGTAGATTGCTTTAACTGTAAGCGTGTGCTCAGCCCTTGGGAACCACGTGAGGGAAAAAGAGAGAAGGAAACGAAGCTAATTTTGCCAGACACCTACTGTGTGCTCCAGAGCTAGTGATGGGTGTTTTAGGTTCTTTAACTCACTCTATTTGGGATCAGAGTCCTTGATTCAGGTCCAAGATCTGCCACTGATTGGCTGTAAGACCTTGAACAAGCCACTTAGCCGCTCTGGCCTTAGCTTATTCATCTACCGATGGTGTAGTAAATATCTATCATTATCAGAGAGCTGGAGTCTATTGGAAGGCATTTTTAAAGGGAAAGTGAGAAAGCATTAGCAATGTAAGCCTGTTAGTGTTCCAAGCGATGGATCTGCCAAGGAAGAGATGACCTGCTCTCATCTCTTGATCTACCATATTTGGGCTGATCGATGCAATCCTTCCATTGCTGCTGTATGATGTCTCTGGTGAGAACTCCAGCCCTGAAGTCGCACAGACCAGGCCTCGAGTCCCGCTTCCCGTGTGTGCCTACTACCTGTCCTTGGGCCAACGTCTGCGTCCTTATCAGTAAAATGGGGTTATCAGGCAGCTCCACAGATATATTCTATTTTGAGAGTTATTCACACTTCTAGGCAAACACTAGGTGTTCAATAAATGCTAGTAATTCATGTTTTGAAAGCCAACACAGGTGCTTTTATGCTGTAACTACAATGGAACATGCTGTAACTAAAATTGCCGGAAAGAGGTATGGAAGTAAAACACCATCTGTGCCGATCACCTTCTGTGGTCCCCTTGGTCTTGGGACCCTGTACACACTTGGCAGGTATCTTGTCCCTCTGAGCAGTGTTTTCTTAGCCACAAAATGGAGAAGAGAGGATAAGGGAGGTGGATATTAGAAATAATCTGAGCCTCTGAGTCCCATTCAGCTCTGACTGGCTGTGGTTCTAAATAACTGGAAATTCATTTTATGTTTAAATAATAAACAACAAAAAGTTTCTAGAGTCAAAGAAAGGGCCCTTGGCTACACAGCTCAAGATAACTCCATGGAGGAGAGGAGGGGCCGTGCGTAGGATGGAGGCATGGTTTAGAAGTTTGGAAAAAAAGGAGGCTTCTGCTTTGCGTTACATGGCCTCAAAGTCCAGTTCTTTGCGGTGGGGGGGGGGGGAAATGCGGGAAGCATGACACAGTCGCAGAAAAAAGGAGGCAAAAAGCAGGTGTTGAGAAAAGCAGCTGAGAGCAGCAGGAACAGCGGGGACTTGAGTGCCGAGTGACAGATACCCCGCAGGTGTCTGTCATCAGTTGAGGCTCTGCCCCTCTCCCAGGTATTCCCACCCCCATAGCGTTCAGTGCCCTTGGGGAAAGCTGACCTGGGACACAGCCAAGTCTATTTTTGACCTTTGAATTTCAAGAGCATAGGCCGGGGCACAAGACAAAAGATACGGAAACCTCAGTGGTAACATCCTACCATCCAGAGGAGGAAAGAGTAAGAGGGGAAGCAGAGGAAATGTGGGTGCCAGTGGGCCCTAATCCGGGGAAACACTCTGGGAGCCTCAGAGAGTTGGGGGCAAACCAGCCCACAGATGGACCTCAGAAAACCAGGAAGACCCTGGAGTCCCCTGCATCTGGCATGGCTCAGCAGCAGGAGAAATGTCTGAGCGAGGAGTGGATGGGCCTGGGACAGTCTCAGAGGATTCCCTGTGCCTAGCATGAAGCTGGAGCCATAGAGTGTTCCCAGGTACACGCAGAGCCACAGGATGGCATGGATGCTTTCCGTGGGCCCAGGTATCCAACACAGGTTTCTCCCCTGTCATACCACAGGTGGTAACAGAAAGATGCTGTGCAAATGGGGTGAGGGAGGACATAGTGACGTGAACAGCCTGATGACAAGAAGACAAGACGGAGACAGAGAACTTCAGATGGTGCTTCCAGTGTAGCCCGTGGATGTCACAAGTTCTAGTGGTGTCCAGGCCTGGCATTTGTTCGTTCCACAGACAGCAGTATGATGGGCTTGGTACGGCCAGGCTGGAAACACGGGGATGTAGATGACCATGGCATGATCCGCGTGGTTTCTTCCCACCACTGGCCACAGCCTGATAGAAGAGACAGACATATCAAGACTGAGAGGCACGGAAAACCATGACAGCAGGAAGCAGCAGGAGAGGGAGGGAAGGACAGTGAGAATGAGAGAGAAACAGGCACCAGATCTGCAGGAGCCTGGGGACGGTTCTGTGCAGGATACCAGGCACCCAGGAGCTAGGGGAGCAGATGCAGGCGCACACCGATTCGACGTACTTCACTATAAAAAGCAGCATCTTCTAGGACAACCACCTATGCGCGAGAAGCCAAGCAGAGGTCCTCTTCCCAAGCAAGAGCATAACTGTGGTGCAGGGGAGGAGTCTCGGAAGAGTCCGGGCAAGAGCTAAGCACAGCCTGGCTGAGGTTCGCCTCCCTCCGGATGCAGCCACCTCCCAGAATTTCCCTGGTTTCTGTATGAAATTGAACTGAACCATTAACAGCACGTGATCACCCTCCAAAACTCCCTACAGACCTCGATTCTTTTGCACAAAACCAAAGGCGGTTTTGTTTCAACACCTGCCTAACCGGTCTCAACTCAACATGAACAGTGCTCTGAAAGGAAGAGTGGGACCAAACCGGAGGCGCAGAATGATGCCAGCACGAGGCACCCTGTTCGTTCACTCAAGCCCATACCCTCAGACATCACTGTGCTCTCTCGGGAAGAAGGGCCGCGTGACAGGCTGGAGCTGAGACACATGTGCGGTGGCTGCTCCAGGGGGAGGGGGAGGGAAAAAGAAAATCGCCTCCCATGGGCTCCCCCCACTCCTGCTAACAGCCCACAGGCAAAGCCCCCATGAGCTAATGTGTGTCCTGCCACAAGGTCACGTGAGCTGATCAATGCCAGGGGAGGTGGAGTAGGCTACATCTCAAACAGCATTAGGAGAAATGGAAATAAAGACCAGGCTCCAGGGGCAGGGTTCTGAGGATGCCCCCCAAACGCTGGTCAGAGTGGACTCTGACATTTACAGAGGCGCCCGCGTCTGCTTTAGCCAAATCCCTTTTTACTTGGCGTGGCCAATGTGATATTTAAACGGAAATGTCACCCTCGTGACAAACCCTTCAGAATCCTGCTGTCCTCGGGTTGGCTCCTTCATGGTCTCTATCCAAAGTGAAAACTGTTGATACAAACAGAAAAAAAAGTAAAGTTGGGTTTGATGAACTCGGGATTAAGTCAGGCCAAGCCATTTAGTGAAATGTGAGCTTTGTCATGCTGAGAAATTAAAATCGTGTTTTAAAACTTCCGCCTAAAAACACTGCACTGTCTTTAGTTGAGACTCCTGCCTGCAATGATGAACCGTGGTCCATGCCGTGGAACAACTCAGAGGAGACACCAGCCGAACACCTGGCTTTGAACTGAGAACTGAGAACCCAGAACTACCTACTCTCAGAAGGAGACCAGCCCAGACTTTGAGTTGGCTTCATCCTGCTTTCGAATCATTGCTTTTCTTTAAAAGCTAGGGCGAGGAAGGAAGCACGGTTACTGAGTATTTGGCTTACATCACCCTCCACTTGTGGTTCGGGTTATCAGAATTGATTTTTATTTTTTTTGGCAAATGTACACTAAAAACCACATTTTTTAAAGTGAATGAAAGTGCACCATAAAAAGAAATTCATATTTGTAGACATCAGCACATTTCAGTGAGTGTTGCAGCTAAATTTGAAAGAATGTGCACTTTTGAGATTTCTAACATAGATGTAAATTTGTGTTGAGGAATGTACACTGAGCTCCGTTATTTCAAATCTCTCATGCAGGCCTTTTCCACCAAAAGCGGCATAGACACGTGAAAAAAAATAAAAACTAATTCATACCCCGACTTGCACAGAAGTCCCCTTCCCTTTGCCAATGAGTTTTTTTGCCCTCACGCCAGCTTCATTCATTAAGCAAGAAACAATTTTCACGGCCTCCACCATCTGTGCTTTGGTCTCCCCAGTGAGATGGCTATAACAGACCTAACTTAAAGAAAAATAAGGTCTGCATCCCATCTTTAGAGGAAGAAACCATCCAAGACCTACTTATGTCTGAAATGCCTTATTGGTTACAAAGGTTGCTCTTTTTTTTTTCAAAGATTTATTTTTTTATTTATTTATTTTTGGCTGTGTTGGGTCTTAGTTGCAGCACGCAGACTTCTCTCCAGTTGTGGCGTGCGGGTTTTCTCTTCTCTAGTTGTGGCGCGCAGGCTCCAGGGTGCATGGGCCCTGTAGTTGGTGGCACACAGGCTCTCTAGTTGAGGCATGCGGGCTCAGTAGTTGTGGCTCACGGGCTTAGTTGCCCTGCGGCATGTGGGATCTTAGTTCACTGACCAGGGATCGAACCCACGTCTCCTGCATTGGAAGGTGGATTCTTTACCACTGGACCCCCAGGGAAGTCCCAAGTTTGCTCTTTAGCATAAAAGCTGGGCTCAGCTCAGAGATTTAAGCAGATACAGCTTCTTGCTGCCGATACCTTAGCTCTCTTGTAACTTGACAACAATGGTAACAATTAAAGGTATCAAGGAGCAGGCCCTTCAGAAGACTTGCCTGCAAACCTAAACCTCTGACATGTGTCAGAGGTTCGTGTCTTGGATTATGCAGTAATCCTTAGTGTTGTGATTTTTTTGTTTGTTTGTTTTCTTGCGGTACGCGGGCCTCTCACCGCTGTGGCCTCTCCCGTTGCGGAGCACAGGCTCCGGACGCGCAGGCTCAGTGGCCATGGCTCACGGGCCCAGCCTCTCTGCGGCATGTGGGATCTTTCAGACCGGGGCACGAACCCGCGTCCCCTGCATCGGCAGGCGGACGCTCAACCACTGCGCCACCAGGGAAGCCCCTCAGTGTTGTTTTAAAGCCTAGTTTTAATAAATGTCCAAGAAGAGAAGAAATGCAAATATGTATTGATGTAGATGGCCCATCCTTTCACAGGAGCCATGGAATACGGATGGTAGCTACCACAAAACAATAGAGAGTGCATCCACAATTACCTGGACACTTAGTATGCACTGGACAACTCACGGGGAAAATGTAGATTTTTGTTTTTCAACTGTCAAAGGAATAAATGAATCACAGGCCACAGACTCAGATGTGGAAGAAGTATCAAATCCCTTTATTTTCTTCCAAGCGGCTGAATTTCAACTGTGACTATTCCATGCTACAGTTCTCAGAGCTCCCCCATCCCTACCCAAACAGGTCTTTTCCTAGCACCAAGTGTTGGGAGAGTGCCCCATCCCCCAGTCCTTGCCCTGACTCCCCAGCATCTACGAGCTGTGAGTCACCAGACCACACTGGTTGCCATGGAGACACACATCCTCCCAGTCTCCCCATCCCTTCAGGCCCGGGGCTGCTGCTCCCCCTCCACACATGGAGGTTGGGGGATCGTGGTGAGGTTAGGAAGCACCTCACTCTGCCCCTTGGTGTGCTCGTCACCCCTCTGTGTCTGGGCCCTGCCAGGGAGCAGGGCGCTGGTTCCCCTGATTCTCAGAATGCCCTTCTGCTTCTGGTCCAAGGAAATAGTTTTATTCAAAGACTGTTTTGAATAGTCTTTTCAAAGGCTCTCTCACTTCGCTTCTCTCTCAGAGGTACTCCTCTCCCCAAAACTCTCCACCTCTGTGATTTTAAGCTTTGGCAAAACAAAGCTAAAAAGAGAAATGTCTGGCAGGCATCTGGCAACCCTCCACCCTGCCCTGAGGTCCCAGTTAGGAACTTGTGCCCTGTTTGAGAAATGAAAAGAGGGAAATAGAGAGGCAATGTCCAAATACATATTTACATATACAAAAATACACATACACACAAATACACATATACATATATAAATACATACATACACATAGGGGCAGATAGAAAGATAGATACAGATACAGATCAGACCCACATTTTTAAATGTTACAAAGTTATACATCACTGCAGGAAGGGAGAAACTCACTGTGTCCTTTTCCAGCGCCATAACCAGCAGCGTTCACATGCATTCGGGCACTTTCTTAGCTGAGTCTCATAGCTCCATTGCTTACCTAAATATTTCACGGCACATGACATCTGCCTTCCCGACCCCTTGCTTTCTCTTCAGTGCAAGGAGAAGGATGGGCTGGTAGATCTTAGGGCACAGAAATCTAATGGCCATGAGCATCATGTGTGGTCCTGAGGCTGCACAGAATGTGCTGGCAGCCCCAGGAAGTGTCAGAGACCATGATGTTGAAGCAGGAACCCAAGGGGTCGTGACAGTGCCACACGAGATGGAATAAAAATGCCACATATGTCAGACAAATTGAAGAGCTAAGGGAAAGCAGTGCTTGATTTTGAAAGTGTTTATCCAAATGGCTTATTAGGTGTTACTTCTGTGCGTCAGTGTGTTATCCAGAAAGCATGGGGGCAGGATGAGAGGCCTCGGCTTAGAGCCAGTGACCAGCATTCTAGACCTGGCTTTTCCACAAAGGAGCCTATGGGCCCTTGAGGAAGCACATTCCCTGATCTGACCCTAAATTTGCTTGTCTCTAAAAACAAAGGATTGGAGCAGTTGATTACCAGGCTCTTTTCGGCTTTGAAAGTCTTTGGTGCTAGTTTTTTCAAGTAGACAATATTTTTTAAAGCCTTCTTATGGTGATCAGGGCAACTGCTCATCATATAACTGCAGACCTGGATGGATTTTAACCTCCAGGCATGTCAGTCTGCCAGGACTGTACCTTCACTGTTCAACTCTATAAAACCCAGCAAACTTTACATGTATTAAATTTAAATAGCAGCCCAAGAGTGAGCAGGCAAAAGAAATGTGAGCAGCATCTAAGGGGTTTTTTCATGTTGATTCTCACAGGCATGATAAATAGTTCTTGTGCCTGATTTTGTGGTGAGAACAGGTTGTTTAAAACTCTATCAGAGTGGGGCTTCCCTGGTGGCACAGTGGTTGAGAGTCCGCCTGCCGATGCAGGGGACACGGGTTCGTGCCCCGGTCTGGGAGAATACCACATGCTGTGAAGCGGCTGGGCCCGTGAGCCATGGCCGCTGAGCCTGTGCGTCCAGAGCCTGTGCTCCGCAACCGGAGAGGCCACAGCAGTGAGAGGCCCCCGTACGGCAAAAAAAAAAAACCCAAAAAACTCTAGCAGAGGGAGCTCATACAGAAAATGGAAATTTTTACCATAAAGAAAGTGCTCAAATATTCATAGATTTCTTTGGAGATCTAACAGGGTATGGAAAGCACCAGCCATTTTCAACGTGGCCAAGTACACTTATCTCCAATGCTCTCCTACAGACCCAGGCTGGACAGACGCTGAGTAAAATAACATAGGCTTTGGATAACGAGTCACCCAGCAGGGGCACCCGGAGCCACCTCAGGGTCAGAGTAGAAGGCATGTGGACATGTGTCTGGATTGTCCCACATATATGTGTACTGATGTGTGTTTGAATAGGCGTGTGCATGTGTGCATAGGAATATATCAAAACACATAGAGGAGGATGTAATAGCCAGTTTTGAAAGCTGTGTTGTCATGTACTGCTTGGAAGTTAGTTTCTTTTTTATCATTTTGAAACAGTCGTTGGACAAACTTTTTCTGTAAAGGACCAGGTAGTAAATATTTTAGGCTTGTGAGCCATGATATGTCTGTTGCAACTACTCAACTGACAATTGCAGGGTGAAAACAGCCATAGACGGTATACAAACAACAAGCACGTTTCTGTTCTGATAAAACTTTATGGACACTGAAATCTGAATTTCATATCATTTACATATGTTACAAAATATTGTGGTCTTTTGATTTTTTTTTCAGCCATTTAAAAATGCAAACCCTATTCCCAGCTTGGGAGTCATACACAAACAGCTAGATTTGACCAAGGGCCATAGTTTGCCTATATATAATTTCGCATGCCATTTCCCATAGGGAAAACAAATGATTGTGGTTATTGTTTGGGTTACCAGCTCAACCTGCAAAGGTCAATTCAATCCGTGAAGAACCCAAAATATGGCATATATAATAGCTAACATTTTTGGATGTTTATGCTTGGCTCTGTGCAAAGCTCTTTATATTAATTACTTCCCTTAATTCTCAGTACAATCCTGTGGGGAAACAGGTTTAGAGAGTTTAAGTGACATAGTGAGCCTATCTGAGCTAAGAAGATGCAGAGCTGGGATTTGAACCAAGGTCTTGGGATCTCAGAGCTGTGATATTCACAGCAAAGCTACATAGCCTGATCATAAAGCAGGGGGACGATGCCTGTAGTAGGATGATGCCTGGTGGCTAGTGAGCCATTGGTGCATGTCAGCTGTCACCATTATCATCATTATCACTAATTGTACTCCTTCAACACTACTAAACTGCCTCTTAGGGTACCATTTCCTCAGTCAGAATTCCAACCTGGAATGCCCCCAACATTTTCCCCTCTCTGGATTTCAATACCCCAGCAGTGCCATTTTGCAAGAAAGGATGGAAATTCTCCTGAGTAGGCAAGATTGATTCTTTAATTATCCACACCTTTCCTCTGCCTAAGAGCAGACAAGCCAGTCCTTTCCCAGCTGCTTCAGTTGAGAGAACAAAGGGTAAAGGAAGACTCCCTTTGCAGCAGAGATGGGGAAGCATATACGGAACTCCTTGCAGTCCATTCCAACATATGTTGGAGAGTCATCGATCAAGGAATCGAGGCCTTATGTATAGACATGTGTTACAGCCATGCACCAGGTCCATTGGATGCTGGAAATAAAACATTTCATCATCACCACCGTCAGTAGTATTTTAGTACTCATGCGAGCTACAACGTTTGCTGAGAACAAAGAACCCTCATGGTTAGCCACAGATAAAACTGACAAATTGAAATAGACAAAGATGTAAATGAATAATTTTTGTCCCTTTTCCATTGTTATGTCCCTGACCTTGGCTCCAGTCTTTTACCAGTTTCATAGTCAGCCTTATTTTTACGTGTATCCCTCATTCCCTCTTTCATTCTGGGTACCAAAACCTCACTCCCTTGGAGCTATTGTCAGTCACTGGAAAACCACTTTCTAGAAAGTTGTGGGAAAGCTGATTAGATTTAAGGTGTTCTCCTCTCTCCACCAAATTGTATACATCTTGAAAGAGGTCACCTGTCAACCAGAAGTGATTTGCTCTCTGTGTAATTTGGGGCAACATGGCAGGCTGCCAGGGGAGATATTGTAGGGCAAAGTTCTTGCTAACACCTTTCTGATAATTTCATCAAATTCACCTATGACTAAGTCTAATCCTCCTCTTCTATGTAGTTAATAGAGTTATGAAGTCTTATGCTCGTGGGCCAAGACCTATTATTGCATGAGAAACCAAAATGTAATGGATTAAAACAATTTATTATTATGTCTCTTGATTCTGTGGGTTGACCAAGCTCAACTGGGTGGTCTTCCATTGGGGTCTTTCATGAAGTTGCAGTCAGATGGTGGCTGGGTTTAGAGTCATCTAAAGACTCTTCACTCACTTGCCTGGAGCCTGGGCTGGACCAGAGTCTCTCTGTCTCTCTGTGTGCATCCTCTCCATGTGCTTAGCCTGGGCTTCCTCACAGTATGGTTACTTTAGGTTAGACTACTTACACGGCAGCTTAGGGCTCCAAGAGCAGATGTCCCAAGAGACATGAGGTGGAAGCTGCCAGTCTCTTAGCACACGAGCCTAGAAACTGGTACAGCATTATTTTTACCATATTCTCTTGTTCAAGCAGTCATGAAGCCCATCCAGATTTGAGAGGAAGGGACATAGACCCCCACTTTTGATGGAAGGAGTATCAAAGAAACTACCCTCTTTAATCCACCATAGATTAGATAAGAACTCAAGAGTCATCTTATCCAACCCCCTTTAGAAGTGCTAGCTAACCTGTTTTAGCAGCTGGCAGAGTCCAACCTGTTCCTGAAACACCTCCAATAAAACAGAACTCATTGGTTTTCTGGAGCAGCACATTCCGACCTGGGACAGCTTTGTCTCTTGGAAAATTCCTTTCACATTTAGTGGCGATCTGCCCCACTCTAATTCTGCTCCTTTATTCGAGTTCTCGTCCTTGAAACTACAAAGAACACTCCTCTTACCTTTCCACATGACAGTCTCTCTCATATCTGAACACAGGTCTCCTCACTCTGCTGAGCCTTTTCTCCAAGCTACACATCCCCAGTTTCTTCATCCATCTCTCAGTGACGTATTTTATCATTCCTCCCCTACTGTCACTTCTCTGCTCTGAATCGGCTCCATTTTCCTCATGTCCCTTTCACAGGCTGGTGCCAAGTACAAAATAGGAAAAATCAGTCAGAGGAAGTCAGACCCCTTCCCTCCCCATCTGGGTTACCACTCATCTATTAATGCACTTGTAACAAGGATACTTTTTTAAAATATTTTATTTATTTATTTATTTATTTATTTATTTATTTATTTATCTTCGTTGCATCAGGTCTTAGTTGCAGTACACAGGATCTTCCTTGAGGCACGCAGGATCTTTTCGTTGTGGCGCGCGGGTTCTTCGTTGCGGCACTCGGGCTTCTCTAGTTGTGGCGTGCCAGTTTTCTCTTCTCTAGTTGTGGTGCGCGGGCTCTAGGGGCATGGGCTCTGTCGTTTGCAGCATGCAGGATCTCTCATTGAGGCGCGCGAGCTCAGTAGTTGTGGCGCGCGGGCTTCGTTGCCCCGTGGCATGTGGGATCTTAGTTCCCGGACCAGGGATCGAACCCGCATCCCCTGCATTGGAAGCTGGATTCTTTACCACTGGACCCACAGAGAAATCCCAATATTTTTTGAAATATATTAACCTGCTTTCCTTTCTCATGCTTCCTTGAACATTATCATTCCTCTATTCAAGAGAAGCATCCAATACCTCCGGGGGAGATTAGAATTGCTGTAACAGGAAAGAAAAAAGAAAATAAAAGAGACACTGGTCAACTTCTGATTTCCAGCTTGGGGGTTTTTAGTCCACAGGTGTGTTAGGAAAAGCACAGGTCTTCCCTGCTGTGTGTCTCCTTTACTACTCACACCAAACACTTCACTTGTGACACCTCTAGTCACCAAATGTGTGTGGGGTCCCAACAACAAGCAATTCTGCAACACCAGCTGATTGTCCTAAAATTTATCTGATTCTGACACTATCTACCTGGAAATCCCACAGGTTAAGGGCTCAGTCCCACCAGACTGCCCCCCAACCCAGATGACAATTTCAAGCAGGCCCCCAGGTTAATCCCAACATCCATCCGTCTTGGCTGAAAATCAGAGCTTCCCATGACCTCTCCCTTCTTTGATTCAATTATTTGCTAGAAACAGCTTACAGAATTCAGGGAAAACTCTTACTTACGTTTGCCAGTTTATTAAAGGATACAGATGAAGAGCAAAATGAAGAAATACATAGAGTGAGGTCCGGGAGGGTCCTGAGCATAGGAGCATCTGTCCCCATGGAATAGGGGTACATTACCCTCCTGGTACACAGATGTGTTCACCTATCTGGAAGCTCTCCAAACCCTGTACTTGGGGATTACATGGAGGCTTCCTCGTGTAGGCATGATCAATTAACTCTGTTTCCAGCCCCTTTTCCTCTCTCTAGAGAAATGGAGGTGGGGCTGAAAATCCCGAGCTTCTAATCATGGCTTGGTCTTTCTAGTGACCAGCCTCCATTCTGGAGCCACCCAGAGTCTCCTCATTAGAACAAAAGATGCTTCTAGTAGTCTTATCACTTAGGAGTTTACAGGGGTTTGAGGAGCCCTGTGTCAGTGACCAGGGACAATGACCAAATACATATTTCTTATTATAAATCACAATATCCCAACAGGTTAACATTATTTCGAGATAATGGTTCCAGAATATAGGCTTTATGATAGAGAAGAGTGTCTCCTAAATTCCAGAAACCCAAGTGTGTCGGATTCAGAGCATGAGATGTACCAAAGCTGGTGCAGAAAGGACAGGACGGAGGAAGTGAGGGAGGGGCTGTTCCCTACAGATAGGACGAGAAAGCCTGCCCTTGATGGAGGAGGGGGAAAGGGAAAGGAGAAGAAGTAGACACACGTCCTGGTGTTAGAAACAGCACAGGAGGGTGGGGGAACCCAGGGCTCATTGCTGTCCTGTGCTCAGGCACAGACAGGGCACTTCAGAGTGTTAGAGACACTCTGTGTCCTACGTGGTAGTACTTGGGCAGCAGGTTAAAGATGACCTAAGAAGGTATGTAGGTGAGTGGACCAGGGGCTGTCTTCTGGAGCCACATGCTCTCATGAAAAAAGAAAAAAAAAGAAAAAGCCACCCAGACCATGCAAGAGAACTAGCGGGATTAAAATGGAGCAAACAGGAGGTGGGGCCCCTTGGCCCAATCCTAGGACAGCAACCACAGACTTAAGCAGTCGGTGACAGCACAGCACCCAGAAAACCCAGATGGCACCAACTTCATCTCTGCAGTTCCCAACACTGGAACCCTAGGGGCCAGGTGAAGCCACAGGTCCTGCGAGGAAACCAGCAAAGACACAGAAGATAGCAAGCAAACCAATTTCCCCCAGGGCCCAGAACCTCCCAGAAAGAGGAAGCAGGAACAGGAGGAATGATGGAAGACACTTACCAACGCTTACCCAAAGCCGACTGAGTTAACCCCGGAAGGCCTGCTCTAATCCGAAAGAGACTGAGCCACCTCCAACAGGGAGGATGCAGGTTTTATCCATTGCTGCCATCGGTGGAATGCAGGCCTCCTGAGCAAAATAAGGGCATTTAAAGGAAGCTCCTTTTTTTTTTTTTTGCACAAATGAGTTTCAGAGTATAAACTTCCCGCCCCCTACAGAGCCCAAGATCCATTCTTTTGCAGCCAACTGCTCAACATGTCGCTTACAGAAACTTCTTAGGAGCGGATCCAAGCAAATCTATCTTGAGCTGAGCTTCTCCCAAGCTGTCAAAGACAGAAACAGTTGTAGAATTTCCCTCCTAGATACTGGAGATCCCGTGAGATCACCCCATTGAACTTAAATGCACCTTAATGCTTGGGGACCACCCCATTCTCAGATCCCACAGATAATGACACAAGCGCTGATAGGCCCCCGAAGTTCAGGCACTCTCTGTAATCACGATCACTCTTGTGAGGCCAGCGCTTTAATCTGGGAAAGGCTTCCTGAGGCCCAGGTGCTGGGAAGGCTCTTCTGGGTGGAGTGGGGGATGGGAGGAAGGTGGTGGGAGGAAATTCGAGGGGGTGACGTGGGGTTTTGCAGAGGAAGGCTTCACAGATAGGGTTTGTGCCCAACTCCATAAAACTTTGATTAATTTATTCTTCCCAAGCCTCTCAGTTTTCCTTATCTGTGAAAGATTGTATCATCGTCATTATCATTCAAACTACCTGACTTGTTCAATAGAACAAGGGACCCTTTGAAACTAATAAAGACAAAAAGATTTCTAAGGGGTTTTACTATTTGCAAGATGTTTTCACATACATTTTCTTCTCAAAGTATTTTAGGCAGTGATCTCCAAACTGTGTTCCCTGGAGCCCCAAGGGTCCCTGGAGCCTCCCCTTGGGAGAGAGGAATGAGGTAGGGAAGGTCCTGGGGGCACAGGATTCCCACCTCCCAACACCATTTCAACCAGAGCAGAGGAACAACTTCTGTTGGTTTCACATACCCTTCCCGATTCCTGAAAGGACAAGATTCCCTGGCTTAAAAGAACAGATTCCCTGGCTTTAAAAAAAAATAAAAAGTTGGAAACTCACTGATTTCAAGAAAGTGGTACAAGGAGGATGGTGCTGAGCTGATTATGAGCATGGGAGCCCCTATCTCTCTTAAAATAGCTCGCCACTTTCTTCGCTCCTAATTTCCACCCTGCCGGCTGACCCCCTGAGTCACTCCTCAGCTACCAGAACCAGTGTCCCGTCCCCCTCCACCCCTCCAAATCCGAAGGCCCAGGGTCCTCAACCCAGTTCACCAAAACCACAGACCTACCTTCACTCCTGGTGCCTAAGTTCTGGCATGACTCAGACAGGCTTTGGAAAGAAGATAAAATTCACAGTCCAGGGACATTCTAAAGACCTGTGCCTTATTTCCAAAGGGCAACGATTGTCATTATGCTTAAATGAACTGCTTTCCCAGTCGAAAACATGTATTTCTTAAAAGCTTAATTTTTCTCCTTTCTCCAAAATGAGACTCAAGTATTAACTGTGGGCTGGCACCTTGAGAACACTTCCTTTTTTATACTTCATAGAATCCTTAATAATACAAAAAATGCCCAGAGCATTTCACACTGAGTTATGAAGTCATTAACATTTCTGGGATAAACACAATACCCCAGGACAAGTTATTAGACATAGAATAGTGGGGGGGGTGGAATTAGATACATTGAAAAGACCTTGTGTCTAGCGACTACAGGCAGAAAAATTCACCTGTTCCTAGTTCAAGGCAGCAGAATGCCCCCCACTCCCTATGGGCGGACTGGGTGGCCTTTTCCCAGCCAACCGACTCAGAATATTGGATATTGGTAAAATTTTAAAGAATCAGCATCTCGATGTCCCAAGGCCAGCGATCTTTCCAAACTCACGTCTCTGCATCCTGTCTCAAGGTTCCAGGTATTTATGATTGTGTCGGCAATACAGTGGCTGTTCCCTCACACCACCGTCTATTCAGACCCATAACAGATTTTATCTAGCTGTGCTTCTTGCTTTTAAATTAGGAGGGGAATCCATCATACATGGTCTCTACTTTCCACCCCACAGCCCCTGTTTCCACCTGTGTCCTTCACGATTATACTCAGGTTTCACCAGCTTTCACGGAGATTTCTAGAAGGCTAGGACTCATATTTTCTCTCCTTTTGATAAACAATGCTGGTATATTTTACCAGGAATCTTCTTTGGGGGACTTCCACATGCTGTATTTGATTATTCTCTAATTCTGCTCACACACAAGAATTATGGTTATGAAAGAAACCCAGTGGGGGGATTGTCTTTCAGACTTGCAATGAAGCATCCTTGCCCCTGGCTGCAAACCCAGCCAACAAAGATAAACTGTCATGGAGTTTATAGATGGTCCCAAAAGTCTGTTTCATTATGGGTTTCCCTTAGCCTGAACTGTGCTGGGGTAGAGGTGTCCTTCCCGAAAGCCTTTCCCTTACTGCTCCAGGAAACCCTTTTCAAAAGGACAAGATCGAGAAGGGTCAAGTGCCCTAGGCAAGGAAAACCCCACTCTTCCATCCTGTGTTTATTGCAGATATCACTAATTCATACAGTACCCTTTCCCTCTGAGCCTAGACTCAGCTTCTCAACAAAATATTTCCAATGGCTGTTGATACATGATTAAAGATAGACAGTCCATTTCCAGTGCAGTCCCTGGAAAGCAATCCAACTCCAAGTGTGTATAACTCTTGAAAAGTCAATTAAAACTGTATCAATGTCCAAATACTCAGGTTTCCAGTTCCAGCCACTTATGACACCCTCTAGATCCCATACCCTCTTTCCCAGGATGAGCAGCCAGTAATAAGTCCTCTAACCCATGGAATCTTCAGCAAGTACCTAAACAATTCAAAGTCTCTGATTCTCTGATTCTCTTCACCACTACATTTGAAACGTACTTATGGAGGAGGCCATGTCCCACACGCCCCTTTGAGCCCTCACTGACTTCACCTTCTTCAACCCCACTGACCCCCACCTCCGTTTCACACCAGTCACATCCTGAATCCCTCATCTGCACACTACCCTACTCTTCAAACTAGATCTTGAGTCTGGGGCTCCCCTCTTCTGACTCCAGCCCCCTTCTCCTTCATTCAGTGAACGGACTCTTTGTCCTCTCTGGGACTTCTCATTGCTTAACTGGTCATCTGGTCTATGCAGAGTTCAGGAATCAGCCAGCTTGCCTGAACTCCAGAGACACCCTCTTCAGGGTGACAGAGCATCCCAGGCTCTGTCAACCCCTTGGTCATTTACTGTGACAATCTCCAGCCCTGAGTCACCCCTACAGTTCCATCTTGTCTCTGTAGAAATAATGATACTGAACAGACCTGCAAAACATTACCAATGGGCTGGTATCCTGTGTTGGTTTCATGCACTGGGAAACCATGATATCAATTCCATCATGTCCTCATAGTGAAAGAAGTATCCCAGACCGCTGCTTGAACACTATGGAGAAACTTGGCACTCTTCTCTGTTCCACATCTCTGAGACCCCTCACCCTGAATGTTCACGCTCCCCAATTTGTCTCTCACAACATTGAGAGTGATCGTCTGTGGCTTCCAGATCTCAGCCATCAACCGAAACCAAGGGTAACCTGCTTTCCCATTGTGGGACCAAACCAGGAGCCCAGATCTCCAAGACAGCTTGATGGAAATAAAACGACCTAAAAATCTTTATTAAATTGAATGACCAAAGCTCTCTGGACCCGTCAAAACTATCTCTTAATTAACTTGGAACTAGAACTGGAGCAGGCCAGAGAAGGAGTCAGTTGTACAGGGCCTCTCCCGTTGGCTTGAGTGACGTGCAGACTAGAGCATGATTTTCAACCCCATCTCAACATGGATCACAAATAGTTTGTTATTAATAATGACCTAAGGTCCAATGCTGAGTCATAGTTCCTTTTTCTCTTTCTGTTTTAAAACGTTTGAAGTTGATTTGAGGTTATCCATATATAATGTCCTTGTACTCTTCTCAAGCACCTATATTTTTGTGATTGAGAAGAAAAGGGGTACACCTGTGCAAGACGGTTGCTCATGTAAATGTCCTTCATAACATGTGTCTAGGGAGAATAGATGAGGTCCTGAAGGCCCCAGTACTATTTTGGTCTTTTAGAGGCTGAGTAGAGACAAATAGCTACCAGATGTGTATGCCTTAGAGCCAGGCTCCATTGGAGCCACAGATGGTAACTTGACGTTGTGACAGGCAGGTTGGGGAGTGTGAAAGCCCAGGTCTGAGTGTGTCAGGAATGTGAAACAGAGAAGAGCACCAATAGTTTCTCCATGGGAAAATGAAGTTGGACATCTGGTTTCCCTCTGCCTGGAAGCTGTCCCTTCCAACCTCTAGCATCTCCCAGGTACAATAGATAGCCTCTAGATCATGAACTCTAACAAAGAGAGAACAAAAGGTGTAGAACAAAGACCACACCTGCCTTGCTCTCTGTCATCTCCCCAACACTAGCATGGTGTCAATAGAAGGTGTTCAATACATATTAGTTGAATGAATGAATGAATGAATGAGTGAATGAACATTTTTCTTATGCTGGTGGCTGGATGTTTACAGACTGTAGACAGTAACGTTCCACAGAGCCTAATTTTTTTTAATTTTTATTGGAGTATAGTTGATTTACAGTGCTGTTTTAGTTTCAGGTGTACAGCAAAGTGCATCAGTTATCTACCTATCTATCTATCTATATCCACTCTTTTTTAGATTCTTTTCCCGTATAGACCATTACAGAGTATTGAGTAGAGTTCCCTGTGCTATACAGTAGGTCCTTATTAGTAATCTCTTTTATATATAGTAGTGTATATATGTCAGTCCCAATCGCCCAATTTATCCCTCCCCCCCGACCCCCTGGTAACCATAAGTTTGTTTTCTACATCTGTGACTCTATTTCTGTACTGTATGTAAGTTCCTTTGTACCCTTTTTTTGCATTCCACATAGAAGTGATATCATATATTTGTTTTTCTGTGTCTGACTTACTTTACTGAGTATGACAATCTCAAAGTCCATCCATATTGCTGCAAATGGCATCATTTCATTCTTTTTTATGCCACAGAGCCTAAATTTTGAGGAAGCTCCCAAATTAAGATCTTTCTAATCCTTTCCCACCATCAGGAAACCAAAGTTCCTTAGGACCCCACTGAACTAATGTAGATCATTACTACCCAATAGAACTTTCTACCGTCATGGAAGCGTTCTATATCTGCTCTGTCCAACATAGTAGCCATTAACCTGTGGCTCTCGAGCCCTTAGTGTGATTGAGGAAGTGAATGTTTAATTTTATTTCAGTTATTTAATACAAATTTAAATCTAAATACGTAGCTACCTGTTGCTAGCGCAGATCTTGTCTGATGGGTACTAACCAGCAGTTGTCCAACCTTTCAAGGAGTTTGGATTCCACTGAGTCCTGCCACTCATTTTCAGTAGCCCTAACATAGACATTGGACCTTTTTGAGGCTCAGTTCCTACGGCTCCTGGAGTGAGGACGATTATAATTCCTGCCCCTCTACCTCACCAGGCTGGTGGGAAGACCCAGTAAGACAATGCTGAAAACGTTTTAGAAACTCCAAAGAGCTGTTCAGATGTTAGCTGTCATTTTCCCCATTTCTCCAATTGTCCAGTTCACATTTTCACCTTAGTGTCCTGACAACACAAGGCTTCACTCAAGGGTGCAATGCAGGGAAGGGGGATGTCTAGCCCCCTAGTAATCTGGTAGAAGCCATGCCCTCATGTTCAAGCCTTTTTGATGGAAAGGAATGAAAACTCATGTGAATCAGCACAAGTAAGAAGCGAATGTTCTGAAACAGAAACAGATATCCAGGCAATCCAAGGGCAAGAATTTCTGAGTGGGACAGAGGTGGCCTCAAGGTCCAGCTGGATCATGTAGAACCCTCTGCTAAGAGGCTCACTTATTAATGACTGGCTGAGGACCTCAGGCATCTGTTTTTTTAGATCTTGCTTCACATTCACCACGATAAGGATATGCGTTCAAGGAAAACAATAAAAAATTATAATTTTCTATCTCAGCTCAACTGTCTAATTATTTAGTATATTAGGCAAATTACCTTTTTTGTATGCTTTTTTTCAGTTTATTTTTCTGGAAACGGGTGTGATACTTTATGGAAAGGATATCACAATAGAGGAAGAAAATATCACAATAGAGGAAGAAAATGTTAGGTTCAGGGGCCCTTGTGCTCCAAGCCCCAGGCTTTATAAGGGTGCAAGGAAGAAAAGTTCTCATTTTACAAAAATATTTCTCCATAAACTGATCACTTAGAGAATTATCCCCCCTTCTTACTTAGCACCAGGATGGTAGTCCAAATATTTACCATCCAATATGGTATAGGCACCCACCCACCATTCAGAACAGACTCCTGCTCTCTGGAACAGGGCCTGGGTACCCTCTGCTGGCCAGGAATTTACCCTTTAATTGCTGCATTAGAGAGATGGGGAGACTCCAGGCATAGTTACTCACTAAAACTAAGAGAAATATTTTGCTATTTTTAACAAGCAAGGGACTATACCAGTGCATATGGATTGAAAACCAATCTGGCTTAACATTAGCATTAAGTTCCCCTACCACACCCCAAAAAATGAAACAATTTATCACTGTCAGTCTCTCGCTAAGTAGAATTGCAAATATTCAACTGATCTATGAGTTTATGATGTCAATAAAAGTGATGTAGAAGGATTGCATGAATCACACTGCAGGCGAGTCACTGACAAAGATATAGCAGAACTGGGCCAGTCGTAATTGGAGAAGATGATGCTAAGAAAAATGCTTCAGAACAGGACGATCGCTAACTGAGATATCCTGCATTAGATCCTGGAACAATACAAGGACATCTGTGGAAAAACTGGTGAGATCTGAATAAAGTTTATTGTTTCGTTAATAGTAATGTACTGGTAGTAATTTGTTAGTTCTGACAAATGCACTATGATTCTATAGGATATTCGCTTTGGGGGAGACTGGGTGAAGGGTATATGAGGACTCTCTGTATTACCTTTGCAAATTTTCTGTAAATATAAAGTCATTCCAAAACAAAGAGAATGACTGATATCAAAGGATTAAGAGAGGTCCTTGGCCATGGTTAATAAGGCCCCTAGATATTTTTGCAAAATTGGCTTTCTTTATGATACTGCTATGAATGTCAAATGTGAAGGACGAGAGTATTCCAGTTGGTGGGAAAAAAATACCAGAATTTTCCTTTAATCCTTACTTGATTCATTTTCTGTTGATTCTAAGAATTAGTGCCTAGTTGCAATTATAACCTAAATTGTGTTAAATGCAAGATAAATTAACTTTCATCATTTTTAGTTTCATTTTTCAAGATGAAGTCCCAATCCCAATAATACAGTCACCCCCCCCCTGCTTATTTTGAACCACCCCCTACATTAAGTGAAAGCATTTTAAGTCACCTTTCTATGGTCCCAATTATATGTGGATAAGTGGACTCCCCCTACCTCCAGGGCGTGTAAACTCCCTCTCTACCCTCAGCATTCTAAGTAGGATTCTCTGCAGTGCTGGGGAGAAGAGGGGAAATGTGAGAAGCCCAGAGAAAACTAAATTGCTTTGCATAATAAAGGGACTGACAGACCCTGGAAGTGTTGCTGAGTGAAATATGATGTCACTTCACCTCATCGTCCCCAAGAGACCTTCAGTAAAGTCTACGTTTTGCATCAGTGATTTGGAGTAGGAGTTTGTTTTGCTTTGGGTTTTTAATGAGACATATGTTGACACTGGCCTTAAAGATGAATGCCAGATGGTCCAGTTACATGCTGGATACCCCATGAATCACCCCTGCATTGAGAAGTGCTCACCTCCTACTTTTATCTCTGAGACGAGCCTACATCAGCTAAATGAGGCAGACGGGATCACCCCATTTTGTGGAGGACAAACTGAGGCTCACGGGGTTATTCAGGCTGCCAGGAAGAGTTTGCAGTCTGGGCGATGGGACCGTAGTGAACTAGAAGAGATATGCCGCATCCAAAAGGGGTAGAGCCACACACAGAACGCGGCCAGTGCAGTCAGGACTCCGGATTGTCACGTGAAACTGCCCCGTGGCTCTTCTTTGACTCTTTTAAACACAGAACAGGGTTATCAGGCCTGTAGTCAGTATACTTCCGTGGGCAGCCTCTTTGTAACCGCTAGATTGGGAAAATATTAAAAGTTGGGTTAAGTAGTAGGTTCCTGCTGCTTTGGAAAGTAAATTTACTTTGTCCTGATGTAAGTCTTAATACCTTTTCCTCTATGTATTAGCAAATTCTGGATCACAGTGTACTTATAATACATAAAAGCATGCGTATCTATATCTAAAAAGAGAGGTTCTAGCCCCTGCTTATGCTTTTGCAGTCCTCTCCTCTTTCCACTCTTCAAAGCCCTGTTAATAATCAGATAATAAGGAGAGGAGCTTAAGGTCCACATCAGATGCAAATTCTTTGCAAGAAGCTGCACTGCTTCTAAGGAGTGGGCAACAGACCCAGGCACAGTGTTTACCCACCTACTCAAGTGTATAAGCCAATTATCTTTTCACAGGAGGTATTCAAATGTAGCGCTCCCAAGATCCAGCTGTTTTCAATAGTTCTGGACTTGTCTGTCAACAGATACCAAGTTAAGGTTAACCATTTATCTTATGCTTCTGCTTCCCCCAAGGACAAATGAAATAGCTACAAATTAACCAGCTTTTCCAGATGGCAATGGCACAGCCAAAACACCTGACATAATTTAGAGGCTAGAGAGATGAGAAAGAACTGATTTCTGCATCGGTGATTTGTGGATAGACAGTAAATTCTTTCCTGGGACACATAAATGTATGTTTTCCCCATTTTCATTCAGAAAAACATTGAGGTTGAGGCAGGTTCAGTTTCATACGGTGAAGGTGAATCCCCAAATTGCATTTTCCAGAGAGGCTGTATGGAAAGGCACCTGGGGCCAGGGCACCAGTCCAGAATTTACTGATGAACCAGGGAACCTTGAGTAAATCACCCACCACTTTGTGCTTCCTCTTAAACTGCCCAGGTGTTTGCAGAATAAAGGAGATTTGCTCTGGGGAGGGCTCTGTGCATTCCAGAGGACGTGGTGTCCGTCTGGGGCAAAGCTAGTTCCTATCTGGCTAAAACCTTGCTACTCTTACAAGTGTTGCTGTCTGTTTCTGGCCCCTGAGTTATGGGTTCTAAACTCTCTTGATCCTCGATTTTCAACTCCATGAGAAAAAGACATTTGTTTTCCTTTCCTGAGGCTGAAAGGTTAGATAACTGTTCAGACTCATCTTTAATGGTGGCCTTCTCTGTCACATTGAGATGTTTCATCTGATAATCGAGAGCATCCAGTGAAAACTTCCGGTTATTTGCCTCGACAGCCCAGGAATCAGACTTCAAGGCAGAGGCCTGCTGAAGCGGTCGCCAGCCTCTCTGATTCATCGTAAGGTGTTTCCTCCCAAATGCAGGGCTTGACAAATCACCCAGGCCTGCGTGAATTTATTCGGGAAAGCAGCGGCTCCCTGGTCTGTTTTAGAGGCTTGTTTTACTCACATAAGACCTGTGAATACAGCAATACAAATACCAGGTGCACCAAAAAAGAACAAAGTAACAACAACTCTAAATATCCATGTATATAGTTCGTATTTTAAGCACCCAGAAAAATCTAACATAAATGCAGCTATTTTTCTGTACCTCCTGCCCAATGTTGGTGTTGACTCACCCTGGGCAGGTAGGGGAGCGGCAAACTGAAATGATGCTTGAGGTCACAGAGTCACCACCACTGCACAACTCCAGTGGGCGCTGTCCACACCGTCTGGAGTCGCGCATGGCTTTTCTGCCCAAACATAAGTGGCAGCCCTGCTAGTGGGTATAGAAAAAATGGAAGAATCAGGAAAGAAGACTAGTACTGGGGGCGGGGAGAGGATACCTACTTTCAAGGTGTCTCCAGTGTGACTTGCTGGTCAGCAGCGTGATGGCGAGCACGGGCTCAGAACTAGCTGGGGGACTCCTTCTCCTTTCTAAGCCTCAGTTTCTCAATTTTAATGAGGCTATTGGGTGTGTGTCATATGTACTTTAAACATGCTTTATCACAGGGACTTCCCTGGTGGTCCAGTGGTTGAGACTCCACGCTTCCACTGCAGGGGGCACGGGTTTGATCCCTGGTCGGGGAACTAAGATCCCACATGCCACGCGGTGTGGTCAAAAGGTAAAAAAAAAAAAAAATCCTTTATCACAAACTGTGATTTGACGTGTATGGAATTTAACGGTAACCTACATCCCAGGGGCCGCTAGGTAGTACTTGGGATGCTTTAATTATGAATACACACTCTGGGGGTGTCGTATAAGTCCTTCAAAGTCTACACCAGAGGGTTTATGCATCAACACAAAGGATGTTGAAAATAAAATTGTTTGGTCAGTAAAATGAAGGCATGTGGCCGGCCAGAGAGAAGGAAGAGGCCTGCCATTCTTGAATTAATAAGATGTAAGAATTTGGCCTGACCGGTGACTGATCCGTTCCTGCAGAGCAGCCCCAGTACCCAAGGCATCATTGGTCCTCTGGCCCTGCTCTCAGGGAAGCTTGCCCTTGACCTGTGAGCTGTGAAATTGGCTGGTCCTGGAGTGAGCGAATCCTGCCAGAGAGCTGGAGGACAGAGAGCGGCCGTGTCTTCCTCCTGTGTGTTCTGTGGCTCACTGCTACCCTTAGAAAATTATATCAGCTCATTAAAGGGTGGCCTCCTTCACAGGGGGCCACCCTTTTCATTTTGCTACAGAAATGGCTTCACAATTGCTACACTGATTCAGGGGCAAACGAATCACAAGATTATAGGTCTTGTGCGATAGTCATTTCCATCTTAATGTAAAGCACCACCCGTTTTTGCAGCATCAGGTCATTGGAGGCTGCCGTACTATGAGTGTTTCATACATTAGAAATACGAACATGGAAAGTTACATGTGTTAGAGCTGCTTGTGTGAGCAAATAAACCAAACGAGGAATCATAATTATTAGATGACCAATTAAACGAAAGGACTACCAGGCATTGTTAGTAAGACAATTATTTGTAGCTTTCTACCCATATTTGTACACTTTGTTGCCTATTAAGATAATGAATTGATTCTCTAAGATTGGGTCTAAAAGCATGTTTAATCAGACTCCGCTAGGCAAAGGATCATTATTTTTATGACCTCATGAAATGCATATTTTCACCAGCCAATTTCAAAACAGCTTTTTCAGAGGTTAGAAGGGACCTCTTATCCTTTCAGATAGCACCAATGGAAATCAGAAGTTTAAAGAAGAACCTCATTATAAGGAGAATAATTTTGGAAAACTAACACCGAAATCTTCCTTTGATCTGGAAAATGCTTTGCGTGGAGATTTCTGAATAGAGTTGGGGGATTCTTTTCTTTTCGTCTAGATTTTCTCAGAGTATCTCAAATCTCAACAACTACAGTGTAGATAAACCACTTTGAGGTTTGGAGGTTTTCTGAGTGTGTTTTTGTTTTTTGATTTGTAGGCCTCCTCTTAAAGAGACTTCTCACAAATGTAAAAAGGGGCTAAAGCCGGTTCCCTTTCATCCCAAGTGACTAAGAATATGAGTGGGTAGAATCCAAATGTATAAAAATCATAAAGCTCTGCAAAGGAAAAATTTAGGCTTCTTCATGAAATTCAAAAATACTAGTGTTTCCCTTCTTGCCTGGAAACATAAAAGAGACGGTTTTAGGATAAATTAAAGGAGGCCCAATTTTAAACGGCTTTCCTTTAGGCAAGAAGTAGTACGGGCTAAAAATGCAACCAGCTTCAGGAAGAGTTTAGATGAATCCCTGGGAATCAGATCTATGTCCAGTGATTGGGGAGGAACTAAAGATGCTCAGAGGACATTCCTTGCCCTTTGATGCCCAATCCAGCCTCCCTGGGCACCCAGGCTGTTCGAAGTGCCCTCCTCTGTTCTCCCAGGGTGCGCATTCATCTCTATCTGTCTCCCATGCTCAATACATGCAGGGACAGTGTCTTACTGAACATTGAGTCCACAAAGCCTAGCAAAGGCTCTGATATGATAAATACCAGATCAGAACGTTGATACCAGACATTTCCCCCCCACAAAATGCCCCAAGATATTTCTTACGATCTCTTGATTTCTTTTCCAAGTTGCCTTTAGAAAGAAACCCCAGTTGTTCCCCAAGGGCAGAGCAGCTCCACCCTGCCATTCTGTACCTGGTCCTAAGGAGTCATTGCCTTTATTAACACACCACCTTTATTCACAGGGGGAGCAAGGTGGGAGGGGAGGTGGTCAAAGGCTGGTGTTAAAGAATGTTCTTCCCATATGCAACATTCCAGCTTCCCTAAACGGCCTGCAGAGCCTTGTGGTTTTCATTGCAGTAGACAGATTGCTCAGGTTGGAATCCAAGCTGCACCGCATGCCCACTCCGTGACCTTGGGCAAATTACTTAATATCTTTGTGTCCACGATGTTGCATCAGTAAAAGGAGCATAACTACCGTATCCATTTTACAAGTTAGCTGTATGAACTAGATGAGGTCATCCACAAACAGTGTTTAGTGTATTACCCGACCCCTAGCAAGAGTTTAATATGTGTATATCTGTCAGTACAGGCAAGGATATGCTGCAGTAACAAAAGGGACAAGATCTCAGTGGCTTAAAAGAACAAAGTTTTATTGTTCACTCATGCCACGTGCTCATACAGGTAGACAGGGGTCTCTGCTCATTGAAGCCACTCAGGAGACGAGGCTAAAAGAGCAGCCACCTGTATGTCACATACAAAGGAAAGAAAGAGAAAGTGACCAGTCATGCTGGTCCTTAAATCTTCCACTGGAAGTTATACATGGCACTTTTGTGCATATTTCATTGGCTAAAGCACATCACTGCATGGCCCCACTTAGCTCCACTGAGACAGGGAGGTGTGGATGTACCACAGACCTAAAAGTTGGGAGAACTAGAAATATTGGGGTTTCGATACTACTGACCACACCACAAGGGGCGAGCTGATACTATTATGATGGTGGCTCTTATGCAATGTACCTTCAGGGTTTCACAAGCGAAAATGCAAAATGTCAGTGATATAAAACAGGAAGCTTGTGCTTGAAATTGACTCTCTGTCCAAGCCCAGCATAGACTGCAGCAAAGAATATTTTCTCTTCCAGCCACAGTTCTTTCCCCCTGCAATATTCTTTCATAACATGCATGTTCAACAGCCAATCATTTTTGAGCATTCTTAATGCAACATTTCATTCTGTTTGCGTGACAGATGGGGAAAAAAGCTTCCAGGGAGAAAATGGAAACACACTCCCCTTTTCTTCCTCCAAAACTTAAGAAATAATGACATATCGCTTAAGAAAAATAACGCCCAGGTCCTCAGCCCTGTCAACTAGCTTAATTGATGCCCCCCGCCCTTTTTCTTTCATCCTTTAAGGGAGTGAGAGGTGCCAGAAGCAGAGAAGAGCCCTTCCCAGTTCTCAATGGTTTCCTAAATGTTTTTCAGTAATTTACATAGCAAATAACTAAAACACACAAGGAAGCTGGTAACTTCTCATTTGATCTTTCCTATAGAGGGGACTAAAAGCACAGGCTGCCTGGAAGATTCCAGAGGCAACTAAACTGCTTTCTATTGATTTTATACTAAGATGCTTTATCACTCTTTTTGCTTGAAAAAGGAACGCTATCTGTGTTAGGGTCTAAATAGACTTTCCTAGAAAAATCAGGCCCCGCACTCCTCCATGAACAGATGTGGAAGATGTTTATCAGTTTTGGCAAATCAACTTCAGGGAGTTGCTTTTTTTTGTTGTTCCAAGAAGCATCTTTCCTGCTGTTACATCCAGTCCCAGTTGCAAAGGGTAGCCCCTGAATCTTACTTCCCGAGATTAAACTCTCTTGGATCTGGAATTCACCTGAAAAATCACGTTGTTCAGCCCCCTTCCTGTGCTCCTGGGGCCAACAAGGCTCTGAAATGTTAGGAACTCGTTTAACTGCACTGAGTGAGCCAGAGGCAGAATCCAGGCTCAGATCCAGCCCTCTGACCCCAGTCAGAGACTCTCAGAATCTCAGAATTGGCATAAATTTTAAACCCCAGGTGTCTTTTCCTGCACCAGGATTTTCCCCTGTGAACCAAACTTTCAATAGCTTTATCCTGATGTTACCAAATGATGACGCGTTTTTTTCTCCTTAACTTTCTCAATGCCACCTACCTTTGGCCTATTTCCTTTCTATATTTGGAATCCCATCTATCACGATTTTAAGAAATTCAATAAATAGAAATTCTAGCCTACAAAACTAGTAGATCTCAGAGATCTTTCATTTTATAAAACAGTTCTACATGTAAGGAAAGGCCTGAGTTCTAGTCTTGACTTTGCCATTAACTGGCTACGTGTCCGTGAAAAACTCAGTCATTCCTGGTCTGAGTGTCAGCATCTATTCGATGGAGGGGTTGGAATAGACAATCCTTAAAAATCCTTTGAACTGGAAATCATTTGTGAATTGATTACAGGAATCAAACGAGTTTCCCTGATGTGTTTTTTAATTAAGTTTTTCAATTTATTTTGAAATATTTCACAATTACATAAAAAGGTGTAAAGGATACTGCAATGAGCATCCATGAAGCCACTACTCAAATTAAGATCTCAAAAATTAGGAACACGTTTGAAGCTCCTGCCAGAACCCTCACCAGTCTGGGCCAGACCTCCCCTTCTTTCCAACACCCAAAAGTAACCTTGAACTTGATAAGCACCTTGAACTTGGTGCTTGGCATCACCATGCATTTCTTCATCATGTCACATGTTTACGTCCCTAAACAATGTATACTTCCAGTTTGCATGTCTTCAATACGTAAGTGGAATAATTCTGTATTTTTCTTTCTGTGACTTGCTTTTTAGCTTAAAACACTCTTATTCTCGAATCCATCCTTGTTGGTACATTGGCTACAGTTCGTTCATTCTCACTATTGTAGATTATTTCACTGGATGAATATACCAAGTTCACTTATACTCTCTTGAAAGAAACTAGGTTGTTTCTCACTTTTCACTATTAAAACAACCCTGCTATGAAAAAGCCTTTCACTGTCTACAGTACACACACAAGATTCTCTAAGGCATTCCATGGGAGTGGAACTGTTGGGTGTTAAGGTATTAGCTCCTTTTATCTTATGCTGTTGATTTTTCCCATCCATGAACATGATCGATCTCTCCATTTAAGTCTAACATTATGTCTTTGAATAATTTCATTATTTTATTCGTAACTTGCTGTCATACTCTAATTTATTCCTAGATACTTTAGTGTTTCCTGCAGCTATCGTAAATGGTTCCTGGTCTATAGGAATGTGATTAATTTTTGTATACCAATCTTATAAGAGCATACATGCTGATCTCACCTATTAATTCTAATAATTTCTCGGTAGAGTCTTCGAAGTTTTCTATGTAGATAATCATATTATCATGACACTTTAATTTCTGTCTTTCTATCCTTTCACCTAGTGCTGCAACACCAGCTTCCTGCCCATGTCCATTTCTCCTTCTTTCTTGTAAGCAGAATCCAAAATGATTCCCTCAGCACTGTGCCCAACTAAAAATACTCAACCCACAAGTCTCCTTGCAGCTGGGAGAGGGGACGTGCATAAGAAATAATTCTGGCCAATGGAATGTAAGTTTAAGTCCCTGGAGGTGAAGGTCTTTCTCAAGTAAAAGACCATGCTTTGGGAGAGAAGTCCTCTGGGGCTGCCCTTCATGCCTGCGGCGCAGACATAGGGCAGCTCTGGCCAGAACTGCTTTGCATTTCTCATCCTAAGGTTTCCTGGACCACACGGGCAATGTAAATTTGAACCCTGAGCTTATGAGCAGACAAACTGCTGTGGAGAATTCTCTGGGCAACGCTTTTTGATATAGGACAGAGCAGACCATGTGCTTGCCATCTCCTTTTGACAATAGGTAAATTTCCCCCCGTGATCCATAACGCTTCAAGAATCCCAGGTGGGCACTGGCCTCAATTCCATCTTCCCACCTTGGGCAGGTCCAAGGCCCATCTCCTCTCTCCACTGAAAGCCAAGCCTCTTGGGTCCCAAGGTTGCCAACATCCTAACGGCCATGACCTCAGCCCACACACACCACTCTGGTTTTCAGCTTCTTAATTCTTGGTTTTTGGAAATTTCCTTTTTTTTGTAAGTTCAGTGAAGCATCTGAGAAGGGATTTGTTATACTTTGTCCCATATTTCTAGATGTTTTGTCATGAAAGTCTTCAGACTGGAAATGGAAGTCCCTCCTGCTATTAATTTAGTTCATGTTTCAATTTACAAAATTCCTACCTATGCACACCTGTTTTGGAGCACATCTATCACACGACGGGAACTACTCCTTTCACACGCGCTTGCGTAGCACCTACCTGTGCCAGGCGCTGTTGAGGACCCGGGACACAGAGTTGAAAAAGGCAAACCAGTTCTCTACCCTCCAGGAACTCATATTTAATAGGGAGACACACAACAAGTAAGGAAAGACATAAACAAGAAAACTTTAGAGACAGATAAATGCTAAGAAGAAAATGAAAACAAAGTAACGCAAAAGAGGATGGAATGGGAACGTTAGCCGAGGTAATCCAGACATCTGACCTGAGACCTGAGGTCCAGAAACCAGGAAGGTAGAGATCTGGGTGGAAAGATTCCAGGTGGAGAGACCATCCAATGCAGAAACCCTGAGGCTGGAAAAAATATTGGCATGTTTCTGCAAGGCTGGAGCAAAGTGGACCTATTTCTTCATTTTCTATTTTGTTTCTTCCCAGTATGTCAGAGCCAACAATGGTACAATATATTCTTCCTGCTTTAAAGAGATGTCTAACTTAGACTACGGACATTTTGGGATTTTTTTTTTCCTAAGAATCAGTTCATTAGTAGCAGCCAAAATGTAAACAGCCTGAGTCCCCGTCATCTCATTTTTTTTAAGATAACAAAGGAGAAATGTGAACGCAATCCTTAGTATATCCAGTTATCAGAACCCACAGTGGAGCGCTCAGCACACAGGCAGTGGGACTGCAGACAAGGTTACACTGTTTCCTGCGGATTCTTCAGTCGGATTCCAGGATGATGGTGGAAGGGAAAGATGGCTGCTGCTTGTCAACGTTGAGCTGTTTTCACTGTGGCCAAGTGGAGAGAAGCCTGGATGAATGGGGCTGAGCAGGAGAGGATGTGAGAAAGGAGGTATCGTTTGAGCTGAGTCTTGGTGGAGGGTGAATGTTCACGAGCCGGGAGAAGCAGAGGGTATCCCAGGTGATGGGCAAAGAAGCAGGAAAGGTGTGGCCAGTTGGGGGAACCAGGACTGCCAGACTCCTTGGGTGAACCCGCGTGGCTCCACCACTTATAGGCTCTGTAGCCTTGGGCAGCTGTCACACCTCTGGGCTCCAGATATCCTTCTCCTATTGAAATGGGATCTGCTCCTGGCTATTCTTCTGCCCCTTGGCAATCAGATTCTGATCCATCACCAGATTGGTCAATTTCCTCTAGTAAAGGGAACGTGAGAAGGTCTCCCTCACAGGGGCTTTGCTGTTAGCATGAAATAAGATCATTACCATAAGGTGCTTGTCACACATTGATTTCTAAATAAACCCTTGCCAATATCACTATACGTCATGGGTGCATAAAATGTCTGGTGGGGAGAGGCCAGCGTTCAGGCTGAGGAGATGGGGTGATGCCTCACTCTGATGGGGCATGGGGGCCATGTGAGGGGTTGGCACCCTGCCCTACTGCTGGTTAGCTCTCTCTCTCTCTCTTTCTCTCAGCCACTACTCCTGCTTATCCAGACACAACCCTGGGATCAGACTGAAATTCCTCAGCTAGGCAGACCTCCAACCCAAGGGGATGGTGTCTCCTTCCCATGCCCTATTCTCTGGAACCAAGCTCTCTCCAGCTCTCCTCCAGCCAGGATGCTTCCTCTGCTCTGTCCAGCAACACCTCTTTTACAAACGCCATCCTTTCCCCCTCCCAAACTCAATCCTCATAAAGCGTTCCCGCCACCATCATTTCTGCTTTGTTCACACTTCTCTGCCCCCCAGAAGTATGACTTTATCCAGCAAGTGCACTGGATGTAAACTGAAATGCAAATAGATCAACATAAATCTGAATGTTCATTTACATTAAATATATTATGACTATAAAAAGACAAGGCCCCATGGGTCTCAACTCCATTAGCCCTATTACTCTTCTGCCCTTTGGCAATCACCTTTGGACCCATCACCAAGTCAGTATCCACCAAACCCACATCGGCACTGGCACTGACATACACAGATGCTGCCTGCACTTCTAATTACAGTGGGAGGCCACTGGAAATGATTCTCCTTCGCCACTTCCTTACCACGAGGAACAATTACTGGTGTGCCATCTTCCTTGTAAAACTTTGCACAGCTCTCTAGAATGGGAGGAACCAAATTAAACCCATGTAGAGGATTTGGGGCATCTCTATTTATGCAGCTAGGCTCGGCACAGATCTAATATTCTGTAAAGATGCTAAGCTCTGCGCAATTTGTGTGCGCACTGCACCTTGTACAAAGGCGCTCAATAAATATCTATCGGCTGGTTGGTTACAAATAACAAAGCACCACTATAGCAACTGTGTAGTGTTATCTACTCTGGGTGTTCATTCCTTTCCAGGTCAAGGCCTTTAATATGTTAATAGAGGCCTGGGTTGAGTGAGTCATCGGTGGGGGCAGTTAGCAGGAGGGAGGGATTCACAAGTTTGAAGCATCCTAGCCGCCCAGCCTGGTCCTCAGGGTCAAACCCCAGCAGAAACAGCAAAGGCCTTGGCAAGCCCTGTTTAACCACAGGGAGGGTAATTACCGAAGGAAGGCAGTGCAGGTATAATGAATTCAGAGATTAGGAAAAGGATTAATGACTACCTGGAATTCTTCTCTTCCCTCCTCTACCCCGCGAGGCACGGGGCACTGACACCGTATTCTCTTCTCTGCTCATCACCGTCAGAGAACATTACGAAGTGCCTCTCTCTCTCTCTCTCTCTCTCTCTCTCTCTCTCTCTCTCTCTTTCTTTCTTTCTAAATGCCGCCATTTGTTGGAGCGCCTTTAACCAAGATTCTTGGGACTTGGTTCAAAGCCGAGAATCTGACTTATTCATTTGGTGCCCCTAAAATATAATTTGCTCTTTATAAATATAAATGGTTCAGAATGCTTTCAGCCCAAGAAGCAAAGGTTTCTCCAAGTGAGCAGCATTTCTTTCTTTGCCATCATCCTCTCGCACCCTATTAACATTTCGCTTGGGAAGAGCCCCTGGGCGGTTGCCTCCTGTCACAGAAGGATGGGGCTGGGTGAGCAGAGGCCTCCCTGCGGAGAGGGGGCCAGGCAGGGGCCCTAGGAGCCGCCTCCTAGGACCTGCAGCCCGTCTCTGCGCTCCACGCCCGCTGCCGCTGCCTCATTGTCTGGCCCCTGCCCCTCTGGCCTCCAACTCCAAAGCGTGCCAACCTGAAGCGGCAGCTTGGGGGTTGCCGGGAAAACTACTCCCTGTGTTTTCTGGTGGAAACTGTGGTAGTTGGTGTGTGGCAGCTTGTTCAAGGGGAACCAGGGACATGTTCAAAGAGGGGTTCCCTCCTCCCATCGCAGAAGCTGGAGGAAAGCTCCAGGAATGCCTCCGTGCAAGACTGGGCCTGAGCATTCCAAGGGAGGCGGCAGGACTAGAATAGCTGGGCAAGAGAGAGAGTAATAGTAATAAAATACGAGCAAGAAGAATTTCAACGGTAACCCCTTTAAAAATATATTATCTAATTTAACGCTCAGTAGGGGGTCACCAATTCACATGGCCCTGGGGCCAGTCCCGGAAAGAAAATGAGCACCTGGGCTGGTGTGAGACAATAAGGCTGCTGGGGCCAGGGGGTGCTGGGGGCACCTGTGCCCCATCAGAGAGGAAGCTAAGGTTCAGCCCTATCTGACTGTGCCCACCGGACCACAGACCCCATCACAGAGATGAGGAAACTGAGGCGCAGAGGCACATCTTCCGGTTTTCCAAGAGAAGTTGGAAATACAGATTTTTATTATGTAATTGTGTGATTTTTTTTTTAATTGAAGTATAATTGTGTCATCTCATGATTCTTAGAACGTGGTAACTAATTCAAAACCAAGTTCAACCCCACGCAAGTGAAGGTCAACACGTCAGTGGGTCAGGGCCAGTCCCTGGGCCATTCCTTGGTCACCAGTTTGTAACCTTGGCCCTAGAACTCCATGAGGGAGAGGGCATGACCTCTGTATTCCAGGTTGGGAAACTCAGTTTCTAAGTGACCCAGGGCCACACGGCTAACGAAGGTTCCCCCTTGATGCTCGGTAGGCAAATTTACCTGGACTGCACAGATTCTCTGAAACCCCTCTCCTGGGCTTGGAGCTCCCAAGTCCACAGCTTGGCTCTACTGCCCATCTGCAATGGTGGACAACTCAAATCCAAACGCCATCTCAAAACCACTGGGCTGGACCAGCAGCCCTCTGGATGGGCCAAACAGTGGACTCACCCAGCAGAGCCCTTTGAAATGACCAGTGCCTGGGTCCCACCTCCAGAATTCTGATTTGATCATCTAGGATGGTCCTGGGCATTGGTAGTTTGCAAAAAAGCTTCTCCCTGTGATTCTAATGTGCAACCATGGGTGATGACCCCACTGGGCCAGACCCTTGCTTAAGTGCCAAACCCAAGCTTCTGGGAATAAGAGGAGGCAGAAGAGTAGTTAGGAACAAGGGTATTGGAGCCAGACAGGCTTGCATTTGAGTCCTGGAGCCACCCCTTCCCAGCTGAGGAAGCTTGGGGGGAATCAGTTCACCTCTCTGGGCCTCAGTGTCCTCATCTCTACAATGGGCATCACAGTAACCACGCCTGGATTCTTGTGAAGAACAAACATGGAGGTGTGTGGGAATGAAGCAGTACCTGGCATACAGCTGCATTCATTAAAAGGCAGCCTTCAGGGCTTCCCTGGTGGCGCAGTGGTTGACAGTCCGCCTGCCGATGCAGGGGACACGGGTTCGTGCCCCGGTCCGGGAAGATCCCACGTGCCGCGGAGCAGCTGGGCCCGTGAGCCGTGGCCGCTGAGCCTGCGCGTCCGGAGCCTGTGCTCCGCAGCGGGAGAGGCCACAACAGTGAGAGGCCCGCGTACCGCAAAAAAAAAAAAGGCAGCCTTCAGCTAGCACGGCCCCCAGCCAGAGCCACACAAATATAGGGGCAAAGGGCAGTGAACCTGGGCAGAGTTTGGGGGGCTTGATTTGTACCCTGTAACACCCAGGCGTACACACCTAATGTCAGTTCAGAGTTGAGCTCCAGATGGCCCTGAGGTTCATCCGCAGATGAATTTAGCTGCCTCCTGATGGGAGAACCCACCTTCCCTGGGGAATGTCTCAAACTCTCACTCTTAATTTTTCTCTCCCTCAAGCCAAATCAAGAAGGAACTGCAGGATAAGCTGACCCACGTACGTGTCCCCATTGAAACTTTCAACAGCCAAGTTCCCTCTACCACCATCATCCTCCGAACTCTTATAATAGATCTGATCTGAAGGAGACAAAGGCAATTTAGAAGAAAGCACCTTAGAAATATTAATCAGGTACTCAGGTCTCTAGAAAGATGTGTGTAGTGGAGTGCATGGGTTTTTTTGTTTTTGTTTTTTTAACATCTCTATTGGAGTATAATTGCTTTACAATGGTGTGTTAGTTTCTGCTTTATAACAAAGTGAATCAGTTATACATATACATATGTTCCCATTTCTCTTCCCTCTTTGGAGTGCATGTTTTTATGAGCAGGTAATCCCCTAAACTTAGGTTAAAACTGCTCTCTCTTATCTAAATCGACTCATCTGGTAGAAAGCCCCTCCTGCTTTCCTAAGCCCTCTAACTAAGCCTCAGCTATGATAACAAATCATTATTAGCAGTCAGTTATTTGTACATAAGCATTGAGTCACAAACCAGCCCAGACCTGCACAAACCGAAGTGTTGCTTCTTTGAATACATTTAATGGAAAAGACCAGACCCTCTGGCCCCCAGTCCTGCTACAGTGAGAGTTCCTTAGCTCTTTTTAGGGGTTATATTTATTTCAAAGAACAAGCTATTAATAGTTATAGTTATAGCCGTGGAGGGACTGTCATTAAACACGTCTTCAAGGGTTCTGGGGTTGGGTCTCTGACCTGCTGTCCAAACTGACAAGTGCAATTTCATTGTGTTTTTTACCTCAAGGATGGAAGTCCCCTTTCTGATTAGCAATTGAAGGGGGCGCAGAGCTTCAACAGCAAATCTGCTTCGCGCAAAGCTGCACACAAGGGAAACCTGTGCTTACTTTATCTGCACCTGCAGCCTTGGCACCTACATGTTTTGGGCAAAACACCGGGGACATGGTCTTTCAGCAACACCAATGTAGAACAACAGGCAAAAGGATCGTTTAGCAATCCCTGGTAAATGATTTGCCAAAAAATAAATTAATTAATAAATAATAAATAAGAGATCTCCAACCTTCCTGCAGTTGTGGTGGGAAATGCCTCCACTCTTAATAATGCTATAGGAAGTCGCTTTACCTTGGGAATTACATTGAATCTACATTAAAGATGTTTTGGAAATGGGAATATTTTCCAACACCCCTGGACATCTAAATGCTGTGCTGGGGAGTTGGGATTGCAAGTCTTCAGTAGAGAAAAAAGGGATTCCCAGGCATTTTAGAGTCATTTGCTTTATTTTATAAAGCTGGCTAGGTATACAAGGGCAGATAGCCCAGCCACCAGGTAAGAGTCCTGTTGAGTTCTGCCTGACAGCAGCTCCAAGCATGTTAAGGACTGTGTCTGTCTGGTTCACTCCTGAATCTGCACGGTTTTACACACGGTTAGACACATAGTAGGTGCTCCATCAGTGTTTACTGACCATCTAGACAAGTGACCCTGACATTCAGTGATGTGGGCGATGGGCTCGTCTCATACTTTTTCTGAGGCATCACACTAGAGAGATTGGAAAGTTGCCTAGAAATCAAGATACAGGTGGGCCCTGAACTACACACCTGCAGAAACAGTGACACCGGAGAGCCAATTGTGTGCCTGGCTTCCCAGCTCCGCATGCAGCAATGTTACCTGTGATGCCAATACTCCGGCTGCAAGGAAGGAGTATTGGCACCGCAGAAATGGGCAAATCACAGGTCACAGCTCTTTCTGTGCAGAAGGGCAGCTGTTAAGCATTTACAACATATCATTAATTTGGATGCACATGAAAATTAAACTTTTATGTTGGGGTGCGTCTTTTAAACCTCAAGCAAATCAGCTGAGAGTAAAATTTTCTCCTCTTTCTTTTTAACACTTACCCACGGAAGACCAAAAAATCTTTTCTCCGGGACGTTTTTCTTAATTTATATTCTCTTTTACCCAAAATGATAGTAGCTCTCTGTCAACTAAGTGTGCATGGAAGAACTCCTGTCTGTATCTTCCTCTTATAATTGCCTTGGCAAACAGGTGGCCTTGAGTCCCTTGGCTCCTGTCTTGACCTGAGTGTCCCCAACCTCTAAGAAAAGAAAATGAGATTACATGAGCTTCCATGGCCCACTTGTCCTTGAGATTCTGATTCCTGATTCTACTAAAAGGTAGCTCTCAGTTCCCAGTTTGAAATAGTCCTAAGGACACTTGCATGGCTGATCTGGCTTATCTTAAAGGCCACTTTGTCACCAAATTCAGAAAGCAATAAATGGCAGGCCATTTGGAAGCTGAAAGAATCCATTTTGTGCCCAAGAGCAGCAGGTGGGGATGGGAGTTTCTTAGGACTGCATCCATCTACAAGTAATACACATAGCAAAATGAAGCTACAAATGAAATAGCACCAGGAAAAAAGGAATCTGTCCTAAAACCAACAAAAACAGAAATACCATGGACAAACAGTGAAGCTGAAATTTTAGCAGACTGCAAGAAGAGACTATATGAAAAAAAACTCAATGTAAATCTTAAAATAGCCCCAACACCTGCTAACAGCATTCATTTTTAAACTAGAACAACGTGAGAGACACCTGCATTGACCCCAACCTTTTGCATTCATTAAATGAAGCTATTTTTAAAGTTTTTTGTGTATCCCTACTATCTAATTGGGGACCAGTTGGAGGGAAAATCTTTGAAGTCATTGGACCAAAGATCAAAACTGTAAGTGTCCACAGGTGCTAGATACATGATATAAGTGGGTGAAATAGTCCAGGTGTCAGAGAAGTTGGCATAGACACATTTTTCCATATTAAATATATTTATAATAATTGATAAATATTCGTAAATGCACATAAATAAACATAATGGATAGTCTTTCGCTTCATGAAAAAAATTGGCCTTTGCCAATTTTCTTGACAAATGTGGTTCTCTTGGTCTATATTTTGTTTACCTACTTTTCAGGAAAGTAGTGATAACACAGGAAATGAAGAATCCTGTCTCATTTTCGAGTTCCACAGCTATGTGTCAATGTAAAACAATGCCAACCTCCCTTTAGGTAGCCCGGAGGTGGGTGACAGACATTCTGCATGGAAGGTCCAGCTCTTCACCTTGAATTGGAGGACTTGTGATCAATTGTTTTCAGTAGTGATTCCACAGTAGAAGTGGTATTTTATCATTATGTTATACTAGGCACCAAAATGAACACCACCAGTAAAATTCAGAAGGCCAACGGACCAGGAGAGCACAGCCTCAGGTGCCAGTAATGTGTGTGCTTTAGGAGCAGCCTAACCTCCCAAGAGGCAGATACATAGCATCCTTATTTTTACTGCTTGTCACTCATCTGCCACCAAGGAGCTTAGCAAGGATTAATGTTTATTAAGAGATCCTAGGATGAGCCATCCATTGTGATAAATACACATCGGTAATACTGATAGAATTTTTAAATGCTTTCTCAGTTGGGCTTCACGTAGTTTCTCGTTCTTTTCAAACATGGAGCCATGCCCTGTTTCTGGGTCGCATATTTGGGAGAAAGTCTTGGAGCCTCCATCTTCAGCATAAAAAGATGTCAGATTCCCACAGTAGCATGTGGACCTGTGAGTGTGTGCATGCAGGAGGAGCTGTCCCCTGCCCCTGCTGGAACGTGGGCTTCTTGACAGCTCTGATCCACAGTTCTCTGTGCTCCAACAACTAGCCCGAATGGTCCAAAGCAGGCTGTCCTGGTTAAGGATCATTTTGTTTCACAGAAGAGAAATCCACTCAAAGTAGCTCAAGATAAAAGTGGGGCTTTTAAAAGCATCCGAAGTCTCACGGGGAGGAGGGACTCAGGACTCTCTTTCTTCTTTCTTCTTACTTCCCACTTCTCATCTTTCCTCTTCTCCTCCCACCCCTCTGTGCCTCCTCTGCCTTCTCATCTCGCCCAGGCCCAAAATGGTCGTTCCAGTTCCAATGAGATGTGATCCAACGATACATGATCTTTTAGTTCAGGCATCTATTTACTGGAACTCCTTTTTGTATCTCTTGGTTCAAAAGGAATCTCATTGGTCCAAGCCAGTCTCTTGGGTTTCATATTCCAATCAGCTAAGCTGGACCTGAGTGAGGGGAGGGTAGCAGGGATGCTGGATGGATAGGGTTGGCCCTTCTAGGGCTGGAAGTAGAAGAAGGAAACATATCTATTATATGTGTTTGATAGTAAACGCATGTTGAGCGAATCAGCTCACCAACTACAGAAACTTTCCTCCTAACAAATAGAGGAACAGAAATAACCAATTGGAGACAAGTTAATGACAGCCCCACCCCTGGGAAGGCAGGTCTCTCAGTCCATCCTTCAGGACAGGCAAGTTGCACCCTCCGAGTAGGTGATACTGGAACCTCCAGGAAGGCTGCCTACAAGTGGCGCAGAACCCTTCTGAGCTATAGTTGCTCCATCTATAGAATGAGAGCAGAACTGTCTGCCTCACAGGGTATTTGTGAAAATTGAAACAGGCCAGTAGCGGAAGACACTATACATTCGCAAAGCCAGGATCCCACGCCCAAGGCCAGGGCTTCCAAACCATTGCCACTGAGGGCTCAGAAAGCACGACTTTCATAGAGTTCGGTCCTCACTGTTTGGAGGTGACCCAACCCCCACCCCAGGAAATAATACTGTTCAGCCACAGGGGGCAAAAAGCCTGAAATCAAGCTCCAGCTCTGCTTGCCACTCCTGTGTGGCCTCGACAAAGCCACTCACTCTGTCCAAGCCTCTGTTTCCTCACAGGTAATATGGAGAATTGGAAGAGAACCAGTGACGATCCAAGAGCCACACGGGTTCAGTTTTAATTGCTGAGCACAGCATAATCAGAAAAATAAGTCAATATAGTGAGTTTCTCATAGGGCCTGTTTGCTCAGTTCAAAGGACTGTACGTTATACTGAGGTTGCGGCCTCCCTGCTCTTTTTGTGTTAAATGGCCCTTCTTTAGCGATGGTAAAGAAAGTACTTTGTTTTTACACTCCTACTGTCCTCTCTTGATGAAATTAGAAGCTGGCAACCCCAGGTCCATCCTCTCTGCTTATTTAGTTTTATTGGTCTGTGAAATCCCATAGTATGACAATTAGTAGATGAGACGACCTCTCCAGACCTTTACAGAGCCTCTCTGGCAGGATCCGATTCTAAGGGAGGCATAAGAATGCACAGACTTGGGAGCCAGACCGCCTGGGTTCAAAGTCTGACCCCACCACTTAGAGCCCTGTGACCTTGGGCAAGTTACTTAGCCTCTTTGTTTCTCATCTGAAAAATGGGAATAACAGTAGTACCTACCTGACAGGGTTGTTGTGAGGACTGAAGATGTTCAAGGATACAAAGCGCTTTGGGCAGTGCCCAGCACAAATCACCTGCTAGGTTAGGGAAGGAGAAGGGGGAAGAGAAGCAAGGAGGAAGAGGGAGGAGGACAGAAAACTCCTCTCCTCTCTGAGTCCTTCTGGCAGCCACAATGGGGTGGCGTATCTGCCTGGTTCTAACAGTCAGCCTTTCTGGGAAGAACATTCCAACCGTGTTACCTGTGCAATGGTGGCCGGCCCATGGATTGGCTGCCCCTGGGCCAGGCGTCCCTCGTGTCCAATCAGCTGCAGCGGGGGCGGGGAGGACGGGGCGCGGGGTGCGGCCAAATCCTAGAGTTGTGTCAGAACTCCCAATGAAATGGGAATGCTCCAGGCAGGGCACCGCTCTGGAGTTTACCAGTAACTTCCAGGTAATGGCACAGCTGATAAGAGATGAAGGGCCAGAAAAGGCATTTGAAGGGGGACCCGAAAGGACACAAGAGGCCCAGGATGAAGAGGGGGAGAAAATGAAGGAAATCCTGATTGGGAGGCTTGATTCTCAGGACTCGCTTGATTGGCTGCCTTGGGGTCAGGTGCTCAAGAGTGGGCCAATCAGCCTTGTGGTGGGGGGCGGCAGGGTGTCTCACTGGAGCCTTGGCTGCAGGCGGGATGCCTCTCCTTCCACAAAGCTGAAGCTACCATCAATCAGGGATGGGACAACCATGCTTTCCCCGTGATGGAAAGTGTTTCAGAAAGCCCCTAAAATTCGTCCTTACTGAAAAAAAGTGGTTCCCCGAAGAGAAAGCCCTTGAAAAACCCAGGAGCCCTGGAGACTGATTTACCATCAAAGCCACAAAATTACTTACCAGATAAGCGGTAACATCTTAATCTTTTATTAAGTGAGCATCCACTCCTTCAGCAGTGCGGGACTGCCATTCTGTTTGCTCGGCAAACAGATTGAAATCTTCCAGCTAATTTGGAGCTACCCATTCTACCTTCTAATTTAGAAAGGAGTGAATTAGTTATGAACAATTGCCTGAGAGTCAAAGCGTCTGAGACCAGATCCCAACAATAAGGGAAGTGGAGGGAAACCCATCTGAAATATTTGGAGTATGGAGAAAAGTATGGTGGCTTTGATTTTCTGGGTAATTGATATTAGTTCTAAAGTCGTAGACATTTTGTAGGTTGATCCACCTGGATAATTTAACTATATAGACCTCAGCAAACTGCAGGATTGGCTCTGTAAGACCTGTCATCTCTTCAAAGTAGTCATGGTTCCTGAGACCTTATGCAGAGGATCCTCATTGATGTCCTAAGCTGATCCTAAAATCCTCTGACTCGCTGGTGGATTTTCCTTCCATCAGGTTTTCAGTGTCTGAAATAAGAGCAGATGTTCAGGAAAATGTATTTGTCCCCAGTCTCGTGAATGCTGGAACAATGCATGGGTAGTTTCAACCGATTTCTGCTGGTGTTTATTGAGCACCTACTAAGGTTCAGAGAACACCCTGTGTTCATTTTCTGGTCCCTTGCAGTACGTGTTTATTAATGAAAGAGCTTGCATTCTTCCCACATGTCCATATGGCAGTGCCTTCTAGACATTCCCGTTGAAAGCAGGAGAGGACTCTTTCAATGATCAGCAAGCCAGATACTCGATCGCATAGGACTCTGGAGTGTGCTTAGTTAAGTCAGCTCACCTCTGAGGGGATTTGTGGAAGACAGTGTTGTGGATCATTTAAGAGGCCTTGCAAGTGGGGCTTTGACATGTTTGCTAAGTGGTGGGCGCGGGAGAACCAGGGTGAGCTGTCAAATCAGAAGGACAAAAGCATACCCATGGCTGCCGGAAGAGTCAGGTGATGGCTGCTCCCTGTGCAAATGTGAAGCCTGCCGAAGTGAGGGGGTTTCTGCTCCAAGCACTGGGGCCTCCAGCCTTAAGTTTCGCCCAATCTAGTGAAAACTGACTATACAGTCAGAATGTGATCAGCCCTTTTTTGGAGTACAGCCAATCACAGGTGGCTCCTGGGGCCAGTTATACTCCCATTAGGGTCTTACTGGCACCCTCAAGAGCCATCTGGGAGTTTGTTAAAGACGAAGATTCCCAGGCCTCATTCCCAGAAATTCTAGCTCCTTGGTGGAGCCTAGTATGATACATTAAGCCATATTCCAAGGGATTCCCGTCAGGTGTTCCTGCATTCCACGCTTTGAGAATGATGGTTCAGAAGATGCTCCTATTGTGGTCTGTTTTCTAAACACCTGCCTTGAATAGTCAGCATGGGTACCAAGCGATCCCAAACCCGTCACGGTGAACTCATCCTCTTCCTGGGTTGATCTCCCCGGATGGTGCCGCTCCCCCGCCACCCGTAAGCCAGAAGCTTGGCAGTCACCCGCAGTAGCTCATCATCCTGAGCCCCTCACCCTCCCGCCTTCTCAGCTCATCAGCACCGTGCTCTGAAGAGTCGTGAGGTTTATCCATCCCTCTTCATCTTCTTGACCTTGCCGCATAGTTCAAGTGCATCATTTTTCACTCTGATTATTGCATGCGCTTCCCAGCTGGCCTCCTTATCTTGGGTTTTGTTTGCCTATTTCCATAGCGCCACCAATATTATGCTTTGAAGTGCAAATTTGATTGTCACTCTTGCCCAAAATCCCTTAGTGGTGCCCAACTGCTCTCAGAATGTGGTTCAAATTCCCTAACGTGGTGTATGGTCTAAATGTGTGTGTCCCCCTGAAATTCATGTGTTGAAATCCCAATGCCCATTGTGATGATGTTAGGAGGAGTTTGGGGAGGTGCTAAGGTCATGAGGGTGGAACCCTCATGAATGGGGTCAATGTCCTTATAAAAAAGACCCCAGGGAGATCCCTTGCCCGTTGCCCCATGTGAGGACACAGGAAGAAGGCTCCAGCTATGAAGCAGAAATAGGGACCTCACCAGAACTCCCCCACGCTAGAGCCTTGATCTTGGACTCCCTAGCCTCCAGAACTGTGAGAAGTAAATTTCTATTGTTTAAGCTACCCAAAATACTATGGTATTTTGTTATTGCAGCCTGAAAGGACTCAGGCACATGGCATCTGAGGGCCTTTAGTACCAGCCTTCTACCTCTCGGCTACTCTCATCTCCCAATGCTCCCTTTCCCGACTGGGATGTCCTGAAATTAATATTTCACTCTATAGCATTCCCTTTGCATGGAATACCCTCCCTCACTTTCTCTACCTGGTGAACTCCTAATTAGTTCCTTTTCAGAATGAAAAATAGAAATTCTAATCTGTGATGGTGGATCCACAAAGAACACAGCCTGGTGTAGTGCTTGCAGCCAGACTGTTTAGGTTCAAATATCAGCCCCACCACTTAGTAACTGGGTGGCACTGGTTAAGTTGTTTAACCTCCCTGTGCCTCAGTGACCTCACCTTTAATATGGGATGATAGTAAAAGTGACCTCATGGGGTTGGTGTCTGAATTAAATGAATTAATGTATATTTAGTGCTAGAACAGTAAGTGCTATAAGTAATTACTATTTTATTGCTGTTATTATTATATACAATATCCATGAAAACATAACTAAGACACCGTCAACAATATTTCCTATAGGAGGAGAATTTGCATAGTGGAGGGCCAGGGTGAGAAGGAGACATGAAAAAATTATTATGAGACTTTGCATACATGAAGAGTATAAAAAAATAAAGAACCCTGGCCAACCCACCTCCCAGCTAATAAATACAAGCGGAGGCCTCTGGGCACCCTCCCTAATTGCATCGTCCTTCCATTCCCCTCCCTTTCCCTCCCCAGGAACCAAGTGTACTTATTTTTCATGTAATGTCCTTGTAAGTGCTTAAATATTTTTAATGTGTACAAGTCTCTCGTTTAAAACCTAAAACTGGTGGTTAGTATACAAGTATCATATGCTCATATTAAAAAGCTATACAACTTGGAAAAGTGATTTTTTTTGTTTTTGTTTTTGTTTTGAGTCAACCACCTTTTTAAATCTGTTAAAAATCACCCTGTCTGTGAAGACTTCCTGGCTGTCCCCTCACTGAATTCAGCAGTTAAAAGCCCTCTCCTCTGACCCCTCACAGGGCCTTCCCTCCACCATTATACATAAGCTCCTGTGGCTGGCGGGACTCTGAGGTGGCCCGCAAGATCCCCACCCCCGGTGTACACACCTGTAATATCCCCTTCCTTTGAGTATGGACAGGATGTGTGAATATGGTGGGATCTCACTCATGTGAATAGATTACATTATGTGGCAAAGGTAAAGGGATTTTCCAGATGTAATTAAGGTCCCTACGCAGTTGACTTTGAGTTCATTAAAAGGGAGCTTACTGTGGGTGGGCCTCACCTAATCAGGTGAGCCCTTTAAAAGAGGGTCCAGCCCTCACCTGAAGAAAGATTCAAAGCAAGAGAGAGTCCCCTGTTGGCTTTGAGGAAGCAAACAGCTATCACCTGAACTGCCTTTGGAGAGGGCCACAAGACAGGGGTCTGCAGGTGGTCTCAAGGGGCTGAGGGCCTCCATCCTACTACCATGAGGAGCTGAATTCTGCCAACAACCACGTGAGCTTGCAAGAGGATCCCAACTCCAGATGAGCACAGCCCACTGGCATTTTTATTTAGCCTTGTGATACCCTGAGCAGAGAGCTCAGCTGAGCCACACCCAGACATCTGACCTATACAAACTGAGATAATAACTCCTCTACATTTGTGGAGTTAGTTTCTAGCAACAGAAAACAAAATCAGACCCTAGGTTTCTCCCCGACTAGACTCTGATCAGTTCAGCCATAACTCTTATTGTGGACCTACTATGTGTCTTGCATTTCTCTTTATACTGGGGCAAATACAGCAGTTACCAGACGTGATATCCAAGCACTCTACATGTGACTAACACACAGATGTCACTCGATGCATGTTTTCCAAATGAAGGAGCAGCAAAACACGCCACAGCAAATCCACAAGTATTTGCTTGGGTCCCAGATAAACTTATGACAGCTGCCCAATTGTTTTTTCTCAAGTTATCCCCGTTATAGCTGCGTATTTTTTTCTAATTCTTCTGACTACATCCAAGTCTAATGCACTAGTCTTGTGTAACGATAATAGTTGTTCCCTATGGGGAAAAATTATTTAGAAAATTAATACAATAGATTCAGAAGCTCTACAGTACAAAGACTTATTTAATACAAGTTTTCAAGAGTAACCACGAAACCACTACCACCCGTTTCATAACTGAAATACTCAGGAGTATCCATCATTCCCCAGTCTGGGAAATTTTCTGTCTGAAATTAGAAGTCCGCGACGCCTAGGGACATCCCATCAGTTAGGAGGGTACTGTCAGACCCAGTAACTGCAGCCAGACAGTGGGGACCAGTTTGGAGCTGAATCCTCAAATCAGTTTTCTGATGAAAGCCAGGATGCCTATCTCAGGTTCCCTGGTCCTAGGAGCCAGGCTCACATCCCTAGGTTTTGTTCATTGAGTTCCTTCATGCCGCTGCTTTTGTTTTGTTTTGTTTTGTTTTTGAACAGATTTATTGGGGTATAATTTACCTACCGTTTTAAAATTCACCCATTTTAAGTGTAAAATTCAATTATGTTTGCTGTATCCACAGAGTTAGGCAACCATCACTATTTGATTTCAGAACATTGTCATCACCCCAGTTAACTCCCCACCCCCAGCCCCACCCCCAGCCCCAGGCAACCACTGATCCACTCTCCGTCTCTCTGCTTTTACCTATTTCGGACATTCCACAGATGCAGAGTCGTACAATAACTGTTGTTTCGTGTCTGGCTTCAACTTATGTTGTAGCACGTAGCAGTGCTTTGTTTCTCTTCGTTGCCAAATGGTAGTCCATTGTGTGGATATACCGCATTTTTAAAATTTATTTATTTTAATATTAGGGTTTTTTTTAACATCTTTATTCGCGTATAATTGTGTTAGTTTCTGCTGTATGACCACATTTTATTTATGCATTCATCAGTTGATGGACATTTGGTTTGTTTCCACTTTCTGGCTATTACAAGTAAGGCTGCCATGAACGCTCGTATACAAGGTTTTGTGTGGACATATGTTTGCATTTCTCCTGGTTAGATTCCTACTAGTGGAATTACTCGGTATTGTGGCAGTCCTGTGCTTACCATCTTGAGAAGTTGCCAAACTTTTTTCAAAGGGGCTGTAGCATCTTTCATTCCAACCAGCAGTGTACAAAGGTTCCATTTTTTCCACAGTACCTCTGTTTTAAATGACCAGCTAACCTGGATTTCACAACCTTACTTTACTCCTGACCTCTGTGCCTTTGCCCACCTACCTGAGTTCCTCACGCCTGCTTTTCCCCATCCTCTGTAAACTTGGTTCTTTAACTTCTAACCAACCTCTGATGTACAAACCAGTTTTCTTAGCCATGAGCTCAATAGAATGATCCCCCCGAACCCCAACTTTACAGCCACCAGGGTCTATACGTGACAACATTCCTTCACTCTACTTGGATGTTTTGTTTTGTTTTGTTTTAAAAACCAAGACCGGGCTTCCCTGGTGGCGCAGTGGTTGAGGGTCCGCCTGCCAATGCAGGGGACACGGGTTCGTGCCCTGGTCCGGGAGGATCCCACATGCCGCGGAGCGGCTGGGCCCGTGAGCTACAACTACTGAGCCTGCGCGTCCGGAGCCTGTGCTCCACAACAGGAGAGGCCACAGCAGTGAGAGGCCTTCGTACCACAGAAAAAAAAAAACAAAAAAAAAAACCAAGACCAAGTATAACCTTTCAGAAACGTCCATAGAATTCAAAACTATGAACTGTGAGCACGATCAATTTTTCAGGATGTTTTTTTTTTTAACTTCTATTGAGGAACGAAATTAGGTCTAGTGTTAAAAAGGTTTGGTATGATGCTGCCTTCATGTAATAATTACCCCAAAGAGAAAGAAACTAGTTATTATTGCCCATAATTGTTCATCTTTTTCATGTATTGCACCTCTGTCCTCTGCTCACCAAATTCACTCTGCAAAAACTGCCAAGTACTCTTAAACTTCTGATTTTGCTGTGGCCTAATTCAGTGAAATGGGCTCTTTGGGGGGTTAATCTCTCTTGGCAAAGCCTGTTTGAATGTGAAATCAATGACCGTGTGCACCTATGCGATGTGACCCTTGCGAGTCTTTCAGCAAATTGGCCAGAGGCTGAGGAAACCAGCCTGAGAGCAGGGACTCCCCTTCCCAATAAAGACAGCCATCATTTTGCGTTCATTCCTGCTGCTCAAATTGGAAACACTATAGGATGTGAGAATGCAGGCCAGGGTGATAGAGCAGCACCTCCCCTCCACCAAGATCCCACGGAGATTTAATCAAATGATCCATCCCTCTGACTGGGCTGGCAACTAGACCAACGCGGTAGGGATGGCAGAGAAGAGGACGCAAGTTTTGCATTCACTTGGCACCAGAGAGCACGCTGACAGTAAGTTCAGTGTTAACTACTCCATCTAGAATTGAACCAAGAGCCACCCCCTGCTCCAGTGCAAAGGCCGAGAGGGGCGATTCTGATTTCCTGTAGATCTCTGGGGAAGCCCCATGGGGTAATAGGACCCAGCCAGTGCTATGGGAAGGCCGCCTCTGCAGCTTTGGGGAAGGTACCTCTTACATCATCCCCATTGTCCCTCTGTGACCAGCCCTTATGGGGCAGGCTGAGTCATTTTTATCATCTAATAGGTGGGTGGGACACTTTTGAATGACTCAGTAGGTAACATTTTTACATTCAAACGCTGCATTACAGGTTATTTCAATGACAGCCAGTGGAACATTGGGGCTTCATATTTCTGGATGCGGATTAGTGATGCATCGTACAAAGACTGTGCATTCCCGTGGCCAGCCATCAGACTAAGGGGCCTCAGGACGTGCTGGCACCAGTTCAGAATCCAGGGGGAGAGGAGAAAGGACTACACAGTGCCCTGCTCCTTGAGCCTTCCCGGGTGAAAATGGCTCCAGGCTTCAAAAGGTTTTCTTTTTCATCTAGTCTCCCAGGGGGAGACCCTCTATAATTGCCTCTCTGTCCCCAGACTTCTGGTCTGTATGACTTTGGGCTCTAAGCTCAGGCCCGGGAAGCAGGAACTTAAAGGTTTACAGCTCAGTTTGCCTTCTGACCTCGTGTGTCCTGGACCAGCAGCTCTGTCACAGTGAGGCCACTCCTGGGGCTTCGTCTAAACACAAAGCCACAGCCCCAGGCTGGGCAGAGCATATAGAGGTCTTTAAGAAGCACATGGGTGAACTTTATCTGTGACTTCTTGGGTCCTGCTCTGGAAAGAGAAATGGGAAATACTGGAGGTGCCAAAGGTGGCAAGACTCGAGAATAAAGTACCGCTGCTTGGACTCATCATTTATTTAGGTAAGCATACACACTTACTGGATGCACTAACATTTATGTAAGCATTGAGTGCTTACTGTATACCGAGCACTCTTCTGGGCATTGTGGAGTCAAGACACTGAAGAAATAGAGAAAGCGTTCCCTGCCACCCAGAGAACTAACATTCTACCTGTAGAAACCCTTCAGAAGCAATGGTGTAACAGACCAGAAAATGTAACAGACCACTCTAGTCCTGGTCAGTGGTGATGGACGGGGAGAGGGTGGAAGTCCTATTTCATGCATGGGAAGCAATAGGTTTCTGATTCATGAAGCTCCTCTCTCCTTGGGGTCAACAAACCCACTTCTCCTAAACTTTTAGAGCCTCCCACACTCTGCCTTTAAGCCCCTACGTGTATTTAGGGAAATTTAGCTGAACAATTCTGAAGAATGCATAGTGCGCTCATCAAAAAGAAATTAAGTAGCTTTGTGAAGAGCCAAGTACATTTTCAGGAATCTACTTGAGGTTTTACCATAAACCTGTTTTCTGCAAAATGGAAGCATTTAGAAACACACTTAAACCCAAACTAAATGAGTACAGGTCAGAATTCAACCAAGCAAAGTTCCAGTATGTTATAAACGTGGCGAGTAGCATTCTCACATTCTGTATGTAAAGATGATTTTCTACTTGTTGGCCAGCGTATTTTACTCCTAAGATTTCCACTTTGGGGGGGGTAAGGAAAGAGAGAGAGATACAGGCACCTGCAACTGTTACTTGAAACAGAAAACATCCTAATTAAGAGAAAATATCTTTATTAAGATAAATATATTATCAGTGCCAGAGGTGGCTCAGAGCCCTGATTTATTTATCTCGGTCCAACCATTCCTATTGATCCAGTTGATTTTCCTCTAAAGATGTCTATTATTCTAAGCAGCAGTGATTTCATGACCTAAAGTTTCCAATGAGAAAATTTAGGTGTGCATCTCAAAAACTCCAGAGAGATTCAGGAAAGTCTCCTATTTGGGAAAAAATAAATGTAAAGGCCAAACAGGATGGAAGCAAGTCCCCGAATAGTTGGGTGGCTTTAGGCAAGTCTACTTGCCTCCTCAAGCCTTGGTCTCCTTATTCATAGCCCAAGGAAGCTGCATTCCACGATATCTCCCAGATCTTCATCAACAGCCATGAAATACAGGGAGTTCTCTTTCCCACAAATCCAGGGACAAGTTACCTCTACCCACGTGAACTTTCAGCCATCGTTCATTGAGCACCTACTGTGGCCCAGGACTCGTTCCTGCCCTCCTGAGCTTTCAGCCTAGGAGAGGAAACTGACAGTTACAGGATAATGGAGGAAGTGCTGTGATGGAAATGCTTCTGGAATGCTCCAAGAGAACAGGGCAGGGGCTTTCTCATTCAACCAAGACTTCAGAAGGGGGCAGGTTCTGAGTGCACAGAGGAGGGGCGCAGAAGGAGGAGGGGGAGGGGAGGGAAGGGGAGGCGTGAGAGGGATCCAGGCAGGGGGCTCAAGCAGAAGGAACCGTGGGTGGAAATATGCTGGCTTGCGAGCACGTGGCACACGTGAATGTTCTCCTAGGCAGGAACTGGGTCCAGATGTGCCCTTTATGCTGCACTAAGGAGTTTGGGTTTATGCCTAAAGGGAGTGAGGGTCTCCTGAAGGGTATAAGCCAAAGAAAGAGCTGATTAAAATAGCATCTCCTGTAGGCCACTCTGGCAGCAGGGTGGCATGTCAGTTGGTTTGGGGGGCGGGGGGGCGGGCAAGACTGGAGGAAGTGATCAGGGAACCACTGAGTCGGCTGTTGTAGCAATCTAGGTGACAAAGTGACAAGTAACCAGTTATCTAAAGTAGGTCCATGGCAGTGTTCAAATAGAGGAGGAGACAGAGCTGAAAGACACCCAGGAGGTAGAATCTTAAAGACCTAGTAATGTGTCATTGAAAGTTCCAATTGTTCTGCTATCCTATGGATAATGTTTTTCAAGACATTGAGCAGTGCTACCAAATAATTGTCCATTTATGTGTCTCTCTGCTAGCCTGCGAGCCTGTGAGGTGAGGGGGCACAATGTCTGTGCCTTTCTTGTCCACTATTATATCTCCAGGACTTAGAATAATGTCTGGCACATAAATGGGTAAAAACTCATCCCCTTAGATGAACGTGTGGTGGGTGGGTAGTCATTTCTCTTTTCAGATATTAAGCTGGTTAAACTTTGACAATTCAGAATTCTTACCTGAGGCAGCCAGGTTAGTAGTGGTAGGAAAAACAGCTCTTGATGTATAATTGGAAGATGAACACGAGTCCCTACCCCTCCCATATGATCTGTATGACTTGAATAAGTCACTGTGTCACTGAGCCTTAATTTCTTCTTCTGTTAAATAAAGATGATAGTCGTACTACTGGACCTCATAGATTGGGGAAAGAACTAAATGAAGTCATCTGTGACAAAAATCTAGCAGAGTGTCTGACACAAAGTAAACAATAAATGCTAGTTAGACTAGAAGGATGGAAGGATGGATGAATAGTTGAATGAACGGATGGATGGATAGATAGATGGGTGGGTGGGTGGATGGATGGATGGATGGATGGGTAGATGGGTGGGTGTATGGATGGATGGGTAGATGGAGAGATGGATGGATGGATGGATGGATGGATGGATGGACGGATGGATATAATGAATATATAAACATATTGATGATGGATGAGTGGACAGATGAAAGGAATGTTCTGAATCGGCTATATCAATCAGGTCATGCTCTTTTTCACACCAAACTTAATCCTATTTTTTGGGCATCTGTGTAATAAATTTATTAATCTGAAAACTTAAAAACTACCTGATCTTGGTTTCTGTGAAAGTCTTATGGTCTGCTTTCACTGAATGCTGAAGATTTAAATTCATATTTTGGGTTCTGTCTGGACGCCTCTCTAAATAAGAAATTTATGTTAATCTGCAGGTGTTGCTTATGAACACATTATTTCTAAATAGTAGCTGGTGGATTACCAAAAAAAAAAATTCAAGAGCAAATAATACTTATGAGACCAAGGTCTCCAATGGGAAGATTCCTAGTCAATTTGTCCACTCCTCCCATACCACCTGGTTCCTACCCAATTACTGCCAAATCAAATATTCACAGTGGGTATAATTAATTAAATGGATTTTCGCTAATTAACTTAAGAACTGGTAAATAGGGCCTCCCTTTGGTAGTTTGAAGATGCAGCTACTGGTACTGCTGATTAAAATGTGAAGCGAATCTGGCTGGAAACTAGCATTAATGGACAGGAGCATTTTCGCAACATTTCTTTTAAGGTTTGTCAAATTGTATCCTACTGATATTGCTAACCCCTTTAATCAGTAAGTATAAAATTCATCCGAGAGCATAAAATATATCTGACAAACAGTCTACATCAAATCCCAAACTGAACATTCAAAATAAATTGTATCGAGACTTTGTCACAGTCATTGATTTCTGCTTTTCAAGCTGGTTCCTGGAGCAGCCACATAAAAGTTAAATACAAGCTATCTATGGGCTCATTGCATTGTGGTAATTCATTAAACCAACGGAGGCTTTAATAAGTCTGAGCATAAAGATTGCTTCCGCAGACACTCTTAGCTTGGAAATGTGCCACTAATCAAAGAGGGTGGCAAAACTCATCTCATTGGCATGTAGGGGAGGTGAGAAGTAGCTTCGGAGGGTGGCTAAGGGCTGACTTCCTAGGGTATTATTGTACTTGGGCAGAGAGATCGGGTCACTGGGGAGATGAGAGCCACTGGGGCCAATCCCTCAGCAGCTAGTGGTCAGCACACGGGCAGTGCTGGTAGTTGGTTCTTTGAACAAAGCTGGTTTTAGTCTTAAATGTGAACCCACTTATTGAGAGATCTTCCGTTCTGTTGGTTGATTTCCCCCACTGTTTTCACTTTTCAGTGATGACCATCATGTCATTGATGTTCTTGACAATTTACAAAGCATTTCACATCCAGTGACGTCTTTAGTCCTGTAGCAATTTTGGGAAGGACAAGGCTGAGGTTATTGTTATCCCCATTATACAGATGAGAAAACTCAAAGTTAGAAAGCAAGTGATCTATCTGCCCAAGGTCCCACAGCTGGCAAAGCTGGGCCCAAGAGACTGATTGTCAAAAGCCCAAGCTCTGGGTCCAATTCCCGCCTCTATGACACACGGGCTATGCGTCCTTGGACAGTTTATTTGCCTTTCCAAAACCTCAGTTCTCTCACCTGTAAAGTGGACATAGTAAGAGTAGTTATCTCCTACTGGTTGGGAGATTTAATGAGATCCTATAGATCAGGTGTATAGTGAACACTTAATACATGTTTGCTTTTATTCATAGAGAATATCAGATTGTATTAAAAAAAATTGGACAAGACCTGGAAAGTAACTAAATGGAAATTTAATTCCATTTCACACCAGTAGAGGAAAACCTCGCCCTTGTCATGCATTAGCCTTTTCCAACCGTGAAGCACCCTTCTTGTTGGCATATGTTAAAAGAAGCCCATATTTCAGTCCCTTTCAGCTGTGACTCATTATTGTAAATAGCGGTGCAATGAGGAGATGAGAAAAGAATTTAAATACACTGACTGACAGAATTTTTTAGGGAAAGTAATACACAAGAAGATAAAAAGCAATCTGAAAAATTTGCATAAACCCTTGTGATCTCAGAGGTCATCTCTTTGGGAGTCTACTAATGGAAATACGTCTTTTTAAATTCTGGGTGATTATTTAATTGAAAAGGAAAGAATTTAAAAGAATCAAGTCACAGGAGCAGAGCAGATTTGTGTCAAGTGAAACAAAAAAATTGGCCCATTCATATATAAGTTGCAATTTAGGATCGAGTGGTAAATTTGGTCATTTGTTAGGATTTGATTCAGCACATTAAAATATGTTGATATTCATGCACTTTATGAATTTATTATTTTAAATCAGCTTCCTGTGACACTTTTATTCTATTTAGGAAATAGAATGCTTTCATATCCATTAATATACTTGAACTTTACAATGACCCTCGGAGGTAGGTGCTATCACTCCCACCTTACAGGGGAGTATAATCTATAGTTATTCAGGGCAGAGACCAAGGCTTTCCATTTTTCTTTTTTTTCTTTTTTTTTATCCCTGGTGCCTGACTAATAAAAATGTAAGTGGAATGTTATAGCAGAAGCTCCTAAATGTTCTGCTTCAGACATAAATCTTTTCCTAAAAGGCAGCACAAAACAGAGGTTTAAGCTCCAGCTTTATAATCTTAGTCGTCCTTGAGTTCAAACCCCAGCTCTGCCACTTACTAATGATGTGACCTTCGGAATCTATTCCTTGGAACCTTAGCTTATAATGGTGTTAATAATACCTACCTCATGGAGTTGTTATAATAATTAAATGTCAAGATGATAAACGGAAGAGAGAAACGTCAAGTATTTGGTACAATAACTGACACATTTATGCTCTAAAATTGTGGTTTTCACTGTCTCTTGAGTATACTTAGAAATGCTAGGAATAAGCATACTATTTGACCGCTGCTGCTTTTTTTTTTTTTTTTTTTGCGGTATGCGGGCCTCTCACTGTTGTGGCCTCTCCCGTTGCGGAGCACAGGCTCCGGACGCGCAGGCTCAGCGGCCATGGCTTACGGGCCCAGCCACTCCGTGGCATGTGGGATCTTCCCGGACCGGGGCACGAACCCGTGTCCCCTGCACTGGCAGGCGGACTCTCAACCACTGCGCCACCAGGGAAGCCCTGCTGATTTTTTTTTTAAAAGCATGCCTTAATCATCAGATTCAAAATTAATGGGAACAAACTGAGTAGCTGGTGTGTTGCTGGATGAGGAGAAGAATCCAGGTGTCTCACGTGGCAGAGCAGCCAGGCGGGAGTTCTTAGAGCTCCTGTGAAAAGCCTCTCCTCTAATTTAATGTAATTCGCTGGTATTAATAAGCGGCAGGGAATCCAGCGTGAGGCTGCCTTCTGCCTTTCATACTGGGTCCCTTCACTTTATTCTATTCTAGGACATCGTATTGACCTTTTGCCACGTGGGGAGAAAAATCTGCTCATTTAATTTCCAAGTAAGGGATAATTAGTACCAATCGTGATTCATAGCTATAGGAATCCAACATCTTCCTCAGAGCATATAATTAGGATATTTGCAAATTCACAGGCCGTATCTGGGACTTCAGGTACCCAGATTGTGTTGCAGTTGGCTCCCTTTTCACCATCACCTGTGAGCGTATCTTTAAAATGTATTGGTAGCCTAGCCATGCAGAATGAGAAATTGTGTGACTGTTGTTAATAGATGGGGGGGCCGGGTTAAGGGTAAGTGAGTTGGACAAACTGTGTGCTAGGTGAAGGATTAGGAGAAAAGGGACTAATAGTTAATGAGCATCTACGAGGCACCAGGTTTTCAGCTAGCTCTTTATATATGTCAGCCCACCTCATCCTCCCAACCTCCCTATGAAACCCTCGCCAGGGCTGCCAGCGAACGGGATTGTCAGATCCTTGGTCTTACTTACTTGGCCTATCAGAAGGTTCTAACAAGGCCTCCTTTTTTGTTGTTGTTTTTGTGGTATGCGGGCCTCTCACTGTTGTGGCCTCTCCCGTTGCGGAGCACAGGCTCCGGACGCGCAGGCTCAGTGGCCATGGCTCACGGGCCCAGCCGCTCTGCGGCATGTGGGATCCTCCCAGACCGGGGCATAAACACTTTTTCCGCGTGGCTTTCAGGATATCACAATGACTTTTCCCCTCCCACTTCTCTTACTGCTGCCCCTCAGTCTCTTTTTCTTGTTTCTCCTTATGCCTCTGACCTCTAATGTGGAGGGTTCAGTCCTTGGGCCTTTCCTTCTCCGTCAACATGCATTTGTTAGGAGATTTCATTCAGTCTGACACCTCTAAATAACACCTAGGTGCTGACAACTTCCGAATTCATATCTCCAGCTCAAATCCATCACCCGAACTCCAAACGCACGTATCCCACTGTCCACTTGACATCTCCATTTGGATGTCGAATATGCATCTCAAAATTAGCATACACCCTTCCTCCCCAACCTGCATCTCCCACAGCCTTCCCCTTTCAGTAAGTGAATTTTCCAGTCGCTTCAATCCAAAGCATTCTACTCCTCCTTGACTCCTGTCTTTCCCTCACACGTGCTACATCCAGCTGTAAGCAAATCCCATGGCTCTATCTTCAACATCTCTCTTGAACCCAATCACCTCTCTCCATGCTCCTTCCCGCTTCCTCCCACCCCATTATCATCTCCTAAGCAAGCATCACAATTCGCTAGATGCAGCTGTAGCTGCCTAAATGGTCTCCCGCCTCCACTCTTGTCCCCCTAGAGTCTTTTCCACACAGCAGCATCCATGGGAGCATTTTAAAGCATAAGTCATCTCATGTCGCTCCTCTGCTCAAAACTGTTCAGCGGCTCCCGTCTCACTCAGGGTAAGAGCCAAAGTCCTTACAAGTCCTTAATTGTTTCTCAGACAAACCAAGGACTCTCATATTTCTGAGCCTTTGCACCGTTTGCTTATCCATCTTGGCCACGAGACTGTGGCAGTGTAAGGGCAGAGACTGGGCTTTCTCCATGCCTAGATCTCCAGCACCTAATGCACCACGCAGTGCAAAGCAGAGGAGCAAACATTAGGGACCACTTGCTCTGGGCCCAGTGAGGTTTTAAACTGTGTGTGCTTATCATCGTATTTAATCTTCACAACCACACTGTGAGATAGAAACTGTTAGTATTGCCATTTTACATGTGAGAAAACCTAAGCACAGAGAAGCCAAGTGTCTTTCTCCAGGTTACAGGCCTGGTGGAGGTAGACCAGGGATTTGATCCCCAGCAGTCTGGTTCCAAAGGCAGGTCTGTGCTCTTAACTAGTACATTATCCTGTCTCTTATAAGGGTGCCCTCGGCAGATGGGCGGTGGCCGAATCAATGAATGAATAAATGAGTGGCAATGATGATAACTAGCCCCCACGAGCACTCCCTGTGTGCTAGCCACCAGGATGCCTTAGATTACGTTCACCACGTGCAGTTCACCGGGGAGTGCTCTAGGGAGATACTCGTGTGAGAGAGTGAGGAAAGAGGCCAGAGGAATGAGGAGGGGGTACCAAATGATTCCTGAGGCAGCAGGACATCCCAGCCCACCACACCTATGTCATCCAAGGTGTCGTGTCACCCAATCCCCAGAATTGGGCAGAGGGAATATTTGGCAGGCAATATGGTTTGCCCCTGATACCTAGAGGAGGCTCTGGAGTTGGGAGGGCCCTTCAGAGGGGTCCCAGATGGAGGCAAAGGGGCTGGGCTTTTGTATCCAAGTCACTGGCCAAGGGCTGGCCCCTGGGTGGAGGGGTACCCTTGGATGAGGCCGCAGAGGGCAATTGCTGGTGGGGGTGCAGCTGTGAGCCTTCAACAGCTGATATCCCTGGCCCTGGGTGGGTGAGTGCGAGGGCCCTGGCAAGGAGCCTTAGGGAAAACACTGTGGTGTCCCCTAGACAGACTGAGGACTTTGCATAATTTCTCATTTAATCCTCGTCACCATCCTATAATGAGTTAGGCATCTGTTATCCCCACTTTATAATAGAACTGGAGCTTGGAGAAGTTAAGCAGCTTCCCTAAAGCTAATTACCTAGGAAGGTGAGGCTGAGCCTGAGTAAGTGGCCGGGTCATTAACCTAACTTACTGCCCAGGCCTGCGTTCATCATCTTATGGCCGGCGCAGTGATGTGGTGGGTGTGGACATCCATCACCTGGGGCTGCCCAGGGTCTCATCTCCTTCTGCTAAATCACTCCCCCTCCCTTGAGCACGTGTTCCTTCCCACTCCCTGCACCTCTGTTCCTTCCCACTCCCTGCACCTCCCACTCCCTGCACCTCTGGTGGGACCACCAGCCTGGTTCACTGGGGCCTCCAGGATGGCCACACACACCAAGCCTGGTCAATCATGTAGTGCCGTGCCTGGCCCAGGGATAGGCCAGCTCTTCTCCAGGAGAGAGAACCTTCTTCCTCTGAGACTAACAAAGCTAATATAGAAGGAGGTAAGCCTGGAGCTGCTTCTGGCCATGTTCCCCAGACTTTTCTACGTAGAGAACGTCCACTTGCATAGGAGGAGCAAGAAAGACAGAGATCTCATGGCATTACTTAAGCTTCTGGAATTTCTGATTTACCTCTAAACCTCCCAGTTTTGTGAGCCAATAAATTCTCCATTGGTATCTAAGCTAGTCCACATTGATTTTCTTTCACTTGCAGGTGGAATGACAGCCTTAAGTCAAGGTGCTAGTTTCAGTAATGTATTAGTCAGTTTTTGCTATGTAACAAACAGCCTCAGAATCTCAGGGGCTCACAAACATACTCATTTTTCTCATTTATGCATCTGCACATTGGTGAGGGTATGGCTCAGGTTTAGCTGGGTTTTACTCCAGGCTGTAGGTCTGGTTCAGGTTTGTTCCCTGTGTCTTTATCTGGGCTGAGACTAAAGAGACAGTTGCCAGGGACATGCTCTTCTCACAGAGGATCGCAGGAGCACAAGAAGCCAGGCCAAACCGTGCATACACTTCAGGTCGCTGCTTGCTGCAAGTCTGCTACCATTCCAGGGGCCAAAGCCAGTCACGTGGCCAAGCCTAATACCAGTGGGGCAGAGAAAGGTTCTCCGCCTATGCTGATGAGAGGTGCTTAAAAGCCGCCAGGGAGAGGGCAGGATGGGAAATACTATTATGGAAAGGGAGTGAGGAATTAGGAACAATAACAACCTACCACAAAGAGGCCAGAGGAATGAGGAGGGGGTACCAAATGATTCCTGAGGCAGCAGGACATCCCAGCCCACCACACCTGTGTCATCCAAGGTATCGTGTCACCCAATCCCCAGGAGAAGACCGGCTTCTGCTGATCGTCTGTTAGAATTACAGCAGAGTCAGCTGAACCCCAACACCTTCTCAGAACTGCATACACCATCTCCAGGCAGCAGCTCCGTGTGTAGAGAAACCAGATCCTTTCTGAGAGAGCAAAATCAACCTTAAATAGACACAGCTGTTCCCTAGCGGGGCATGGGAAGGGAGAGGGAGAAACACGATAGGAAATGTTTCGTTTCTTTTTGTTTTAAGTTGTTGGAAAAACCAAAGAAGATTTTTAAGGTTTGATTATTAATTTCTGGAAGAATCAGTTGCCAAGTTTGCTATCATTTTCAAGTAAAAGTAGTGTAAAGATCAAAGGGACACTTCTTAGCAGCGGATTTCACCCCATTTTGAGTTTGGAAGCTTTTCACAACAGCACGAACAGAAATAGAGCTAGTTTGTGTTTTTGATGTGCCACTCAGATGGATAAATCAAATGTCACAATTTATTTCAGTTCAAAAGATGCTTACTGAACATCTCCCATGACCATGTGCTCACTTATAAAAACATAAACAAATTGGAATAATAGGATTGCTACTCCATGGCTGGATCATCTGGGCACGTCACATTATCTCCGTGACTCTCAGTATCTCCATCTGTAAAGAAAGTGTGTTGACCTATGAACTTTGAGGTCCCCTCCAGGTCTAAAATCTGTCCATCAACTGGGTAATGTTCTTTTCTTACTTGCTGATAATTAAAGTGACAGAGGTATGCAGGAAGGAAATCAGCTGTTGAAGCCACGAGCATCACGGGACTGAGCAGGGATGTCTGAGTTTCCTCACAATGGTAAAGCTAAGAATTCCTGGATCAGATGACGGATGACTGCACTCATAGTCATTGTTCCCCTTCCACCGTTCTCTCCAGAAAAGGGTTTATTGATCCATTGCCGTCCTCAGTTTGGGGGTGTATATAAGTCCCATCTTTACTACGCTTTTCGCTTCAACAGTACAAATGGCAAGTTGGGGTATAAGGAGGTGATACAAAATAGTAGTAAAGTGGAGTCCACTGGCATCCCACTGACACGAGTCCTAGCCCTGCCACTTGTTAGTTGTCTGATCCTTGGTAACTTAACCTCCCTGAGCTTCAGTTTTCTTATCTGTAAAATGCGAATAATAATAGTAGCGTCTTCCTCCAGAGGGTTGTTGTAAAGGATGTAAGTTAAGTACTTAGCGCCAATGTAAGAACCCACTAGAATCATGACTGTCATTATCCTAGCACCCCTTCCATGCACACTTTCAGGCAAAACCGGATTCTGAATCTGGCAGCTCATTTAGCCTCTTCTGAAAAAAGTCTAGAATGCTTCCAAAAAGAAAGGGTTTATACTATCACTGGAATTTAATGAAAAATGTAAAATAACATCATTCAGTGTTCATATAAAAGTGTACATAGATTTGTAAAAGTATGTGTTTCTTTGAACTAAGACAATAATAATAATAAATCTTTAAGAAAAAACTGCTAGTTCCATCACAGAACCCCTCTGATTTAAGGTGAAAATCCAACTGGTGATCATTTCCTGCTAAGTTTCCAAAGGGAACTAACACAAGATTGCCAGGGCTCTGTTCTCTGGGTCTGCACCCTCAGTCAGGGCTACGTGTGCCTACAAGAAGGGGACACATCTTTTCTAATTTGTGCTTAGGAGCTCTGTGGGGTAGCCAGGGCCCTAGACTGGTCCACCTTTTAGCAGACATTGAAGTTCACACTATGATTTGACGCCTCCTAATGAAAGACAGGATGAGAACCTAGGTCTGTCTTTCTTTTCTTCCCGAAAGCTGCCTGCAGGACTCAGGCTTACTACTCTTCCCCAAAGCTATCAGGATCCCAGTGTTAAGTGACTTTTCTGCAGGACTCCCTGGGGGCTCCTAACTGGCTGGGGGAAGAACGCAGCTCTGTTTCTATTTTCCAGACAGTCTCATCTCTTTGATACAGAACAGCTGTTTCAGAGCCTGGACAGATGGATGGTTGCTCTTAGGATCCCCATGGTTTGAGGAGCTAGGTATGAAACCAGTGTGCTGGACGGAGGGTCCAGGGCTGTGGACATGGGTGCAGGTTGCCAAGGAGCACTTGGCAAAGAGTAAGAGTGAGCCTCTCCCCTCAGCACTTGTTTTTACATTCCCCCTCACCCCCTTTAAAATCAAACCGATTTTTTTGTTTTTCAAAAGGAAATATATTGGTAGCTAGCTGTTCCTGGGCAAAGGTGTCAGGGTGCCGTTTCACTACCAAGATGGCTGAGGGTGCTGACGGAAAGCCTTGTAACCGACATTGCTCTGAGCAAATACAGTTCCCTCTTGAACTGCACACACGCCCAGTAACGTGGCCTTGTGGTTCCAAATATTGGATTATAAATCGTTTTACATCTCCCCAGCATAAAATAAGGCAGGTAAACAAAGGGGCAGTCAATTAAGATAAATATGACAACTTCACAATTTACTGGCTAGGACACATTATCCCAATGAGCCAAACGTTGGATAAGATAGCTGTCTTCTAATTATGTATACAACCGGCTAGATAATCCTAATATCAGGACAGATGTTCGCAGGACTTCATGACACACTGGATTGAACAGTCTATACTATTTGGCTAATAACTATTTTTCCCAGGGCACTTTACTGCTGGGAAGGTTTAGTGTTGACTCAAGGGACAAGATTCCAAGGCCCTTTCCTACTCCAGCTACTTCTAATTCCTAAAAAAGACCATACACATCGCTGTATCTGAGACGCCTCTGTAATGAGTTGTCGAGGGGCTTTAGGGTCTTAATTCCTTTGGTTGGTTGGTTAGTGTCTAGTATAGTGACTCCTATGTGGCCTTGACTGAGGGTCACATTCTTCTTTATTGTCTGGAAGAGGGAGCACTCATCCTTAGGAGGGACTTGCTAAGTGCGTCAGTTATCCTAGGAGTAGAAAAACATTAACTAAGAAGGACCCAGAAGCTCACAAGAGTCTGGGCAAGGGGTAGGGGTGGGAGAAGAAATGAGTGGAAAAACTCTCCTGCTGAAGGTAGCATTTAGTTAAATAAATGAGAGAGAGAGCACGATATGGTGAGAAAGAAGTCCTGAAAATTCCATTTGTGGAAAAATCCACTCTGCTCCTTACTAAGTCTAATGCACTTCTGTTAAAAAAAATATATACCCTCATCACTGCCCCCTTCCCCCCACAGAAAACAACTTTTATAGGATGGAGATCAGAAGAATAATACCATCAGTGAGAAAAGAATAAATTACATTTAGGGTAGGTCTGTAAAGTATTTCAAGCCACTGGGGTATCATTTCATGAACCAAAAGAACTAATTTACCAAATGGGTCCCCAGGGCCTGGAAGAGCTAATGCACTGATCATTGAGGGGCAGCTCCCTCACCTGCTTCTCCATCAGATCGGTGCCTTTGCAGAGAATGAAGGGCGTAGGGTTGGGACACAGAAGGTCCCTCCGTGCATCAGCATACACGGGGACGAGACTGCATTCATGGATCGTAGGGGAAAATAGGAAAGAAAGAAAAGGCAGAGACTTTAGAATCAGACACACCTGGGTTTTAATCTGGTTCTGCTACTTTTTAGCTGGGTGAGCGTGAGCGAGCCTTCCAAGCCTGAGGGTTTTTTCTGATCTGCTGATAGGGGATCATAATGCCTATTGTCAGGGCTGGGATGATTCAGCCTGAGTTAGTGGGAATCAGTGGATGAGCACACTGGAGGGCCCTTGTGGGTGTCCAAAGGATGGGAGCTGCCACCTGTGTCTGCACCATTGACAACGCCTATGGAGTTCTTCCCGGACACCAGGCACCGCCCATTGCTTCCCATGCATTGCCTCCTTTAATTCCTCAACAAGTCTATGAAGTAGATAGACTTATCCTATCTTATCCCAGTATTATCCCATTCTACTAATGAGGAAATTGAGGCTTGGAGAAGTTAAGTAACTCATCCAGTGTCACAGAACTAGTGAGTGGCAAGGCTCATTCTTGAACCCTTATCTGACTAACTCCAGAGCCTATGGAGTTGAAGCTACTGTGGCCCTCGGGGAAGGGTAAGATCACTGTTGACGTCAGCTAGCATAGCCTGGCCATTAGGCTGTAGCGAGGGTGATTCGCTGAGACAAGGAATTAGAGCTGAAGAATGAATGGCCGGAAGACTTGAGTCTATCCTCTTTAGCCCTTTGAGGGCACCTTCCAGAGACCACTCTGGGCTGCTGGGAAATAAAATCCCCAACGCATGGAGGTAGCCAAGACATGAGAGGGCAGGAGGTCCTGCAAGATGCCTAGGGGTTGGACCAGTTCTTTAGGGTGTAGTGGTGATTCTCTACAGGTGGACATGTTTGTCTCAGGGTTTTGTATTTTGCTTGGCTGTTACTATTTGTCCACTATGACAGAGCCAAGAGCCAGGAGACCGGACCATCAGGCACATTCTCTTGTAAGCCCCACACCACGCCAAATAAGAAACACAACAGAAAACCAAGGAACCTTCAAGGGTGGGGGTGAGGGGAAGTGCACGTCTATCAAAAAATAGATGGTATAAATATCTATGCTTATGTGTTTGTCTATGGTTACTGTGTATAGTTAATATTTATCTATTTCATACGTAGGAGCTTCTGAATTATAAGTGATTATTCAAGAACTGTTTGCAAATGGAAAATACGCAGAAGTGACCTGGTTGGTTAAAAACATGCAGAGAAGGGATGCACCTGACCAACTTCCCAACTTTTAGATGAGAAATTGCTTGGGAAGTCAAGAGGAGAATGGCAGGCTTCACACTAGTAACTGTGCTCGGTGTGCACACTGAAGTGTGTGTGTGTGTATATAGTGTACATATATACCTATATGTATACACACACCCCCCTCTATAATCAACACCTGTACACATACATCCCCATCTTAAACCTGCGGGCTGATTCCCTGAGCCCCACAGCCCTCTGCCCTGTTTTCCCTCCTGGTCTCTTTTTCTCTGTATCCCTTCATTTCATAAGCGTGGTTCTGAGGGTGACTCACGGAGGGAGGTGGGTGGGCACTGCTGGGAAGGGAATATGGCTTAGCTGGTAGGGTTCACCACCTGCACACTCTCCTCTATGTCCTTGACTCTGCCCTTCTCCTGGTCTTCTCACCCGGAGCCCGAGACCTGATTGCCTCTGCCTGAGAGATGCTTTGCCCTTTTCCCCAGAGCACATGTTAAAACCCACTCAGCCAAAGTAAACCATGTAAATGTACAAAAGATACATCTCCTAGATTGGCCGGGATTCGCATGTGACAATTTGAATAAACAGAGCATCCATCTGCAGAGAGAGAGGGGGATTCCCTGGGGACTCTCGGGTGGAGGGGGCTGGGAAGACACGGGACGGACAGCATGGAGAAGAGAAAGAGCAGGGAGCCCTTGCAGCCATTCCTGGGGCTCAGAGGTTCCTGGAATTTATGTATTTGACACGTATGCACGAGATTTATGAGCACCTGCCCTGGGTGCCTAGAGCAGTGAGTCTCAAACTTCACCGCGCCCCACATACTCCTGAGAACCTTGCGGCAAATGCAGATCCCCAGAACCTCCCCCAGAGATTCTGGTTGGTCAGGATTAGGGCTCAGGGTCTACATTTTAATGAGCATCTTCTGGGGACTCCACATCAAGGGACCTTCAGCCTCACTTTAAGAAACACTGACACCAGCCTGCTGTCCAGAGGTGTGCCTCATAAAGCCTGGTAAGGGATACTGATTGCAGGAAGTGAAAGAGGCAGGACCACATTTCTTCCTGGCTCCTATGGGCAGCCACATGCCAACCCAAAGAAGCATCAAGGTTTCTCAGGATGCTGACTCCTGGGCTTCTCCTTCAGACCTCCCCTGTGCCACCAGGTCCCATGTAGGGACTTAACTTTGCGAGGAGAAGCATTTGAACTCTGCCTCCAGTCCCTGAGCTGGACAGAAACCAGATGCCTGATTGACTCAGAGAGAAAAGGAGGCCACATGTGGGGATACCCTAGGCCTGGTCCCAGCTCATCCACTTGACAAATACGTATTGAGTACTAAGGGCTAAGAGGAAGAAGGACATGCCGACATGGGGCTTGTCTCAAGGACCTTTTAGTCCAGTTTCGTGGTATTAGGACAAACCCTTTAAAAACCAGTATGTTCATCTGCCAAATGCAGATTCCAGGTACCGCCTCTACCTGATGGATTTGTTGCAAAGAGAAGATAAGGAGAGAGATGTGAAAGTGCTTTGTTAAGTAATATGTGGCGAGAATTCCTGGGGAGACCTAGGATGAGAAGGGTTTTAATGACAGAAGCAAGAATCTTCGTGGATATGAAGTTATGGGGGATGGGGAGATGAAGTTGTGCAGTCAACCAGCAGCTCTTGGGAGAACCAAAGTCTCTGTTTCTCCTTCAGTAAACAATGAGGTTGCTGGAGTAAAGGATCCCAAACTTGCCTTCTAGGACCAAATAGCATCATTTGGTTGTAGGGTGGGGCAACCACATATATACTGGGTTTCCTGGGACCATTCCAGTTTATGCCACTTGTCCCAGCTTCATTATTCATAGCACCCTCTTTCACTCTCTAAAGTGACCCAGTTTAGACATTACATTATAAAGTCACTCTATTTATGGAAGAAGGGAGGTGGGTATGACACTTCTGTCAGCAATGAGTTAGGCTCTTTGCCTTGGTCCTTAACAGGAATTTTCTTTCTCTGAGCTGGGATGGTTTTACAGACTTTCCAAAACGCCCTGGCAAGCTTTGACAGGCACCCAATGTGCATGGCATAGTTTACTCATTCTGCTCAGAAAGATCAGACATTCAGCACAGACTGACGGAGGCTGGTGACCGCATAAGGGCCAGTGCACTGCCTGAGCCTCGGATGGGGTTTTGCTGATGGCGAGAGACGGCAACCGGTGACACTGGGAGAACAGCAGCAGGTCCCTATGAAGTGAGCACATTTTCTGGCTTGGTTCTTAACATCAGTTTGCTGCAATGGGAGGTGGGGGCTATTTTAGGAACATGCAGAAGGGAGAATCTTGAACCAGAACGCACAGCACTGTTGAATACTCATAGTTGTGAACCCCAGAGAGAGCTATGGATGACAGCTCTGGGAGCCCGTCAGCCAACAGTTTATATGTGTCCCCCAAGAAATGAACTGTAAATGCATATTAGCCCTACAGATAGGCAAGCGGGAAAGGACACAGATTCTGTGATTATTTTGTTACCTGACATCACCTAGGTAGAAGTGCCGGTGGAAGTTGGGGGAGGGGGAAAGGTAGATTAAGTAAACTTTTCAGTTTAAATCAAGTGGATTCTAGAGGGTAATTAATCTCAGGCTTTACGTCTGAGAGCTGATCCTTTTGCATGGAGTGAACGTAAGGAGACACAGCTGGGAAAAGCCCCTTTTTTCATTTTAGAAAAAAAAAAATCTCAAAAAATAAAATTCTTCAAAATCCTAGGAGGCACCCCAGGAATTTCTAAGGAGAGTTTCTTGAAAGCTCAGAAGCACAGTTGGGGAAGAGAAGGGCAGAGAAGGGCAGAGAGAGATGAAAAGGGGCCCAAGGAATGGGTGTCTTTGCTTTCTTTCCTCCTGGTTAGATTTTCAGGTTTGGCTTGTTTCGTTTTGACTTGATTTGAAGATGCTGGTGTGTGGGAATAATCTCACTGAAGAGGAAAATGGGTAACACTTGGTCAGTTTGTTTACTGTACAAACTACTCACACATTTGCAGAGCGCGTCCTCTGGGGGTTAGGTGGCAAGGATGCAAAGAGAAATAACACGTAAAAAATGACCACCCTCCTCCCACGCAGAGCTCTCAGTGAAGTGGGAAAGAGACACGTAAACAGATCAATTACTGTGCCTACTGATGACTGCTCTACAGAGGTGTGAGTGCGCGCACGTGCGCGCGCACACACACACACACACACACACAAGCACGCACACAGCTCTTCAAATAGAGCTGCTCTTAACTGTTTTCTCAGAAGGTTTGTTTCCAGGACAGCCCTTTTCCTCTTTTTCTGGTACTTGCTTACATACTTTTTTTTATGGAGGTGAAATTTATGTAACATACAATTAACCTTTTTAAAGGGAATAATTAGATGGCATCTAGTCCATTCACAGTGTTGTGCAACCACAACCTCTCTTTATTTCCAAACCATTTTCATCACCCCAAAGTAAAACTCAGTCCCTGTTAAGTAGCTCTTCCCCATTCTCCCCTCCCCCCGGCTCCTGGTAACCACTAATCTGCTTTGTCTCCATAGATTTACTATTCTGGGTATTTCATATAAATGGAATCATATAATATGTGACCTTCTGTGTCTGGCTTCCTTCACTTAGCGTAATGTTTTAGAGGTTTATCCACATTGTGGCGCGTGTCAATACTTTATCCCTTTTCATGGCTCAGTAACGTTCCCTGTATGGATATACCACAATTTGTTTAATCATTCATTTGTTGACAAACATTTGGGTTGTTTCACCTCTGGCTGTTATGAATAATGCTTCTGTGAACATGTGTGTACAAATTTCTGTTTGAATATCTGTTTTCACCTCTTTGGGGTATATACCCAGGAGTGGAATTGCTGGATCATATGGGTAATTCTATCTTTAACTGTTTGAGGAACCAGCAAACTGCTTTCCACAGTGGCTGAACATCACACCCCTCCCTTGAAGACCCACAAAGTTCTATTTTTGATGGTTCCTCCATAACAAAACTGAAAGACTTCAAAGAACTAAATCCTGGTTTACGAAACTACCAACCTAAGTGCCTTGGTTGGCCCAGTGGCTCAGAACTTTTGCTTATGGGACTAAGGTCAGGGGTTCAAGACCCAGCTGGCCAGTTAGCTGAGTGGACAAGTGAACAATTAAATCTGCTGCCACAGGCTCCACTATCTAACACTGGCCTTCTCTCTTACAAAAGCTTGTTAGTGCTCATAGGGGGACGGAGCAAGAGTGTTTTTATGGTTACATATAAAAGGAAAACAAAAATCTAGCATCCAAGGCACAGTGGGACTAACTTGGAATCAGATGACTGCTACTTCCAGTCCTGGTTTCACCTGATTTCTGCAGGCCCCTTGGGTAAACTGCTTAACCCTGCCCAGAGGCTGTTTCCTCACGTCTAAATGGGGAATAATAACCCTTACTCCAGAGGTGATAATGCATCCTAACCACTTTGCACACAGTAGGCTTCCAACAAATGCTCTTGAATCTGGAGAGTGAGCAACCTCTGTGCCTGCCAGAGACCATCGTCAGCTTCTGCAGTTGGCTCTGAGCTGCCCTCCTGAGGGTGACCCAGCTGGAATTGGTGGTGCGCGCTTGTTCAGTTGTGCCGGGTTACACTGACTGTTTTAAATGGTCCTATTTGCATGGAATGAAGCTTGCTATGGTAACAAGGTCTGGTGGCTGGAATCCAGGGCCCCAGTGAAAAATGCAAAGCCTGTGCTCCGGAAGAAAGAGGCCCTTGATGGGTGTATCAACTTTAAGGTTACCTCTGTTCTCCCAGGAAGAAGAAGCAGGTAAACTGAGGCAGCGGGGCCTCAACACTCCTGCTCCCAGTAAGAGGAGGAAGAGGGAAGCCCCACTGACGCCTTCCAGCCTTCCCTCCTGGTTTGCCCCCCAGTATTTAGCCCAGCTAAGAAGCTTAGGACCACCTTAGAGGCACACACTGGTTCAGGGCGGTGGGGAGGCCAGATCGTCACTGATCCACCCCGGGGAAGGACAGGGTGCTCCTTCGGAGAAGGGGGTCAGCGCAGGTTGGGGCGGCAGAGGTGGGGGTGGAGGTGGACAGTGAGATAGCCCAGCTTCCCGCTGAACAATTCCCACCCACCTTTTAAGGAACCAGCAAAGCAGGAACTCCACTTCGTAGCTCGGGCGTGCGGCTCCCTCCCCCGGAGCTCCATCCCCGCTCCCCTCCCGGGCCCCTCTTCCGAGTAGCCCTCTCCCCCAGGCACCCACCGCCTCCCCAGCCCCTGCGCCGCGCTAGGAGCGAGTTCGCCAGGGCGGGGGCCGCCCCACGGCTCCAAGGAGGGGACCGAGGTCTGGCCTTGGAGCTGGCGCCCCCCACCCCTAGCCAGGGGCGCCACCTCGGCCCACGCCGGGCCACCGGCCACCGCCCTCGCCCCCCGGGGGGTGTGTCCCCGAAGTCGGGGGCGCGGGAGGCCGAGGCAGCGGCCCCGCCCCCAGCCCGGGCCCCCTCCCGAGCGCGCGGCGAATGGTAGGCTCCACGGAAAGAGTGCGGGCGGCGCGCGGTGTCCGTCTCCGAGCCGCGCTCGGCGCCGGGGTCTAGGCGGTCGCTGCTCCTCCTCTTTCTCCTCCCCCCCGCCCGCCCCCCCCCCCCCCCCCCCCGCCGCCTCGCTACCGCCGCGGATCAGGCTGGAGGCGCCGCTGTCATTCCTGCGCCGGAGGAGCCGGCGCTGCCGGTGCCTAGGGGTCGGGGCTCGGGGGAGCCGGGCCGCGGGGGACCCAACAGGTAGAGCCGGGGGTGCCCGGCCGCGCGCCCCCGGCGCATCATGCAGCTCTTTGTCACCTCTCTCGCCCCCAGGCCAAAATCCTGAGCATGATGGAAGACAATAAGCAGCTCGCGCTCCGCATCGATGGGGCGGTCCAGTCGGCCAGCCAGGAGATGACCAACCTGCGAGCCGAACTCACGGCCACCAACCGGAGACTGGCGGAACTGAGCGGCGGCGGCGGCGGCCCCGGCCCGGGCCCGGGAGCAGCGGCCAGCGCCTCGGCGGCGGCGGACTCGGCGGCGGCGAACATGGAGAACCACCAGCACAGCGCGCAAGGTAGGGATCGTACGGCGGCCGGGGCGGAGGAGAGGCGAGAGAGCAGGACCCGGACCCGGAGGGGGCCGGGGACTCGGTGCCCCCACGGCCGCGGCGAAACCGCCTTGCATTGTGGCTTGTAACCCTTTCCGCCCGGCGGTGGCCGGCGCTGCTCCCCTGCTGGGACTTGCAGGCTGCTGTCATTAACGAAAACCCGGGTGCACGCTGCGCCCGGGTTCACACGGTCACGCCTGTCCTGGCCAGCGCGAGCGAGGCGCAGCCGGCGCGTCCCTGCCGGTAGCAGAAAGTGCCGTTCAGATGGCACACAGCCCCCAGCTCCTTGGGCAAACTTTTCATGCCCGGGCCTTTGCCCTCACCCGCGGCAGGGGTGAATGCCACAGCTCCCCCCAGTTCCGGAGGCTCCTTCCTTTGGAATGACTCCCGGAGAGGGAGCTCCAGACTCTGCAGCCGCGCTTGGGGTAGAGGATTGGACTGGTTTGCACTTTTCTCCACGGATGCCAAATCCCTTGTCTCGATTGCATCTGGACTTTATTTTCTCCCCATTTGAGATCGCGCAGGCAGTGGAATATATCGATGCAACAGTAGATGCTGTGCTCAGCAGGGAGTTTAAATTTCCAGCAAATATAAACACTGTGAGCACTTTCCGGGGGGGGGGGGAAATCTTAGACCTCAAAGGCTGAGTGATGGGCTCCTGGCGAAATGAACGCTTAGATGGTGGATTTCCAGGTAGCCGCCGCTTGAAGGGACTCTTTGCAGTTAGGAGGAGGGAAAAAAAGGACAGTCTGTGTTGACATTGACAGTGATGAAGCTCTGAAACCCTCATGCATGGGTTAAAGGTGCAGGAAGCATCCCCCCCAAAAAAGAAAAAAAATACTGTTTGGTTTCTGTGAATTAAAAAGTAAAAGGGTAGGCTGGATTTTCAGGATGTCTTTTCTTTTTTTGCCTAATTGCCCTTTAAGAAACGTTGTCACCGGTTATTAATGTCATTTGATTGTAAGCTAAACAGCTGAAATCCAGAATATCACAGAAGAAATATCCAGTCCAGGAGGGCCACTTGTGTAAATATGTCACTTGATGAAGTATGAGGTACCAAAGGCTCAGTGGCTTAGAAAGATTTTCTAGTTTTGTTATTATTTCAAAGGCTTCTCCTAAGTGTTGAGAGAGAGAGAGTCTGTTTTCATATTAATGCCTTCTCTCCATCAGCTTCTGTTTCCTCTTTACCTTGCTGGGGTAGGTATGCTTTTTTTTTTTGCTGTGAGACGTTAAGCCTGAACATTAGCAGTGTATGTTCAATTCCAAGTCAGATCTTAACTTGGTACTTCAGGAGTCCGTCAAGAGTCTTGGGGCAGTAATTTGGTACCAAAGTAGCATGACGTTATGGTGGGAAGGTGTTGTGAGCCTGGTGCTTGCTGCACAGTTTTCAAGGTGGGTATCTGGTTATTCTATCATTTATCCCTTGTTATGTCATTGTGTGTGGAAGATGCTCTCTGCTGGCACCTGGGCAAAAAAGGGAAGTTAGACTGCGTGGTCATGCTTTACTTTTTATAGGCAGGGACTCTTTCAACCTTAAAGAAATAGCGCAAAACTGGCATTTTGCTGAGAATCAAAAGCCATGGTATGGGGGACTGAACAATGCTAGTTCATTTCCCACCATCTGCCCCTTTCTCAGTGGAGGAAAAGTTAAGTGGCTTTTATCTGAGTCCTGGGTCTAGTTGCAGTCTGAGCATGCTAAGGAGAGGTCGGTGCCGCAATGATCTACACATTCAACTTGGAAATTGTGATACTTGGCTGATGGTTAAATTGTTGTAGTGGAGCAATAGGGGACTGTTTCCTTTTTGTTTTTTCCTACAAAAATGCACAAGGCTGTGGAAATGGAAAAATGGCTTTTGGATTTCTTGATATCCCTAAAAACACACAAAACCAACAGCTTCCTCATATTCTTAGAAACATGCCTGCCCAGGCCAGGGGCTGTCTGTGGGTGGTTGGATGAAGGATGGTTTTGATTTTTCCTCTGTGTACCATTGGTATTTTTCAAAACCTTTACTAGGGGGAGTTTAATGATTTGATAATCAGAAAATAAAATGTTGAAGATTTTAACTCAGCTTAATGGTTGGCCACATATCCCTCTAAATTGATGTCAATTTAAACTGATGTGATGGTTGAAAAGAAAACAAGACCCCCATATAAATCCAGTGGGGCATCATTTACGTATCTATGGCAACAGTTCCTCAATACAGTACTTTTTACATTATTTAGCCTCTGTGAGTGTTTTGGGTTTTGTTTTTATTTTGTTTTGTTTTGTTTTGTGTTCTCATGACATGTGGCAGCATTCTGCTGGAACCGAAACCTGCAGAGGTGGTCTGGTAGTTTCTTTTGCTAGTGCTTTCGTATTCCTAAAGGAAAGCACCGGGCTCTCTCAAGTTAATTTCAAAGTGTGGTTCATTGGCTTTCTCATGCTTCTTTGTCATATGCCTCCAGGAAGGCTCACAGAAGCTGAGTTCCTGGGGGTTCCTAATTCTTCCGAATTAGTCTTCTGTTTTTATTTTGTCTGTGTTGGTGCAAGTCAATGGCCTCAAACCCTATGAGCATTTAGTGTTATTGAGTTATCACTTTTCAAATCAAGGTTTTGAATGAAATGAGTATCTTTTAAAATGCAACTGTGTAAGTCGTCTTTTAACTAAAGGACATTATGCACATATTAAGTGCGTGCTAATTTCCTTTTAATAATATTAGCCCAAATGGTTACAGGGAAGAGTCACCTTTTGCTCTCCCTGCTGAGAAACTGTTAGATCCATCTTCAGATTTTTTAGTTAAAAATTTTTTTATTAATAAATTAAAGAAGCTCATCAATCCACCAGTGGATGTTTTGTTCCAGTGAGGATATCTGACAGTAGGTAAGTTGATGAAGAAAACTTGGGTTTTCCTACAGAGTTAATGGAGTGTGTCATTTAAACAAAATATTAACTTGGTTGGTACCCTCTGTGAGCTGGCATGGTTGCTACGTAACAGTCGAGAAAGTGAACTGCTGAAAATCTGGGCTTTCGGCACTTTGCAGGATCTTCTTTCAGAATCTGTGTTGAAAGAAACGCTTGGCAGCCAGCCCATCTCCTCTCTCCCTGCTTCAAGTGAGTCGGATAATCCCTAATGAGGATGCTGGCATGCGGAACATAGGGCATCCGCGCAGGGTGGCACATCTCAAGGTTCCAGAGCTGCCTCTTAGGTTGGTGGGGTCACAACTGCCTTTGACAGGTGGACAGAAGGAGCCTTGGAAAGAACAGAGCCAAGCAGTTGTTCCAATTTGTCTTGTTGTTGGTAGCCAGAGAACGGATTTGTTTAAAGTCACATTTCTAAGCTGTTTTCCTCGGCGTAACATCTCTGGGAAATGTGTTTAAAATGCTTGCTATTCTTTGAGGGGAAAATATAGCAGTTTGTTTCTCTGAAAATGTTTTATCTGATGAATGGCTAATATTAGATTCAATTGGTTGCTTTGCTATGCATAGAATAAAACAATTAAGTTCCATCGTACCCAATTCAAATAGGTGTTTAACTGTATATAACATAAAATACCTACGCCCAGTAGGATGTATACCTACTGCCAATATTTTTGTGGTTTGTTTTTTTAAGGAAATAATTGTATTTATATGCCTATGTAAGTGGAAATGCTCATAGCATCTTTCTTGGGTGTTGAGGACTTAACTGTTTACTGCATCTGTTAGATGAGGATGGGGAAAAGTGTCATTTTCTTACACCTTTGTAAATTTCCATAAATAGATGCAAGTTTTATTTTTTTTTCTCCCCAGGCATTAAAATAGGCTGTTACTTCAGGTCTGATGGCTCTTGTCTAGCATTACTATAACACTGGAAACTCTTCGGTGAAGTATAAATTACCTTGGGACTGAATTGAATGTGTGAGTAGTCTGCAGAGATGCTAGACACTGTTGCTTTTCAAAATCAAAGAATCCCCTTTGGGGATCCCCTTTGGCATCCCCTTCCCAATTTGTTCTGCCTCTACATATCCTTGTTTTCCCAAGCAGACGTTTATCTTTTTTGAGAAGAGGATTTTCACGTGGCAGAGAGGATGGAACAAAATGTGGCGGAATCTCGGGGGCCCTTTTGTTAGCTCACCTGTAAGTTACAGGGCTCATCCAGTACCTATGGCTTGGTTTTCCAGCCCTATCAATGGGCTGAAAGAGGCTTGTCTGTCTTTTCCTAATCTGGTAGGCTGTCATGAGAGGGGACTTCAAAATTCTTCCTGAAAATCACCATGCATGGTCACAAAGAGAATAGGTACAGATCAGCACAGCCCGGTTGAAATTAGTTATTGATTGACTGTGATTTATTGTCTTTCCATTGTCTTTTGAAAATGCCCTTAAGTCAAGTTTATGGTTCTGGTTAATTTCACACTTCCAGCATTTCAGGATTTACTGAGGTTTTTCAAAACTTCTTTGATACTAAGTTTGAGCCAATCTGATTTTTATAATAGGAGCCTAGTCACACATCCTCCCAGCATAAGACAAGGCATGTTCTCCCCATGCCTTTACCCCCTCTACTCCCCAAGACTGCTGGCACTTTTGAGGAATCCTGTAGTTTATAATTTGTGACTTCCTGGCTGCCAGTGAGCTTCTAGCAGATGGCCTTGGCAGGTGGGGGGTGCTTGTTGAAACACTGCCTGCTCACCATGCAAGTCATATGGGGCCCAGAAGGTCAAGCCTGGGTCCCGGCCATATTCATTGCATATTTCATTTATATTTATTCCTGAGTTACATAGCTAAGGAAAGTGAAATCAGCATGAATTTCTCAGTTCTTTTCAGACCTTTTCCAGTATTGGTTTGTGTGAGCATTAGTGCTTAGCTTCTCACCCCCTGCCATCCGTCAGGCAAGAACGGAACTCGTTCTGCCTGCTGAGGCCAGGGAATGGGTTTTTAAGTGATCTTGTAAATGAAAATTAGTCCATACTGTTTGGGCTGGATATTAGGGTGAGTAACACATGGGATGACAAGGGTAACACATGGGATGACAAGGGATGCCACCAACAGCAGTCATTGCAATGTCCTAGTCATCAGAAATGCAGGCAAAGAGGGTTCAGGCAGAATCCTTTAGGAAAAGACAGCTTCCCTGAAGCCAAGAGGGTGACCGTCCATTGCCGCGGATTGTACCTGAAAATTCGGGGCAGGTAAGCGTCCCACTGGCTCATGTCACCATCCTCAAGGTCCCCTGCCAGGCCCATCTTGACTGTGGAGAAGCTGGAGGGAGACCAGGCAAAGGAATCTCTTCTTCTTTCCCATGTGGTTGGATGAGACCAGAACATTCTTGCTTGTTTGATGCAACCTCAGATCTCGGTGGCAGACTCCAGGCTGTGCTCTGCGGGCATTCTTGCTTCCCCCTTGAAATCCTGAGCTGCTAGAAACATGAAAGAAGCTGAATGTAGTTTTAATGAGTTTGGCAAGGACAACTGTTTGAGCAGGTGGCTTCTGTGTGATGGGATATCATTGGCTCTCGATTTGTTTTAGTGTCTTTGTTGACTTGGCCTTGCTGGACCTTTGGGTCAGACTTCTGAAAAGCCCCTGTCCCCTTCACCCTCCAATGAATTGAGACCCTAGCACGAAAGCTCGTATGGAGCTTGTAACAGGCAGGTCTACCAGCAAAGCGCCCCCCCCTCCCCGAGGCCTCTGCCCCTTCTGTGATGGGCAGTCAGGCTGGGAGGATGGAGAGAAATGGGAGGAGGGGCTACCCGCCCAGCTCCTGCCCCTTCTCTTCTCTTCCACCAGAGCAAGTGCTGGAGTGAAGGGGATGGAAAGGCCTTCCATTCCCAAGATTGTCTCAGCTCTGCAGATTGTTTGAAGTAATGTGAATCATTGAGAGCAAAGTGCCCTCTAAAGGAAGGTGGGTCCGGAGCTAATAGTTTACACTCACCTTGGGCACTTCATTATGGTTCTCGGAGCTCACCTCTTGGGGGTTCTGGAACCATCCTGATACCATGTAATTTTCTTTTCAATGAAGGTGAATAGTGTAATGTAGGACTAAATTAGAACTAGTTTCAGTGCTTTGTCAAACTTTTCAATAAATAATAACAATAAGGACTTCCAACATGTCACGTATCTTCCCGAGTGCTTAACATGAATAATTGTATCTGGAGCCCAATGAAGTGACAACTGTTGTGCCCATTTTTGAAAAGAGGAAACTGACTGGGACCCAGAGAGGTTAGGTCACCTGTCTACCATGACATAGTAATGACAACGACGGTGACGATGACAGCAAGCTTTGACATAGTCTTGCTTGGAGCTAGGTACTGTTCTAAGTGCTTCTCTGAATTAATGCATTTAATTTTTGTAATGACTTATGAGGCAGGTACCATTGTGCCCATTTTACGTATGAGAAAACCGAGGCATGAAAATGATCTATTACTTGCCAGAGGGCCATTAAGCGACCAAGCTCTGGTTCCGGAGTCCGTGCTCTTACTCATCTCACTTTGATGCCCAGCGTCACTCGGCTGGTAGTGACTGATCCAGGAATTCAAACCCACCGAGGCTCTCTGCTCTTTAAACCTGTATTGTCTCCTAAATCAGAAGTATCTTTCGGTTTGTTCATTAGGAAGGTTGACGGAGCTATAGGCTTGTCTCCATTCTTAATTAATGTTTTCCTAAACTGATGGTAATTTCTGGGTCCTTATATGAAATCATAGGGAAGCAGGAATCCCTCTCCCTTAGGTGTGAGGTTAACTGACAAAGAGGGAATTGGGTCCTGCTTACAAGGTTAGCAACCCAAGGGTCACTTGTCCCCGATGAAAAGAACCATATTGATCCTGGCGTTGGGGCCTCCTACTTCTCAGACTTTGAATGCATTCTCTCTTGGGAAGGATGATTCCAGGCAAAGCTGGTATCCTGTGGTCCTATTATTCTCCCTCCTACCCATATCTTCCCCTTTTCTGAGTTCTCTCCCAGTGGCCTCGGTGGCCCCCAGTGGCCCAAGACCATGCCCAACAAAAGACGTATAACTCCTCACAGATTCCTTTACACTAGGATTTCCCAGTCTTGGCATTGTTGTCATTTGCAGGCTACTTCTTTGTTGGGGGGTGGACATCGTGTCCATTGTAGGATGTTTAGCAGCGTCCCTGTCCTCTGCCCACTAGATGCCAGTAGAACCTTCCACACCCCAGTTGTGACAACCAAAAATGTCTCCAGATGTTTCCAAATGTCCATTGGGAGGCCACATCATCCCTGGCTGAGAACCACTTTGTATGCCGGGCATTAGAGGAGACCCCAGTTGTGAGTCTTAGGATGGCGGCTCTGTGAGAGCAGAGAGTTTCATCTGTTTGTTTTCTGCTCCATTCACAGCACCTAGAACAGTGCCTGGCACATAGCAAGAGCCCAGTAAATAGTTGTTGATTGACTGAATGAATGAACGAATCCATGATTTTTAAATTACAGTGTGCAGAATTCGGTCGACTTGTCATGTTTTACATGAAGATCATTGGTTTAATGATAGATGGTTTTAATTGTGTTTATTTGCCATATGTCAACACTGTTCCAAACCCTTTCCCTATATTATCTCAATTAATCCTTTTAACTACCTTCTCAGGTGAGTACTGGGTTTTCCACCTTACAGATGAGAAAATTGAGGCCCAGAAAGGTTATGTGACTTGCCCAGGGTCACCAGGCTAGCAAGTAGCAGAGCCAGGATATAAACCCAAGTAAATGTGCCTCCAGAGACTGCCTGTTGTCCCAGCCAGGATGCTGTACAGCCTTGCATAGTTTTTCCCATTCCTGCCCAAGAAATCATTTTTGTTCTAAAGCTGGCGTTGTGGCAATTATAGTTAGGATTTGCATGTCAGACACTACGTCATTCATCATAAATCCTCAGAGCTCCACTGTACGAAAGATGCTTTGTCACTGCCGGAGAGTCTGTAGCCAGGAAGGATTGGTGTGTGGCCAGAGGTAAGAGGGCAGTTCAGTGGCTGAACCGTGTTCAAATGTGAGAATCTCCCTTCTCTCTGCCTCGCTGCTGGGCTTCAGCTGGAGGGAGTCACATAGAGGACTGAATTTTTCAAGGAAAGGGGACAGTGGCCCCCAGAGCTTCTTAGCAGGGGGTTGACTCATTTTTAGGAAAAGGGATGTTCCGGGATCAGAACTGGGGGGCTGCAGAGACTTTGAAGGTGATCCAAGAGGATAGTGATAGCAATAGTCAGCACCTGTTGAGGCTTTTTTTTTTTCTGGACTTTCCCAGACCCTGTGGGGTGTGATTGATGACATTTTCTCATCTGACTTCCTATCACAGCGAGTTAGATAATGTTCTCACCTCCATTCTACAGATGAAGAAACTGAGGCTTAGAAAGGTTTAGTTGCTTTTCCAAGAGCTAGAGAGTGATCTTCTGCTGGATTGGAACACAGGTTCACCTGACCCTGGAGCCTGCCTGCTTCACCACAGCAAGAATATTGAGGACTACCCTAGTGGCACAGTAGTTAAGAATCTGCCTGCCAATGCAGGGGACACGGGTTCAATCCCTGGTCCAGGAAGATGCCAGATGCCGCAGAGCAACTAAGCCCGCGCACCGCAACTGCTGAGCCCATGTGCCACAACTGCTGAAGCCCGTGCACTCTAGGGCCCGCGTGCTGCAACTACTGAGCCCACGTGCTGCAACTACTGAAGCTCGTGTGCCTAGAGCCCATGCTCCACAACAAGAGAAGCCACCGCAGTGAGAACCCCGCGCACTGCAATGAAGAGTAGCCCCTGCTCGCCACAACTAGAGAAAGCCCGCATGCAGCAACGAAGACCCAACACAGCCAAATATAAATTAAAAAAAAAAAAAAGAATATTGAGATATTGTGCCAGGCAGCACAAAGACATGCCAGGAGGATGGCTTTGTCTTTTTGCTTCCAGACCAACCCTCCCACTCCCCTTCTTTTTTCTTTTCTTCCTTTCCTCCTTTCTTCTCTCTGTCTCCATCTAGCTTGAGAGATTGAGCACATAGGTTCAGGGGTCACAGATTTAATAAGATATGCAGCAAGTTATGTTGGAGCTCTTAGGCTAGTAGGTGTGACTGACATGGAAGTATAATTACATTTTATCATAAAGGTCTAGACAGGTGTAATGGGAAAATAGATGATGAAGTGACAAATACAGAAGCCTTCACAGATGTACATGACAGTGGCAATATGTAAGAAAAGCATGCTGGGAAAATACATTAATTTCTCTACTAAGGTTAAACTGCCCATGAGAGATTATTAGAGTGCAACTTTGGGGGTAGGCTGGGATTGGATACTGCAGAGAATAGCTGCTGGCTTGGACCTTCTCCCTCAAAGAGCATTTCTTAAGGAGAAAGAAGATGTGGATGATATAGGGTTTAGATCTTGAATAATAGTTGGGTTTTCTTCTCCAGAGAGAACAAGAAAAGATATGAATTTCAATGCAGGTATAGCTCTGCATCTTTCAAAATAAACTCACCCCTTATATATATTATCTTCCTGGCCAAGGCTGGCGCTTCTTGTCAGCTGCAACAAATGAATTAGTTCATTTTCCTTGATTAACTTGAATTTTTTTGAAACCATCGAGGATGGTGTCTTTAATTCAGTAAGTGCAACTTGGAACACAGTGGGATTTATGTCACCCTTTCCCCCTCATTCTTGCCATTTGAAATTCTGTGCTCACCATTTCCTGACGATGGCAAGGTATGAAGTTTAGAAATTTGATACTGACCCTGGAGAGTGCAGCTGTGGTACCATAGAGCTTGATGAATGATGGCTGGGGAGAACTGACCTGTGATTATATGTATACTGATTATCTTAATTAATGCATTCATCAAGTAGATTGCTCTTCCTGTTCTTACAAGGTTTACCATGTGAAGCAAGAAAAAACCGGGAATATTTCTCGACACAGCTTTAGATTTGGGAGTTAACAGAAAGGCAAGGCCTGGCTGCCATTTTGTAGAGACTGTTAGCCCGTTAGCTAGCAGACGTGCTCGGATTGCTCTGTTCACAATTTGACATGGTACCAGGCAGCCCTGCAAGGAGGCATGTTCAAGTCTTAATGGAAGTCCTCTGGAGAAGGATCATTATTTCTGGTCAGATTTTCTACAGTGTGGGTGAATATCATGGACCAATAGAATAGAACCTTGTTAAAACTCAGCTGGTCAATTCATGGGTTGGTTCCACCATGGGATAACTCAAAACCCACCCTTCAACACTTTCAGTGTTATCACCTTGCCTCTAAAGCAAAAGCTTGGTCTAGCATCCTCATGCTAGACCATGAGGATGGATGGATGGATGGATGGATGGATGGATGGATGGATGGTCTAGCATCCATCTAGCAAAAGCCAATGCTCAGAATCCTTTTTCCAGGGTTCTGCTGCTTTTATCCACTCTTCTTTCCTTTGCACCCAGGAGACACTAGGGAAGCACTAGAGCATATCACTACCCATATCTTTGTAGATCTTTGCAGATCTTTGCGGTATACAGAGACTTGCACAGGCATTGTCTCTGTGGATCCTACCAACTGGCGCATAGGATGGAATTGAAGTAGACACAGCAATCTATTTCTCAAATAAGGAAACTGAGGGACAGTGATTTAAACTGATTTGTTCAAGATTGTTGAGCTTGTCGTTGAACCAAATTCTCCTCTCTTTCTCCCACTGCAAGATCCCACCGTGACTGCACAATGGTGGCAGAGGGCTGCCCTGGAACTTACGATTGGGTGAGATCTGACCTTGCCTTGGCCAAGCCCTCTTGAGCATGGGCCACCCTGTCTTGTAAGACCTGGATGGTGACACCGTCACCCCAAGACTGTGCTCTCATACTCTGAGCTCCCATGTCCAATGTCTACCCATGGTAAAGGGACAATCCAGTTTTACAGATTTAATCTTATTTTTTACACTAAATTCTTTCATCCTCTCCGTGGGGTTTTCAGTCATTTGACTTCTCTTTCAATGACCTATCTTATTCATGCCCGAACGTAGCGTTTCTCTTCTTCTGGCCTCCCTTAAAAGCAGTTAGAGACCTGTAAACCAGAGCAGGTTTGCACCCGGGGAACTTCCTGATTGTCTTATTGGATCTGGGAATGACTTTCATATGGAGGACAATTTTTTCCACCTGACACCATCGTCGTTTAGGATTTTTGAATATGGGAAGCACGTCTGTGAGGGGACCTATGGTCTTAGCACGTGGATGTGTGTGTACTCTCTGAGTGTCGGGGGCAGGATGTAGCCATCACAGTAAATCTGCCTAATTTCTCTCTCTTCACTGTCCCTTCAGGGAGACACTTTGGAACCTTTAGGATCTCTTTTATCAGAGTCTTTGAGTTAACATCCATCCAAAACATGTTGGTTTCAACTGTCCACCTAAACTGTTGGCTGTGCAGGCACATGTTCTCAGCGCTGCTGTGGCTGTAACTGCCTATGTAGTTGGTGGACCTCCTGCTGCTCCAAGCTCACATCTAGACCTTGAACTCAGATCAGTGGAATCTCATCCACAGACTGAAGTCCAACAGTGTGGCAGAAAACTCAGGGAAAATCAGAATGGGGTCTTTTGCTGTGCACCCAAGGAGAGTGGAAAGGAAGTATCAACCCGGAGGCCTCTGCAACGCAGCAGACGACCCGCTCTAGTTAACTGACACCTAAGCAGCTAATCTATCGGCTGGGACTCTGATCTCTGTTTCATTTCAGTGTGACGAGGAACAGTCGCTAAAGGCTTCCCAAACCTCTGATAGCAAAATAGAAATAATACACATTTGAAATGCATTTGAAGATCTATTTATAATAGGCTCTAGAAGAGCAGAAAGTATTTTTAAGGATCAAAATGTTTGCTTGTAGTACCTCTACAGTGTGACAACCAAAAAAGTCTTTAGACATTGCCCAGTGTTTTTGAGTTTTAGATTTGTATTAGCATTAAACATTTCGGATTCCCGCCACTGACAATAGATATTATAGCTGCACGTGGAGATGAAAGAAAGTGCTTCTTGATTCAGTTGGGAGTTCACTTCAGTGCTTGCTCTTGTGGCTTGAATGATGGAGCTAGTGTAGGAGTTGGCAAACTTTTTCTGCCAAGGGCCAGATAGTAAATATTATAGGCTTTGGGGACCATAGGATATCTGTCATAATTCCTCAACTCTGCTGCTGTAATGTGAAAGCAGCCGTAGACAATAGGTAAATGAATGGGCGTGGTTGTGTTCCAATAAAACTTTATTTACAAAAACAGGCACTCCTTGGACTATAGTTTGCCAACCCCTGAACTTGCAGTTCTCTTCCATTTGCCTTCTGACCCATTTCTATCCCGCACCTTTACAGTGCTTAGCATACAGAAGGAGCTTAATAATGATTGATTAAGCTAGTGAATTAGATGTGAGCAATAAAACCACCAGATTACAGTGTTAAAGGAGCAGAAACAAGAAGTTAATTACTAGGGGTGTAATGGTTAATGGACAAGAGAAAGAGACATTTGTTGGCAGCTTCATGGTCTGAGGTGAAGTCATTTGTGATTAGTCATCATTACAGACCTCGAGCTGTGAAGGGACAAAGAATCACCAGTAGCAGCGAGATACAGAGCAAGACACTTGGCATCTGAGCCTCAATTTCCTTATTTAGGAAATGAGGAGGTCATTTCCATCTTCAAGATAATATAGCAGATACATGGGTTTAAGGGAGTGAAACAGATCCGATCCAGATCCTGGCGATACGACTTGGGTTGTGGGACATTACAGCTCTCAGTTTCCTCCTCTATAACGAGGCCGATAATTCCTCCTTTCTAGAGTGATTAGGATGGTTTAGTGCAGGGTTTCTCAACCTCAGCACTGTTGACATTCTGGGCCAGAAAATTCTTTGCGTGGGGGCTGACTTGTGCATTGTAAAATGTTTAGCAGCATCCCTGGTCTACACCACTAGATGCTCGTAGCACCCCTATAACGTGACAACCAAAAAAGTCTTTAGACATTGCCCAGTGTTTTTTCCTGGGGGGAAAATTACTGCCTGGGTTAATGGAATAACACATAGTGTGCCTGGCACAAAGCTTGGTGGACTTTGGGATTCAATAGATAGAACTCTTCATTATTAATAGCATAGTATATTATTGAACTCTGAATTCTCCCACCTTGGAATGAAATTCTCTTTATTTCTCCAGCTGATTTCTGTCCCCCATAGGCAAGATTGGACAGGCAAGATTGGATCCCCCCCACATCCCAGGTCTTTCTTCTGATATCTTTGTGTTGCTTACAGGCCTTTCTCCTGGGAGGAGCCAGACTTCTTATTATGTCCTGCTGAGTATGCTTTCCAGCCCTTTAAACACACATGTCCCTAGACTTGTATTTGAGGTTACGGTCAGAATCCATAAATGGTCATATGAGAAATCATACAGATGTCTGCAACAAGAATGGACAGGGAGGGTAAGGACTGAAAAGCTTAACTCACAAAGGCTGGCAGGCTGAGGTAGTAGGTGGTATTCAGATGAAACAGATAATAAGGTACCCAAACTAGTACCAACAAAATGATCACTTCCCTCGTGAGTATGCACACACTTCTAACATTAGCCAGTTTTCAATGGTTTAACCTTTAGCCAAGATGGCTATTCCAGCATTGGTTTACATCTGGATTTAATGTTCTGCCATCCATATTTTTACATATATTCTTTTTAATGATGGAGAGCGAGAGACAGAGAGAGAGATAGAGAGAGAGATTTTCAGCGAATTCTGTCCCTTACATATTAGCAGTTGTATTTTCTATCTGTTTCTCTGGGGAAATACATAAATGCAGAAGAATGCATTGAATTCAGTGACATTCTTAAGCGGCTGCTTCTTCTGCATCTACATATACTTGAAAGATAATGGCACATACGTGCAATAAAAATGCTTCATTCTGTCCACGGGCAGCACATCGGAGACATGTGGATTTTGGACTTCCTCTAAGTCACTCCCTCTGGCCACCCAGAGTCTCTGTGGCCCACAGCTTGGGACTGCGGCTACAGAATGCATCTACCTGGACATGTGCGTTCAGCCCTGTGCAGTGCGGTTCTCAGCAATGCCATGTGCAGTTAGGTGCTCAATAAGTGCCTTGGAAACTTACGGCTACTGCCCCAGGCCTTGAGTCTTCTGATTTTAAGGGATTCTTCTGTTCCTCAAACTCAACTCTGCCTCGCTGTGACACAATCAGATAAATCTATGATTTGGACCCTTGGCTTTAAGAAAACCCTTCTTTATTTCGGCAGAAATTTCTATGGTGACTTCCTGGTATGGATATTGGAAAGCACCGGTTATAGTCAGAATAACAAAACTGGCCCTAAACTAGATTTCGGGCAATATGATTTGACTGGCCAACTGCCACTGCTAACCAGCATCATCCTGCCCCATCTCCGGCTAACTCCTAAAACCCCTCAAGCATGTGATCCATCATCTCATTTTCTATTTATGCCAGCGCTGCATAATGGCCTAATCTCTCCAGTAGCATACAGATTTATTAGAGAAGATGGCATTTACAAAATCATTTCACTGCTCCACTGCAAACACCCTAAGCTAATAGGCACCTTCGTACTCTAAACCTTCCTTTTAGCAATGGTTTATTACCTGCAATTAAAATCAACTGGAAGACCCAGTGAATGGTTTTCATTTCTTTTCTTTTGTGTTTGGTTAATATTTAGCTGGTGGGGGCTTCCCGGGTGGCACAGTGGTTGAGAGTCCACCTGCCGATGCGTGTTCGTGCCCCGGTCTGGGAAGATCCCACATGCCGCGGAGCGGCTGGGCCCGTGAGCCATGGCCGCTGAGCCTGCGCGTCCAGAGCCTGTGCTCCGCAACGGGAGAGGCTGCAATAGTGAGAGGCCTGCGTACCGCAAAAAAAAAAAAAAATTTAGCTGGTGGGCCACCAGGGACTTAGGCGGGAACATCAGAGAGAGGCCAGTTTTGGCTCACAGGAGAGCTGTCCAGAGGGATGCGGTCGTCACCAGGCCCTAGATGACCATCTGCCAGGCGTGTTGGGAAAGCTACTCCCACACTGGGTTTAGAAGTTCGGGAGGAAAAAAATAGGAAGAACACGAAATGTGAGCTTCCCTTTCTTGTGTTTTGCATTCAGACGGGCCATCGAAGACAAAAGTTTAGCAGTAACAGTATGCTGTCATTTGGGCACAACGCAGAGAAAGTTGAGAAGACAGTAATGACTAGGACAGCATCTCCCTGGCTTTCACTGTAATGCCTTGTTTGAACAAATTAAGATGCCGACACAGGTAAGTTCAGCGTTTATAGCGTAGGGCAGAAATCTCGAGTCCCTCGCGTGGATGCATATCCTGTTCTCTTAACACGTGTTAGCTGTGTGTGGTGGGCAAGCTGCTCTACAGCCTGGGCCCCACTCTGCCCCCAGGGATAACACTAATCCCGACATCCCATGCTGTGAGATCGCAGGAGAGGGTGTGTTGGAGAGCCGAGCACACCGCCTGGTACTTGCCACGTCCTCCAGAAATGTCGTAAAGGTCGTAAACTGTGCCATAAACGTGCGTACATGTACGGCCTCCCAGCAGGCCCCGGGTGGGTCTAGGCTGTTGTTTGTTTACTCGCTCGGTTAGCCTCCACCAGGTGCATTTTCTGATCGATGAGGCCCGGTCCTTGACGCTAGGGTGCTAGGATATATCAGGTGCTCACCTTCTGCCGGAAGCCGAAGGAGGAAAGAGCAGAGGGGGAAGGACCCAGCGGGGGACCAAGAGGACTGGATGCTAGCCCTGACTGTACCTGAGACTAAAGAGTGACAAAAAGGGAAGCTCCAGCCTCTTTCCCGACTGGCAATGCCAACTGTCTGACCAAAGACCCGGGTCCTGCACTCCCACCTCCACCTCCACAACTTGGGAGAGGTGTCCCAGACGGCCGCTCAGGGGCTGGGACATTGGCTCGGTCAGAATGAGCCCGCTGGATGAGACCTGGCTAAAGGCCATCCCGTTTCTGAACTTCTACACTTGGTGACCTTTAGCAGTGTCGCCAAGTCAATCAGGTCCTCCTTAAAGAATATCTTAGATTGTTTAGTTTGGGGAATATTGTCTTTCCTGGCTTAAGCAGAGATAATGTAAGCCTGTGACTCTGCCCATTAATGGAAGGGGGGGGGGAGGAGGGGAGGGCAAGAGAAGAGAAGAGAAGAGAAGCACAAGCCAGATGCGCAAATTAAAACACTAAATTTTCTTGGAGTTTATGTGCTCCAAGCAATGTAAATAAAGGTGAGGGCTGGGCCCCTCTGCCCATTCATCAGCCTCAGCCCCAGGCTCACTCTCTGGTTTGTTTGGGCATTTCAGCCCATCACCCACATCTCTTGGCATTTCTGAGATACAAGGGGGAGGCTTCCATCTGCCATCCTGATCGTTCTCCCCTGGGTTTCTTGGAGTGGCGAGTTTCAGTGTTGCCTTTCGCATGAAATATTACACTCAGGGGTAGGACCAGGGCACTTCAATGCAGGCAGGATACACTTGGGAAGGCTGGTTTTCTGCCCCCGTGGCTTCATTTGCATTTATTTTGCTCCCAGCCATTTGTAATATAGTGGTGGGTGTCCATCAAATAGCTATTAACTCTTGAGCCAGCTCCTCAGAGGACTGTTTGAGCTGCCTCTTACAAGTTCAGGGGATAAGATGGCTCATACCTTTGGTCATTCTGTTGGTGTCATGAGCCACCGTGGATGTTAGAACTTCCCGTTTTGTTTCTCTTTAGTCTCTCAAGGACCCTGCAAGACAACAGCCTTGTTTGTATGACTGCATTCCTTCAGCTGGACTCAGATTCCCGAGTTTAACTACCAATGCCACCACCTCCTAGCATGTCATCTTGTTGGTTCACGTAACATCTATGTAACAGGGCTGATAATAGTTCATACCTTACAGGGTTTTTATATAAAGATTAAGCGGGGGGCTTAATCTGGTGGCGCAGTGGTTGAGAAGTCCGCCTGCCGATGCAGGGGACACGGGTTCGTGCCCCGGTCCGGGAAGATCCCGCATGCCGCGGAGCGGCTGGGCCCGTGAGCCATGGCCACTGAGCCTGTGCGTCCGGAGCCTGTGCTCCACAACGGGAGAGGCCACAGCAGTGAGAGGCCCGCGTACTGCAAAAAAAAAAAAAAAAAAGATTAAGCGGGTTAATATACGTGAAGCCCTGTGTTAAGTGTTCGGCACACATGTGCTAAGGGTTCCATAAATATCAGCTGTTGAGTATTGAAAACTGTGGCCCAGAGCCTCCCACTGAAGACCTGTGGTGCCAAAGAGTGACTTCTCTTGAAAGCAACAGCAAAAAATCATTCAAGAAGGGGCTAGTTTAAGTAGGAATCTTGGCATTTCAAATACAAATCCCAGAGTGTATGAAGCCTTAATGTCCTCATTTATTCTGTGGTTTGATCTATGAGGTTTCCCGTTCGGTGGTGGCAGAAGGGACTCCCTGAGTGCCCACTGCTATCTGCGCTCCCCTTACATATGCCCGACCAGACTCTCATCTCCGACAGCTCGTGCATCATCCTCCCCGGGAGAGAGAGCCCCACTGAGGCACTCACAAACCCTCAGTTAAATTCTGCATTATTTTTTTTCCTCCATTAACTTATAGCTTGCCTACCGATATTGCAAGCTCTCGTTGTGAAGCAAAGAAAGTCCTTAAGTGCCGAGAGGTGGCTGCCAAGTCCAGCGCTGGCTTCCCTGTACTTGGTCAGTTTTACTGGGGCTGCATGATCTGGCTTGTAAGGTGTATAGCCCATGTCCGTGGAAACACACTGGAATACTGCCCTGTGTGTGCTCTGTGGCAGGTCCTGTGCTGGGCTCACGGAGCTCGTAAGCTACTGGGGCCGAGGGAGGATGATGGTGACGAGGGGGTTAATAAGGACACTAACGTTTACTGGGTGCTTCGGAAGGGCAAGGCAGCGTTCTCAAAGCTGTCTGTGTATTTCTGTGTTTGACCCTCACATCGAGTATTACTCTTAGCCCTCGTTTTACAAACAAGGCGACTGAGGCTCAAAGCGGTTAAGTAATTTGGCCGTGCTCACATGGCAGGTAGAGTTAAGATTTGCACGGTGGCCCAGTGACCCCAAAGCCTATATCTTTAACTAGCGTTAAGTGCTCCTCTCTCTCTAGTATGAAAGCATGTGTTACAGTACACTGTGATGAGTACCACGATAGTCGTACCTGCAAAAGGTATGTGAAAGTGTCAATAAGGGACACTTTGCCCAGGTGGAAGTGAGGTCTCAGTTGCAGACGTCACAGGAAGCTGTGCTTGAGTTGAGTCCTGAAGGACAAGTGGGTCTTCTCTTGGCACAGAAAGTGTACGAGGGGCTCTGGGCGGGGCTTCCTGCAGGAGTAAAGGTGCGGTGGGGGTGATGCATGACTCGGAGGGGGGAGTAGCCACACTCCAGGTCTGGGTGGGATGGGAGAAGTAACTAGTGGGAGTTGAGAGAGAATGAGCGTGAGTGTGCGGGTGGAGAGGACAGATCTGGAAGGTTCTTGTAAACCAAGATAATCTGGATTTTACCCCGTGTACGATGAAAAAGGTATATTTTTTATTGTGGTAAAATACTCATAACACAGAATTTAATACTTCAGCCATTTAAAAGTATACAGTTTAGTGGTATTAAGTACATTCACAACTTAACCACTATCTAGTTCCAGAACTTTCTAATCAACCTCGAAAAGGTTGTACCATTAAGCAGTCACTCCCCTCCCCTCCCCCCCATCCTCATGGCAGACACTTAACTGCTTTCTGACTCTATGGATTCGCTTGTTCTGATCTGATCAGCTCCTCAGATCCATTTACTGTAACCCTCGCCCTAAGTGTCAGTTTGCCCATTTGTATAATGGTAAGATCTATGTATATATGCATACATCTATATGTGTACGTATGCTGTCTCCGAAAGTGTGCCATCTGCTTCTCCCTAAATTATAAGCGTAACGGAAAAATTAGATAACTTTGAAATTGTTTGAAACTCCAAAAATTCTATTTAAATTGAAAGTTTCCTCAGGCGTAAAATGGGGCTGATAAGAGCACCCACTTCTGAGAGTTGCTGAGGTTATTAAATATGTGCATTCACGGAAGGCACAGATAGCGGTTCGCGGCATAGCAGAAGCAACCAGTGAGTGTTGGTTGTGATCATTACTGTAATTATCATCATTGTTATTATTGGCAAAATATCCCCTTTGCCCGCCCCCGTGTTCCCAGCGGGAAGCTGGGATAGGTTTCCTGGGTGTTGGCCAGTCCGTGAGGGAGCCCTGCTGTGTAGGCTTTGGGCACGTGTTGTCAGAGGAAACTCGTGACTGTGTAACTGCAGAAACTTTCCCTTTCTTTCTACAGTACTTACCGAGTCCCTAGTATGGGACATCACTGTGCCGGATGGTGAAGGTGGGCAGTAGTTCGGACCTAGATCCGTATCTGGGATGTTTACAGTCTAGCGTTTATAGCAACAAACAGTGACAAGTCCAGGCTGCTGAGTGGATGGCCTGGAATCGAGTCCTCGCCTCACTGCCTGCTTACTATGTGCCCTGGGCAAGTTATTTGACCTCCCTGGGCCTCAGTTTCCCCATCTGTGAAACAGCACAATACCGTAGAGTCTAGCTCACTTTGAGGTTGGAATGCAATGGTGAACGCAGAGTCACTTGGCAGTGCCTGGCACCTAATAGGCTCTCACCTAATATTCTTTTAAAAGAGGAGAAAACATTATGTGCATAAGTTACATAATACAAGTTGGAAAGGGAATTTCTAAGAGAAGTTTTAACATCCTTTAGAAGTTCAAAGGAGAGAGAATATCTCTGGCTAAAATGGACTGTGAAAATTTGATTGGGGACTTTGTAAAGAAGCAATAGTAGCTCTGGGTTTTTAGAGCTTATTATATTCCAGGAATTGTGCTAAGCACCTTTAATTTTTATTATACTTGACTACATACCTACAAACTGGTGTCCTTTGTTGAGGTGGATTACATTTTTAAACCTTCTCAACAATCCTGTGAGGTACTAGTGTGGATTATCCTTAGTTTTTAGATGAGCTAAGGCCTCGCCCAAGGTCACTCAGTATATAAGTGGTGAGGAAAGGAATTGAACTCTGCCCCCCCGAGTCCCTACCAGCAGGTCACTTGGAAGCGAACCTCAATTCCATGTGGGTAATCCCTGCCATCAGGAAGATGCTTTGGTGTAGATAATCCACTGAGGGATTCCCACGTTGCGAGGATTTAACTTGAAAGTAAATTTGTATTCTGTGAGTGTACAGCACCACAAATTCAAAAGAAATGGCCCAAGAGGGATGTAGGGTAGCAGGAGCTAGCTGGTTACCTCAATGGGTAAGAGGCTCTGGAATCAAACCATTGTGAGTTCAGGTCCCAGCCTTGCCACTTCCTGTGTGTGACCTTGAGCGAAGTACCTAATCTCACTAAGCCTCAGTTTTATCATCTTTAAAATGGAAATAATAATAACACCTACGCTTTGGGGTTGTTGTGAGGATCCTAGGAGATGATACACATGGAAATCTCTCAGGGAGCCCCTTGCTAATACTAAACATACTAAACTTCAGTGAAAGGGTCTTCGTCATTGTCGTCAATGTGCTGGTTCAGTGGCACAGGTGGATCTCCATCACCTCTGCCTGTCCTGAAAGCTGGAGCCATCCTGGCAGCCTTTCTGTATAGGAACTTCCTTGTTGGCCTGGAGGAGGACCACAGAGCAGATGGGCAGTTCCAGGGAGGGTGCTTTGCTGGAGCTTTGACCTCCCAGGGGAGCTGCCGACGGAAAAGACAATTACTAGAGACGGAGGCTGAATCCTTTGTGCACTGGTCTACTGGGGACTGGACCAAGGTCACCCAAGTCACTTGTCATCTGCTAATTGGGCTAATCAGTGGGCTGGAGGGTGGAAAGAGGGGGGCTACTGCCTGTAGCACCCAGACCCTCGCCGGGGTCTTCAGGGTGACTGTGCTGCACACGTATTTTTTTGGAAAAATATATGCTGCATTTCACAGATAGATTTCTGTTGCTTCTAAATGCAGAAGGTACACGTGTTTAATCCATGCGTTCATTAAGTAGAGCTCTGACCCTCCTAACTTCTGCTGTGCCTTTAGCCTTCTCTGGTTTGCAAAACAATGGAGTATAAGAAACCACTGGGGCATCCCCTCCCCTAACTACCTCTTAGGATCACAGTGGTTCCCAAAGGCCTCTTTGCAGACTGGGCTGTGCAAGTCTGCAAATCCCAAGGAACCTTACAAAGCCCGCTTAGGCAGGGCATAAAGTGTGGGAGCATGGGGACCAGAATCTTCCAACCTCGTCCGTTGTAGATGGTCAGCAACCAAGTCAGCACCTCCCCTCCCCGGCATCAGTCAAAGGGGCAATTTTAAAAGAAGGATCTCCTTTGCCTTGTGAGCTTCTTGAGGTCAGAAATGCTTCTGACTTCTTTTGAAACCCAGTGGACATTTAATAAATGTTGACTAATCAAAACTCCCCGAAAGTGAGCCTGCTGAAACTCCATCTTGGGAGGGGGGAGACTGTATTGATATATTTTGATTGGAAAGTATGGGTTTGTTTAATATTAGGCCTCCATGGGCCATTAAAAAAACCCCACAACGGTGATAAACGGTATCATACTTAGCAAAATAAGGTAACCTTGAGATTTCTTATGCTTCTGTAAAATATTAATTAATACCTGTCAAAATCCCCACTTCCCCTTTAAGCCTTACCTGAAATGAAATTCAGATCATGCATTGATCTAGTCATTCTGATTCATCTTGTAATGGAGGCGTTTGGAATCCAACAAACCTGGTTCTAATCCTGACTTTGTTCCTTAAATAGCCGTATGACCTTAGAAAATTTGCTTAACTTCTTTGGATGTCAGTTTTTTAGTATATTTTTTAAATTGCCAAACAAAAAAGAGTTTTGAGGATTCAACAAAAGCCCCATAGACCGTGCATGGCCATACACTAGATTCATCCCTGGTTAATAGAGTGGTCCCCCTCCTATCACGCAGCCTCCCTCCAGATTATCCGAGGGTAACGCTCCGTCTGTAATTAAAACCAGGGAAGAACTTTCACTCTTCTCCAAGAAGTGGAAAATGAACAGTTTAAAAGCAGAGGACCAAACTAATCACTTAGAGAAGTCAAAGAGATATCCCCCAAAAAGCCCGTAAGAGGCTCAACTTACAATTAGCAGCTAAGAGATTTCCAGTGATAGTTCATCAATCTTTGTTTAACAAAAAAACCCCCAAAACTTTAAGATTATTTTGACAAGATGGAGTTTTGACTGAAGTTGGGGGAAGCTAAAAGCATTATTTTAAAATGTAATTATGTGAAATTTCAGTTATCAGCCTCCTTTTCAAAAGTCTCTCAGTTCAGCAGACAATTAGTCGATATGAAAGAGGGCGGGAGGTTGACGTGGTACAGTGTGATTTCTTGCCAGGGACAGACACACTCGCTCTCGTGTAGTGTTTCCAGCTAACTTGGAAATGAGAGGGTGTGAGGCAGGGACCGTCATTTGAGCTGGCCAAGGAATCGAGACGTTCTCTCCCTGGCTGCACCCACAGTCATACCTAGACACCTACTGGGTTTTTGTCTTTCAGGGGACCTAAGAGATTCAGAGGCATATTTGATATGTCATAGATTCAGCTCCAGATGCTATTCTCTGAGGACTGACTTGAGCCAGAAGAGCTGGCACAGCGCTTAAAGATTCTTTTCTTGCTGACCATACCTGGTGGAGCTGAAGAATGAAGGTGCCGGCCAATCGGACTCAGCCCTACTGGGAGCGTGCAAGCGCCATCAGAGGCCTTTCACTCTGCTCTGTTCCTCTCGCGCTGTCTGTACTCATTCTCCTGAATTAATGACTCTGCACTGTCAATCAAATGGCACCATTATTCAAATTCATCAGGGTTTCGATTCCGACACTTTCGCTAAGTGCTACGCGAGGATGAAAACGTAAAGCTTCAGCCATTAGCCCGTGAAGCTAGTCATCATCATAACAGCTTGCTTTTGTAGAACAATTAACTTTGCACTCCAGCAGAAGCGACATTACTGACACAGATTCCTACAACTGCGGGCTGTGCTGTTCGGTATGCCCATTTGGCAGACAAGACAGTGGAGGTCCGGTGGGTCAAGCACGTTTTCCAAGGACGCCAGGGTTCCTGAGCCAGAGCCAGGCTTGCTCTCTCCAGGGCTGCCACCTGGCCGGGGTCTCAGCATCTCTCCCCACTGACCCCTCTGCAGCTGTACCTCCAGCCTGTCGTCTTGTCTGCTCTCTCCAAACTGCTGCCCAAGAGGGCCTTCTGAAATGTAAGGCCTCCTGTGTGATTCTGCTTCTGGAAACCCTCTCTATGGCTCTCCGTGGCTCCTCAGGTACTGTAGGGCCCGCCCTGCCCCCTTCCCTGTTGTCATTTCTCACCTTTGTCACCGATGGCCTGCCTTCCCGCCACGCCAACATTCTCCAAGCCTCTCCCAGACTTCTCAAAGCTGTTCATGCTGCTTGAAGTCCTCTTTTCTGTTCTTCACTAAAAAAAAAAGCCCAACTGACCCTGGAGGGCCATTTCCGGGAGGCTTTCCAACCTCTGCCAGAGACTGTGGTCCTACTGTGCGCTCCCATAACACTTATAGTCTCTTATCGTGACTCTCGGGAAATATAAGTTGAGCATCTGCTCTATGTTCTGGGTGCTGTTGGAGGCCCTGGGGAGAAAGCAGTGAACAGACAGACGAGCAGGGGAAAGAGATAGTAAACATATGTGTCTGTAATATGTTGGATGATGCTAAGGGAAATCAGCAGGATAAGGGAGACGGGGAGTGAGGGGGGAAGGGGCTCCTTTACGTCTGGGTTAGGGAGGGCAGAGAGCAGGGAGGGAAGGCGAAGAGCGAGCCCTGGGGGTGAGCATCTGAGCATTGAACAGGAGGAAGAGCAGATGCAAAGGCCTGTGAGGCTGCAGCCTCTTGGTGTGCTTGAGGTGTGCAAGGAGGCCGATGTAGCTGGAGCTCAGCAAGTAGGAGGGGGTCAGTAAGAGATGGGGTCAGAGGGGAAGCTGGGCCAGAGCATGCAGAGTGGGCGAGAACGTAGAGCTAGCGATCTGGGAAGCCTGAGGAGGCATTTCTGCACAGGCAGGCCTGGTGCGATCTGACTCAGGAAGTTAGGCACTCAACCCTCCCTCCCTCCCCTTGTGTTGCTGTTGATGGAATCTGCTCTCTTTCCTACTGCCCCGTAAGCTCTGTGAAGGCAGGGGCTGGGTCTGATTTGATCGCCGTTGCATCCCTAGGGTTTAGCACATTCCTGCCTCCTAGAGGGTACCTAATAAATATGTGTGAAATGGTTCCCACCCCATCTTGCTTCCCCTGAGACTCCACAGCCATTGACAAAGCAGAGGGTAGTTCGTGTTCCGTGTAGTGTGACCCCCTGCAAAAAACAACCACCCAGAAGGAAGCTCCGCACCCAGGCCTGGCATGTGCTGTGCGGGTGCATCCAGGTGCCTTGGGAGCAGGCCGTGCTCAGGGTGCACCGGTGTGTCCTATGCTCATCAGGCCCCTCCTTGGCATTTGGGTTACATGTAAATACAGATGCTGTGTCCGACAGGTGATGACAGGGTGGGCAGGATAGATATGTAACTTTCTCTCTTCCTGTCTCTCTCGAGCTGACTCTGTCGCCCCCTCGTCCACTTGTGAACAAATTTGGGGTCTTCACTGAAGTTATCTTCTCTGCTTGGGATGGGGCACCCCACCTCCACTACTACAGGACATGATAAAGAGCACCTGGCCTCCTGCTTACGCTGCCGAGGGGTTGGATTCGGGGGCAGCTCTGGGTGCCTTGTGCGCGTATGGGTTCTGCGGATTTGTTTGAAAGGACGACCCTTTGTTGGCGGAGTAATTTTAGTTTTAGTTGGCACCCGAGACAAAGCGGTCTTTGAACTCACCCGCAGCATATAGGCAGCCAGGACTTCTTCAGTGAGATTGCAGGGAATTTGCCAAGTCGTTTGGGGCCTGTAAATTAGGCCTCGTTTAAAAATTTAGATAAAGCCCAGTGTGAGGGAGAAATGCTTTCATAACATTAAATGTGAATTACACTGAAAACCCCTTTCAAGTTAAATGGAACTGTTCTCTGGGAGCACAGGGACATGAAATGCTCCAAATGTCAAAAGAGTTTTCATTTATTGTCCCAAGTGAAACGAAGGCATTTTATGTGGTTTAATAGTTCAGATGCACACGTAAATGGAATTCATTTGGAGAATGCCGGGCCTGTTTCGGAATCTGTTTTCACGAACCTGCCTGATTTCATTTCATCTCCGCAATAACCCTGCAAGGGGTGGGTACCACCAACCCTGTTTCAGAGATGAGAAGAGCCTTTCCCGTCAGCTGCGTTCTTGCCACCGACCTGTCGTGCTTCCATCATTGATCCATAACAGAGCTGGAAGTACTGTCACATCTTAGATGTTCATCTTGAAGGCACCGATCATTGGACCATCTGGAGAGATCTCATGGAAAACCAGTGGACGGTGCTGAGGTTGGCTTCTATTTGTCAGTGTCCGACACTGTCAGAAGCATTTCTTCTTTCCCTGAGAGCCTTTTCTGTGCGTTGGTTTGCCTTATTCGCAGCTGCTCTCCGTGAGGGCCCCCTCCTCTGTAGGCTTGTCCCTTTGATGTGCGACTGTGTCACTTAACAATGTGGTTGAGCTGCAAAGAACAGAAATCCCAGGGAAGGCTGGCTGAAATGGTGAGGGTCTCCCCTGATTGAAACCTCAGGGGCTGTGTGCACTTCCAGCATGGCCCGACGCCACAGCCTGGCTGAGGTGGCCCGGCCCCACGCATCTTTGCCTCCGCAGTGCTGACTCTGTCGTCCATAGCGGTCTTTTCCCTTCCTGTCTCCAGATGGCTGCCACTGGCTCCGAGGTACCTTGCCTTCTTGCTCACACCCAGTGGGTAAGAGCTAACTCTGTCCAGTCTTCGAGACAAAGTCCCAGACTTAGGTCTGATTGGATCAGTTGGGTCATATGCCTAACTCTGATGCAGTCCCTGAAGCGGACGTGGGGCGGGGGATGAGGGAGAGTCATACGCCGGGATATGCTGTTTACCTAGACCCAAGCCACACGCTGTGGACCCAAAGTTGGCATAAACCCAGTGGCAGGCTGGTAAACGTGTAGCACTTGGCTCTCCAAGAAACAAACAAAAAGTAACAACAACACAACAACAAAAAGAAAAGTGCAGCATTTGCTGATTCCTCTAGAGTAAGTTTTCCTGCCATGGATGATTGTAAGCAACCAGTGCAATGCCACTGAACATGCAGTGTGGGAACGGAAGCACACAATTGGCTCTCGGGCCAGTACAGCACTGTGACACCTCCCCTAACATTTGTGGACCACAAAGAGTGTAGGATGGATCCTCAAACAAGAAGCAGAGCAAGGGAGGGGCTTCCCTGGTGGCGCAGTGGTTGAGAGTCCGCCTGCCGATGCAGGGGACGCGGGTTCGTGCCCCGGTCCAGGAAGATCCCACATGCCGAGGAGCGGCTGGGCCCGTGAGCCATGGCCACTGGGCCTGCACGTCCGGAGCCTGTGCTCCGCAACGGGAGAGGCCACAACAGTGAGAGGCCCTCGTACCGCAAAAGAAAGAGAGCAAGGGAAAAGACATGGACGTGGGGACACTAAAACGAACCGTCCCTAGGATACCCCAAGCTCTCTCCTGATGCTGCGTTCAAACTGGTCCTTCACAGTCCAGCTTTATGCCAACTGCTAGTGGGTGTTTCCTGTCTCTCTGCAACAGTGTGCATAGTGGAGAGAAAAGAACTCAGACTAAAAGTCCAGGGTCAAGCCAGGGCCCTCAGGCAAGTCCTTTTGCCTTTCTCAGTACCTTTAACCATAAAAGATTATAGGAATGACCTCTCCCCCAAAGGGCCATCGTGAGGATTCAGCAACATGCCAACTGTGGCCATGATTTGAAAACAATAAAGTGCTACGTTAATACAGTTGATCCTCGAAAAACTCGGGGGTTAGGGGTGCCAACCCTCCCACAGTTGAGAATCCAAGTACTGCTATCTCTGCTTCAAAAACAAAGGAACGGATAAATGACACACCCAAGGGCAGGAAGATGAAACATCTGGATAGGCTCAAGACTTAAACCCTAGTTCTTTTGATTCCACGTATCGTGATCACTAATCGAACAGAGACTTTGCCCATACTTAGTTAATTTAAAGACCACAAAAGCAAAATACAGCTACCATATTTATGAAAAAAAATCCACATATGAGTGAATCCGAGCAGTTCAGACCTGTGTTGTTCAAGGGTCAATTGTATAAATATAAGGTGTGTCCATGATTCCCCCTCTAATGTAGTCTCCACCCTACGTGGACCACAGTTCAACACCAGTGTAGTCCAGCAGACAAACCATGAACTCTGAAGTCAGACAGGCCTGGGTTCATATTCCAGCACTGCAGTTTATGTGCTGTGTGACTATGGGGAAGACACTTAACCTCTCTGAAATTTTGTTTGCTCATCAATAAAAAAGTGGGATAATAACATACCTTATCTGGAAGGATTGCTGCGAAAAATGAGGAAGAGAAAGCATATAAGGGCACAATAAATATAAAAGTCATTATTTTATGACATAATTTCACTAGTAGTACACATTAATTACCCCCTACCCCAAATCCATTGCTCTTCTGGCAAAAGCCCCCACTTTGGGTCTGGAGATCCATCTTTTCCTGACTCTTAGGCTATGAGGTTCGTGGAACATCCTCTATCCACCCCCCCAACCCCCGATTCCACATCCTGCTGTTTAAACCAAATAGTATAGTTACATCCCCTGACCACCAGTATTAGTTTAGAGGTCCAAGCAGAATGAATTCGAGAGCTTCTGTGGAAGTTACTAGGAAGTGACCCTCTCTGCATTGGGACCTGGAAGATTAAAAGGGTGGAGCTGCTGCATCTACCTTGCTACCAGGAGGTAAGAGCTGAGTGGTATATGAGCCAAGAGATGGTAGGAACTAGTATACGAGCATAGTCGGAGCCTGGATCAAGTCTCCCATCCTTGTATATTTCATTTGCACGCACCCATATATTCTATTTATTTTTAAGCTAGCTGGGGCTGGAAATCTTCATCAACTGCAACCAAAAAAGTCCTGTTTGATGCATCACGGCTGGAGAAACAGAGCCGGGGAAAGGTTGCACGGACGGGAAGAGGTGGCACTACTGGTGAGCGGTGGAGTGGAGAGGGGGCGGGGGTCAGGCCCTCTGGCTCCAGGTCCGGTTTCCTCCCACCCCAGGGCTCTGCCGCCACCGCTGCAGTATCGCTCTCCAGCTTCCAGCAGAAGGCTCTGGCGTGCGCGGTGGGGACGTGTGACCCCAGACTGTGCACACCACAACTTCTCACGTCACACTGTGTGCTTGAGAGGGAGCTCAGGCACACGAGCCTGCGTCCTTGGGCTGGTTGGATTTTCCCCAGAAGATCCCCAGGCAGTGGCTCCCTTGTGTTGCCGAGGAAACTTGTGGATAAAATGCACCTTTGTGCGTTGTGTATCTGAAGCTGTCTGCTGTTTTTATAAAGGAAGAAAGAAAAGTGGTGAGAGAGACCCGGGGTGGGGCGGGGGTCAACTCTCTTAATATCACAGCACAAATTCTGGCAAGCATGCCCAGGTTTTTAATAAATGTTATTTTGATTGGATTCAGAAATTTGGAGATGACAGAGTGACACATTTTCACAGTTCCCTGTCAAACCAAAGCATGATTGCCAAACTGTTAAGTTAAGAAAAGGCAGGAAAGGGAGCAGCTTTGTGAAGCATCCCCATCTCGAGTTCAGGTTTCTTGGGGGCTTTGCTCTAAATCTCATTTCTCCCCATTGTCGTTTATAGGTGTCCCTCACTTAATGTAGCTAATGCTGTCCGGGGCAGGGTAGGGGTGGCATCTCCCCCGACCCAGGAGAATGTTTACAATAGTGTGATCAGTTAAAACCTCTTTTGAATGCATTGGGGGCGGGGGATACTTGTTATTTTACATCAAACTTTTATGAAGCATAACATCTCTAGCAGTTGCTTTTTAAGGGAATTAGATGTAAATCTTTCCATAAATAGAAGAATCCTTTGATCAGGGAAAGACTTACCCTGGTACCTACCTGGGAAAAATGCTTCTATGGTAAAAGCTGGGTTAGCGACATCCAAATGATGAGGAATTGTCTGTGTTAAAAGGAGTAAGTGGACTGAAGATTTAGGTGGGAGTTCCAAAATGTTAGAAAGTCAAACAGCAGGAGAATCCTTCCTTTGGGGTTGTCTTTTTTTATTTTTTTATTTTTTTAGTTTGCTCCTCTCAATTCTGCCCATTTTCCTGCCCCACCTCTGAAGCCACAGATAATAATCTCTCCCCATCCAAGTGAACTTGCGTTGCTCTCAGCTAGGACTCAGCAAAGGAAGCCAAGGCTCCATGTGCCGACCCTGCAGAGGCCCCCTTGTTTGCCTTCATCCCACAGGCATCATCTACGTTCTCGACCTCGACCACCTTCGCTGGTGCTTCTTTCAAGCTGAGCCAGGTGTGGTGTGAGGCCAGAGCTGAGCAAATGTATCTCCATACCTGGCTGAGAGGGTAACTCAAGATACTCCCTCTTTATAAAGATGGTCCCCTCTTTGGGAGGGAGAAAAAGGTGCACTTCAAATGATCAGCTCTTCTGGTTGTGAGACGCTGCAGTAGGCAGAATACCGGCTCCCTCAAAGATGTCCGCGTCTTCATTCCCAAAGCCTCACGTGGCAGAAGGGCGTTCGCAGATGTGAAGTGGGGAGGTGATCTTGGCGTGTCTGAATGAGCCCGACATCATCACAGGAATTCTTACGAGGGAGGCAAGAGGGTCAGTGTCAGAAGGAGACATGAGGAAGGAAACAGAGGTCAGAGAGATGTCGTTGCTGGAAGGGGGCCACGGGCCAAGGAGTGTAGGTGGCCTCGAAAAGCTAGAAAATTCAAGGAAGTAGATTCTCCCCTAGAGCCTCCAGAAGGAACATAACTCTGCAGACACCTTGATTTTAGCCCTAGAAGACCCATTTTCAGACTTCTGACCTCCAGAACTGTCAGGTCATAAATTTGTGTTCTTTTAAACCACTAAGTTTGTGGTAATTTGTTATAACAGCAGTGGGAAACTAACACAGATATCCACTGTATAAAGCATTAGAATAAGACTCAGTCCTCAGCTCTCATACTCACAGAACACAACTCATTCTTCCTCTGATGCTTCAGAAGTTACTTTAGGTTCCTACTGTGCCTTGGGGACATGATTTTGAAAATAAGTTCCCGTGATATTAATGCTGCTTAAGAGAGAGCTTGAATAGACAGATGTGAAACCAGCCTGCTTTTACTATTCTGTTTTTAAGAAGCCAACCAAAAAATGATAATTGGGAGTGGAAAGAAAAATCCCTCAATTGCATCACCCAGAACCTGACTTTTGGGTTGTGCACTGCTCTGTTCTGATTTCCATGTCATCCTGCTTACCTTTCTTGCTTTGGGGGGCTCCCCATTGGAGTGTCCAGCACTGTGGGACTGGGGTTACTGTTAAATATGGAGTTTGCCGAGAGGGACCCATTCTTCTCCCTCTTTGCATGCCTACTTCCTATTAATGTCACAAGGAGTTATGTGTGTGTATCTAGAAGGCAGTCGATGCCATTTATTGTAATGCAACTGGTGCACAAAATACCGCACTTACACGATGCTCACAGCTGAACTCCTCCTTCCGAGTGAACCTTCTCCTGGGTGGTATGTATCAAATGCCTCCCAGCTCCATTTTTTATCAAGCCTGGCTGATAGAAGATGAAAGAGCACTAAGGATTTTTCCTCTTTTGTCTTAAAAATTTCCATTTCATAACCATACACAGAGAATCTGTCTTCAAAAAGTGGATTATACGTTAGCAGGAGGTTGGATATTTAGGTTCTGTTAAGCCTGCGGCACCCTTAAACAAAGCATCTTATCACTTCTAATCCCTGGTCACTCAATAGCATACTGATTTGAAGGCGAGGAACCAGCCCTTGTCATCTGTGGGGTGGGGAGCTCTTGCCTGCCTGCCTGTGTTTGGGGCTGTGGATCTGGACAGCTCAGCTTCCTTCCCCCACCCATTCAGTTACATCCTGTTTATGTAGCCCAGGACAGGCTGGCTTTGTTAGTGAAGCTGCCTTTTATAAGGGATGGCAGGCGGGGGCAGTCAGGTCTTTCTGGTGAGCTAACGGCAGGCTTTAGAGGGGGGTCCTAAGGGTCACAGAGTGCTGACAAGGAAAGACGGTTCCCAGGGCTGGAATGTGCAGAATGCTTCCAGGCCACTTTTCTCCCCCTGCAGCCGGCTGACACCTCTTCCTCAGCATGCATCCACTCAAGGGATGGGTAGGTTTGCAAGTTCACCCTTGCTTGTGTGTGCACGTTAAAACATGTTTAGGAGGTAAGTGGCTCAGAAATCAGGTTGTGGAGTCCAGCTGCTTCAGGTAGAACTTGACTTCGTCTTGTAATAGCTGAGTAAACTTGGATAGGACCCCCCAACCTGCAAAGGTCAGTCTTCCCATCTGTGAAATGGGAGGATGAGAATGGTACCTCCTCCATAGGGTGCCATGATGGGGTATGATGGGGAAGGGCATGGAGAAGGGATGTAATGAAAGTCCAGTCAAGTCACATGTATTGGTTAATGCTAAGTGTTCAGAAGTATCAGTTTGTTTGTTGGCGGTGTTAACTGGGTGAGGTGATGTAATGGGTCACTTGAGCACACTGTTTTGAAATGCAGAAACCTTCTGTGCAGTGGCCTAGCTCTGGGGCTTTGGGCCAGTCCCTAACTGCTCTGTCTGGGGTGCCCCGCACAGCCATGGGGGTTGATGTGAGATCCCTGGCAAGTGCCTGGGTCAGGGCTGGGCACCCACCCAGCACTAAGTCGGGGTTCCTTCGGCTGCTGTTCCTACCCTCTCCGCTGCTACTTGTCCTGTTATTCATAATGGTGATGTCTCTTAGGCCCCTCTGAACAATCCCGTCCCCTTGCCATGTTCTCTAAGGAGATTGTAGGAGATGCAGTCCTTCCTGTACTTATGGGGTCTACACGTTTCAGGTACAGCTGTGTATGGGTTGTAGCTGATGTGAAATACAGGCACACCGCGTTTTATCGTGCTTCCCTTTATTGTGGTTTGCAAATATTGTTTTTTACAAATAGAAGGTTTGTGGCAACCCTGCATCAAACAAGTCTGTCAGCACGATTTTTCTAACAGCATTTGCTCACTTTGTGTCTCTGTGTCACGTTTTGGTCATTCTCACAATGTCTCAAACCTTACACCAGCAAACAGATTACAACTTGCTAAAGGCTCAGATGATAGCATTTTTAGCAATAAAGTATTTTTTTAAGTTGTTAATTTTAAAAATCTATTTATTTATTTATTTCTGGCTGAGTTGGGTCTTCATTGCTGCGCGCCGGCCCCCTCCAGTTGTGGCGAGCGGGGGCCACTCCTCGCCGTGGTACGCGGGTCTCTCACTACGGTGCCTTCTCCTGCTGCAGAGCACGGGCTCTAGGCTTGCGGGCTTCAGTAGCTGTGGCTCGCCGGCTTCAGTAGTTGTGGCGCACGGGCTTAGTTGCTCCGCGGCATGTGGGATCTTCCTGGACCAGGGCTCGAACCCGTGTCCCCTGCGTCGGCAGGCAGACTCCCAACCACCGTGCCACCAGGGAAGACCCAGCAGTAAAGTATTTTTTAATTAAGGTATGTACATTGTTTTTTTTAGACATAATGCTATTGCACACTTAATAGGCAACAGTAGAGTGTAAATGTAACTTTTATATGCACTGGGAAACCGAAAAATTCGTGTGACTCGCTTTAGTGTGATATTCACTTTACTGCGGTGGTCTGGAACTGAACCGGCCATATCTCCGAGGTCTGCCTGTAACTGGACCAGTGGTTCTCAACCAGGGCAATTTGGCAGTGTTTGGAGACATTTTTGGAGATCACAACTAGGGAGGGATGCTACTGGTATCCAGTGGGTGGGGGCGAGAGATGCTGCTAAAAACCCTACAATGCCCAGGACAGCCCCAAACCCAAAATGTCAACAGTGCCAAGGTTGAGCGATCCTGAATTAGACGCTGTCACTGGTGACGTACTGGTTCTCTACACGTTGATTTGTTTTATTCTCTCAACGGTGCCTGTTCACATCCCGGTCTGTTGGCATGTGGAAAATCACGGTTGTCAAGTGAGGTAAGGAGTAAAAATATACTCTCCTCCCCCACCACAACTATTCTTGCTGAACGAGGAAGGATTGGGAAAAGAGTGGAAGAGACAGTGTTAGTGGGACCCTGACAGGCAACCAGAACACCAGGATTCGGTTCCCCTCTCCAGTGCTTCCGAGATAAGACGACTTAAACGAGCCACCTCATCTCTCTGGCCTTCGGGTTTTTCATCTGTCAAGTGAGGGGGTGGGATGAGATGTAAGTGACCATTCTGTTCTAAAATTCCTAATTATAATGAAAAATCAGACCCAGAGGTCAGCCTTTCTAAGAAGGTCCTGGTGGGGAGTAACTTGGATGGTGACGACAATGTTGTCTGACACCCAGCTCAAAGAAGGCTAAATGCACTGATGTAGTGTCTATGCCACGCCTTGAGTCATGTGGATTGGAGTCTCCTCGTGTTTGCTAGGTGATTCTGGCTCTCCTCTGTCCCTAAAAACCCTGACAATCATGACAGTAACAACAGCCGCTGGCACTGAGCACACACTGGGCGCCAGCACTGTTTGAACAGTTTCCTGTGTGAAAGATTTGATCCACTCATCAATCCTGGGAGGCAGGGGCCACCGTTTCCCCCACCTCACAGCCAGGGAAACAGAGGCGAAGAGAAGGCATTTTCCACCACTCTTGATCACCAGTGGGAGAGCTGGGCAAGTTGCCGACTTGACTACAAGGAAGGGAGAGAGGCTTCTACCACTTTCAGGGAGCGGACTCCGTCCCAGCAAGCCTGAGCCCACGCTTCACCACTCAGCTTGAACAAGGAGAACCTAAACATTTAATGTTCAGATGAAGCTAATTTGTGAGATGCCAGCCTCCTTGGGAGGGGAGAGAGAAGACCAGAGGAAATACACAGAGGAAATGACAGAAGTTATGTCACCCACCTGCCCCAAATGCAAGCTAATACATTTGAGGGGAAATCCGACCTGAAGTTCAGACATTTCACAGGAAGACAAAACCTTGAGAGGTATAATTTCAAAGGAGATTCCTGGAGTGGCTGGATGTCGTTTTCAAGGAATGTGAGCTGACACTTCATGCCCGGCTGCCTGGAGAGCCCAGGGACCCTTCTGACTTCCCCATTCCTTCGTGAGCCAGTTGTATATTCTCTCCGTGTATCTGTGTGTTGGGATTTCCCTTGTACCTTGGGTGTGTAATGGGAAGTGTGCAGTGAAAATGGTAACCTGTGTAGAGCTCATCAGAAAGTGTAAGAGGTGATATAAAGGCATGGGCGGAGTCACTTTTGACCTAATTATATTCAGAGGAATGCAGTCATAGGAGCTTTCACATTTACTGCGCACCTACTCCATGCCAGGTCCTGGGCTGAGTTCTTTGCTTGCGTTAACTCATTTCAGTGCCACAACAATCCCAATGGGCAGGTGAGAATATTATCCCTATTCCACAGATGAGGAAAACTGAGGCTCAGGAATGTCACAGGCCCTGCCAAGGTCGTAGGGTGAAAATGGTGGAGACATGGGTAACTTGACCCCACAACACCACTCTGCTCAGATATCTCTATACAACATTGGTTCTCGAGGCTGGCTCTCTGCAGAGTCACCCAGGAGCTTTTATAAATGATTATACCTAGTTCCACCTTCCAGTGATTCTGGTTTAGTAAGTCCTGGGTGGATGGACCTAGAGTCTGTCATACAGAGTGAAGTAAGTCAGAAAGAGAGAAACAAATACTGTATGCTAACACATATATATGGAATCTAAAAAACAAACAAACAAACAAGAAATGGTTCTGAAGAACCTCGGGGCAGGACAGGAATACATACGCAGACCTACTAGAGAATGGACTTGAGGACACCGGGAGGGGGAAGGGTAAGCTGGGACGAAGTGAGAGAGTGGCATGGACATATATACACTACCAAACGTAAAATAGATAGCTAGTGGGAAGCAGCCGCATAGCTCAGGGAGATCAGCTCACTGCTTTGTGACCACCTAGAGGGGTGGGATAGGGAGGGTGGGAGGGAGATGCAAGAGGGAGGAGATATGGGGATATATGTGTATGTATAGCTGATTCACTTTGTTATAAAGCAGAAACTAACACACCATTGTAAAGCAGTTACACTCCAATAAAGACGTTTAAAAAAAAAAAAAGAACCACTGTCACGTATAAATGTGTGTGTGTGTGTGTGCGCGCGCGTATGTCTATACGTATACATGTGTGTGTTGTATTAGTTTCTAGGGGCTGCTATAACAAGTACTGTAAACCGGGTGGCTTCAAAGAACAGAAATGTATTCTCTCACTGTTCCGAAAGCTAGAAGTCCAAAATCAAGGTGTCAGCAAAGTCGGTTCCTTCTGGAAGATCTGAGGAAGAATATGTTCCATGGCCCTCTCCTGGCTTCTGGTGGTTTCCCACAATCCTTGGTGCTCCTTGGCTTGTAGACTCATCACTCAAATCTCTGCCTCCATCTTCACATGGCAGCCCCCGTGTGTCTGTGTCTTTCAGTGTCTATTCCTCATCTAATGAGGACCTCCATCATTAGATTTAGGGTCCACCCGAATCCTGTATGACCTCCTCTAAACTAATGACATCTGCAAAGTTACTATTTCCAAATAAAGTTGCATTCTGAGGTTCCCGGTAGACATAAATTTTGGAAGGAACATCATTCAGCCTACTACGCGTGTGTTATAAATCATCGGGGTTGCTTTAAGACATGGCTGTCCTGTTGAGACCTGTTAGGGCAAGAGCCTGCCACAGTAGAAAACCACTGTGTGTGTTTGTGGAGGGGAAGGCAGCAGGCAGGTGAGGGCCCTTCTCCAAGGAGGAGGTTTACTGTACCTCTTGAATGGGTCTTGTGTCCTATTTCTCTATCCCCACGGACACTCATGCAACTGGCCACCACCATCTGTCACCTGCATTAAAAAAGGCCTCGTATCTTCCATGCTCTGCAAGCCCCCGCTTCACCCCATTCCACCAGTTCATCTCCAGCCAGTCTTCTAAATGACAAATCTACACTTGCTACTTCTCCACTTAAGACCCGTCAGTGGATCCTCTTGTCCTCCTGGGAGCTTCCTCAGGCTCCCTCTCCAGCCTCACCTAGTGCGACTGCCCATCCTGAAGTTGCTTCAGTCCCTGAAACACGTCTCATATGCTCTTTCTTCAGGCCATCCTTTGTGTGGTCCCTCTGCCTCGAAGGCCGGACAGACACCACCCCAAGCCCAGTGAACACCAAAGGCTGATGCACTCAGTCAGCGCTCTGGTCCCCCAGGTTTCCATAGGCAGAATGGAGTGAGAGCAGGCCTGCTATTTGGGCCTCTCCTTGACTAGGGCAAAGAAACTAGTAAATATCCCCTGTGAGATTCCTCCAGCCACTTTCCAAGCTGGAAATGAAATGGCCAGTTGTGAAAATATGATGCATAATAGGAACCTGCTTAATGGTTTTCTGAAACATTAAAAATTAACGTTGAACATCAACACTTTTAGTGGTCAAATGCCCCCCGTGGTGCTCAGTGCCTGGAAATTGGCCCCACAGGGGCCACTGGGGCCCGTGGCTATAGGTCGGTTTGGGAGGGTATAAATGCCCTGCAGACGAGAGGCCATTTGTGGGTGAGGTGGGCTTAGATGGCTCAGGAGTGAGGCCGAGTTTTCTCTCTTCCTCAGCCCCGGATCTCTGCTCTCTCCAGCTGTTTATAAATTTCAGAGGCTTTTTATAACCCTGGCTGGATCGTTTCTCCTCTAACTCGGTATGCAACGCGGAGAGTAGGCCTGTTGATGAACTGGAGTCGGCCAATCCGTATGGCCGCTGGACACTCAGACCCATCTCCTTTGATTTTTCTTGCCATCCAGGGCAAGGAGGTGAGGCTCACATTCCCGGTGGCTGCCTACAGGGCTGCCCATCTCCATCGATCAGCCATGAATCTTACTGGCTTCCAGAATTTGTAATTCCCTGCTCCCACTTCCCCATCCCTAGGAGGGCAGAGAGAAGGTGGTGTGGAGGGACGGTGGCCGGGGACGTCTATCTGTAACGCGTGGTTGCCAAGCACCCTGGGTTGTGGAGGAGAGGCAGGACCCACTGGCACAGCTTGGAATCTGGAAAGCCACAAAGGTTGTTGGAGAAATGCCTCTCGGTTTGTTGGGCCTGAAACAGCAATATTTTTGAAAACTCAGTCTGCTGCTCAGCTAAGTTTAAAAACACCCCTTTATATTTTAGATAATAAAGCTCAAAATTATTCACTACATTAAACGCTGCTTAATGAAATTAGGGTCTAATTTGTGTTTGCCAGGTTTCACCCATCTGGGACCTGCTGGGATTCGCTCTGATATGGCTGATTCAGGGCGGGTGGAATAAGCCTGTGTTCTGTTGACGTGCCGGAGGCCACAATTTGGGATTTCCATCATTCCACTGAAGCCTCTGAAATGCAAAAGGGTCCAGAGCACTCCATGGTACCAGAGTGGTCTCTAATTGTAGCCATCAGCAGGGGCAGACCTTGGAGAGATTTGCTATGCTTGGTTTCTCTGCTGGGTTAGCAGTATCACCTCCCTAGGTAATTAATAACTTCTTGTCTTAATACTTTTCAGAAGTGTCCATCCAGTGCATTGCAGGTTCCTTGGCAAGAACCCTGAGAGTTACAGTTTGGTACAGATCCACCCTTTCACTGCCAAGCTCAGCCCAAACAGAAAGTTTGCAACCTGTGCTCTGACCTGGCAGTCAGGCTGCCCCTGGGCCTTTGCACGTGCTGTTTGCCCCACCTAGATAGCTCTTTACCCTCACCCTCTATATCCTCACCTCCATCCCCTTTACACATTAACTCCTCTTCCTGCTTCAGGTCTGAGATTGAACGCCACTTTGTTTGGAAAGGCTAACTGAGCTCCCAGGTCCCTGTTCTGAGTCCCAGCACATTTCCGTCCGTCTCTCAGCTCTGCTTTTTTTTTCTTTTTTTTTTGAGCTGGCTGTATTCTCAGGTAGGCTCTCTTTTTAGTGGCAAAATGGCCATGGGTAACGGTGAACTCATATTCCCCAGATGAACCACAGGGCCTCATTCCCAATGGTTCCAGCAAAAGTCCTGGGTCATTTGTCCCTCAGTGAAGCAATTCCACTGTGAATCTGACTGGTTAGGCCTGGGCCATCAAGTTAAGAAGTAGAATCGGTCCGTTTCAAACCATATGATTTTATCCAAATGATACACTGAGGAGGTAATGCCAGAATCAGGAGGAACACTTAGATTATTAATACCAAAATAAGGAGGTGTTCTGGGCAGTCAAAAACGTCAGATGGCCAGTTTAGCTCCCAGTGGCCCACAGGACACCAAGGTGAGTTACATGAACTACCCCTGTATCCTCCTGCATCAGATCAGTCTAGATTTGGCCGAGGATAATTAGAAGATCCAAAATAACAGTAGTCTAAGTAAAAAAGAAGTTCACTATTTTTTTCACATAAAAGCCAGAAGTGGTCAATCCAGGACTGGCTTGAGGGCTCAGCTCCACAAAGCCCTCAAAAGTGCCTTGTCTTCAGCTTTCCACTGTGCCATCCCAGGATGTGGCTCACAACCTAAAGGGCCAGGACAGTACTCCAGCTGTCACAGCATCACTCCAAGAAGAAAGACAGAAGCGGCTAGAAGAAGGAGCAGAGGACGCACACCAGCTGACATTGAAGGAGGGTTTCAGGAACACATTCTATCGCCCAGAACTTGGTGACATGGCCACCCTTTGACACAAGAAAAGCTAGGTGTGGCCATGAGCCACTTAAAAGTTATGTTACACTTGGATGTGACACCAAAAGCACAATCCATAAGAGATAAAATTGATAAATTAGACTTGATCAAAATCAAAATCTTTTTCTATATGAGAGACACTGGTAAGAGAATGAAGCAACAAGCTACCAACTGGGAGAAATGACAGGACACTTGTATCCAGAATACATGATGTATATATATAACTGATTCATTTTCTTGTAAAGCAGAAACTAACACACCATGGTAAAGCAATTATACTCCAATAAAGATGTTAAAAACAAAAGAATTCTCAACAGTGAGAAAACAAACAACCCAAGTTTTAAAATGGGCAAAAGATGGAAACAGGCACCTCACCAAAAAGGATATATGGATGACAAATAAGCCCACGAAAAGATGTCCAACATCATTGCCTATTGGGGAAATGCAAATGAGTACCACAACGAAGTACCACTACACATCTATTAGAGTGGCTACAATTAAAAAAATGAACAATAATGGAAAAGAATCTAAAATATATATGTATATATGTACGTATAACTTAATCACTTTGCTGTACACCTGAAACTAGCACAACATTGTAAATCAACTATATGTCAACCAAAATTTTAAAAAATAAAAAGATGGACAGCACCAAATGTAACGAAGATGCAGGGCACCTGGATCTTTTATGAGACTGAAGCGGTGCAGCCACTCTAGAAAGCGGTTTAGCAGTTTCTTATAAAGTTAAACATGTATCTACCATATAACTCAACAGTCTTACTCCCGGATATTTAGCCCAGAGAAATAAAGACGTATGTTCACACAAAAACCTGTACATGAATGTTTATGGCAGCTCTATTCGTAATGGCCCGAAACTGGAATCGACCCAAATGTCCTTCAACGGATGAATGGATAAACAGATTGTGGTACATCCATACAATGCAGAACGGCTCAGTAATAAAAAGGAATGAATTATTGATTCATGAGACAATTTGGATGAATCTCAAAGGCATTATGGTGAGTGAAAGAAACAGCCCCAAACGACTATACGCTGTATGATTTCATTTATATGACATTCTCCAGAAGACATGGAGGGTGGATTCCTGGTTGCCGCGGGTTAGGGGTAGGGATAGGGTGTGACTGTAAGGGACAGTACCAGGGAATGTGGGGGGTGATAGAACTGTTCTGTGTCCTGCTTGTGGTGCTGGTTCCATGGATCTATACATGTTTTAAAGTTCATAATTATACACCTCAAAAAAGTTGATTTTATTGTAAAAACGTGTCATTACTATGGTAAAGAGGAGGCATGGATATTGGGGGGGGGCAGTAGCAATCTGACCACCTATGCCTCACTTTCCAGCACATTCTCTTTGTTGGGCTCAGGCAGGGCTTCTCAAACGCCAGAGCTATTGAGATTTGGGGCCAGATACTTCTCTGTTCAGGGGCTGACCTGTACATTGTAGGATGTCTGCAGCGTCCCGACCCCCTACCCACTAGATGCCAGAAACATCCCCCATCCCCAGTTGTGATAGCCAAAAATGTCTCCAGACCTTGTTAAATGTCCACGGGGAACACAGTCACCTCTGGTTGAGAACTGAGTGTGTTTCAGTTACTTACAACTGAATAACCTCCAGTTGGTTGTTTCCTTTCTCAGAGACTCTGTTGTTTTCAGTCTGTCTCCATTGCCTCTTTTGTGACAGTTGCCCAAGAACTTGCAAGGTGTAAGTTGGATACACCGGAGGACAGGACCCCTGGGGCATGTGAGGCTGTTTGCTGAGCGTCCCACAAGTCCCCGCTGTCTCTATATCCTCCCTCCACACCCTTGTCACCCCGTTTTGTCCCCATATCCATCACATGGCAGAGGAAGGCTGAGTCCTGGGCAGTTATTGGTTCCGAGTGCTGAAATGTTAAGCCTACGTTGTAGTTACATCTTAAGCCGCAGGTATTTCCCTGGGCTCATTTTAAAAAGCCCTTCCAGGGCTTCCCTGGTGGCGCAGTGGTTGAGGGTCCGCCTGCCGATGCGGGGGACAAGGGTTCGTGCCTCGGTCCGGGAAGACCCCACATGCCGCGGAGCAGCTGGGCCCGTGAGCCATGGCCGCTGAGCCTGCGCGTCCGGAGCCTGTGCTCCGCAACGGGAGAGGCCACAACAGTGAGAGGCCCGTGTACCGCAAAAAAAAAAAAAAAAAGCCATTCCAATATTTAAATATAGAAGAGTAACGTATTTTAATAATCATGCCCCGGGGCATAGTTTTTCCTGTTGCGTGAAAAAATAATGGTCGAAGCAGCCCACAGCCGATTGCAAAATTATGTAAAAGTAATGGAAAGAAATCCGAACCCACACGCCTTCCGTCATGCTGGACCACCTTCGCTGCGGTACTGCATTTCCTATTTCGCACACTCCCCAGCCCAGGATAAGGATCATAGAGTCGTTGTTCAAGTCTTTATTTCAGAAGGGCTTCTCTTATTCCACAGGTGGCTTAGGAGGGTGAGCTAGAGAAGGACCTGTCCATTTCTATCCTTAACTTAGGGACCAGCAATGGAATTTACTGGATTGTCTTAAAATTGGGGGAAGATCAAAAGACCAGAAGTTACTTTAGGATGTGGGTTGCAAACTGCAGTGCTTGCAGACTCTAGGCTGGTAAGTTAATGTTGAAGTGGGTGGAGTGGAAATTGCAGTGAACCAGTTAGAAGGGCCATGCCAGGGCTGAAGACTGAAGTGGCTTCTCACGTCTGTGTCATTGTTGCCATGTGGGAATCCGGCCTGGTGTGGTGAAATCTTATGTGTTTTTGATAGAAGCTGTAAACCTGCATCTTCTTTTGGTCCCTTCTGATTAGCAAATGCTGCAATAAATTCAGATGGAAAAGAACAGTTCTGAAGTCTGTCTAGCTGTGTCCTGGGGCCCATGAGTTTGTGATTTCTCCCCCACCCCAATCCCCTGAAGGTCAACTCTGCAGGAACCCCGAGAGGAAAGCTTAGCAGGAATTTCCATGTTATCACTCCCCCCACCGTCAGCTTCATTCACCCCCATCCTCCCAGTCCTTGTGGGTCCTTCCTTCCCAGCTGGCCTTTCAGTTTCTTCTACCACCCTAGTCATCCCAACCAAGATGAGAATGAGTCCCTTCTCCCCATCATTCAACTAAACTAAGTTGGAACCTTTCCATGGGGACCTTTCAATTTAACCCTAATCACAGCCACACAGAAAACATGCACAAGACAAGAAGCCCAAGTGAAGAAAGCAGGGTATAAAGTTGTATGGATGGAACGATCCCCTGTATGTAAAGATCACAACCAGGAAATTGGGAATGTAAATTGGTGCAGCCACTATGGAATGTCTTCTCAAAAAATTAAAAATAGATCTACCATATGATCTAGCAGTTCCACTTCTGGGCATGTATCTAAAGGAAATGAAAGCACTGTCTCAAAGAGGTATCTGCACCCCCATGTTCACTGCAGCATTATTTACAATTACTAAGATATGGAAACAACCTAAGTGTCCATCTATAGACGAATGCATAAAGAAAATGTGATATATATATGCAATGGAATATTTGTCAGCTATGGAAAAGAAGGAAATCCTACCATTTGCAACTACATGGATGGATCTGGAGGGCATTATGCTAAGTAAAATAAGTCAGATAGAGAAAGATGAATACTCTGTGATCTCATTTGTATGTGAAATCTTAAAATACTGAACTCGGATACAGAGAACAGATTGGTACTTGCCACGGGCTGTGGGGATGTGGACAAAATGGGTAGAAGGGGATAAAAAAGGTACAAATTTCCAGCTATAAGATACATAAGTTCTGGGGATGTAATGTACAGCATGGGGACTGCAGTTAACAATACTGTATTGATGTTCAAAAGTTGCTAAGATAATCTTAAATGTTCTCATGACAAGAAAAAAATTGTAACTATATGAGGTGATGAATTTTAACTAAACTTATTGTGATAATTATTTTGCAATATGCACATATATCAGATCATTATATTGTACACCTTAAACTAATATATTAAATGCCCATTATAATCTCAGTAAAACTGGAAAAAAAATTACGCATAGAAAAAAAACTAGAAAGAAATATGGCAAAATATTGACAGTGGTTAGCTCTGGGTATGGGAATAGAGGTCATTTTTTCCCCCATCAACTTTCTTGTATTTATCAAGTTTTTCATGCTGGAAATGTGCTGTTACTAATTTATAATGGAAAACATTTTTTAAAAGAAATCTTATTTGGAGACTGAGAAACATAAAAAAGAGAGAAAGTTCAATAGTGACATTCAGGGAGCATAGATTCATTGATGGATATCCACAGGTTTATTGAACTTGCCCAATGGTAGGGCAGCTGATCTCAGCTGATCTAAGACAAACCAGGCTTGCCCCCCGCAGCATACATCTTGGACCAGACTGTTGGGAGGGGACTAGAATTGCAGAGAGGCTGGGCTGGACGTTTCTACCCTGGAATTCTGAGAAGGAGGGGTTGGAACTGGGACACTTCAGAGAGGAGTAATTTCCAGTCCATCATTTAACACAAGGACAGAGCCCTTGACTCAGAGGGTTTTCTTTCCATGAATATTTACAGGAGTGAGAGAATGGAAGTCACAGTGGTAAAAGTGGAAAAATAATAGAGCTTGCTAATGTGAAGTATAGGCGTTGGGTCATGTCCCAGTGGGTGAATTGCAAATGGTTAAGGTTACTTGAATCTTTTGGGCATGAGGCCATTCTGCCCTGAGACAAGTCCATTCATAGCCTTAAATTAAAAACAGGCAGTTTGGTGCACCCAGTTCTTTTAAGTTGGCAGCAAAGGAATTTGAATTCATTCATCAGTTTTGTCCACACATTCGGATTTTCCAGAATGGTTTTCCAAACCACTTAGAATAATGGAGTACGCCCTGAATTGTTTGCCATTGGATCTGAGCATAGCAAAGCACACATCCATTACTCTGGAGCAGGCATCATATTATTGCTCTGATGGTAACCAGGTGCTGAGTTCTTCAGCCCAGTAAAGCCTCGTTCCCAAGGCTTGATGGATACCGCACCTCACAGTCTCTGATTCATACCCTTCTAGAACGTATAATCTTCAGACCACTGACAGGGCACTTTATGCCAGACCCAGTCATAAATTCTTTACATTTAAGAGATGAGGAAGGCATTATTGTTTTTTGCACTTTATAGATGGGGAACTGAAGCACAGAGAGGTTAAGTGACATGCCCAAGGTCACACAGCACATCACTGGTAGAACTGGGATTTTAACCCAGGCAGTTTTCTCTATAGTTCTTAATATTGGGAAGGTTGTTGTTGGCTTACATTACACCCGGAGCCTGACTGATCCACTGCCATAAGCCAGATTCACATTTTGCCTTTTACAGTGCCTGAGGGTGTTTATACACATGTGCAACCCAAGGAAGGTCTTAGGGTTTGTCTGCTGGCACATTACAGAAACATTACTCTAATATTAAAGTATCCTTTAAAACAGACCAATCCTAAAGGCAACCAATGAAGCTAATGGGTGGTTTTTAGCTCAGGGTTAGGAAAAAATATACGGCATGAACTATGATGAACTGAGGTGGAGAGAAAGCCAGAAATCCCACTCCGACATGATTTCATTCTAATAGTCATCATGATTCCATAAAATCCAAAAGTGTTTCGTGCCTACTTGCTTTTTGTACATTTTAATGTAGTGTGAATTGGTGGAATGATGTTAAAGGAAAGAGGATAAAGTTTAGGGAGATACCATTTGTTGAAAAACCTAGTATGTGCCAGGCACAGTGCTTGGCCCCTAAATCCTATGCCATTTAATCCTCTCAACTATCCCTCGAGGGTAGGTGCTGTTATTGGCACCCCCATTTTACTGATAAGGAAACTGAAGCCCAGAGAGGTTTAGTAACTTTCCCAGAGTCACACAGCAAGTAACAGAATAAGTGACAGAAATGACTATTTGTGTGTGTGTATGCATGCATGCACATTTGTGGCAGGGTAAGCCAATAGGTTTTGTGGGCATCCAGTGTCATATACCATTATGCCAAATACATATTAAAAATTAATTACAAGGAAACATTAAACCAAACATTATAATTCATTACAGAATTATAATGTTTCCAAAAATTAACAGTGGTGCTTTCTAGTATTGTCTGTGAGAACTTTTTTTTTATCAAAACACTTCCCATCCCATATGATGTAGCTCAACTTTTAACATCTTTTGACTGATAAAAATAACTAACACAGAGGCTATGAATTCAGTAGTGTTTTAGTTAAATTTGTACTTTATTAATCAACAGCCTTTTCATACAACTGAAAACCACGCACGTTTATGTGACGGGTATCTTGGTCAGCCCGTCCAAAAGTAGTGCTTGGTGCACCTGTGGGTCTTGGGACCATTAAGTGGCACCAAGGGCCCTTCTCCTCTGTTGGGGTCTGTGGCTCCCCAGATTGAGAGCCTGTGGTTTAGGGAATCAAAAACAGGACAGATCAAACATTGTCCCCCAGTGCTCCAGTGCATATGGAGCGGGAAAGTGTGCTACAGTGAGAGGGAAACCGCCACGCTGAAGGTCAGGCGGTTCTCCTAAAACTGTATGAATTTCAAATTCAGAGAAAGTCACTAAAGCTCATTAAACACATTTTAAATCCAAGAACATCATTAAGATAAAACCGTTTGTTCTTTAAGTGACCAAATTAGGCATGATCACAATTAGAGCTAAAGCACTTCCTGGTAATTCCTCATCTCATTTTCCACTTGCCTGTTTGGCTTTATGAACCTTGAGAAAGAAGCTGTTGTTGAAAATGGAATGTTGTTTTCACTAGCTGCAGTGTTTAGAAGAAATATTTAGACTTGCTTTGGTGGCAGGAAGTCCTAGCCTTCCTTTTTTCTGGGCGGGAGGTCTCTGTACATGTGAGCTTCCTGTCAGTTTGCTGGTGATGACTGGAGAGGTTTTCTTTAACTTCCATATCTGTTAATGACCAGGGACCAGAATATAATAAGTAAGAAATCTGCCTGTCTCCTCCTAATCTTTTCTACCAAACAGATGGGGTTATATGTATAAATCCTGAAGGGCAGGGTTTATACCCCGTCCCACCTCTGAAATGAAAAATGCTTCTGAAAACAGACAGGAATCACCTGGTACAAAACTATTAACTCAGTCTTGATTAATGTTATTCTGTGGAAGCATCATTGAAAAGAGCAACAATACTTGATTGGTTTATTTTTCCAAAATTTTGATTGGGGCTTTTTTTCCCCAAAAGAATAATTGCAGGGTCTAAAGGAACCATTTGAACTCCAGCATTAGAAGAAAAGACAAATCGTAGTGTAGCTCATGAGGTTTGATGGTTGGGAAGTGCATCTTAGCCTTGATTCAAGGGCCAGTGTGCCTGAACTCAGAGCCCCCTACTCACATTTTCAACTCTTTTAAGTAAAAGAGGGGTACTTTGAATGACACTGGTGATCCCATGAGACGCTTTCAAGCCGGAAATAGTCTCCGCAAGGGGAAAATCATTCAGCACTCTGTAGTTTCTCAAACTTTGCCTTTGCTTGCTTTAAATTAATTGTTACAGAAAGAACATTTTGGTCCTAAAATGAGGTCTGCACAGAATAGATCACCAGACCACAAATGAGGGCCAGCTTCAGGAACAAAAATAAAAAAGCTAAGTTGCAGAAGACAGATTCTGTTTAGGAAGCTGTATCTTTAAGTGTGTAAGGTCCTACCCCAGCCATGTAGTCTTAATCCTGTTGTAAATCTATGACAAAGTAAAGTGTTCTTTACTTTAAATAACTAGCAGCAACCCTGAAAATTTGTGTGGGATTGTAACCCATTTTGCTCTCGTTTAAAATTGCCATTTCAGAGTCACTGTATTAACTTCACCTTCATTATTTTTCAATTGGCTGTGCCTTGGATTTTTCTACCTTCGTCCTCCCCCTGCTCCTTAGACTTGGTATCATGTATTTATTTGTTGGTTCATCCATCCATCCATCTATCCACCCATCCATCCATCTGTCCACCCACCCATCCACCCATCCATCCATCCATCCATCCAGAAAACATTTCATTGCTGTGTGCCAGTACATACACCAGCTTTGTGACCTTTCAAGTGGGGACAACTTTGCCCTCCCAGGGCTATGTCTGGGGACATTTTTGGTTGTCACAACTGAGAGTGACGGGGGTGCTACTGGCCTCCAGTGAGGAGAACCCAAAGATGCTGACAAATACCCACAATGCACAGGACATCCCCCAACAACAGGGAATTATCTGACCCAAATATAATAATGCTGAGGTTGAGAAATTCTGCTGACTCAGAGATAAATAACTGGGTACCTGGCCATATGGAATTTATAGGATTGCAGGAGAAATTGACAGATAAACAGAAATTGTGCTGACGCTACCGATGAGATCATCGGTGTTCTCCATCATTTCTGCTTTGGAGGGTGGTTCAGCAATGTCATGGATCTATGAGAAGATTCTTTTCTGGACAGTCCAGCAGGAATTGGAATTCGGGGGAAAGAGGTTGGGTGAGCAAAAGCTTTGCAGATGCGGGTTTGGGACATATCATTGCTGGGATGAAGGTTGGAACCTTGAGTGTGGGTGAAGACTCTGAGGCAGAGGTAACAGGTTCATACACCTGCGGGTGCCACGTGAGGTGAGGAGAGCAGTGACGAGCAGCAGCTGGTACAGCTCCCTGGGGAGGGTGGGGACCGTGGCAAACTTTAGAGCAGCTGAAATAGGCAGTGGCTCCAGTCAACTGCCTCCATCAGAGAATGCAGGCCCAGTGTGGCCAGATCCTTGTGATTTTTTAAGAAAAGTTAGAAGCCAAGACTTCATATGAAATCTCCGGAGTTTTAAATGTTAACAACTAATTCAATATACATTTAAAAAACCAAAAAACATCAAGCACTGCTCACACCTTTGGGCTGTATCCTATAGAGATCTGACATCTTTTCTCAGGAGTAAATGATTGAAGGCACGTGTTACCCCATATGGTACCTGGAAGACAGTAGGTGCTCAATAAATATCGGCCAAGAGTGAATACTTTACCTAAATCAGGCGATTTCAGCCTTAGCACGATTGACATTGGAGCTGGATTATTCTCTGTTGTGGGGCTGTCCTGTGCACTGCGGGATGTTTATCAGCGTCCCTGGCCTCCACCCATAGATGCCAGTAGCACTCGCTCCACCCCCAGGTGTGCCGACCAAAGTGTTTCCAGACATTGCTAGCGGTGTGCTTGCCCGGCAAGTTACAGTTTAACCCAGTGCCATGAGTACTTGGCTATGGTCTGCTGGTAGATCAGTCAACCCCAGGTAGTGAACCCAGAAAGAGCCTGAAAGGCATCCCTAAATCCCCCTGGTCTCCCCAGGACACACACCTGGGTCCCTCTTTCCTGGACGGAGGACATTTTATGGCTCTCTGCTGCTTCCGAAGAGAAGTTTGGCCTTCCAAGGCCCAAGTCACCTCTTTGGTTAATGTTTACAGAAGCACTTTGAGAGACTGAGTATACCTGCAGCTCTGTTCCACAGCTGCTCATACCTGTGTGCACCTGGCCTGCCCACCTGTTGGAGAAGGGCTGGCAGAATAGCCCCTCTGCTCCAGGGACTCCAGTACCTCTCACTCAGGTCTTTGGTGGTATCAGTAATGAAAGCAGAAGCTATTAGCTTTGTTGACGAACAACCAGCCCTTAACGAACTCAGGCAGGTGCTTCCCAAACTTGAGCCTAAGAACCACCCGGAGGGCCCATTAACAAAGACTGCTGGGATGGGACCTCCCTGGTGGCACAGTGGTTAAGAATCCGCCTGCCAGTGCAGGGGACACGGGTTCGAGCCCTGGTCCAGGAAGATTCCACATACTGCGGAGCAACTAAGCCCGTGCGCCACAACTACTGAGCCTGCGCTCTAGAGCCCGCGAGCCACAACTACTGAGCCCACGCACCACAACCACTGAAGCCCGTGTGCCTAGAGCCCGTGCTCCACAACAAGAGAAGCCACAGCAATGAGAAGCCCGTGCACCGCAACGAAGAGTAGCCCCCGTTCAGCGCAACCAGAGAAAGTCCGCGCACAGCAACGAAGACCCAACGCAGCCAAAAAATTTTTTTAAAATAAAAAGGACTGCTGGGGCTTCCACAGTGGTCCCCGTCAGCACCACTGTCTGCGTGGTGGAGGGAGCTCCCAGGAATGGCTGCCACCAGTGTCTGTGTCCCCATGGTGAGCTGCAGTTGCCTTCTGCCTCTCCAGGAGACACTCAAGACCAGCAGGTGAATGGAAGAGTCCTTATGTTGCAGTATGCTGCATTGCACGGGCTTTCAGCATCCTCTTCATACAGTAGCTTGGGGAAAAAAATGCCAGAATTCAATTGCCATCAGATTTCAATATGAAAAAAAAGGACTTATCGGCAGAAAATAATGGAAAGGTTAACCCTTTTATCTCTGAACATTGAATGAGATAAATTTCCAGCCGCTATTCTCTATTTTTATTCGTGGGCCAATGTTCTATATAAATAATTAGGATGTAACCATTTAATACTCAAAGAGTTTAAATATGTCTGTAACCATCAACCTCAGTATGTCACTACAATATACATTCTGCATATGTTAAAAAAAAAAAAAAAAAGAGGGCTGCTGGGCCCAGAGTTTCTGACTCAGCAGGTCTGGGCAGCGGGGGTCCGAGAATGTGCATTTCTTACAGGTTCCCAGTTGCTGTTGCTGCTGCCAGCCTGGGGGCCACATTTTGAGGACCACTCATCTGGGCTCCAGTCAAGATCCCAGCTCCCCGTCTCCACCTGGCTTCTACCTGCAGTGGAGAAAGCAAAGCCTGGGAGGCTGGGAGGATTTAGGGATGCCTGTCCGGCTCTCTCTGGGTTCTCTATCTGGGCTGAGTGATCCACCAGCAGACGATAGCCAAGTATCATGGCATTGAGTTAAATTGTAACTTGCCGTGCAGTATTTCCCTGGTTCAATAAAGTGAATTCATATACCTACCAGCTCCTTCGTTTTTTAATTATTTTTCTCATCCCCTTGATAATGTAGCATATTTGGATGGGTGTCCCGGTCATTAGAGTGAATTAGTGAAATCCCTCTTTATAGGTTTTTGTTTGTTTGAGCTTAACAGAGGGGGTTTAAATCACTGGGTGTCTGAAATGCCTTCTCCAGAGAGTGCTTGGGTAATACTTCATTATAAGCGGGCTTAGCTGCTGAGACACATTATAGATTTTAGGACAATTTGCTTCTCTGCTGATGAAGAAGCTGTGACATTTTGGCGGCTCTGATGCAGAACTGTCTGTCAGAAAGGAAAGCCTCATATTTCTGTTCGGTTCTAAATAATTTCGCTTCATGTGCCTGAGTGCTGGTGAGAATCTGGGGCAGGGAGCAACCACAGTGGGGTCTTCAGGCTGGGAGGTAGCTGCTTGTGACCAACTCAACCTGGTTTGCCTTTGAGAATCTGATAAGAACTGTAGACGTGGGGAAAAAATACATATGTAACGACATTTTGCACACAGGGTCAGAGGCTTTGACCCCCTAAACCATCACTTGAACCAGGTTTCGATTCTCTGCAGTAGAAGGGCACTCACAAAATGAGACACTTAGACCACTGTCCACTGGTGAGTTCTCAGTATCCCCGTATTCCTTCTCTCCACCCCGTATTCCTCTACAGCAAACCCCCAGTACCATCTCTACCAGGTATGTCCACTCCAGGCTGTTTCAGGGCATTGCAGGTAATCCTGGAGTTGTTCTAATCCACACAGGAATGTTTAGAGATTGCAAGAGTTTTTACTTTTGCTTTGATGATATTTATGTTTTAAAGGAGGCTGCCAGGTAAAGGTAGATCTAGCCAAAGGAGTGTATTGCTAATGGTGGAATTACAGGTAGTTCTATAGGTCACCAAGGAGAAGAGATGCCATTTAGCCTTCATGAAATCTAGGACACTTTTTTTTTGGTGGGGGTGGGGTGGGGGAGGGGGGATAAGTATTAGTAGATAAGGGAAAAAAGGTCATCAGTTACCTAGCCTCTCTGCTTACCAGTAAGCCCAATTAGTTCCTTTTCCATTCATATCTCCCACAGGCAACACTATATGTTATATCCTTTATAATCAATGGAAAATTCTAGAAAGTCATCCACCTCCTTAGTCCTGTCTGGGAAAGTAAAATGTTATGTTTTCCGTAAATACAAGATGAACAAAGCATTTCAAGCCTGTCCCTGAACTGGATATATCATCTTAAAGCGAGTTTGTTGCTTTTAGAAACCGTGATCTCTATGGCCCTACAACAAGGCAATTTTCAAATAAGGCAGGTCCTGGCATCTGGGAAGACTAGCTGTTTCCTTCGTTTCCAGGGAAATCATTTCAAAATGGGAAAAACCCTGAATCCCAGCCCCCAACCATCTCCAAAACAATACACATTCTTTAAAATAAAAAATCCAAACAATGAAATGACAGACAACACAAAGCCCAATACATTACTGTACATTAGGAAGGTTTTTTTCCCAGCTGAAGGGATGAAAGGGCATCATAATTTTGTTTTCAAATGTGCTTAGGAAGCTGTTATTAAAACGGAATTAAACCCGAGTCCCAGGGCAGCAGCTCTGTGACTACTGGGAGATAATCTTGATAATGCGATTAGCCCCTGCTTGAAAGGGGCTGGGAGGGAAAGAGAAAGACAGACGCGGAAGCTGGAGCTTTACCGAGCCACCAGCAACTGCCCGTGTTCTGAACACAGATACGGCCTTCTCCCTACGATTGTGCAACGGACCCCGCCATCGGGAGAGGTTAGGGGCCTTAAAGGTAAGATGAATAATAGCGGCCCGCTATGTGCCGGGCAGTGTGCCAAACGCTTCACATGAGATTCCTCATTTCTGCCCTGTAGGCAGACACTATTAAAGCCACACACTGCGCCCCATTTTCAGATGGGAAGACTGAGGGGCAGTTAGTTTCCTGAAGTAACAACAGCTGACGAGCGGCAGAGCTGGGGTTCCAGCCCAGGTTGGCCAACTGCAGGGCCCTGCTCTTTACAGCTACAGCTGGGGTGGTTAGGCAGTGCCATGCAGTTGACTCGGATCTGTTGGAAGGCTTGTATGTAATAGCAGTCCCCACCCCGACCCCGCAACCTAAGAGCCAGGCAGCTGTGATATCTGCTTAAATGCTTGCCCGTGAGGCACAGTCTGTGGCCGTGCAGGTAGGATGCGCCTTGTGTATGCTGTACTTTGCCTTTTGCTTCTGTATCAATCCAGAACGCAGAGTCCTCTCCGTACCTTGGCCTAATGGCCCATTGAATGGCAGGCTGGCGGCAGGTGCATCCTCCAGGTACCAGGGCCACCTGAAGTCACAGAATAACGTCGTGGGTTAGAGGCCCGAGGAAAGAGGGAAATAAGTGTTCGTAGAGTGCTGACTCTGTGCTAAGCCCTGTCGCGAGCCTCTTATCTCACAGAGCTCATTTAAATGTCGTGGAAATTCTACGAGGGAAATGATGCCGTTCTCCCCAGTTGTGGATGGGGAAACTGAGGCACTGAGAAGCTGAGTGATTCTTGAGCCAATGGGAAGGGATGATTCTAAACTCAAAAGGTCAGAGGCAGTGAGTAAAGGATGCGAGGATGGGTCTTGTCTCTGATGATTCCATCCGGAAGGTCTCTCTAACCCTCCGTGCATTGTCTGCTGAGGCCTCTGGACCTTTGACCAATTGAACATTGCTATGGTTAAGAACAGGGGCTGGCAAACTTTTTCTGTAAAGGTCCAGATAGGAAATATTTTAGGTTTTATGGGCTGTGTGATGTCTATTGCAACTCTGCAACTCTGTCACTGTAACAGGAAAGCAGCCGTAGATGATCTGTAAATGAATGGGTTTGGCTGTGTTCCAATAAAACTTTATTTACAAAAGCAGGTGGTGAGCCGGGGTTTGCTGACTCCATAAAGGGCCTGGCTTCTGAACTCGAAAGGCCTGGGGTGGAATCACAGCTTCACCATCTACCGGCTGTGCGATCCTGAGGAATGTTCTTTACCTCCGTGGGCCCTAGTTTCTTCATTCATAAAAGGGTTCTGTGATCTTACCCACCCCATAGGGTTCTATGGGGTGTCTTTGTGTGCCCTGGGTCAGGAAGGAGAGAAGAGAAGGCTCCCGGGGAGAGGTCAGCTGCATCTACTTCATTATCGTGTCCCCACAGGGGACAGGCTTTAGCAGAGGTTATACCGGACGGACTGGACAGCAGCCACTTCCTTGGGAGCGATTGCCCTGTTACGGGTATCTGTGTGGGCCCAAGTCCAAAAGAGACTTCTGGGGCCATCTGCAGCATCAGATCAATGGGCTGTTGAGAGCACAGGCCAGGCGGTTTGCTTGTTGTTCAGCCTTAGGGAGTGAAGCTTCTGAAGCTTGTGACTGTCTGAGCGTGTCCAGGTCGGCACGGGTGTCGTCTTCAGGCCCAGACGTTAGGTGTTAGCACACCAGGTCCCAGGTACCATTTGTAGCAGCTCTTCCCTCAAAAACGTATTTTAGGTCTTAAAATGTCTGTGTATGTCAGTTTCTGTTTTTCTTAATGTGATTATCTTACCAATACTGACCAATCTTTTTCGGTCAGATACTTTTACTGGGTTCTGTGTGTGTGTGTATGTGTGTGTATGAGTGTGCATGTTTGTGCGTGTGTGTACATGTGTGCATGTGTGAGTATAAGTGCGGATGTGTTTGGGAAGTGGAGGAAGTAGTTTACTCTCTTTCCCTTTCCCTTTAACTTTCCATTATCTTCCTAAAGATGGTACTATTTATTCATCACCTACTACGTGCCAGGTGCTTTTCACTCATTATTGCCAATACTTATATATTTTGTAAAAAGTACATGTTAGGCCTTCTTATTCCTATTTGCAAATGATGAAACCAAGTCTGAGAGAGGAAGGGAACTTGACTGTCCAAGGCATCCCGACAAGACATGGGAAAGTTAAGGCCAAGCTCAGGCCTACTTAGCACAGAAGCACATTCTTTCTTTCTTGATCGCCAATCTGTCACCTCCCCCTTTAACCAGTCCCCTGCAAAGCCAGTGTTCAGGGTTGTTTTGCCAATATATATTTTCAAATAGAGTTTGATATTCCCTCTCAAAAAAAAGGATACCAACATATTTTATATCCTTCTTCTTAAAAGGAAATTAGCTATGGGACTTCCCTGGTGGCACAGCAGTTAAGAATCTGCTTGCCAATGCAGGGGACATGGGTTCGAGCCCTGGACTGGGAAGATCCTGCATGCCATGGAGCAACTAAGCCCGTGCGCCACAACTACTGAGCCTGCACTCTAGAGCCTGCGATCCACAACTACTGAAGCCCGTGCACCTAGAGCCCATGCTCCACAACAAGAAAAGGCACCACAGTGAGAAGCCTGCGCACCGCAATGAAGAGTAGACCCCACTCTCTGCAACTGGAGAAAGCCCGCGCACAGCTACAAAGACCCAACGCAGCCAAAAAATAAATAAAAAGAAAGAAAATTAGTTGCATGCATCAGGATGGCTATTATTTAAAAAAAAAAAAGAAGATAACAACTGTTGATGAAGATGTGGAGAAATGGGACTCTTATGCACTGTAGGTGGGATTGTAAAATGGTGCAGTCTCTATGGAAAACAGAACGGCAGTTCCTTAAATTAAAAGTAGAACTGTCATATGATCCAGCAATTCCTCTGCTCGGTATATACCCCAAATAATTGAAAGCATGGTCCCAAAGAGATATTTGTACACCCATGTTCATAGCAGAATCATTCACAATAACCAAAAAGTAGAAGCAAATCAGTTATCCACTGATGAATGAATGGTATCTACCTACAATGGAATATTATGCAGCCCTCAAAAGGAAGAACTTCTCACACATGCTACAACATGGATGAACCGTGAGAACTTTATGCTCAGTGAAAGAGCCAGTTGCAAAAAGACAAATCCTGTATGATTCTACTTATATGAAGCACTTAGAGTAGTCAAATTCATACAGACAGAAAGTAGGATGGTAGTTGCTAGGAGCAACTATTTTGACATCAATTTGACCAGTATTTGCTTTAGTGAAAGAAAACCTCAGTGATTCCTCCCCCTATTTATGCGTCGGCATCCTCTGGTAATCTTGTTATGAATCGATCACTATGACTAATACAAGGCAGATTCCCACCCCCACCCAGATTTCCTTTGGCAGTGAGGCCCAGGAATCTGTATTTCTATTAAGCTCTTTGGTAATTCTGATTCCCAGTGTTTGAGAACCAACAACACAAACGATTCCTCCTCCCAGAAGCAAGGCTGGCTCTGTATCCTCAGTGAGGCATTTGGAGCTGCCTGTGTGTCCGTTTCTACCCCTGCCCCTGCAAAGGTGGTTCTCTCCGTACAGACACTATAACCAGAGGCTATGACTAGCCTCATCCTTTATCACACCAACAGCATCTCCTGTGAAAAGGACAACAGGGTGTTCAAACGAGCACCTGAGCAGACTAAGCAGACCTCTCTCTGTTATATTCTAGCAATCTCCAAATATATCCAGTGGTTGCCTTTTAAAAAAAAAAAAAAAAAGATTGCATTGGAAATGTATTACCACTGTCTGCTATGCAGCCTCTTCATCCCATGGAATAGTTTGGCATCAGTAGAATGACATTTATCAACTCTGCTGCTAAGTGATTAATGGGTAGGTTATGCGATGGTTTCATTTCCCATCAAAATCAATTATTGAAGTGCTATACACTTATATATCCTGTCGAGAAGCCTGATGTCACAAGAGTCAACCTTTGGGCACTTGTTAGGGTTGAGAATGAGACGGGGAGATGGAATGGTGGTTTAGGACACAGGCACTGCGGGCCTGGAATCAAAGCCGGTTCTGCTCGCTCAAGAAACTTGCTCTGGGTCATGGTTTCCCTTGTATGAGATACAGCAGAGGTGAAGATCGCCCTTACCTCCCAAGGATTTAACCAGAAGAGGCCCATAGAGCATGTGGCCCGGTACTGAAAGATTTCATCTTCCTTCGGCAATTTGGAAGCTGCACGAAGGAGAAAAGGTTTGCAGAGGGAGAAACCTAGAGCATCAGAACTTGGAGAGTGGCACATAACTAAGATATTATATTAGTTTTCTAGGGCTGCCATAACAAATTACCACAAACTGGGTGGCTTAAAACACCAGACATTTATTCTCTCATCGTTCTGGAAGCCAAAAGTACAAAATTTAGGTTTCAGCAGGGCCACGCTCCCGCGAAAGCTCTAGGGGAGGATCCTTCTGGGCTTCTGCCAGCTGCTGGTGGCTCCTGGCGTTCCTTGGCTTATGGGAGCATCGCTCCAGTGTCTGTTTCCAGCAAATGTCTGTTTGTTCATCCTCACGTGCCCTTCTCCCTGTGTCTCTCAGCCTCTCCTCTTCTTACTGGGGCGCCAGTCATTGGATTTAAGGCAGAGTAAATCCAAGATTTCATCTCTAGATTCTTAACTAATTACATCTACAAATAAGGTTCCAAATGAGGTTCCCATTCTGAGCTTCTAGGTAGACTTGAATTTGATGGGGGAGACACCTTTCAACCTACTACAGATATTAACTGCATTGCCAGCCCTGATATCCACATGACAGTTGAGGAACATTGCAGAAAGAGGAACACTTGCTTTCTCCGGAGCTGAAACATTCAGCCTCCTCAGAGCACTTGTTCTGCGGCTTCTCTTGGAGAATGGTTTGAATTGCCCTAATGAGGAGACTTGAAGGTGAGTCTACGTTGGGGACCTATTTAGCCCAGGGTCGGTTGGCCCCCAACCCCCTCAGCGCACAGAAGCTGAGGAAATTGCTGTTTTAGCAAGAACATTAGTGGATTGCGCTATTCTCTTAACCTTGTACATCTGATGATGCGTTTGAGGGTCTGAATTAATCAGGGACACTGAATAAACTGTGCTTTTCCAGTCAGGCTGGCTGTGTTTTATCTGAACCAAACATCTGACTTTCACCCCAGGCAGATTTCTCTTCAGGTTGTAACGATTCTGGAACAAACAGAGAAAATAGGAAGGGGCCTCTCTCTGTGGGAACCACGATGGCGCCTGTATGGAAGGAATCCCACCGAAAATCTTCAAAACAGTGTCCTTACGTGGATCCAGATAATTGCTATCTGAAGTCCTGCTTCCCTGTTCCCTGTAGATGAGTCCTCAAAATTAAAAAAAAAAAAAAAAAAAGAAAGAAAGAAAGAAAAGGAAAAGGAATGAAAATAGATTTCATTTTCAGATTAGATACCATTCTATACAACTCTTGGTGATCAAATTGTTCCTTGGAGCCAAACCAGAAAAAAACCCTGACGCTCCACACTTAACACCTCCAAAACTATCTTCATCTTCCTTTTGAAAATCAAAACCCTTTAAGCCCCAGGGCAGGAATGAACTCTGACCTGACTGACGCTCAGATAGGAAGATAACTAGGGGAAAAAAACTCCGCAGATTCTGATGTCGCTCTAAAATGCTGTGATTTTATGGCTCCAGAGAGACATTTCTGCACCTCTACAGAAATTTCTTTAGTCAACAAGAAGGAAATGGGAGGAGGGGCGGGGGCGGGGGTAGGGAATCAAAGTCTCCAAGAAACTCAGAACTTTGACTGTAATTTCCTTTCTTGCAAGTAGAAGGATCGTGAATAAAAACTCTTGAGTACGTCTCATTAGCTCTGGTCCGTGGGAGCCTGACTCCTGCTTCAGAAGCTGCCCAGATGTCTCTGGGTGGGTCCATCAGCGGCCCGGTGGCCGTCCTCTGTCCCAGCTATCTGCCAAGTGATGGGTCCCCCTTCCAGCCTCATATGATACAACCTCTTTGATGTTCGCAGCCCTCTGGCTCCTAACTCAACATTTTTTTTTTTTTTTTTTTTGGCGGTACGCGGGCCTCTCACTGTTGTGGCCGCTCTGGTTGCGGAGCACAGGCTCCGAACGCGCAGGCTCAGCGGCCATGGCTCACGGGCCCAGCCGCTCCGCGGCATGTGGGATCTTCCTGGACCGGGGCACGAACCCGCGTCCCCTGCATCGGCAGGCGGACTCTCAACCACTGCGCCACCAGGGAAGCCCCTAACTCAGCATTTTTAAAAGAAAGTCAGTTAGACATATATCCTTTTCTTCCATATTCTTTTCCATTATGGTTTATCACAGGATTTTGCAATACAGTTACCCGTGTAAAAGAACGTATATATATGTATAACTGAATCTCTTTGCTGTACAGCAGAAATTAACACAATATGGTTAATCAACTATACTTCAATAAAATAAACTTTAACAATAAATAAAAATAGAAAGACAAGACAAAAAAATAAAAAGAAAGGCAGTTTCTCATCCTTTCACTGCTCTTGTGAAATCCAGAGCTCTGGAAATCCTAGGCATGCCTTCAGAGGAGACCCCCCTCGTCCGCCCGGCCAGCCCTGCCTACAGCCCTCAGGCCCCGTTTTGCCTCCCTGTCTTGAATCAGCAGGAGGGGGCACAGGAGGGCACCAAGCTGGTGGCTGTGGGCAGGGAGGTGGCAGGGGCTCTGCTGTGGTGCTGCCAACCTCAGGCCATACAAGACATCTGTCTGTGGCTTAGACTCAGAGACCACCGTCAACTGAACCAAGAAGGTCTCCCGAGAGTCTAGGGGGCCACTTAGTCCCTCTCTTCCTTTTGTCTCACAAGGCTCTTTGGTCACATGCACTCAAAGTGATGTTCTCACGTGACTCCTCGAGGACTCGTGAGAAGAGGCAGGGGGAGGATTTTTGGCCCCGTATCTCAGAAGAGGAGGCGGAGGTGAAGCCTCACCGTGACCTGCAAAGGTCTCCTAGGCCTCAGTGCAGAGCTCTTTGCACAAGCCAGTGGACTCGAGAGGGTGGCCCGTGTCGCGTTCCCTCCCCAGAGCATGCCTGAGTGAGGAGCGTGGTCCCTGCCTGCCTTCCTGTTTCCCCTCCCTTCCCCGCTCGTCTCTTTGTGAAGCAGGAGGTGTTGCCTCCTTCCTTCCTCGCAGGATGTTGATGTCGGCACCCCAGTGTTCATTGCAGCTCTATTTACAATAGCCAGGTCATGGAAGCCACCTAAATGCCCATCGACAGACGAATGGATAAAGAAGATGTGGTACATATATAGAGTGGAATATTACTCAGCCGTAAAAAGGAACGAAATTGGGTCATTTGTTGAGGCATGGAGGGATCTAGAGACTGTCATACAGAGTGAAGTAAGTCAGAAAGAGAAAAACAAATATCGTATATTAACGCATATATGTGGAACCTAGAAAAATAGTACAGACGAACCGGTTTGCAGGGCAGAAATTGAGACACGGATGTAGAGAACAAACGTATGGACACCAAGGGGGGAAAGCAGCCGGGGGGAGGGGTGGTGGTGTGACGAATTGTGCGATCAGGATTGACACGTATACACTGATGTGTATAAAATGGATGACTAATAAGAACCTGCTGTATAAAAAAAAAAGAAAACTATTTATTAAGTTTATAGACATGTGTGCAATTTAAAAAAAAACACACTACTGTTACCTTGAAAAAGAAATTTTTAATTTAAAAATAAATAAATGAATAAATGAATGAAATCTGTCAGCAGCCACTTCCCCACGTCCAGGTAAGGGGAGAGTCTGCCTCAGGAACTCAGGCTGCGACTGCGCTCTCCCCTCTGCGACGGGCATCTAAGAGCTCTTACTTTTGAAAAAAATAAAAAATAGAATAGGTGCGTGCTAATGGCATGGAGCTGGCTGCCGCTCATGCTGCGTGACGTCAATTTGTAACTGTAATCGCTTAGGTATTTAAAAGGAGTTGGGGTTTGGAATTCTCTTCTCCTGGAGCAGCACGCAGAATCGAAGGCGTGCAGAGACCCTGGAGACCCCCTCAGACAGAGAACATTTATCATGGACTTGGACAGAGGGGGATTTTCAAAGATTTATGTCATTCATCAGTATCTTTTAACCCATTGTGGTCAAGGAGCCTCTCCCATTGCTTAGGAATGAAGGGACATTGTTAAGATATTTATAATAAGGCGGGGGGACCCTCACTGAAGGCAAGGAGCCCAGTCTGGGGTGTATCCACCCCCTCCCTTCCCCCAACTTGGGAAGCCCTTACTCCCTTCTCTGGGAGGACAGACTTGGTTTGCATCTTCAGTCTGTTTGGAATCTCTCAAGGGTTCTTGGTTCTGCAGGTATTTGAGTGGCCACGGAGGAGGAGCAGACCAGGCTCAGAACTCAAGCCGAGGATGTTACTGACGTTTGCATGTTGGAAGCAGACGTGGGCATGGAGTTAGGAGTGTGGAAGGTTCTCGGGGAGCAGCATGTGTGAAAGGCGAGGGGAGGGAGAGCAGTGGTGGTGGTGAGGGCTTCTGTGGAGCCCTGACAAAGCTGGGGAGCCCAAAGGGAGGTCCAGAGCAGAGCGCCTGTTAGAGGAATTGTCTTCTGGGTGGCGGCACCAGCCCTTGGACTCTCCCTCCTCGCTCTATCCCTGGCCGGGGCCGCCCTGAGAAGACGGGACCTTGGCTTAAACCCTGAGGCTGAGTTCTCTCCTCTTTTTGCCCCTTCCTACCTATGATCCAGTGGTTCTCAGCCAGAGGAAATTTACCCCCTGGAGGACATTTGGCAGTGTCTTCAAACATTTTTGGTTGTGATAACTGGGCCAACTGCTGTTAGCATCTAGCGAGTAGAGGTCAGGGGTGCTGCCAGGCATCCTACCTGAACAAGACAGTCCCTCCATAACAAAGACCTCTCTGGTCCCAAATGTCCACAGTACTAAGGCTGAGAAACCCTGCTCTAATCCAACCCTTTTGATTTTCAAATAATAGAATGGAGGCTCCAAGAACCTGGCCTTCCACACTCAAACCTCTCCTAGCTGAAACCATCTTTTGTGCCTTTGTTTTGAAGCAGTTTGGTGCGATGAGAATTTGTCAATGGCCGACCAACTTTCCTTGGGTACCACCTACAGGTGACCGTGGAGTAGAGATCTGTCCTCAAGGAGATTACTGCAGACTTGAGGATTCATCCAGGTATTCTTAGAAAGAAAATAGCCATGTAAGATGCCATCTCTTGCAGGAGAGCAAAGTGGTGGCCCCCTAGCTGGTCTGGTCTACAGAGGTGTTTTATTTGGCCAGCGAGTTTTCTTTTTTCTTTCTTTTTTTTAAAAATTCAAATGCTTTGGGCTTCCCTGGTGGCGCAGTGGTTGAGAGTCCGCCTGCCGATGCAGGGGACGTGGGTTCGTGCCCCGGTCCGGGAAGATCCCACGTGCCACGGAGCGGCTGGGCCCGTGAGCCATGGCCGCTGGGCCTGTGCGTCCGGAGCCTGTGCTCCGCAACGGGAGAGGCCACAACAGTGAGAGGCCCGCGTATGGCAAAAAAAAAAATAATAATTCAAATGCTTTAATCTTTCTAGTATGCTACAAGTCCTCCCAGGATAGTTCAACTTTACCAGCCGTATGTGTGCATGTCCAGCCCCTGAAGGCCATTGTGTTTGTGACCTCCTAGTCTAAGACAGTGGTTCTCAAACCTCAGAATCACCTGGAAGCCTGTTGAAACAGATTACTGACCCCCTTGCATTTCTAAGACACACTTCGAGAACCACTGGTCTGAAGGAAAGATTCTCAGGTGTTAGTGAACATCAGAGTCACCTGGCCAGCTGGCTAAACCCCCAGATGCCATGACCCTATGCTCCCAGATTCCGATTCCATAGATCCGGGGAGGGGCCAGGGCATCCTCGCTTTCAGCGAGCCCTGCAGGTGGTTCTGATGCACACCAGGGGGTTGAGAATCATTCCTCTGAGGGTCAAATGACGGGTGTAGACCGCTGCTTCTCAAATGTTTCATGTGCGTGTAAATCACCCAAGGCTCTTGTTACAATGCTGATGCTGATTTAAGTAGACCTGGGCATAGCACCTCATCAATTCCCAGGCGATGCCCATGCTGCTGGCCCGGGGACATACTTTGAATATCAAGGGGTAGACCAGTGGTTCTCAACCAGGAGAGACTTTACCCATCAGCAGACATTTGGCCATGTCTGGAGACATTTTTGGTTGTCACAGCTGGGGTTAGGGTACCACTGGCATCTAGTGGGCAGAGGCCAAGGAGGCTGCTAAACATCCCACGGTGCACAGCACGGCCCCACAACAAGGAATGATCCAGCCCCAAATATCAATAGCGCTGAAGTTGGTAAACCCTGGGTAGACAGAGGCATCGAGAGGTTAGTGAAACACTGATAAATGGGCCACGTGGTCAGCAAAGGCTTTCTGGAGGAGGGAATACTTAAATTAGGCCTCCTGTCCAATTTTAGGTTTCTTTCAGGGACAATAGGGCTGATGTGGAATCATGAGATTTCAACCCCCTTCCTGGCCCTCTTTCCTATTTTATTCTTTCTCCATAGCACATGCTGCTATCTAATATATATTTTTGCCTTACATGTATCTTACTTATAATCTGCTTCCTCTACTAGAATGTAAATAAACTTCAGAAGGACAGTCACTTCTGTTTGGTTCATTTCCTTATCCACAGCTCCTAGAACAGAGCCTGGCACATAGTAGGTGCTCAATAAGTAGCTATTCAATGAATGAGTGGATACAGAAAGGAAGTGGGTGTTGGGCTGTAGGCCTGGGGAATGGCAGACATTTATGTCATCATTCTTTCACTCACACATGTATTAAAGACTTGCTTTGCACCAGCTCCCTGGACACACACTCTTGATTTGCTCACGTCAGGCTATGAAATATACCCACCCTCTACTTTTCTTACCTTTCAGACATTCAGAGACGGGCAGTAGGGTTTTCCCTAATGGACAAACAACCCATCCCTTTTTTTTTTTAAGATGTTGGAGGTAGGAGTTTATTAATTAATTAATTTATTTTTGCTGTGTTGCGTCTTCGTTTCTGTGCGAGGGCTTTCTCTAGTTGTGGCAAGCGGGGGCCGCTCTTCATCGCAGTGCGTGGGCCTCTCACTATCGCGGCCTCTCTTGTTGCGGAGCACAGGCTCCAGACGCGCAGGCTCAGTAGTTGTGGCTCACGGGCCTAGTTGCTCCGCGGTATGTGGGATGCTCCCAGACCAGGGCTCGAACCCTTGTCCCCTGCATTAGCAGGCAGATTCTCAACCACTGTGCCACCAGGGAAGCCCCATCCCTTTTTTTTTTTTAAAGGACTGTGCAAAATATCCTAATTCATGATGCTTGGGAAGGAATCTAAAAGTAAAAAATGAAAAACTCCTTTTTAACTCACTCCTTTCTTTACTTTTTCCTTTTCAAACTCATTTCCATCCAGAAAGTTCTTGCCCTGTATTTTCTGAAAATTGGAAAACCAGACCCTTCATTTGTGTGTCTGCCTTTGCCAGGGAGTGAGCTGAAGGGCATGGATTCAAAGGAGCTCTTTGCAGAACCTTCTATTTTCCCATTAGCCTGGGTGTTTGAGCACCTTTATGTTACTCTCTTCAGAGAGGAGAGTATTACAAAAACATTTTCTAATTATTGTTGGCCTTTGGAGCTTCTGCAGCCTAGAAATGAACATCCTTGCCTGAGCATTTTGTCCTTTTTGTCTCTGGAGAGACATGTCATCCCCACGGGGTTATTTATGAAGCCGGAACTGGCAGAATTTGTCTAATTTGACGTGTGTGACATCAGAGAGGTCAAGACCACAATGAGAAGAACAGCTCTGAGTTCATTTGCATTCCCTCGCCAGCTCGGGCACAAAAGCCCAGCCCCCCGCCAGAGCCTTCACTGCGTGGTCTCCTTGTTTCTGTTCCTTTCCTCCAAATTGACAAGTAGATTATGAAAAAAAGGTCAGTTTTTCTCTCCAGTATCCTCTGTGCAGTATTCCCAGCCAGGCTGTTAATGTGGACTGGTCTTTGTCGCATGGAGAGAAGGAAGAGCTTTTGAACATGGCTGGGCCCAGCCCTCCCTTTCAACAGGTTGTTTCCATAGCTGTGTTTCTCTTTCTGAAGAGTTTCAGCTGAGGGCCTTTAAAAGCTCAGTCGTCTTAGATCCCGCCCAAAGAATCACTTCTCCACCCACTCTGGCTGCATCTAGCGTTATCACCTGTATCCAGGTGCGCTTTGGTGTAGATGACGGAGTTGCCCTCTGGCAAATTTAAGCAGACAAAGGCAGTCCGGAGCTCACAGAATCTCCAGGAGGTCAGACAACCCGGCTCAGGACAGCCACAAAGCAGGAGCATAGGAGGTGCTCTGCCCAGAACTTGTCACAGAATTGCTTTGTGAAGACACAAAGCAATTGTCTGTCTTTGTATCATCATGTTTGTATGATTGCTTAGTCAGTGTTGTTTGTTTGGCATATCTTAAAACTATAAATGCTATCGTACTGTAAAAAAAAAAAAAAAAAAATGGTGCTGCCACCCCTGGGCACAAGTGCAGCTCTGATGCCGGACGCCAAGCAGCACCTCTAAGCTGCTGTCACGGCCGCGTCTCCAGGAACCGGATGGGGTGGCCGCGTCCTTGCCTGAGATCTGCCCGGTACCCATCTCTCCTGGCCACACGCTTCTACCTCGAGTCCAGCTTGGGCGTATAGTCTGATTGTTGGAGCCCAGGTCACATGTGAAGGAGGCTGAGAAAGAAAGTTTCTTGTTTGTAATTTGAAAAGATGTGGGCTCAGAAGGCAGGGGACTCTCAAACCATGGAAAAGGTGTACAGAGTTCAAGGTGACCCAAAGGAATGACGGATGCTCAACAGCCTGGGTGACGCCTTTCCTTGATTTTTTTTTTTTTTTTTTTTTTTTGCATCACTGTGAGCTAGAGGTTTCAGGGTACAAGAGAGGGAGACCCGTCACAGGATTTTCACTGTCCCTTACTTCCTGTCAAAGGCAGTAGTAAGCGAAGCTGCCCTGAAACCTCCCAGCCCTACTATCAGTCGCGGCGAAAGGTGGGTTCTGCAAGGGGTTGGCCGGTGCTGGACCCCAGATCCATGATACCACCCCCAGAAGAGCTCCTTGGACACCCCAGGTGACGGTTTCAGGGTGTCCAGGTGCTCTGACCGTCTTCCTTCCTTCCCAGAAGCAGCAGTCGCAAGCTTGTGATCATTTCATTATTTTGGATTAGAGACTGGTAGTGGATTGAATAAAGGCACTCACGATGGGAAAGCAGCTTGATTAAAGAGTACCCGAAATCTTGAATGTTAGAGAGCAAGGGCCTTTCCGGATCATCAGGGCCGGTAGGGGAAGGAGCTGGAGAAGAAAGGCAGGTGAAGAGATGCTGTTTCATCCATCGCGTATCGTGGCGCCTCAAGGATGCGGGCTGAAGAAATGGAGGCAAGGAGATGCCAGAGTGTCTGTAAATGAAAACTCACCGGCAACAGGTGCAGGTCCACGTCTTCTTCATACAAAACCTTTCCTGGATTCTTGGTGCCAGTACACTCCTCCCCAGCTCCTCCTTGAGTTTCCTCTTCCCAGGCTGAGGAATAGCAATGCCTTTAGTATTCAGAATCTTTTCAAAAGGCCCTAATGGGTCATTGAGTCCAGGGTTTCCCTACTGTGGTCCTTAGTCCTCCCATATCTGATTCACCGCTGGACCTTGATTCGAATGCATATTTCTGGGCCCCGCCCCCAGACCTACTGCATCCAGCTTTCTTGGGTGATGCCTGGGGATGTGAGTTTCAACAGTCCCCTCAGGTCACTCTCGTGCACATTGAAGTTCTAGATCTAATCTGTATTCCTTACCTTATGGATGGGGAAACGGAGGCCCAGAGAGGGGCAGAGGCTTTGCTCAAAGATGGACAGGTGGTCACCAGCAGAGCTGAGCCTAGAATTTTCCGATTCATAGCTCCAGGCCTTATGTCACTGACCCTGACCTTTCAGCAGATCTTTTTGTATCTACATGAGGAGGTATTGAAGGTGAACAGTAGAACTAGAAGTGAACCCCGTTTTATGCTAAGGAGATCTTGCCTGCAAAGTTGTAAAATGCATTCTCTCTTAAATGCAGCTGTGGTCACCAAAATGACCATCAGCCAGCTGGGTACGGATTTGTTAAGTTTAATGGATTCATTGATGAAATCAAGGTTCACCCTGGACTCTGGGATGGAGGGGCCCTTTGTACTTGCCAGGTTGGTGCTTGGTGGCTTACATACACCTCTCCTCTCCTTTGACACTGTCTGCCCCCCTGGGGTGGATACTACCTTCCCTGGGTAGATTTTATTCTTTTTAAAAAATTTTTATTGGGGTATACTATATAGCACAGGGAAGTCTACTCAGTACTCTGTAATGGCCTATATGGATTTTATTCTTGTAGCCCCAGGCCTTGCCGCTCACCAGGATGAGTTGGGCAGTTCTAAGCGCTAGCAGAGGACTGAGGCCGAATGTCTCGGCCACTGGTTCTCAGCTGACTGTCGATGTTTCTGTGGCAGCATGAGTGGGCCCTTAGCTGGAGACAGATGGAGGTTTGATTTAAAAACGAAGTCAATTATCTGCAGATGTGCTGAGTGCAATTTTATCATCAAGCATCCTCGATCCCTCATTCCAACGTGCTCTGTGCTGGCAGTGGGGTCAGTCCCTTGGTGTCAGTTATTTGGACAGAGTGACTTGACTACGCTGTTTTGTGTAACCCATTGGGACAGCTGGTTTGTTTCTCCTCCAGGGATGTCACTGATGCAGGAGCAAAGGCCGCAGGCTGTCACAGTCTGTGCTGCGTTCACTCTGCAAGTTCGGTCACACCCTGACCTGACACTGGTGGGGCAGCTGGGAAAGCGCCCCAGAAGTCACATCCTCAGAGGAGTCACAGATGCTCAGCAGTGGGTGGGGGCCTGAAGGGTGACCCCCAGACACGTGGTGGTAGGAGACGACTGGAGAGAGGATGGGACCGTAGGGCCTTTAGGGGGCGTTCCCTGGAAATCTTCCCCTCCTACTTTGGCTGTATGTTCCTGCAGTATTGGCCCTTCCACTTGGAAGACACTCCTGGGTCTTTCACACCTATACCCTCGATGCCTGGACCAGTGAAGCACCTGGTCAGGTGGGGCAGCCTGACTCCACCCCCTCCCCACTCTCATTTCCTTCCTTTATTATTTCCTTTTTTTCTCCTTTGTTTGCATCCCTCTGATCTGTCTCCATCAAGAGAATTTGAATGTCGGAGTTGGAAACACATTTCTTCTTCTGAGCTGCCTTCTGATGCTTCCAGGCCTGACACACAGTAGGAGCAGAGTAAATATTTGGGTGAAAGAATGCCGAATAAAAGTACATGCCCGGGCTTCCCTGGTGGCGCAGTGGTTGAGAGTCCGCCTGCCGATGCAGGGGACGCGGGTTCGTGCCCCGGTCCGGGAAGATCCCACATGCCGCAGAGCGGCTGGGCCCCTGAGCCATGGCCGCTGAGCCTGCGCGTCCGGAGCCTGTGCTCTGCAACGGGAAAGGCCACAACAGTGAGAGGCCCGCGTACCGCAAAAAAAAAAAAAAAAAAAAAAGAATGAAGTTGTGATACATGCTATGTCAGGCGAACCTTGAAAACACTATGCTAAGAGAAAAAAGCCAGACACAGAAGGCCACGTATTGTGAATTCATTCAGCAAATACCTAGAGCAGGCAAATCCCTAGAGACGGAAAGCAGATTAGCAGCTGCCAGGGGCTGGAGGAAGGGGAGAGTGGGGAGTGGCTGCTAATAGGTGTAAGGTTTCTTTGGGGGCTGATGAAAGGGTTCTGGGATAATATAGTGGTGATGTTGGCACAACTTCGTGAATATTCTGAAAATCACTGACTTACATAGTTTGAAAGGGTGAATTTTATGGCATGAGAATTCTATCTCAACAACAAAATAAGTAAACATATATACATACAACGTATAGGAAAAAGGGCTGAGTAAGCTGTAAGGAGGTATACAGTTGGAGTGTTATCAAAAGCATCATCTTCGTATTTCAGCATTTATTTAGTGCCTGCCGTGTGCCTGGCACTGTGACAAGAGCTTTGCGTGCTTTGCTTTGCATAACAGATCTTATCATTTTCATTTTGTAGAGAAGACTGAGAATCAGAGAGATTAAGTCTCATGACCTAAGTCATGAGGGCTGCCGAGAGGCCAGCCTGGGACCTAAGCCCAGGTGTGTCTGACCCCAAAACCTAGACCCTTTCCTTTACCTCGTGCTGCTATCTCTTGGGTTCAGGGACTTCCGAATGTAATCAAATATATTAATTTTTGGAGACCTGACCATTATTTAACTTAAAATGGTTCTTAGAACCTAAATAGTGATGCCCAAGACTCTCCCACTGGAGACAGAAATATCTCCATGGTCAACATAAGTGAACCTTCCAAGCTGTAGTAGTCGACTGGTCCATGAGTAGCTCACCCATGAGAATAGCAGCCAGTCTCTTTGGCTTGGGGGTTTAGGAGTCGAATCCAAGAATTCCAAGAGTTAATGACAGCCTCTAAGGCACCCCAGGGACCCATTCCTAGGTCTTGGTGATGACAGATACCCACCACCCCAAAGCCAAGGGAAACTCCTCCAGAATTCCCTCCAGGAAGAGTTGCGAATAAGCTTGGCAATTACATCATACACAGAGGAGGCCACTTCCAGGTCTCGGGAGTGACTGATGGGGATCCCACGAGCCAGCTCCTCTCTGTGAAGAGAGACCAAGGAGGTGGCCTGCCAAGTCCGACATGATTTCAAGGTCTGCACCAATGTATCAAAAAGCTGCTGAGTGGTGACGGGAAACTCTGTGAGGACTGAGAACAATGTCAGTTGGGTGAGCAAAGGCCAGCAGGCCAGCAAGGAGGCAATGCAGAACTTCCTGGGCATCCACGCAGTTTTGCACGTGCAGAATTGAACTGTTTGGGGGCCTGGGCTACTCCCCACAGCTTACAAAGTCAGACCCCAGATTTGGGGGTGACCGCCTGGCCTGGGCGAGGGTTCTTGAGAGTCAAGGGGCCTGACACCTTAGCTCCAACCAAATGCGCTGTGTGATTTGGTGAATCATCTCCCTTCCCTGGCTTAGATTTCACTATCTCTGAAAGGAGGGCTTGGGACTTCCCTGGCAGTCCAGTGGTTAAGACTTCACCTTCCAATGCAGGGGGTGTGGGTTCAATCCCTGGTGGGGGAGCTAAGATCCCACATGCCTCGTGGCCATAAAACCAAAACATAAAACAGAAGCAATATTGTAGTGAATTCGATAAAGACTTTGAAAATGGTCCACATCAAAAAAAAAAAAAAAAAAAAAGGAAAGAAAGGATGGCTTAACTGCACAACCAGTGGGTCCTCTTTCGTTGATCAAGTCTTTGCTAAGCTCTTCTCTTTGCCTGGCCCTGACTAGATGCTGGGTTTATCAAATGACTAAAAAATGGACATGGGCCTTTCTTCTCAGAGCTTAGAAGTTAGAGAGGGAGACAGATACTAATCAAACAATCCCCCAAAATATATAATTACCCATCAAGGTAAGTGCTGTGAAAAAGTAGCAGAGGGTTCTGTTACTCAAAGACTCCACCTTTTGCAGGCCTACCGTGTGCCAGGCACTCTTCTCATGCTTATAGTAAAGTGTACCCAGAATTTTGGCTTTATTCATGTATGGCAAAGCCAACAGATCAGGAGACAATTGCTGTTGAAAAGATAGTTTGTTACTAATGGTTCCCAAGAGAAGGGGGCAGGGCCACATGGGGAAGTACCAGGGTTGGTAAGCAAGGAGGAAGCATGGGCCACAGCCTTTATTAGGGTTTTCTCAGAAGCAGCAGGTGAGGCAGGGTGAAGTATGTAGAATAAGCACAGGATGGAGTGTCTGAATCATTTCAGCAGGCTCCGGGCTATACAGATGGCCCCTGGCTTTCCAGTTCCCAGCCCAGGGTGACTCAGGACAGGGGGATATTGACTTGGTATGTGAGAGTTGGATAAAGGAGCTGGTTGGGGGTATGGGCTCTGGATTGGCATGTATGCATATCAGGGTTATGGTCAGAAGCAAGTTGTTTGCCATCTCTAGAAATTAGCCAACCCGGGGAGCTGCAGTCCCTCCCGGGCTCCAAAGGCCCCCAAGATGTCAAAGCATTTATAAAATGTAGGAAATAAAAAACATGATTATATTTTTGTGCTGACTTTTTTTTTTTTGCGGTACACGGGCCTCTCACTGTTGTGGCCTCTCCCGCTGCAGAGCACAGGCTCCGGACGCACAGGCTCAGCGGCCATGGCTTACGGGCCCAGCCGCTCCGCAGCGTGTGGGATCTTCCCGGACCGGGGCACGAACCCGCGTCCCCTGCATCGGCAGGCGGACTCTCAACCACTGCGCCACCAGGGAAGCCCTGTACTGACTTCTTAAATCCTCACAGCTGCCCTCTGAGGTTGGTGCTAATAACATCAACCTCCTAATTGTACAGAGAAAGAAACGGAGGCAAGGGACTTGCCCAAGGCTCCTCAGCTAGTCAGAAAGGAGTTAGGATTTGAACCCAGGCAGTCAGACCCCACAGTCTGCACTCCTGAGGACCTCGTCCTTGGACTCCACGTGAGAAAGGACATGGTCCAGTCTTGTTGAGCACATCTAAGAAGTGACTTGTGATTTGTGAGCCAAGGTTCAAGGAGGTACCACCTGCCTCCTTCAAGGGTGAAGGATGCAGGGAGAAGGGGCTGTGGGAAGGCGGTTCCCACCTTAGACCAACAGGGCAGGAGGGAGTGGGCTGGCTGGAACCCAGCTGACTGTGCGCCTCTTCTGTGGTTATTTTAAACCTACAGATGCCTGGCTCTCACTCCAGGCCTATTGAACCACAATCTCTGGTGGTGATAGTTTTTATAATTATATACTTTCAAAATTGTGATATAACTCACATACAGCAAAATGTATAGGTCTTAGGTACACAGTTTGATGACTTTGTCAAATGCTCAAATGAAGTACATTCAGGGAATTCATACCCCTATCGAGATACCAAATATTTCCATCATCCTAGAAAATCTTTTTGAGCCCCTTCCCCACACTGCCCTACCCCCATGCAACCCCTGTTCTGAGTTCTATCAGTATAGATTAGTTTTGCCTAATCTAGAACTTCATATAAATGGATCCTACAGTATGTACACTTCTATATCTGGCTGCTTTCACTCAGCAAAATATTTTTGAGATTCATCCAAGTTGTTGTGTGTTTTAATAGTTCATACATTTTATACCTGGAGAGTAGTAAATTGTACGGATACACCGCAATGGTTTATCTGTTCTCCTATTGATGGACATTTGGATTGTTTCCAGTTTGGGGCTATTCTGAATAAAGTTGATGTGGACATTTGTATACAGGTCTCTTGTGGAATTATATTTTCATTTCTCCTGGGTAAACATCTAGGCTGGAACGGCTGGGTTACCCCTGGCTCATTCATTGCAGCCAGCCCAACACCAACACTGAAGAAACTCCAGACTCACCAGCTCATGGCTACAGTCCCTTTCAGCTCCAAAATCCTACTATTTCAACTTGAAAGTGGCATTTGCAGTTGTTACATTTTTCTTTCTTGTGGTAAAATATTCATCACATAACATTTACCATTTTAACCTTTCTTAAGTGTGCAGTTCAGTGGCATTAAGTACATTCACACTGTTGTACAACCATCACCACCATCCATCTCCAGAATTTTTTCTTCTCAAACTGAAATTCTGTCTGCATTAAACACTGTCCCCATTCCTCCCTCTCCTTAGCCCCCGGTAATCACTATTCTATTTCTATCTCTGTGAATTTTGACTGCTCTAGGTACTTCATATAGGGGGACTCAAACAATATTTGTCCTTTTGTGACTGACTTATCTCACTCAGCATAGTGTCTTTAAGATTCATCCGTGTTGTAGCATGTGTCCGAATTCCCTTCCTTTTTAAGGCTGAATGGTATTTCATCGTGTGTATATACACCACATTTTGTTGTTATATATTTTTAATGGAGAAAAATTTCATTTAAAAGAAGAGTTTTAAAAAGAACGTACAGTTACCCAACCCTGAAACTCAATAAATCCTTTCCTTACTCACCCCGGATGTGTTTGGCTATGTCTATGCTTATGATATTCTGGACCCAGGAGATCTCAAAGTGCAGACAACTCAACACAAGGTAGATGTCACACTTGTTTCTATTATAAAAGATAAGATGCATACAGAGTGTCAGCCGCTCCACCACCACCACCTGGTCTCTCTCATTTGAACTGGTTTCCCACTAAGTCCATTAAAATCCTCTCTCCCTTTCTGTTTCCAGAACTGTTCATACCAGAGTCTGAAAAGCAGATCTCTTTGTTTATATTTCCCTTGGCTGTTTTAAAACCCTATTTGTCACATCTGACATACTGCAAGTTTCCTATCAGATACGAGAGGAAGAGCCTGCTGAATGCATGATGGGATGGAAGATGTGAACTGAAAGCCATGTAGACACTGACCCCCGGAACCTTCCCAGGAACTGGAAACTGCCAGTGTCTCAGTGGTGGGAATGAACCTGAGAAAAAACGCGCTGAGTTCAACTCCCTGGGCACTGAGTTGCTCTACAAGTGCAGAGAAACGATGAAGCCCACAATTTAAGCTCTGCCACCCATATTTGACAGTTGTGGCCTGTCCCAAAGAAGATGCATAGGTCGAACGCACAAATTAGATTAATGGGATATTAAAGCAGAGATGTGAAGCTAAGATTTCTCACCCATTCTCCGCCTGGGGGACACTTCTCAGCTGTTGGACCTCAAGCCATGTTACCACTAGGCTTCCTTGAACCCTCCAAGGAGCACTGACCATTCTCTCCTTTCAGCCTCTGCTGTTTCCTGTATGTTTTCAACACTTTAGCATCCGTGACACAGTGTTGGCATGTAGGAAGCACTCAGCAAATATTAGTCAAATAAATGTATGAAGAATGAATGATACTGTTTGCAAACATCACCAGGCTGTTAGCTCCTTCATAGCAGGGATTGCCTTATCTTCTCCCAGCTCCAGCTCATCATCTGGCACATAGTAGGTCCTCAGGAATGGTTCCCCAGGCTGACTTAGAAACACATTGCACCTCCTGTTGTATCCTGGTTATTGGCATGTATGTGTGCGCTACCTCCTGCCCCTGCATCCCCCACATCACTAAGGCAGGTATTGTTTCTTATTATTTATTATTTATTGGTTTTCCCCAGCATCTAGCACATGCCTAGTACATAGTAGGAGCTCAAAAAATGCATATTAATTATTGAATAATAATTGAGCAGCAATTCCATTTTTCTTACCTAATGGAGTATTTGTATTTCTTCTGAAATATGGTAAGAGGTGTACTCTCTTAGCAGTTTATTACTTGGGTGTCTAGGTAGGCTTTGGCCCCATATCAAGCTACTGGGAGCTTCTCCTGTCACCTTTGCAAGGCTTGTCATGTTTCTTTTTTGTCGAACCTTTTAATGGACATCGTAGACCCAGGAAACCCAACCTCAGGGGGCTGGCTTTGCAGGTTGGCCTCTTGGAATCAGTGTTGGAATCGTGGGTGGGGGGGGGGGTACTTGAATGTCAAGGTTGGACAGACTGATCTTAATCCCAGCTCTGCCACTTATCAGCTCTTCGACCTTGAGGCCAAGCTGTTTCGCCCATGAGCAAGCACCAGTTTTCCCATCTGCAAAATGGGGATAAATTGTATCCACTATAAAGTAATGCAAGGATTGGATGGCACACTAGTTTCCTGTTCCTGCTGTGACAAATTACCATAAACTCAGAGGCTTAAAAAAACAACAGCACGAATCTATTCTATTACAGTTCTGGAGGTTGGAAGTCTGGAATGAGTCGGATGAGGCTAAACTCATGGCATAAACAGCTGATTCTTTCTAGGGGCTCCAGGCGAGAACCTGTTTCCTTGCTTTTTCTGGCTTCTAGAGGCTGCCTCTGTTCCCTGGCCCATAGTGCCTGTCTCTCCTCAAAGCCAGCACCTTCTCTTTCTGACTGTGCTTCCCACGGCTTCTGTTGTCACATAACCTGCTTTCACTCTCACTTCCCCCTGCCTCCCTCTTATAGGGACCCTCATGATTGGATCAGGCCCAGCTGGCTCATCCAGAATCATCTCCCCATCTCCAGATCCTTAGTTTAGTCACATCTGCAGAGTCCCTTTGACCATGCAAGTGAACATATCCACGGGTTCTGGGGGTTAGGATCCGGACATCTTTGGGGGCCATTGTTCAGCCCCCCACAGATGGAGTTGTATATACAGTGACCTTCATGTAAGTCAAGTGCCACATTGCCCTGTGCTCTCTGTTCCCAGAGCAAAGCTTACATCTGGGACTGTTATAGTGTGGGTTTCCACAAAAGCAAACCGAGTCAAGGATTCAAGAGAAAATATTTATCTGAGAGGTGTGGGAACACCAGAAGGGCTTCAGGAAAATGAGACATGGCAGGGAAGGCAGCCGTGCAAGGGTGAGCTTCCCAGCCAGGTACCACTGTGGGAGACTGGAGCTTAATCCCGCTGGAGAAACTCGGGGAACCCGTGTAGAACGTGCCTCAGGGTTATCCAGCCCTACAGGTGAGGGGGCTGGGGTATTTATACACCAGTTCCCATCCATGCCTGGTGTGAGAGTTTCTGTTGTTCTGTGGCACCTGCTACACAGGTGGCAAAGTGAGCTCCAGCAGGGAGAGGAGGCCCTCAGGCAGAGAACTGCAGGCAGGGGCAGCTGGAAGTCAAGCCAGTGTACACCCGTGTGCTAAGGGCAAGGGCATATGGGCAGAGCGACCGACAGTGTTTTCCATTGAGACCCGGGGCCTCTGCATGCTCTTAGCTTGCAGTCCCCTCACCAACCTGCCAGGGCACCTCCGCTCCCAGCAACCAAGTCATTTACTTGCCAAAGGTTACTTGTGGCTATTCCCCATCCTGTTTATGCCAGTTGCACACTTATTTAATGAAACTAAGGTAAAGACTTGATAGGATTAAATTGCGTTTTAAAAATGCTGTTCAGGGACTTCCCTGGCGGTCCAGTGGTTAAGACGCTGCACTTCCACTGCAGGGGGCACGGGATCAATCCCTGGTCGGAGAACTAAGATCCTACATGCTGCACAACCAAATAAATAAATAAATAAATGTTGTTCAATTAGATGTGGTCAAGACAACAATAGATGATGGCAGGAGAGGAAGAACCACAGAATTCCAGAAGAGGTCGTTGTTTCTCCGTTTAAAGAAGTTCAGGCTGGAAATCATAGATGATGAGTTATAGGTGTGCTGTGTGTGTGTGTGTGTGTGTGTGTGTGTGCGCGCACCTGTGTGTATCCTGTTCTCGTAACTCCATGAGGTAGGTATTATTCCCATTTTATTGATTACGGATGGAGAAACTGAGGCCCAGATGCCCCAAGGCCTGCAGTTAGTAAGTGACAGAACTTGAATATGAGTGTCTCCCTCTCTTTGCCCTGCACTCCCTCCCATCGACTCAGTCTGCCACTCTTGGAGGCCACGCCAGAATTTCCAAGCACACCCACCTCAGTCTGACCAGTTTCCTGGAGCCGACACCATCCCACATCTCTGGGAGGGACTCTAGGCAGACGTATGTGACCCTTTCTCTCCCTTCCCGTCCTTCTCTCCCCAATCCTCCCCCACGCCAACCTGGGAGCCTCCTTCACGGGCAAAGAGGAATGATCTCTTTATTCCACCTTTTCTTCTTTTGATGTTAATGAACTTCCACTGCTTCTTAATAGACTGTGAGAACACCCCCAAAATCATAGCAAAGTCAGCCTCACCCTCACCTTCTTTCCATCAAAAATGACCTAGCAGCAATTCTGGGTGATCCCTTTCTCTGCTTTGCCTGATATCAGGGTGCAGCAGGAGGCCCACAGGAAAGGCCCTGGCTCTGGCCTTGGCTTTTATAGAGACCTCTAGGTCTGCGACTCTGACGGCAACAGCAATGAACCTCCACGCAGACCCTCAGTCCCAGGGTCTGCAGGGCCCAGGACTGCCATCTTGGTCATGAGTGCCTGAGCCTGGGCTCCATCTGGGATTCTGCTTGTGGAGAAGAGGAAAAGGCCTTCACTGAAGCAGAGCTTATTAACCAGGCTATCAACAGCCGTGGCTGGCTGGGTTTCTTCTTCCACTTTATGTGGAACTCCTGGCAGAGGTGGCTCAGGAACAGAATTCCCCCCAAGAGAACTAGTTCAATAAGAGGTACCCGGAGACCTATCAGTAGACGAACATGGAGTGTGCGTCATGCTGCTCTAATAAGGCAGTCTTTGCTCTCTTCCAAATGGAAAATCGATCAACTTACACTGTGGTTATCAGCGTCCAAAGTAGCCTAGCGTATTTTCACTGTGGTTTGATTTGCTGGTTTTTAAAGGAAATCTCAGTTGGCTATGATAATTCCTTCAGTGTCAAAATGGCAGCCTTTTACGAGGCTGGACTGGGGCGGGCACGGACCACGGAGAAGACAGAAACGATGCTCTAGGCAGCCTGGGCAAAAGCAGAGAGGCAAGAACAAAATGGTGCATGAGAAGAACTTCAGGGAGTTCGCTGCGGCCGGGATGTAGGACTGAAGTGGGGGAAGGTCAGTCTGGAGATGCAGACAAATTCCGGCCAGTGGGGCCTTTGGGTCTTGCCAAGGAGCTGGGTTTTGACCCTGGAAGTAGTCACTAGCTGTATCTGCTTTTTTTACGGCATAAAACTAAGCTGCAAGTAGGAGGCAAGGGACCTGTGTGATTTATCTGTGTAATAATGGGTCATATTTTAGAAGTTTTCTACGCATTTTCACAGAGCTTAAGTTGATTGGCAAATTCTGTTCTTCAGCTTTTATTATGCAAACCCAAGAGGCAAGCACTATTCTCTTCATTTTCAATGTGGAGACCAGAGTCTGTGCCCTGGCCTTGTACCAACAACTAGTGCTGGAGTTCTTCAGCGCCCCTGCTGCCTGGGGGGCAGGGACTTGACGTCCTGCCACTAATGTTGGAGTATATCAACCTGACCTGGTTCTACCCCCATTCATGTCTCTTCTCCCCAAATCCTTTGCTGTTACTGTGTCCCTCCGTCCCTCCTGCTTTTACTGGTCTTCATATCCAGCCTCTGGCACCAAATAGACAAACTCATAGACATGCCGCCTTTTTGTCAAGCACCGTTCTAGTTGGTCCGGCCGGGGGAGGGTGCTAGACTGGGTCTGGTTCTGGCTGTGGCATCCTGGGCACTTTCCCTCCCTGGGCCTGTTTCATCATGTATTAAAAGAGAGTGTTGAGGGCTTCCCTGGTGGTGCAGTGGTTGAGAGTCTGCCTGCCGATGCAGGGGACACGGGTTCGTGCCCCGGTCTGGGAAGATCCCACGTGCCGCGGAGCGGCTGGGCCCGTGCGCCATGGCCGCTGAGCCTGCGCGTCCGGAGCCTGTGCTCCGCAACGGGAGAGGCCGCAACAGTGAGAGGCCCGCGTACCGCAAAAAAAAAAAAGTGTTGAATTAGACAGACTCTCAAGTTCTTTCAGAGGCTGCATGTCCTGTTTACCACTGTGCTCGTCAGTGCCAGACACAGAGTAGGTGCTTGGTATGAACTATAGAATGGACGTGTGAAGAACGCGCCATGTACCAGGCGGCATCTGCCCCTGGGCGAACACCAAGGAAGAAACAAACGAGACCCCTGTCCTCCAGCGTCTAGTGGTAGAAACCAGTGTGGGAGTGAATAATTAGAATATGGTCCAAGCAGGTATAAAACACAAGAGATCAAAAGTCCTGTGGCAGCAGAGGAGGGCTGCTCCGTGGAATTCTCTGGCTCCATTTAATCTCAGTGGAGGAATCTTGGCAAATGAAGGAAACCCAACGGGACTGCTCACAGAGGGGATGTCTCCGATGTTGAAGTGTCCATCATCACCCAATCCGTGGATACAGTTACTTGTTATTCTAGATACAGGAAGTAGCACAGGTGATGCACATATTCCCTTTCACAACTGAGATGACAAATTTGGACAAGATAACTTTTGTTTACCAAAAAATGCCAAGTCTATGTCAGTTATATCTCAGTTTTTTTAAAGCACCAATAAGAGTTTGTAGGTAAAACTGTGCTAAGTCTTGTGTATCAGATTTTGTGAAACTTACAACTGGAGAGCTGCTCAGGATCTGGTCTGGCCCATGATTGACATCCTAGGGGAGCGAGAACCCCTTTCCCCACCCGCTCTTGATTGTACAATGAACCTCGTCCATGAGCTCACCACTGGCACAAGGTTTGGGCAAATCTCCTGGAGGATGTTGAGAGCATGGAAACACTTTCTGGCCCCGCAAACATTTGCCATTGAAGTGCTTGCATTTGAAGTTCCTGGGGACTGTAGCTAGCAGACGGATGAAATGTGAAGGGGAGCTCTGCCTGGATTACCCCGTGGCAGGACTCTGTCGACCCTGCTGGAAGAATCAGGAGTTATTTTCCCAGTGAAAACCTAAAATGGCCAAGAGGAAAAGGAAACCTGTGCAGTGCCCTCCCAGTAGCCCAGAGCCCAGAGCATCGTTCGAGTCTGCCTCTTCAGATGGCAAGGAGCAGGGAATCCAGAAGAGCCCTCTCCTTCGGGGCTGCGTAGACCCCGGCAGGGATGCGCTAAAGCTTTGGTTCACAATGTTCAGCTTGTCCAGGGGCGGAGGGTATGGCGAGACCCTTAGGCGGCAGGGGACCCGCCCAGTCCAGCTAGTGCTAAACAAATGCTCCGTGCGAAGCCAGGCACGTGTGTCACTGAGCAAAAGAACACTATTTCACGGGGTTATTCTCATTAAACTGAGTGAAGCAGCATCAAAGTGCCTACAGGGCTTTCGACTTCTCTCTGGGAAACAGCCTCCCTGGATGGTGGAGACTTCTCCGTCAGAGCTGTTGACAAAGTCCGTTTTCAAAGCCAGACAGGATTCTGGGATTCCGGAAACACTGCTCCGTGGGGTGGCAGGAACCTCCCTTTCTGGCCAAAGCAACCTGCTGCCTTGACACTGTCGCTTCCTGCCGCAGGTAACTGGCTGCCGTCTGTGAGCAATGAAGACGGCCCGCGCACTGGGCACTTTCAGCCTTCGTCATGAATTATGCATCTTGGGCCTGCTGGGTTTTTTCCTTGCCCTCCCTTTCTCAAGTGCTTGTAGTATTAAAAACATATACTTGGTGCAATCCTGCATGGCAATGAACCTGAGACGGCTGGCCGTCTGACGTTTTTACTTGGAAACCCAGGATTTAAAGAGGCCACAAAGCAGAAGTAGACATCAGGGAGAGAGGGGATGCCCCCCATTTATGTATTCATGTTGGAGACCGAGGGGGAATTCCCCAAGGTCAGTCTGCAATGGAGCATCACGACAAGCCCCTCCATGTCACCAAAGCCATTCACGGATCCAGGGACAGACTTGGGGCGACAGCAGCCCCTGCAAATGTCAGAGAGTTTTCCTTCACGCTCTTTCTCCTTTTCCAGTTCATCAAAGAGAGGAAAGTTGCACTCTGGGTTAAGCCAAAGCCATTCACCAGAAAGGAATGCTGCTTCCCAAGCAAACCCAAAGCCCTTTCTTAGCAGGACAGTTGGCTTTCATTCAGACTCCTGTTGTAGGCCAGCCATAAAACCTCCTTAATAACCTATCTTAGATAGGACTTGAATATCTGTAATTCATTCAAGATGGCAGACTCCCGAGGCTGCCCTGCGGTTCATCTTATTTGTGTGTAATTACACTCACCCCCCACAGGGTGTGCACGGTGATTTACAGAGGTGTTGGGATACTTGCTTACTATTCCTCACTCCTGATCCATTATTATTCTTCCTGATTTTGCAGAGCCATTTGCTGGATAAGGCCATTTAGAAAACAAATGCATATTTTAATAGCTAATATTGAATTTACATTTATATCTCAGGTCTATAGGGATGATGATGTGGTAATTAAAGGCCGATATATAATTTTTAGTTATGACTAGGGATTACTTTGCTGACAGAACAAGCTCTGACTTCGAAATTTAATGGAACGTTAAATTTTTTAGAGCTTTGGAGATTTTTGACTATTGATGGATGGCTAGGTACTTCCAAATTTCAGGAAAAGAAACTCCCCTGATTTTACCCTTTATATCTAGGTGTCTCAGAAATATGTGGCCAGTTCATTAAATACACTCACAGTGTGTCAATAAGTGCACCAAGCAAGATGTAAGTATATAAGATATATATACTATGTAAGCATATACTATATATTATATTATGTATATACTTATATATATAAGTATACTTATAAGTGCATATAAGTATACTTATAAGTATATGTAAGTATATATATATAAGTATATATTATGATCACATATATATATGTGAGTGTACAAAGACACAAACTATACAAATATATGTAGACATACACATAATATATATATTTGTATAGTTTATGGGTATTGTATTTTATATATATAGTACATTTATGTACATTGTGTGTGTGTGTGTGTGTGTGTGTGTGTGTATTCATTCTTCCAGACATCTTTCAATGCATGTGTAGAGGAATAAGTAACAAAATATTAATAGACGTTAACTCTGGGTTTATGGGGTTTTGCTGTCTTCCTGTTTATGCATAATTATTTTTTCTCTTTATGGAGAGCTCATCATGAGATGAACCAGGTGGGGAGAAAGCACTTATCCAGACCACCTGATTAGGTAGTAGAGCCCATCACAGTTTATCTTTGTCTGTCAGTTCCTTATTCAGGTATTGACATCAGTTTGACCAGTTTGGATCTTAAAACGGAATGGAGAGATGGATGTGCTTAGGTCACTAAGTAACAACCCTTGACTTTGACTTTGGTGTCGGAAAGCTCTGTGTTGATTAGGGAGGTTAAGTGGGGATGATCACGTCTCCCCTGCCCCCAAAGGGCAATGATCCTCAAGATGTTTTGGCACTCGGACAGGACAAGAGAACTATCTACCTCCCTATCACCTCCTTCCTATTTGCCACTCCTAATAAAACAACTCCAGGAGGAAAACATAGGAGGCAAGCTTGATGTCAGTCATGGTGGTGATTGTCTAGAGTTGACACCCAAAGCACAGGCGACAAAAGAACAAATACACAAATGGGACTACATCAAACTAAAAAGTTTCTGCACAGCAAAGGAAACAGTGAACAGAATGAAAAGGCAGCTTACAGAATGGGAGAAAATAATTGCAAACCGTATATCTGATAAGGGGTTAATATTCAAAATATATAAGGAACTTATGCAACTCAATAATAAAAACTGAAATAACCCTATTAAAAATTGGGCAAAGTGCTTGAATAGACATTTTCCCAAGGAAGACATAAAAATAGCCAACAGGTACATGAAAAGATGCTCGATACCACTAATCAAGGAACTGCAAATCAAAACCTCAGTGAGATATCACCTTACACCTATTAGGACGACTGTTATCAAAAAGTCAAAAGATAAGTGTTGTCAAGGATGTGAAGAAAATGGAACACTTGTATACTGCTGTTGGAAATGTAAATTGGTACAGCCACTATGGAAACCAATACAGAGGTTCCTCAAAAAATTAAAAATAGAACTACCGCATGATCCAGCAATCCCACTTCTGGGTATACACCCAAAGGAAATAAAATCACTATCTGGAAAAGATATTTGCACCCTCAGGTTCATCCCAGCATCTTTCACAGTAGCCAAGATATGAAAACAACCTAAATGTCTGTCAACAGATGGATAAAGAAAATGTGGCATATATATATACAATGGAATATTATTCAACCTTAAAAAGGAAGGAAGTGACTATAGCTAAAAATAACATATTTGTATATTTGAAATTTGCTAAGAGAGTAAATCTCAAAAGTTTTCATTACAAGAAAAAAAAATTGTAACTCTGTGTGGTGATGGATGTTAACTAAACTTATTGTGGTGAGCATTTCATAATATATACATATATCAAATCATTATGTTGCATACCTAAAACTGATACAATATGTCAATTATATCTCATATTTTTAAAAAAAGGAAGGAAATCCTGCCATTTCTGACAACATGGATGAACCTGGAGGACATTATGCTAAGTGAAGTAAGCCAGACAGATGACACAGAGGAAGACAAATGCCATATGGTATCATGTGGCATTTGGGGGGAATATATGTGGGGGGAAATATATGGGGGGAAAAGTGGAATTTACAGTAACGGAGAGTAGAACGGTGGTGCCCAGGGACTGAGGGCAGGAGGGAATGGGAAGACGTTGCTCAAAGGGTACAAACTTTCAGCTGTAAGATGAATAAGTGCTAAGGTACAGCATGGCGACTAGAGTTAATAATGCTGCGCTGTGTACTTGAACGTGCTAAGAGAGTAGACCTCAAGTGTCTTCACCATTAAAAAAAAAAAGTAACTGTATGAGGTGAAGGATTTGTTAGTTATCTTGTTTGCGGTAATCATTTCTAGATGATGCATATGAAAACATCACAATTTAAATCTCTTAAATATCTACAATTTTTATTTGTCAGCCATACCTCAGTAAAGCAGGGGCAAAGCCCACCTTCTAAGGGAGGGAGGTAGTTGTTTCTCCTGGCAATGGGAAGGACAGAATTAATCATTCCTTCCCACCAGGAAGCAAGGAAGCCACATTGTTCTCAGTCTAAAAGTCAGGATTGCAAGCTGCTATTCATTGAGCAGACCACACGGAGAATCCTCAACTCTGGGTCCCATCTGCCTGTTGAGGACCACCACTCAGAGAAGGAGTCTCCTCGTTAGAGAATGAAACTCTTAAATCTATAGGTGCTAGACTTGTTGTCTTGTATTATTTTAATCTGAACTTGGACAGCAAAGCAGACTCACCGGGTGTGACTGCCTGAATGTGGAGCCCAACCACTGCTGGCGTAGAAGCTTAGACTGTCTTTGTTTAAACAACCTACTCCATCACCCTTACCTTGACTTTCCATCTTCCCCCATAAATCTGTTTGTGTGTAGGATGTGTGGCAGGATTCAGTTCTGCCATACTTGTCACTTGGCGTTCAATGGAGTCAGTAACTGTCGCTTTCTTTTCGGAGGCACCTTGTTTTTCTTGAGTGTTTAGAGACAAGTCCAGAAGAGTGTTCCAAGAAAGGGACCAGATATTTATTTCTAGATTCAATGTACTGAGTTGTGTTTGCTCACCAGGCACTCAGCTTGGTCCCCACTAAAAAAGACCCAACTGGAGAATTGGACTAATGTGTGGAGAGGCCCGGAGAGCCTGTCCCATGCTGTGATGGTGATGGTCTGTACTTAATGGAGATTTAAAATGTAGCATGCAGGCTAAGCGTGGTTTGAACTCGAGGCAGGAGCCAGTGATTTTAACTCCTAGCGCCAAGCTAGGAGGAGATGGGCTATTCATCCTTTTGACATCCCCTTTGAATAGCATCATATTTCAATCCTGTTAAGCTGTGGGGCCGTTGTTTATCGGTCTCCCTCCAAAAGCAGGACCTCTGTTGTGCTGAAGCTGCAAATCACTGCCCAGCTCGGTGCCCTTAAGACGTCATTTGGCTTCAGCCTGCTAGGTGACCCCCTCTACCTCGACAGCTCGGAAATAAACTCCGGCGACGCCCAGCTGCCTCCTCTCGTCCATCTGTCACTGACCAAGCAAGGGGTCAGTGGGCCCGGTGCCCTTTAGTTGGAATGTTGAGAAAAGAAGGAAGAAAAAGCGCATCTGGGAAGTAGAAAGAAAGGGAAGGGGAGGTGGTCAGGCGTGCTGAAGAATCCAGCATTCCAATTGTGACGATCTCCATTCCTTCGCCCTTCCTGTTCTGATTCATCTGTTTAGTCAGCTGGAATGTTCATTCATTTGTTTAGTCTTTCATCAAACATCTCTTGAGCACCTCCCAAGTGCACCGTGCTGGGTGCCACAAGATACAAGGATGAACACAGCAGATGGGGCCCATGCCTCATCTGGTTGACCGACCACCTACAAGTGGGATGGACATTGGCCAGAAGGAATTTGGGAAGTGTTGAGAGCGCAGGATTTGGAGGTCGATTGTCTGGGCCCTGTAGCCTGACTCTGCCCCTTGTAGGCTGTACAAATCAGGGGGAAGTCTCTTCACCTCCTTGAGCATCTGTAAAATGGGGCTGAGAGTGGTACCTATCATAGGATCGTTGAAAGGTCTAAATAAGACACTGCAAATAACACGCTTTGGAAGCAGAAATTGTTGTTTCGTAACAGCGATTCTATCGTAAATTGCATTATAAAGAGGCAAACGTGAGGTGCGAGGGGAAACATATTACAGCGAAATTTGCCTGATCTAGGAGGTCAGAGGTGATAGGGCATTTAAGCAGAGAGTTGGAAGTAACCCCACCTGTTCTCTGTCTCTGAGAGTTTACCACTCACGTGAGTGTTCACAGTCGGCCAAGTCTGGGCTTTATTGGATCCCTGTCTTCTCTCTGCTTAGACGAGAAGGTCCCTGTGGGCAGGGAGTGTGCCTTGTACATCTTTCTAGCACTTTCTACCGCAATGAGCATATCGTGTTGTTTGCCCTTCATTGAACAGCCAGATAAGTCAGTGACTGCTTTGTACCCACATACAGATGCTGGAAGAAGATGTGAAGATTTGAGTCTGTTACACTGTGGCCTCGGGGGCAGCTCCAGCTTGCCTCGCAGATGTGCAAGGGTCCCCTCATGACACCGCCTTATCATTGTCCAGTGAGGCACCAATGGACAGAACATCCTTTTGTACTGTCAGCAGGAAGGCCAGTCCCCACAGGCTGCCCTCTGCCCAGGAGGTTAAGGAATTACAGGAGAGGAATGCAGGAGCCAGGAGCCCGGGCATCTGTGGAATGCCACCTCATTCCCTGGCCCCTGCCCGCTTCCATGCACCATTCACTCCACAGGCCAGAGCTTTTAGGGGTGCTGTAACTCCCCACCACAGCTAGCATGCATGTACCTTGACTTATACGAGAGGTATGAGCCTGAAATTTTGTTTATAAATCTTGCCTGCTTTGGTAAATACAGTTTAAAAAAACCTTCCAGGGCTTCCCTGGTGGCGCAGTGGTTGAGAGTCCGCCTGCCAATGCAGGGGACACGGGTTCGTGCCCCGGTCCGGGAAGATCCCGCATGCCTCGGAGCGGCTGGGCCCGTGAGCCGTGGCCGCTGAGCCTGCGTGTCCGGAGTCTGTGCTCCGCAATGGGAGAGGCCACAACAGTGAGAGGCCCGCGTACCGCAAAAAAAGCCCCAAAAAACCTTCCAAAAGACATGTTAATACACAACATGTTATACATAATTCAGTTTTCCTTTAGCTATTAAATTAATTTTGCATGCACAGCATTTTTAATTGCCACCCACTGCTGGGGTAGCTCCTACCATGGGAACCTGAGACCTCAGAAGGGGCTGAGGACCATTCCCTCACCTCCTTCCTCCTAGTATTAGTGCCTGAGCCCTTTATTCCTTCCAGAAGTATTGATGAGCACTCCCCTGTGTGCCAAATCCTGCTCTCGTGAAAGCAGGAAGAACGAGAATAAAGCAGCATTTATCTCCGGGGAGTTCACAGTCATGAATAGGGAATTATTGTACAGTGTGCTGAAGGATTTGTGTAGGGAATCAGTGGGATCACCAGCCTTGGGACGTCGGGAAAAGGATATAGGCATTCTAGAGAGAGGAGACAGCCTGAGCCTGGTGAGAAGGTGGGAAACCGTATGCTATAACTGCGTTCATGCTGCTGAGTTTAAAGGGGTAAGCAGGGGTGGCATGGCCAAGCCAGGTCGTGGAGGATCTTACGCATAATGCTAGGGAGATGGGCAGGAAGATGCCATGAACAGAGCTGGGCAGGGGAGGAGTCTGAGCGACAAAGCAGTGCTTCCTGCCATGGCATCCTCTTGGGGGTGGTTTTGCCGTTTGCTTTGCTAGCAGTTCTCAAATTTGATGGTGCTACAGAATCATCTGGAGGGTTTGATAAAACCCAGATGGCTGGGTCGCACGCCCAGAGTTTCTGATTCTGCAGGTGTGGGGTGGGACTGAGAATCTGTCTCTAACAAGCTCCCAAGTGAGATTGACCGTGCTGGCCCAGGGGCCATACTTTGAGAACCACAGCTTCACGAGGTCAACCAGGGGAAGCGGTGTGCCCTGAAAGCAGCAGGGGAGAAAGAAGAGGTCAGGAGCCAGGTAGATGCAGCTACCCACGGATGGGGTGTCTATCCTTGGGCGCACACTCTCGGTCCCAGGTGATAATTCCCGGGATTCATCAAGCTCGTCTTGGAGACAGTTATGTTAAGGAGAGAATCACCTCCTTTTCATAACTGTATATAACTTTGATGCATCTGGAAAGATAACCACTTTCCTTTGTCTTTCTGATCATCTCTGTTCTCTTGGAAAGTAAGTAGCACACCTTGAAGCCTGTTTTCTCACTGATCTATAGTCTCTCACGGCTTTCTGGTCACCTTAGGACACATCATCCTAACGCAGTAGTCACAGCCCGAATCCCCCTCCCTAGTCCTTCCTCCCACCCCCAAAGTTAACGATTCATCAAACATTTCCGCTCATTGGAAGGTGTTGGTGTGCAGGAGCCCAGAGACAAAGCTCTCACTTGATAAAGGGAAGCCCTGCTCCAAACTCCGAAACGTCAAGTTCTCTTATGTTGAGACCGTGGTCTTGGAGACCCGGCAACACTGCCCCCAGATGGTGCCCTCTGGGCTGGGTCACCCCTGTCTCCTTTCATACCTCATTCTATTGTGGTTCTCACCAAAAGACCCACCCAGCAGAGAGGCTGCCTCCCAGAGCCCAGAGCCATCGGAAAAAGTAGAAAAATGGGGGTCAACAAGGTAGAGCTGCCAGAGAATCCCAGCCCCCCTTCCCTGGAGTGAGAGGTGAGGTTCTTGCCTGTGTCTTTGCTTCTCCAAGATCCTCCCCAAAGACTGGTGAGAGTCTCCCATGCCTGATACCTGATACCTATGGAACAGCTGTGAATCTCAGTCAGCAAAATCAGGTCTGTTTCTTGGACACATTTTAAAGATTTTCCTGTAGCACATTCAGCTCCAATTTCAGCTTCAAGCCCCATTTAGCCAAAGCGGTGGAAATGTGCCATCAGTCCATTCAGGTGGGGGTGGGAGGCATGTAAAGTACCCAGAGGTGGGAGCCGGGGGGGGTTAGTGGCGGGGGCATCTGCTGCTGATGTCACCTGTGCGCCCAGACACCTGCCGAACCCTTCGTCATCCCATCTGGCCTTCGGCCGGGCACGGTGGCTTGGGGCGGGCAGCTTGCTGCGCCGAGGCTCTCCCACTGCATTTGGAGGTAGTCCCGCTGGGGCTGCAGCAAGTTCATGTCCCAGGGCCCTGCCCAAATGCCATCTTCTCCACACAGTGGCCCGGGGCTCCCCCTTGGGCATTATTCTTTAGTACTTGGAAGGACTTCTATTAGTGATAGCACCTAGCACGAGCTGTCCCCTGTCAGAATCTGTTCAACGTATCTGCCTCTGCCACTGAAACGTCACCTCCTGGGGCCAGCACCAGCCTGTTCCCAGAACACAGCGTGAGGCCTGGTGAAAGAGCAGGCGGGCAGAGTTGGCTAAATTAAAATGCAAAGAATGTTCACGCACCTGGAGCTGGCAAACCCCAATCCTGATAGGAGATAGGAAACAAGTCCGTTTGTCTCCCCATGAATCCTTGAGAAAATGAAAATGGGTGACGAGGATGTGAGGACTTGACAGCCAAGATGGCCAGAGCTGCAGGAGATCAGCGCCGTTCATCTCTGCTCTGCCGTCCTCTAGCCGCAGCACATACCTGGAGAGAAAGCCCCAGCAGGTGGCTCTTGGATGTCCCCCAGTAGGACAGAAGTGGAACTCCAACCCCATGGAAGTCCCTGACCGAAGGTCTAGGTCATGAAATCCTTGATAGACCAAAGGAGACGACAGTTTAGCTGACCCCTGGGAGAGCTGTCCTTGGTGGTGAACTTAAAAGGCAGGGACATCCTTGCAGATCTCAGTTTGGACCCTGGATCACTCTTGGATCCCACGCCTTGAAGGCTCACTATTCTGGGGGGGCGAACACTTGCCCCTTCCAAGCCCTCCCCAATTAATTGGAGGCTTGAAAGGGCTTATTGTCAGGCCTGTGTCCATTTCAACAAATATGCATTGAGCACTGTGCCTGGCCCTATGCTAGGTAGGCCAGGGGAATACAGTGGAGGAAAAACCAGGCTGGTGGCTGCTGTCTAGAGCCTAGTGGGGAAGGGCTGTGCCATCCAAAACTTAGCAGCAAATAAATAACCCAGCTGTAGGTTGTAAAAGCTACGGCAATGATAAAAACAGGCCACGTGAGGGAGAGGGATGATGGACGGGAAAGCTTGTTTACATTGGGTAGTAGAAAAAGGCTTCTTTGAAGAAGTACCAAAGGGGAAGCCCATCAGCGGTGTGCTGGTAAATGCTTAACAATCCTGTCTTTGAAAAAAAAAGCACTGATTTGTAATTTGCCAATTTCTGTGGTATAATTACTCCCACCATGGCTGATTTCAAGCTGATGTCATGAAGAGATGTGCACAGTCTGCTCTTGTGAGCTGGTGTGAGCCAGGCAAAGATCTGGAGAATGAGCAGTCCAGGCAGAGGAAACAGCAAGTGCAAAGGCCCTGAGGCAGGAATAAGAACAGTGTGTTCACGGAACAGAAAGGTCAGTGTGGCCTGGTCATAGGGAGCAAGGGGTAGGCAGGGTTATGCTGGAAAGAGACCAGATCACACAGGGTCTTGTGGGCCACAGGAAGGAATTATGGTTGTGAAAAGTCTTTGAAAGCCATACATGGCAATGCCAGTTCCTGGGGTGGTGCTGCCAGCAGTATCACTGACAATGGCAACAGCAGTAAGACATCATGAAGAGAACTGGAAAGACGTGCCCGGGTCATTCTTGATAAAATAGAGACTGTGCTTATGGGCCCAGTTCACTTCCTCGCCTCCCAGTGTCTGATGGAGGCGTTTGTATACTACTTAAGAGGATTGACTGTTTCAGCTGAAAAAAAATATTGTCGTGACTAATGTGTCCGCACAACCACCCTCCGCTTGCAAATGTCACTGGGACAGAAGTTGAGCATGTGCGTCTGCCTCGTATCTGAAAAAGCAACTCAGAAGGGACAGCGAGAACGCAGGACAGACTGTGACAAGGCGGCTTCCTTGCACCTATCCCCTATTTTAAGAGTCCCGGTCAAGGGGCCAGGAAGGGACTAGCGAGAAGGGAATGAGCGGTAATTGGCTCTTAGCAAGGCATCAGCGCCTCTAAGAAGTGGATCCAGATCTGTGTTGGGGGCGCCTTCTCGACAGTTCTGTCTCCGGTCCCTGCTCTCCACGGGAAACCTTCACCCGCTCAGAGGGGCCGGGCAACACAAGCGGGCTTCAAAGGGACGTCTGTTCCAGTGGAGAAGCCAGAGTAGGTTTCAATTAAGGCTGCTGATTTATTTATCGGACTTTTCAAAAGACGTGCCCCCCCCCACCCCGTGCCCTCTGGGCCTGGGTATATAATTTAAAACGTGTATCATTAGTATAATTTTTAAAAAGCAGGGAAGTATCCTCCAGGCACTCTCGGCCAGGATCCACACTCAGACGAGAGAGGCTGTAGGAAGAAGGTGGCTTCCTTGCCTTCCCCTTGCCCATTCATCTCAGGACCGTTCTGGTTCCTTCCTCGCTGTCCGTCCACCTCCACACAAGCATCTGTGCACATCCCTCCCCTCCCCCACCGCCTCTCAGCATCCCTGTCTCCCGATGTCTGTTCCCCGGGTGTGTCTCCCCACTGTCCTCGCTGGACTGCGGGCCCCCCACCCCTCTCGTTTTTATGCTGCAGCACATCCTGGCCTCTGGTCGATATTCCCTTATGAACAGATGGGTCCGCTGTCTGGTTATTCATCACCGGCGCTCACAGTACAAGACCGAAGAGGAGGAGAAGCATGGGGGCGGGGGGAGGGGCTGTGTCCTTTGTTTACTTGGCATTTCTCTTTGGGTCCTCAATTTGGTGTTTCTAAAAGACCCTGAGGCCTGGGCAGCTCAGGAGATTGGGGAGGAAACCTACTTCTAGCGGGTCTGAACTTAGAAAATTTGCGGGGGGCTGACAGGTTTCCAGAATGCTCTGAAATTGTTGGCAAAATTTTGAGTGTTGATTTTTTTCATGAAAAAGGTTGGCAGTTTTTATCACATTCTCAAGGGGTTTTATGGTTTTATGACGCCCGAAATGTTAAGAATAAAAAATCAAAAAGTGTGGATGCCCCCCAGCTGACCAAACAAGATGAAAACACACAAAAATGTACACACAATTTCAGGGGCTTCATACACTCCCCATGAAATCCCATCCCCAACCCCCAGTGTGTTTCTCTCAGGGCTGGAGTTGGGAAGATGTGTGTGGTGGGTCAGGCCCCACCTCTTATCTCCCAGTCTTCTGTCTGGTACTCTTTGCTTCCTGAGGGTCCCCTGGCAACAAACCTTTTTAATTAAAATGTAAAATGGCCTTTTTTGATGGGCTCCGCTGAGGTGTTTAAACCTGGGCTTTTGGTCTGTACCCTCCTCCTGGCATCACGTTCATTTCTTACTGTTTCATCTTTCTTCACCCAAGAATGAGAAAAACAGGAATTTACACCTAAAATCCTTCACCCGTGTATCCCTCCCACACACACACTTGAAATTTTGTTTGGCAGTTTTTTGCTTACTATGTTCTAGACGCTGACTGTGCTAAGCAAATAATCCTGTTTAAAGATAATCCTATCAGGTAAGGACTATTACGATTCCCATTTTACAGATGAGGAAACTGAGGCTTTGAGAGGTGAAGATATTTTCCCAAGGCCATCTAGTGTGTAAATAGAAGGGCAAGTATTTGAACTTTGGTATATGTTGAGGCCTTGGAGGTTATACCTGAAAACTACAGGCTCCTTACTCAACCTTCTTATATATGAGAACCAAGCTGGCCTCTTCGTACTCAATCCCAGGATGAGGCAGACTCCTCCACCCAGCGTCAGGTCTTGGCGGAGCATGAGGGCAGTTCAACCTCCAAAAAGGAAGGAGGAGCTGGGCTCTGCATGTGCGTCTCCTTCCAAACATTTCCATCAGATGAGTCACTTCACCTCCCCTGGGGGAGTGTGAAAAAGTGGGAGAGAGGCCTAGAGGATTGTACCATCTGCTGACCCTTCCCATGGAAGGAAATATCTAGAGTAGGGAAGAAGTGTCCCCCATCCCAACTACCATAACCACCCTGTAATACCCACAGTTCCACAGCACAGGGTCCCTGTGGACCAAGTTCCAGAGCTTCCATTGTACCATGAAGGCAAAAGCACCACATCTTTGGATGGACAAAGTGAGCCAGGCCAACTTGGCACGCCATTGGTGTCACCAAGTCCTGGCATCATCGCAGACCCACCATGTGCCTTTGAAAAATCCAGTTAGTCCTCTGCAAAGCTGAGAGGTATGTCCATGGGGCCAAAGAGAGTGATGGACCACACTTGGCAGGAAGCAAGGTGAGACCTAAGGCTTCGTGCTCTTCGGGACAGGCCCTATGGTCATGGCTTCACGTGCCTTTCTTGGGGTAGGAAGTCTCTGTAGACATTGTAGATATTTCCCATGTATTCCTCCAGGGCCCTCTCTACCCTTGTCCCCTGTCCTCTGCCACAGAGGGGACCTGTACAGATGGCATCACTGAGTTCCACCTACAGGGAGTCCCAGCAGGAGCTCAGAGGGAGGAGAAGAGTGAGGTCAGGGTATTCACTGGCCTGGCTCCCTCCCTGGGCTGTCGCCCTGGGGCTGTGGGCCGTATCCCTCCACCAAGAGTCACTGAATGGGAGCCCTCTCCACTTGTCACTGGTCTGGGCCCACAGGCGGTTACAGCTCCACTGTCTGTAGCCCCAGTTACTGCTCTGTCCCGTGTGGTTCCCGTATTGGTTTGCTTGGGCTGCCTTAACAAAGTACCGCAGACTGGGGGCTTAAACCATAGCACTCTATTGTCTCACAGTCCTGGAGCCTGGAAGTCCAGCAGGTTGGTTTCCTCTGAGGCCTCTCTCCTTGGCCTGCAGCTGGCCATCCCTCTGTGTGTACATGGCCCTGGTGCCTGTCCCCTTCCTTATAACGACACCAATCATATTGGATCGGGACCCCGCCCAGTGGCCTTATTTTAACTTGATCACCTCTTTAAAGACCCTATCTCCAAATGTGGTTACATTCACAGGTACTGGGGGTTGGGACTTTAATATAGGAATTTGGGGGGACACAATTCAGCCCATCACAGCCGCCAACACCCTTTATTAAGCCGATTGTCCTAGTATGAATGTGCCACCCGTTTCCTGATTGATAAAGGAATGCACTTTGGGCTGTTTCTTGTAGAGATTTGTACCAAATCACCACTTGTCTCCCCTGTACACGCCAGCAATTGGAAGGATGGTGTATAAACTGGGGCCGAGTTGTGCATGGAGCCAGCAAATCCCTGCTCAGACCAAGCCCCCACCCTTGGCCTCTCCCTGGGACCATGCTCTTCTGTCTCGGCTATTTCCAAAGCCACAGATTGCGTGGTGTGTTGTAACTTCACACCCCCCACCCCTGCCCATCACAAATGGTTCTCAGCCAGTGTGCACTGACATTAGAGACCCTTTGCCTGGGTGTCACCAAGCTGTGATGGGTGTGTAACATGTATTCTTATGACAGTTGAAGATGCAGCCTGTGATGGTGAGGTCTGTTGAGTAGAACGGGGAGCACAAGACGCAGCTCCCCGTGGGTGAAAGGGGAGAACCTGGCTTCATGGGACCAGGTGAAAACTTTGCGTTTGGAGGTAACGAGGATAGGAGGTCCTTACAGTTCTGCTTCAACCACAGCACCTGAGGATGGGCCAGAAAGTGCACGTTGCAAAAATCGTGGAGGCAAAGTACTGCCTTCTAACGTGTTGACAAGCACTGTCCATCCTGAGGTCTAGGCCAGGCCATTCCCTTGGCTGCCTGGTGTTTGCAGGTCTCTTTCCCAGAATTCTCCAAGCCCATTTGATGGTGGTATGGCTCTTCCTTTGAAGTCTATTTCTTTTCATTCCCAAACCTAACTCCCCAGTTCACCCTATAATGCTATCGACGAGCCCGAGCAGTTTTTTTTAGCGTTCTGGAGTCGTCAACTGCCATATTGGATGCTTTGCAAACTCTGAGATTTTGTTCCCAGGCCCCCTGTTCTTTTATATTTGTTTGTTTGTCCTGTGAATTATCAGGAAACCTAGACCGTATGTTTCTGATTCATTGACACCAAAGTCATCAGTGTTTTGAGTAGTTGTTTGCAGTCCGAAAAGGTTTTATGTCTCTGGTCTGTGTTCCTCTTTAGTTAAATACAGTTCATCCAACACTTCGGGGCGCTGCGTGCTGAGCACCGCACTAGACACTGGAGGTGCAGGAAAGATGAAAACACAGACCCTTCTTTCGCGGAGCTTGCAAGCATCGATCACCCTGCCAGGAGTTGATGAACTTGAATCAGGAGGCTAAGTGTTCATTTTGAAGCTCCAGACCTGTGTGTGTGAGCCATTTCCAGATCCAGCCACCGTGGCATTTGCTTTCTCCTCACCAGCTCAGGCTTTTGGATTTTCTCCCTCCCAGTTGGGGGCACCTTAGCAATGCATCCAGAAAGGCTTGATTCACTCTGTTTGAAGGCTTTTCACCCTCCCCACCCCCACCAAAGACCTGGCTGTGCCTTTCCGTCGATGTGGAAAGCGAAGTGCCCACGTTTGCATGGGTGCCCATGGTGCGGTCAGATTTAGGACTTTGGATTCTGAAGTTCCAGGGAGGAGAACTCGAAGGGTAGTTAGCGGGAACAAGTGACATCCTGCTTTGCCGATTCTGTTTCACAGCCTCAGGGTCTGATCCTGACCAAGGAGCTGAGTTAGATCCTACCCTCCTGGGTCCCTGTTAATTTCATCAAAGCACAAAAACTTTCTTCCTTTAATTACCACATGGGGGATATTAAGATCTTGTTTTCCTAAGTAATTCCCACGGACTTGGCTTTTCTTCCTAAATGTGCCAAGTGTCTGGTTAAGAATTGCATAAGGTTGACATCAGAGGGTTTTCACACGGTCTCACACGGTCTCTGCTCCAAGCCACATAAAGGTCTTTTTAAAGACCCTGGTCAGTGGAGTAGAGACTGCCCGCAGCTCTGCTCGCCCACAGCAGCATGCGTGGCTCCAATGGCACATTCATGAGGAGCACCGTCCGGTCAAAAGCAGCTGGCTCTCACCCCGCGCTATCTCCCTTTGCCCGAGGAACATTCAGCTGGTGGCTGAACCATTTCAAGGAGGTTTTTTTTTTGGGGGGGGTGGTTTGTGTCCTGCTCAGTTACCCATTTGTAGACTGTCACCAGATTTTGTGTTTGTTTGCTTGTTTTTTCATTTCACTTGACCTCACCAGGTCCTTAAGTTTAGAGCTACTTTGGGAACGTTGAAATAAGCAAGGCTATGAGTGCGTCTTTTGCCAGGACTGTGTTTTATTCCCTCTGTGTCCAGACACCCTGACTTGGCTCATAGTGGGCAGTGGGACATGCTGGGTGGCAGCTGTGATGATGGTGATGGTGACAATGAAGAAGGCAGGCACCAGTATTTTTGAGGGTTTAGCACTGCACCAGGCACTGTGGCAGGTGACCCACCTACCTCTTTTCACTGAATCCTCACAACCACCCGAGGAGGTGAGGGTCCATCGCCACCTTATCGCACAAATGAGGAATCAGATGCACAGAGGCTACATGACCTTCCCCAGGGCACACGCCAGTGTATGGAGAGCTGAGATTCAAACCCATGCGGAGCTCACTCCAGAGCCCAAATTCTAGCCTTGAATTCTAGAATGAAAGACCAGGTTCCTGACATGCAAAACGTTTGTCCTTCCAGTTCTGTGTCTTCCACGTCCAAGCGCATTTGTGAGGGAGGATGTAAAGAAACCGACCTTTATGAGCCACCATAGGCATTGAACTCCTGACTCAGAGCTATGAAAACTTAGACTAAAAAGTCCGGTGAGACAGCTCTGAAGAGGTGATTCTTGGCCTGCCAGTGACCAAGTCCTGCAAGGGCCGAAGTGCCCCCCGAGAAGGACCCAGTGCTTCTTAAGAAAGCAAAAGCTGTACCAAACAACCCACTGAGGCATTCAGTTGGCTCAGCAAAGAGAAGAATTAGGGGCTGGACCATCCTACAGGGAGGTGATCATCTTCACGCCGGCCAGTATCCGAGAGGCCACTGCTTCTAGGACACAGTCATGAAGAGGGGACAGAGTTGAGGAATGCTGTTCCAGTCCTTCCCATCTAATAGGGTCAAATTAGACAGAAGGTCAGCTGGAAAATGAGCTCATGTGTATTAGTGTCATCCAGGTGCTAGTCACTGTCACATGCAATTTCTTTCTTTTTTTTTTTTTTAATATTTATTTACTTATTGGGTTGCACCGGGTCTTAGTTGCGGCAGGCGGGCTCCTTAGTTGTGACATGTGAACTCAATTGCGGCATGCATGTGGGATCTGGTTCCCTGACCAGGGATCGAACCCAGGCCCCCTACATTGGGAGCGTGGAGTCTTACCCACTGCGCCACCAGGGAGGTCCCTTCAATTTCTAATCAATGTTTCTTATTAACTGAGATAGGCTTTCTGCACTGCAATTTATACATGAGGAAAATAGGGCTCAGAGAGATGAAGACACTTGCCCAAAGCAGAACTGGGAGTAAGAGGTGGAATGAGGATTCAATCCAGGGGAAGTATCTGGACGTTGCGTCACCCTCCACTCTACCTGTGTGGCACGTGCAGACCTACTGTGTCAGAGATCATGTATCACATGTTGTGCACTGTAGAATCATCCCCTCCATCAGTTCATACCATGTCCCAGTCTCTAAAGACAGAGAACATGCCAGACATGGCCTCTGCCCTTGTGGAATTAGTACTGAAAAGAGAAACAGACAATAAATAAGGACACATTGCACAGTCAACTACTTATTTACAACTGCAGTTAAGTGCCACCAAAGAGAAGGCCGGATGTCTGAGAGTATGTTCAGAATTTACCCACTTCTCCTCATCTCTGTCGCTGGTACCCTGGTCTCAGCCATCGTATCTCTCTTCTGGATTCTACAGCTGTCGCTGAACAGGTCTCTCTGCTTCTACTCTGGCCAATCCAAGGGATCTCTTAAACTGTTAAATGTCATCAATCACTGCTCTGCTCAAAACTTCCAGAGGCTGCCAGCTCACTCAGAGAAGAGGTCAAAGTCCTTCCATGACCCACAGGGCCAAGCTCACTCCTCTTCCTTGTCTTTCTCCTTCTTACCCACTGTGCTAGAGCTTAACCACACTACCTCCTGTTGGCTAGTTCCTGCATACCCTAAGCTGGTTTCACCTCAGGGCCTTTGCACTGGCTGTTCAGTCTGCCAGGAACCCCTTTCCCCTGGTATCAGCATGGATTGATGCTCACTTTCTTCAGGGCTCTGAAGCAGAGAGTCCTATTATGATTGCCCCTGCTCTCCCTGTCACCTTTACCCTGCTGCTTTTTTCCCATAGTAGTTATCACCATTTAGAATTCTTTGTTTATTTGTTTAAACATCTTTATAAGAGTATAATTGCTTTACAATGGTGTGTTAGTTTCTGCTTTATAACAAGGTGAATCAGCTATACATACACATACATCACCATATCTCCTCCCTCTTGCGTCTCCCTCCCACCCTCCCTATCCCACCCCTCTAGGTGGTCACAAAGCACCGAGCTGATCTCTGTGCTATGCAGCTGCTTCCCACTAGCTATTTTACATTTGATAGTGTATATATGTCCACGCAACTCTCTCACTTCGTCCCAGCTTACCCTTCCCCCTCCCCTTGTCCTCAAGTCCATTCTCTGCGTCTGCATCTTTATTCCTGTCCTGCCCCTAGGTTCTTCAGAACCTTTTCTTTTTTTTTTTTTTAGATTCCATATATATGTGTTAGCATACGGTATTTGTTTTTCTCTTTCTGACTTACTTCACTCTGTAGGACAGTCTCTGGGTCCAACCACCTCACTACAAATAACTCAATTTTGTTTCTTTTTATGGCTGAGTAATATTCCATTGTATATATGTGCCACATCTTCTTTATCCATTCATCTGTTGATAGACACTTAGGTTGCTTCCATGTCCTGGCTATTGTAAATAGAGCTGCAATGAACATTGTGGTACATGACTCTTTTTGAATTATGGTTTGCTTAGGGTATATGCCCAGTAGCGGGATTGCTGGGTCATACCGTAGTTCTATTTTTAGTTTTTTAAGGAAGCTCCATACTGTTCTCCATAGTGGCTGTATCAATTTACATTCCCACCAACAGTGCAAGAGTGTTCCCTTTTCTCCACACCCTCTCCAGTATTTATTGTTTGTAGATTTTTTGATGATGGCCATTCTGACAGGTGTGAGGTGATACCTCGTTGTAGTTTTGATTTGCATTTCTCTAATGATTAGGGATGTTGAGCATTCTTTCATGCGTTTGTTGGCAATCTGTATATCTTCTTTGGAGAAATGTCTATTTAGGTCTTCTGCCCATTTTTGGATTGGGTTGTTTGTTTTTTTGATATTGAGCTGCATGAGCTGCTTGTAAATTTTGGAGATTAACCCTTTCTCAGTTGCTTCATTTGCAACTATTTTCTCTCATTCTGAGGGTTGTCTTTTCATCTTGTTTATGGCTTCCTTTGCTATGCAAAAGCTTTTAAGTTTCATTAGGTCCCATTTGTTTATTTTTGGTTTTATTTCCATTCCTTTAAGAGGTGGGTCAAAAAGGATCTTGCTGTGATTTATGTCATAGGGTGTTCTGCCTATGTTTTCCTCTTTTATAGTGTCTGGCCTTACATTTAGGTCTTTAATCCATTTTGAGTTTATTTTTGTGTATGGTGTTAGGGAGTGTTCTAATTTCATTCTGTTACATGTAGCTGTCCAGTTCTCCCAGCACCACTTATTGAAGAGGCTGTCTTTTCTCCATTATATATTCTTGCCTCCTTTGTCAAAAGTAAGGTGACCATATGTGCATGGGTTTATCTCTGGGCTTTCTATCCTGTTCCATTGATCTATATTTCTGTTTTTGTGCCAGTACCATATTGTCTTGATTACTGTAGCTTTGTAGTATAGTCTGAAGTCTGGGAGCCTGATTCCTCCAGCTCCATTTTTCTTTCTCAAGATTGCTTTGGCTATTCGGAGTCTTTTGTGTTTCCATACGAATTATGAATTTTTTTGTTCCAGTTCTGTGTAAGATGCCATTGGTAGCTGGATAGGGATTGCATTGAATCTGTAGATTGCTCTGGATAGTGTAGTCATTTTCACAATGTAGATTCTTCCAATCCAAGAACATGATATACCTCTCCATATGTTTGTATCATCTTTAATTTCTTTCATCAGTGTCTTATAGTTTTCTGCATACAGTTCTTTTGTCTCCTTAGGTAGGTTAATTCCTAGGTGTTTTTCTCTTTTTGTTGCAATGGTAAATGGGAGTGTTTCCTTAATTTCTCTTTCAGATTTTTCCTCATTAGTGTATAGAAATGCAAGAGATTTCTGTGCATTAATTTTCTATCCTGCTACTTTACCAAATTCATTGATTAGCTCCAGTAGTTTTCTGGTGGCATCTTTAGGGTTCTCTATGTATAATATCATGTCATCTGCAAACAGTGACAGCTTTACTTTTTCTTTTCCGATTTGTATTCCTTTTATTTCTTTTTCTTCTCTGATTGCTGTGGCTAAAACTTCCACAACTATGTTGAATAATAGTGGTGAGAGTGGACAACTTTGATTGTTCATGATCTTACTGGAAATGGTTTCAGTTTTTCACCGCGGAGAACGATGTTAGTTGTGGGTTTGTCATATATGGCCGTTATTATGTTGAGGTAAGTTCCCTCTCTGCCTACCTTCTGGAGGGTTTTTATCATAAATGGGTGTTGAATTTTGTCAAAAGCTTTTTCTGCATCTATTGAGATTATCATATGGTTTTTATCCTTCAATTTGTTAATATGGTGTATCACATCGATTGATTTGCGAATATTGAAGAATCCTTGCATTCCTGGGATAAATCCCACTTGATCATGGTGTATGATCCTTTTAATGTGCTGTTGGATTCTGTTTGCTAGTATTTTGTTGAGGATTTTTGCATCTATGTTCATCAGTGATATTGGCGTGTAGTTTTCTTTCTTTGTGACATCTTTGGTTTTGGTATTAGGGTGATGGTGGCCTCATAGAATGAGTTTGGGAGTGTTCCTCCCTCTGCTATATTTTGGAAGAGTTTGAGAAGGATAAGTGTTAGCTCTTCTCTAAATGTTTGATGGAATTCGCCTGTGAAGCCATCTGGTCCTGGGGTTTTGTTTCTTGGAAGATTTTTAATTACAGTTTCAATTTCAGTGCTTGGGATTGGTCTGTTTATATTTTCTATTTCTTCCTGGTTCAGTCTTGGAAGGTTGTGCTTTTCTAAGAATTTGTCCATTTCTTCCGGGTTGTCCATTTTATTGGCATAGAGTTGCTTGTAGTAATCTCTCATGACCTTTTGTATTTCTGCCGTGTCAGTTGTTACTTCTCCTTTTTCATTTCTAATTCTATTGATTTGAGTCTTCTCGCTTTTTTTCTTGATGAATCAATTTTGTTTATCTTTTCAAAGAACCAGCTTTTAGTTTTATTGATCTTTGCTATCATTTCCTTCATTTCTTTTTCATTTATTTCTGATTTGATCTTTATGATTTCTTTCCTTCTGCTAACTGTGGGGTTTTTTTGTTCTTTCGCTAATTGCTTTAGGTGTAAGGTTAGGTTGTTTATTTGAGGTGTTTCTTGTTTCTTGAGGTAGGATTGTATTGATATAAACTTCCCTCTTAGAGCTGCTTTTGCTGCATCCCATAGGTTTTGGGTTGTTGTGTTTTCATTGTCATTTGTTTCTAGGTATTTTTTGATTTCCTCTTTGATTTCTTCAGTGATCTCTTGGTTATTTAGTAGTGTATTGTTTAGCCTCCATGTGTTTGTATTTTTTACAGATTTTTTCCTGTAATTGATATCTAGTCTCATAGCATTGTGGTCAGAAGATACTTGATACAATTTCACTTTTCTTAAATTTACCAAGGCTTGGTTTGTGACCCAAGATATGATCTATCCTGGACAATGTTCCATGAGCACTTGAGAAGAATGTGTATTCTGTTGTTTTGGATGCAATGTCCTATAAATATCAATTAAGTCCATCTTGTTTAATGTATCATTTAAAGCTTGTGTTTCCTTATTTATTTTCATTTTGGATGATCTGTCCATTGGTGAAAGTGGGCTTAAGTCCCCTACTATTATTGTGTTACTGTCAATTTCTGCTTTTATAGCTGTTAGCATTTGTGCTATGTACTGAGGTGCTCCTATGTTGGGTGCATAAATATTTACAATTGTAATATCTTCTTCTTGGATTGATCCCTTGATCATTATGTAGTGTCCTTCTTTGTCTCTTGTAATAGTCTTTATTTTAAAGTCTATTTTGTCTGATATGAGAATTGCTACTCCAGCTTTCTTTTGATTTCCATTTGCATGGAATATCTTTTTCCATCCCCTCACTTTCAGTCTGTATGTGTCCCTAGGTCTGAAGTGGGTCTCTTGTAGACAGCATATATAGGGGTCTTGTTTTTGTATCCATTCAGCCAGGCTATGTCTTTTGGTGGGAGCATTTACTCCATTTACATTTAAGGTAATTATTGATATGTATGTTCCTATGACCATTTTCTTAATTGTTTTGGGTTTGTTATTGTAGGTCTTTTCCTTCTCTTGTGTTTCCTGCCTAGAGAAGTTCCTTTAGCATTTGTTGTAAAGCTGGTTTGCTGGTGCTGAATTCTCTTAGCTTTTGCTTGTCTGTAAAGGTTTTAATTTCTCCATCGAATCTGAATGAGATCCTTGCTGGGTAGAGTAATCTTGGCTGTAGGTTTTTCCCTTTCATCACTTTCAATATGTCTTGTCACTCCCTTCTGGCTTTCAGAGTTTCTGCTGAAAGATCAGCTGTTAACCTTATTGGTATTCCCTTGTATGTTATTTGTTGTTTCTCCCTTGCTACTTTTAATATTTCTTCTTTGTATTTAATTTTTGATAGCTTGATTAATATGTGTCTTGGCATGTTTCTCCTTGGATTTATCCTGTATGGGACTCTCTGCAATTCCTGGACTTGATTAACTATTTCCTTTCCCATATTAGAGAAGTTTTCAACTAAAATCTCTTCAAATATATTCTCAGTCCCTTTCTTTTTCCCTTCTTCTTCTGAGACCCCTATAATTCGAATGTTGGTGTGTTTAATGTTGTCCCAGAGTTCTCTACAACTGTCCTCAATTCTTTTCATTCTTTTTTCTTTATTCTGCTCTGCAGTAGTTATTTCCACTATTTTATCTTGCAGGTCACTTATCCGTTCTTCTACCTCAGTTATTCTGCTATTGATCCCTTCTAGAGAAGTCTTAATTTCATTTATTGTGTTGTTCATCATTGTTTTATGCTCTTTAGTTCTTCTAGGTCCTTGTTAAACGTTTCTTGTATTTTCTCCATTCTAGTTCCAAGATTTTGGATCATCTTTACTATCATTATTCTGAATTCTTTTTCAGGTAGACTGCCTATTTCCTCTTCATTTGTTTGGTCTGGTGGGTTTTTACCTTGCTCCTTCATCTGCTGTGTGTTTCTCTATCTTCTCATTTTGCTTAGCTTACTGTGTTTGGGGTCTCCTCTTCACAGCCTGCAGGTTTGTAGTTCCCTTTGTTTTTGGTGTCTGCCCCCAGGGGCTAATGTTGGTTCAGTGGGTTGTGTAGGCTTCCTGGTGGAGGGGTCTAGCGACTGTGTTCTGGTGGATGAGGCTGTATCTTGTCTTTCTGGTGGGCAGGACCACGTCCAGTGGTGTGGTTTGGGGCGTCTGTGACCTTATGATTTTAGGCAGCCTCTCTGCTAATGGATGGGGTTGTGTTCCTGTCTTGCTAGTTGTTTGGCATAGGGTGTCCAGCACTGTAGCTTGCTAGTTGAGTGGAGTTGGGTCTTAGCGTTGAGATGGAGATCTCTGGGAGAGCTTTTGCTGTTTGATATTACATGGAGCTGGGAGGTCTCTCGTTGACCAGTGTCCTGAACTCGGCTCTCCCACCTCAGAGGCTCAGGCCTGACACCTGGCCAGAGCACCAATACTGTGTCAGCCACACAGCTTTCTCTTGTGTGTCATAGTCCAGAGGAAGATGGTGTGACAGTAGATGTCATTATGGTGTTCCAGTTCCCCTCTGCTGAGTCAAGGGCAGTGAGAAAGAGGAAAATCCGTGGCATCCATGGTGTCACCGGCAAAGCCCACCGGGGTCCCTGGGAAAAATATGATGGAATCTAGGTGATAAGGTCTACGTTCTTTTGTGCTCAGTCTAGCTTCACTTGTCTGTAGAGGCCGCATGCAGAAGTCTTGCTCCTAACACGCTGGATTAGCATTCCCAGCATAGAAACGCTGTGCCAGACACTTTTCTCTTTGTTTATTTATTATTGTTTGTCTTCCCCAGTGGGATGAGTCCCATAAGGCCAAGCCTTTGATGTGCTGTCTATCCTGCTATATGCTCAGGACTGAGAACAGTGCCTGGCACACAGTAAATCTTTTATTTTTTTTTTTGCGGTACACAGGCCTCTCACTGTTGCGGCCTCTCCCGTTGCGGAGCACAGGCTCCAGATGAGCAGGCTCAGCGGCCATGGCTCACGGGCCCAGCCGCTCCACGGCATGTGGGATCTTCCCGGACCGGGGCACGAACCCGCATCCCCTGCATCGGCAGGCAGACTCTCAACCACTGCGCCACCAGGGAAGCCCAGTAAATCTTTAATAAATAATTACTGAGGCGATAAACGCAACTAAGGGCCACATTTCGGTTTGAAGGAGAGAGTTAATTGGGGGTGGGGAGGTGTTGCAGGCAGCTTCTAATATGGTTTCCCATCATACCCACCTCCTGGTGTTCACGCCCTTGTGCAACCCCCTTCCCTTGAGTGTGGTTGGGCCCTGAGACTTGCTTCTAACCCATAGAATGTGGCGAAGGTGATGGGAGGTCACCTCCAGGATGAGGTTACAGAGGACCATGACTGCTGTCTTGCTGGCCCTCTCTCACTTGCTCCCTTTGATGAAGCAGCCTGCTGAGTTGTGAGCGATGGAGAGGACAGCATGGCAAGGAACTGGGGGTGGCCTCTGATTGACAGCCAGTGAGAAACTGGGACCCTCAGCCCACCAGCCCACAAGGAACTGAATCCACCAACAACCACAGCCACCATGTGAGTGAGCTTGCACGCAGATCCCTCCCCAGTTGAGCCTTGAGATGCCTGCAGCCGCAGCTGAGACCTTGCAACCTATGGGAGACCTTGAAACAGAGATGCAGAGGATGTAGGAAACTGTGGCCAGATTCATGAGGCTCAGAAACTGTGCCACTAAGTTTGAAGCGACTTGTTACGCAGCAGATCTTAGATAACTAATACAGGGGAGGTACAGGGCATGGGAGCAGCATCCTGAGTCTAGAAGGAGTGTGATGCAGGGAATTCAAGGTGAAAAGAAGCCAGAGGGCTAGAGCTCCATGAATTCGGGGAAGAAGAATACAGGATGAGGTGAGAAAAAGGGCACAGGGGTCAGGCTCCAGGTTTGAGTTTTAACCTAAAGGTTAATATAAGCCATTGAAGTGTTGGATCCCGGGAAAGATATTATCCAGTTTCCATTGAAAAGATTTCCTTGGCCGAAGCATAGAGAAGAGATTGGAGGAGCAGGAGTGGGTGTGGGAAGACCCATTCAGAGGCTCTAAGAGTCCTCTGTGTCCGAGATGTTGATGGCTTGGCCCTGGGTGCTGGCAGCGAGTATGGAGAAAGTGGGTTCTAACACCATTTAGATAAGATCCCATGGGACTTGGGAATTCATAGGCTGGGCCTAGGGTGGTGGTCAAGGAGAAGGAGACATTACAAGGCTGACCTGCAGGTTTCAACGGTCCTCGTCTCTGTGTTTGGCCTAAACTGCAGGCCACTGAGATGCTTCCTTGGTTCAGGTTGATGCCAGCAATGCTGGAATTAAACCATTCTCATCGCAGAAGTTTCTGATGCTTTCCAGAAAGCAGGTTGGAGTGGAGTTCTAACCCTGTTGGACAAGAGGGAAAACAGGCACTGGGAAATGGAGCATTTTGCAATCATTTGGGCTCGGAAGGACCCCCAGGACCTGCCTGAGAGCAATGTGCACTGGGAGCTGCTCTTTATTTCATGACAGGTCACCGCAGGTTCTCACTGGACCCAGTGCCTGACAGGTGCTCAATCATCTGCTATTACCCAGGGAATCAACACTGCACCTTAGTGAGGAAAGAAATGATGAAAGGCAGAAGTCTGGGGCAGAAATAGCCCAGATGTTGGCAGGCTGGAACATTCCCCTAGTGCAATCCACAGCTAAAACTCACCCTGCAGCAGCAGCAGAATGAATACTTCCTCCCTACCGCTGCCCTCTTCCCATGCTCCCTCATATACCATGATAAAGAGCACCCAGGTATTCCCAGCCCTGGTGGTACTGGGGCTTTAGTGTCTAAATGTGATACGAGATGACACCTCCCTCACAGATGCTCGTGTACCTGTTAGCTTTTACATACTAATGCTGTGTAACGAACACCCGCAAAATATAAACAATAAGCATATACTGCTCACATGTCTGGGATGGTCAGCTAGATCATTCTGATCTTGACTGAGCATGCTCAATACTGGGGGTCATTGGGCTGTCTGCTGGGTTGACTGGGGTTGCTAAGCTCTGCTCCACTCATCCTTCCCTGGGCTAGCTCGGGCTTGTTCTCATGGTAATAGGGGAGGTGCAGAGGGGACAAGGTTAATTGTACAGGTGTTTTTCAAGCCTCTGTTCCATGTTTGTTGGCATCCCATTGGCCAAAGCAGGTCATATGGCCAAGCCGAGGGTTGAGAATCGGGGGCATTTTGCAATCTTCCCTAATAGACAAATGGACCTGATTATCATGGTATCAGCACTCATCACTGTCATTTACGGAGCTGGCATTATGGTTATTTTGTATTAACTCAGTGGCTCTCAACTAGGGCTTATTTCATCCCCCAGTGGACATCTGGCAATATCTGGGGACATTTTTGATTGTCACTCCTGAGGGGGAAGGTGCTCTGGAGTCTAGTGGGTAGAGGCCAGGGGTGCTGCTAAACATCCTGCAGGTGCACATTACAGTCCCCACAGCAAAGGATTATCCGGCCCCAAATGCCGATAAGTGCCGTAGTTGAGAACTCCTGCATTAATCTGATGCATTCTCACGCTCGTCCTACGGCGTAGGCTTTACTGGATCCATTGTTACATCTTTCTTCCTTTCTTACCTCTGCTTCCCAGTCTTGACCTCTGGGACTGACTGATGCAGGCTGCCCATGATTGGGGTCCAGATCTATGACCAGATCTGGTCACCCTCTACCAGTTCTACTTTGTTCCTACCATTTAGTGCCTACTTCCAAGTAGGTATTGGCACTGCCCTCCGCTTGGACACTGGACGGACAAATCCCTTCTCCAGAGGCGTCTGGCGATACCGTCTTCAGAGCAGGTGAAGAGTGTTAAGGCGTCCTTGTTCTCAGTTAGCCGGGTAATTGGCTCCGCGCTGAATTGCTCACTGCTGGTGTTGGAGAAGCGCTGTTAAAGGAATTCAGAGGAAAGGGAAAACATTTCTAAGCAGCGGCGTGCTAGTCTGCTCCCAGAACCTCTTGTCAGGTGTGTAGCATAATTAAGGTGCACAGCAGCGAGCGGCCCGGGCTTGGGGATGTTTGTGGTGACTGCAGGCACCGCTGCAGTCCACTCTGCGTGCTCTTTCCTCTCATTTCATGTCATTTCCATCCTCTCACATGGAGGTCTTGAAGGAGGGGGCACTGTGTGTAAGAACAGCTGCCAATCCCAGGCTTGGGTGCCGTGCCTGCTCTGTGCTCTTCCCGTGAGGAAGAGAGAGGTGTGGGTATGTCTTGGGTTTCTTGTTCTGTGGGTAGAAAGACAGTACAGAAGCTGTCCACTGGCTGCCCGATGGATGCAGAAGAGAATTTACTCACAAATTGAAGTTTGATTCATCTTGCATGAGAATGCTATGCCCTGCCCCCTGGAGGCCCCTTGAGGAATAACAATGAGTCGCCAGCACCTGGGCCCGACCAGCCCGGAGTTAGCACTTTGCATGCGTCTCATCCTTTATTCCTGAAAACAGTCCTTGGATCTGGGTTCTGTTATGATCCCCATTTCATGGGTGCAGAAACTGAGGCACAGGAAGCTACTGTTCAAGTTGCACAGCTAGGGAAGCCGGGAGTCAGAGCCGTGCAGTCTGGCTCCAAAACCTAGTTTCACCAGGACGTGGTGCTGCACCTCTGCAGCCCGAGCAGCCTTGTCTTGTACATCCCTGGCCCCCGAGTGTTTGGTGCAGAGCAGTTGCTCATTGAGTATTTTCCTGATGAATGGAGGTCTCGTGCACCTCTGAAAAGGCACACCATGGAAACCAGCATGGGGAGGGAATGTGGTGGGGTACTAAGGACCTACTGCCGCCCAGGCCCAATACTGGGCTGCTTCTGCTCCATTATCCCCTTTGTGCAGAAGGTTATCCATGGAGTGGTTATTAGGTGGCATCTGGGGCAGTTGATAACACAGTGCCGAGACTCTCTGGCCTTCAGTGTCCCCGCCTGCAAGAATGGGTTAGAGAGAGGTTCCCATTGTCCCTCCCAGCTTTAATATTCGATGACGCTGTGAGTTGAGGACAGGCTCAGATATGCATTTCCTCTCAGAACCTTTTTACTGCAATAACCAAGACATCCAGCCAAAGATCCACCTGCTTCTCAAATCGAGATTCTGCACTTAAAGGACGTTTCAAGGAAAACAGAGGTTTCAGCATCCATGATTGTTTTTACTTGCTTGGCCATGTCAGTTAACAATTTGTCTCTCTTGGTCCTTTTCAATTTTTAGTTCCTAGAGCATTTATTAAATGCCCACAATGTGCAAAGGACTGTCCTCACCTTAATTCTCTCACCATCTCAGAGCAGACCCTCACACCTTCCAACAGGTCCTCAGGCTGTGATCCGGGGGGCTCTACCCCAAGCCTTCTCCTCCAGCCTCAGCCCACTGTCACCTCTTCTGCTTTGCCTACAGACACCCCCCCCCCGTGTTCTTAGCATCTTCTCACCCTTCCCAATAGCTAATAAGCACAGTTTTATAATTTGCAAAGTGCCTTCTCCCACGAGAACCTCCCAACCAGACGGGTGGGCAGGATCTGCACTCCCATTTTGGAGATGAGAGAACTGAGACTTTGAGAGGTGCATGGCTTGCCCATGATCACGTGACACGGCTGAGCATTGAACCTGGCCACCCATCACCCAGTCCTGTCTGTCTTCCTTTGGCACGCTGCTGCTATACCCTCTGCCCACTCCCACCAGCCTTCCTTCCTCCGCATTATAAAATAGCAATTACACTTCACTCTTAGAACTCCCGGCTCACAATAGGCACAATTTAAGTGCTTTTATATACATTAGCTCTTTAATCGTCATAGCGACCCTATAAGGTATGTATGTACCATTAGTATCCCCATTTTACAGATTGGGAAACCAAGGCCCAGAGAAGTCAAGCAGCTTGCCCAAGGTCACACAGCTAGTGACAGTCAGGTCATGTAGAATCATGCACCCAACCACTTCACTCTATTGCCTTTCTAAAATATTGCTCATTCATTCGTTTATTCATTCGTAGAACTGTATGCCACTTGCTAAGACAGGTCAAATAAGACACGGTTTCTACCCTCAGTGAGTATGATTTGGAGCTTGGAGGGCATATTAGTTTTCTGTTGCTGCCTAACAAATTCCCACAAACTTGCCGCAATGCCTGTTTATTATCTCACAGGGTCTGTAGGTCAGGAGTCCGGGCAGGTCTGAACTGCGTTGTCTGCTCACATTCTCACAAGGCTAGAATCAAGATGCCGGCCAGGCTGTGTCCTCTGATGGAGCCTGAGTTCCTCTTCAAAGTTCATGTAGTTGTTGGAAGAATTCAGTTCCTTGTGGTTGTAGAACCAAGGCCCTCCCTCTGCTCCTAGAGGCCACTGTCATTCCCTGCCACGTGGCCCTCTCTGTGGCATGTCACTTTGCTCCTTTAAGGCCAGTTGCTTTGCTCCCATTTAGGGAGATGGCGTGTTGTGACTTCTTGCCTCTCCCCTCTAGACGCTTGTGTAAAGGGCTGCCCTGATTAGCCCAGGCCCACCTGCTATAATCTCCTCTTGACCAGCTCAAAGTCAACTGATTAGGGACGTTAATTACATCTGCACAATCCCTTTATCTTTGCCAGATAACGTAACCTCATCGCAGGAGCGAAATGCCAGTTGTAAGTCCTACTGACACTCAAAGACAGAGATTATACGGTCGTGTACACTCGCGGGGGTGGGAATCTTACTGGCCATTCTAGAATTCTGCCTACCACGCAAGAAGAGGCATGTAAGAGCAGAGTGTAAGAGGAGCAGAGAGGAGGCCGCACCCAGCTTGAGGGTGGTGAGGGAAGGCTTCCTGGAGGAGACGGGGTAGGAGTTACTAAGATGAGGCGGTGGGAGGGGTACCCCAGTATGACAGGTATGGCAGCTGAGGACTGAAACAATGTCTCAGAACGCTGCAGCTACAGTGACAGTGAGGGAGGGAAATACCGAGGAGAGGAGCAGGTGGAGCTTAAGCTTACGATGTTGAAATCCCCATTGCACAGACGTGGAAACTGAGGCTCACAGAGTTTGAGTGAACGCCCACAGGCTCTCAGCTCGTCAGAGTCGGAACTGGAACTTGAACAAATCAAGAAGCTCACCCCGCACCCCAGGGAGCTCCGCACACTGCCCACACCCATCCTTAATTAAGCAAAGAGGAGAGAGCCCCTCGGAGCCAGCGGCTTCATTTCTGCACGCGGATCACTCACTTACGTACTAAGACCTGCCTGGCTCACACCTGCGTGGTGATGCACAGGACGACATTCGCCAGAGAGATGATTGTTCTTTCCTTCGTGAGTGAGGAGGGAACAAAAATAGGTTATTTGTGGGGTGTTTTATCCCCAAACATGGTTTTAAGGGCATTTGTGTTTGGTGTGTTTACCAAATTACTGGTTCGCGTGCCTTCTGGAAGCAAGTTCTGTGTGCTTTGGCCTTAAAGACACAGATTTCAATTTCAGAGCCAGCAGACTGGTGAACAGTGAACATGCTGCCCAGATCCGAGGCACTGAAAACTGGGAAGGGGTTTGGGATTAAATTTGAGAAAATGATTACTCATCCTTCCAGCCACCTCTTAGTTTAAACATATTAAGATCTTCATTAAATCATGGGGATTTTTTTTCACTACACTTCTTGAGCCCCTTGCAAACGCTGGTGACCGCTGGCAACCAGGGATTCAGAGATAAATAAAATCTGAACAATAATGACAGTAATCACAGATTTTTTTTTTTTAAACATCTTTATTGGGGTATAATTGCTTTACAATGGTGTGTTAGTTTCTGCTTTATAACAAAGTGAATCAGTTATACATATACATATGTTCGCATATGTCTTCCCTCTTGCGTCTCCCTCCCTCCCACTCTCCCTATCCCACCCCTCCAGGCTGTCACAAAGCACCGAGCTAATATCCCTGTGCCTTGCGGCTGCTTCCCCCTAGCTATCTACCTTACTACGTTTGTTAGTGTGTATATGTCCATGACTCTCTCTCGCCCTGTCAAAGCTCACCCTTCCCCCTCCCCATATCCTCAAGTCCGTTCTCCAGTAGGTCTGCGTCTTTATTCCTGTCTTACCCCTAGGTTCTTCATGACATTTTTTTTCCCCTTAAATTCCATATATATGTGTTAGCATACGGTATTTGTCTTTTTCTTTCTGACTTACTTCACTCTGTATGACAGACTCTAGGTCTATCATCTCATTACAAATAGCTCAATTTCATTTCTTTTTAAGGCTGAGTAATATATCACAGATGTTTATGAAGTGCCTGTAATGTGCCAAGCATGATGGCAGTTACTTTATTATAGCATTATCTCATTTAATCCTCACAGTTTCCCCTCTGAAGAACTTTTCCCCCCATTTTACAGATGAGGAAACTGAGGCCCAACGAGAGCCTCAGTCCCTGAGGCCCATGTCCGGGCGAACCTATCCCAGCCTCCCGAGAGCTCTCAGGCTGATGGAGAGATGTGGTCCCTGCCCCCAGTGCTTTACCTCCAAAGGGAGGTTGGCCATGTTTACCAGATGAGGCGACACTTGGTGCAGAGAATGACACAGGTGAAGATGCTGCCCTGCACTCAGGGCAGAGCTGTCAGAAGCAAGCACTGCAGGCGTTATCCTTGGAAGGGCCTCGTTTGAAGCCACGGCATGCAGGGAACCGAGGCTGTGTGCGCTGCTCCATGTTCAGAGTTGGCGGATAAATCAGTAATGGATGGTTCCCATGTCGAGAGCACAGTTTTCTTCGTAGGGCCTAATTCAGGTTGACATTCTTCCTTTCCTCGGAAAGGCTCTGCAGCAATGTGTAACCAGAGCCATATTTCTGATTGAACTAAGAGGATCTCAGCTTCACTTTCCTTTCCCTTTGGGGTAAGCCGTATTTAAAAGGCCTTTCTGAGGAATGAAGATTTTTCTCATTTAAAAGTCTCTGAATCTCCATCACGGAGGCCCAGGCCATGGTGGGTGACAAGGTCCTGGATTCTTGTTCCCAAACATGTAAGCCCACTGCTCCCTTCTCTGGACGCTGGAGCGTGTTCTGAGGCCTGGGATGAAAGCGCTCCCCTGAAGGTCTTTAATCGCGCTGTGGTCAGCAAATAAAAGGGAGGGACGTTTCCCTTGAATCACTGAAAGGTTCAGATTTCTCCATCAGGAGAGCTTTAAAAAGAGCAGACCAGGGTTTTGCCAAGATCCACTACTTTTCTTTAAGCCCAGAGAAAATGTGTGTGTGTGTGTGTGTGTGTGTGTGTGTGTGGTGTGTGTATCTGTATGTGTGTGGTGTGTGTATGCATGTGGCGCATGTGTGCCTGTGTGTGTGGTGTGTGTGTGGTGTGCCAGAGGGGCTTCTTCACTTCCCACCCAGCGTTCTCTGTTCACAAAACACAAAGTGTGGGTAGCGGTTGTGACACATTTAAGTTAACGAGACCAGGTTTATCCAGACATTTCTCACTGGGCAGCGCTGCGTTCTCTTGAAGCCCCTGTTGCCTAAACATGAACCCTTCAAGTCATCTCCACCTGCTTCCTCTCAAGGACACGCAGTCAGTTGAGCAGATTTTCCCCCCTTTCCAATCTTGCTGCCCAGCAGTCAGGACCTGCTAACCCTCCCTCTGGACCTTTGCGGGAAGCCCCTGCTGCAGTCTCTCCTCGCATCCACCCTGGGTTTAGCGCTGGATTAATTCTCTGCCTGTGAGCAGGTCTTTCCTGTCATCAAAGCCCGCGGCCTCGGTCAGAGCCCTGCAGGCTGGCCTTTCAGTGGATGGCTTGCAGCCTTCCTTTCTGCCTTCTCTGCTGCCTCTGGTTAAACCAGACCCTCTCGTCGGGTCCCCTGGGCTGGAGGCCGGACCTGGGGTTGGGGGGGCGGCGAGGAGGCTGGGGGACTGAAGGGAGAGCCCCTCCAGCCCCAAACACAGCTCTGTCGGCTGCAGCCCATCTCAGCTTGTAAATCTGTTGTACAAGTTGAAGCTTCCCTGCCAGCTTCTTTCAAAGAATAGCTTCTGCCACAGAAGGCGGAGGGGAATGTTCTCACCTCAGCTCCCTTCAGACATTTGCGTTGTCTGTTCTCTATGCCTTGACGCACACCGCTCGCTTCCCCTGGAATGCCTTCCGCCCCAGCCCCGTCTGTCAAGATCCAGCTGGGAGGCCCCTTGCCCGTGGAGGGAGAGGCACCTTGCTTGATGACCCACCTGGCGCCAGCCCTCTCTCCCCTGCATCTGTGATGTATCTTGGTCCCCCTGGGGCACACACACACCGCCTCACAGCATTGCTGTGTCCTAGCCTCCGTTCTTCCTCCGCTCCCTGGATACGGACTCTGAGCCCAAGAGTGTCTCATCCATCTCTTTAATCCATCTCTCATTCATTCATTCGTTCAATAAACACTTACCTGCAGCACAAGAACTTTCCTGTACAACGCACTGGGGTTGTGATGACAAATCAGAAAGACACGTGTCTATCCTCATGGACATTCTAGCCGGAGAGAGTTTTAAAAAGAAATACAGAGACAAAACTTCATAAGAAATGGGAGAGTCCTTCTTACAAAGTAGAGGATACTGGTCAGGGGCCGTGGAGCTCCCCGGAGGACATGTCACTGCGGCTGAGACAGAGAAGTGGAGTGCGCACGAGCCAGGGGAGGGACGTGGGTTGGGGAGATGGGGAAAGCGTCTGGATCTGCATGCAGGAGACCTTGAAGTGGGAAGTCCTCTGAAGGCCCCAGGACCTGCAAGGTCAGCGTGGCAGCAACCCAGTGACGGGGGAGGGGAAGGGGAGGCAGGCGGAGGCAGGGCCCCTGGGCTTGTCCTAAAGCATCAGGAAGGCCCCGGGCCTGGCGCACAGTGGGGTTCGTACCTGTCGCCAGGTGACTGAGAGCTAGGGTAGAACCTCGGAGGCTTGACGCCAAGCCTCAGACTTAGCAGTGGGTAAGTGTGGGCAAATCTTACTGCAAACGGAAGTGCTCTTTGCAGTGACAGTTTAAATGGGAGAAGTAAAAAGGGCACCTGCTATATGTCAGGCCCCATATGCTATACGAGGTCACAGGCATCTTTTACCTGTGGCTGTGATAATTCCCTGTGGCTACCATAACAGACTGCCACAAACTGAGTGGCCCAAAACAACAGACCTTTATTCTCTCCCGGTTCTGGAGGCCAGAAGTACAAAATCAAGGCCGCAGCAGGGCCAGGGTCCCTCTGGGGGCTCTGGGGGAGGAACCTTCCTGGCCTCTTCCAGCTCCTGGCGTTCCTTGGCTTGTGGCAGCATCACTCCGACCTCACGTGGCCTTCTTCCCTGTCTCTCAATGTCTTCTTTTCTGTCATTGGATTTAGGACAGCCCAATACAGCAGGATCTCACCTCTATGCTTACCTTAATAATACCTGCAAAGATCCTTATTCCAGATGAGATTTCAAGGTTCTGGTTGGATGTGAATTTGGGTTGGCCGAGGAGAGTGGGCGCTACTCAACCCACTACAGTGCCCCGCCGAGCATCCATGTGGGTTGACATGGAAACGGAGGCCCAGAGAGGCCCAGGACTCACAGCTGAACTGGGCACATCAAGGGCTCCAGCCAAGCCTTTCAACTCCAACGTGGATGCTCTTCCGCTGCGCGCACACAGCCCACCTCCGCTAGAAAGCCAGTCTGGCCGCTGTCGCCTTGCCTTCTGCTCTCAGCCTGCTCCTGGGATCAGAATACAAGAGCAAACTGGGCCTCCCAGCCCATCGGTCAGAGGCCAGGCCTGCAGCCATTGAGACGAGGAGTCCCTCTGCTTGGCCTGGGCCCCATCACTGTGGCAACTCAGGGAACCACGCCAAAGACCGACAGCATTAGCTGCTGGCCACCACCCGTGGGCTGAGCACAGAGGCAAATACCCCAGGGAGTCTGGTTTCTGTCCAGTCTCATTTTCGATGTGTTATCTCCCAGATGCTGACAGCACTGCGACTAACGGGTGATTCTGTTTCTCTGTAAAGAAAATGGCGCTCATTTCCCCTAAGTGCCATCCCTCGTGGCTTGTGCTGCCACTTGTCCTGCTTTCAGACGGTGGTGAGCAGAGCTCCCTCTCAACTCCAGCTGGTGCCTGAGTGGCCCCTTCGTCATCTGCTTTTCAACTAGTACATCCTGGATTTCCCCCAACCCGGCGTGCTTGTATCCTTGCGGGGACTTTTCTGTTTCAGAGAGTTTCACTATATCACAATCTCCTCTTTGTAATACAACGAGGAGAATTGCTGACAATTTTCACAAATTGGGACTCGGGCAAGAATAATTTTCTCTGAATTATATGTGATTCTCCCTTTTTACGTAGCCCTAACATTTTGTTCGCTTGTGGTGCTGCCTCTAAGCTGTTAAATATTTGATCTCTTCTGCCACTTGGTTCTCAAGCTGTGGGAGTTTAGGCTAAGCCGGAAGTGCAGGACAACTTACCCGAGGCAAATGCCGTCGGCCTTCCTGATCCGCAGCCTCCAGAAGCAGTGGAGGAGGCCCCAGATTAGGAGGTTAATTTAACTCCTCACTTGCTGAGCCTCTACCCTTTCCTTTCTGCCTAAATCTTAGAATGGAGAGGAGCCCGGGGTCCTTGGAGGGTGTGATGGAGGCAAGGGGATTCCCCAGGTGCACCTGCTAGGAGGGCTTGGTCGGCAGGGTATAGAAAGAGAAGGCAGGGAGCTTGAGGTCAACATTTTTCTTTTTCCTTTTTTTTCTTGCGGTCCGCGGGCCTCTCACTGTTGTGGCCTCTCCCATTGCGGAGCAAAGTCTCCGGACGCGCAGGTTCAGCGGCCATGGCTCACGAGCCCAGCCGCTCCGCGGCACGTGGCATCTTCCCGGACCGGGGCACGAACCCACGTCCCCTGCATCGGCAGGCGGACTCTCAACCACTGCGCCACCAGGGAAGCCCGAGGTCAACATTTTTCAACTTTACTGACTGACTTTGGGTTTAGACCTAGGATTGTCTGTGTCTCTAAGAATGAAGCCATGGTTTCCAGGAATGTGGGAACCTGGGACTGTGGCCACAGTCTACACAATCGTCATGTGACTAAATCATGCTCAACTTTGCACAAGTGCTATTACGTCTGTCTGCTTGCTGGTCTTGGGGTTTTATGTCCAGCGTAAAACATAGTAGGTGATGAAGAAATATTGGTTGAATTAATGAAATAATTCCTATTATTATGAATTTATAGCTCCGTTGCCTTAGTCAACAAATATGTGGAGTGCATGCCATGGGCCAGGCCCCTGTGCTGGGTGCTGGGGACACAGGGCAGAACACAGCAGACAAACCCCCTGCCCTCATGGAGCTGAGATTCTGGAGGGAGAATTCATGCAATAAAATAAATAAGTAGATGGTCTTCAGTGGTCTGTTAGAAAGTGATAAGCAGTTCTATTTTCAGTTTTTTAAGGAACCTCCATACTGTTCTCCATAGTGACTGTATCAATTTACATTCCCACCAACAGTGCAGGAGGGTTCCCTTTTCCCCACACCCTCTCCAGCATTTATTGTTTGTAGATTTTTTGATGATGGCCATTCTGACTGGTGTGAGGTGATACCTCACTAGGGTTTTGATTTGCATTTCTCTAACGATTTGTGATGCTGAGCATCTTTTCATGTATTGTCCATCTGTATGTCTTCTTTGGAGAAATGTCTATTTCCGTCTTTCGCCCATTTTTGGATTAAGTTGTTTTTTTTTTTGTGATATTGAGCCGCATGAGCTGCAAGGAGATCAACTCGGTGCTTTCTGACGACCTAGAGGGGCAGGATAGGGAGGGTGGGAGTGAGGGAGGGGATATGGGGATATATGTATATACATAGCTGATTCACTTTGTTGTACAGCAGAAACTAACAGAACATTGCAAAGCATTTCTACTCCAATAAAGATGTGAGAAGAAAAAGAGAAAGTGATAAGCACTATGGAGAAAAAACATGAAAGGAAGGAGGGGAGTGCAGTTTTAAGGGGTATGGGTGTTCAGGGGAGGCCTCTCTGAGATGGTGATATATAAGGAAAGATGAGAAGGAGGGGAGAGAGCCCGGCCGGTGCAAAGGTCCTGTGGTGTGTTTGAAAAGCAGCAAGGAAGTCAGAGACCCTGGAGTGGTCAGGAGGGAGAGCAGGGGAGAAGAGTTCGGTGAGTTAAAGGGCCACCCTCCACACCATGGTCGATGAGGCAACGAAAACTCAGGGAACTTAAGGTACGTGCCTTGAGCCACCAGCTAGTGGCAGGCTGGAACCCAAGGTTGGATTCTGGGTTGGATCCTGTGCCACATCTCAACATGACTAGAGGGTGCCCCAGAAGATGGCCCTTTTGTGACTTGGGACCCTCCGTGCCGGCCTGCTGCAGCTGTAACTTGGAGAGAAGAATGATTGAATTTCCCTTCCTGGCTCCTGGGAGCCTTTTCGGCTGTGGGACAAGTCTTGGTGGCCCCATTGGTTCAGCCTGAGCTGTCCTCCGAGCTCCCAGCTAGATCCCCAAGGCCTCCAGAGCCCCTAACGTATCTTTCGCAGTTGTCCAATGCCACAGTGACTCTGATTCCTCCCCATGTTTTTCTTTCTTGCCCCCAAGTGCTCTCGTCTCCTTCTGGAACCAGCCTCATCATCACGGAAGCCAGGAATACATTGAATTTAGGGCACCTACGTGCACAGTCAGGAAATTACTTCTGCTCATTTGCTCTAACATTACCATCTTCCTTCGCCGACCTTTCGTACCTCCCATTCCAGAAACATTTCCCTCTGCAATCTCCTTTTCCATTTCCTGTTTTTGCTTTTCTTATCCCTTTTATGGACTGCCCTTTACTCCCTTTGGGAAGCTTTCCTGTTTTCTCTCGTTGCTTCATCTTCACTTTTGAAGGTGTTTTTCCGCTGCCTTCTTGATGGATGACCTTGGAGACCCCCGACCTGTTTACCGTCGGGTGACCTTCACAGTGCTGGGCCAGCCTCTGCCTTTATTTTCCTTTATCTACACAGAGGCAGGCACGTCTTATTGCACAGAGCACTGTTTAGCTTTCCTGGGAGACCAGGACTGGGAGGTAGTTTTGCTGGCACCTCTAATGGAGATGCACAAAGCTCGGTGCTGCTGCGAATTGGCCAGACAAGAACGCTGAATGCAGCCTCGCCCATCTCTGAGATCCGGTTGTGGTTGGATACTTACCTCAAAGATGGCATTACTAGCCTGACAGCAGGAGTACACACCAGTACGGTGTTTTTTAAAAGGCATCTTCGGGATGTCTCTTCAGATTTTCAACACGTTTCTAGGATTTCAAAAATGCTAAGCAGGTTTTGCAGAGATTTGTGTACCAGACTGCCTACGGCAGCAGTGTTTATTGTAAGAGTAAACTGAAATCCTAATTGTCTATCAATCCATCAGCAGGTTTTGCAACGGTTAAATATAGTATAGTACATATACTAGGGAGTAGTGTGAGGTCGTTGATCCATTTTTGTAAAATAAAATCACATAGCCACTTCAGAGCAAGTGGGATGTTGTTTTTAAGAATTAGATACAAAAAAAAAAAAAAAAAAGAATTAGGTACAAAAAAAAAAAGAAAAGAAATTAGGTGCTTCGCAAATCTTAAACATTGTAGCATTCTCAGGGCATTACATGGTTATGATAGTCTATCTAATTAACATAAAGGCAAGTTTAAAACTCAGAAGAACATCATTCATGGCCCAGGTTTGGTTGGATGAGAAGACATACTCATTCATCTCAACTTTGTTTTGTTTCGTTTGCAATAAACATGTTACCTTCAAAAAATTATGCATCCAGATATTTGTACATTGTAACTGATACTTTTTATAACCTGCAAGTGTAGGTTGCTGAAGCTCTTTTCCCAATAAGCATATCTTTTTTCTATAATAAAAAATATATATGGGGAAAACGATTTTACTTTATCTTTCACTTTGGGTCTCTCTGCCTCTTTAACTTTTGATTGAAGAGATTTTTTTTTTTTTTTTGCGGTACGCGGGCCTCTCACTGTTGTGGCCTCTCCCGTTGCGGAGCACAGGCTCTGGATGCGCAGGCTCAGCGGCCATGGCTCACGGGCGCAGCCGCTCCGCGGCATGTGGGATCTTCCCGGACCGGGGCACGAACCCGCGTCCCCTGCGTCGGCAGGCGGACGCTCAACCACTGCGCCACCAGGGAAGCCCCTGAAGAGAATTTTGAACATGCAGAGAAGTACACAACCTAGTGGAACATTCACGTGCCCGTCACCCAACCATTAACCTGTGGCCAGGCCTGCTCCATCCAAACCTGGTTCCCCTTCCCCAGCTCCCAGCCCTGTGTGAGGCTGAAGCAAATCCCAGGCATCATTCAAACATCTTGATTTCCTCCTCCCGACCTTGCTGCCCTGCCCTTGATGAGGGTTGCCTCGTCTGATGCTGAGCTATCGCAACGAGACCCTAATCCGGACCTGAAGCCCCCGTCCCTGCTGTTTGCCTCCACACCGTCCCCGGAGTGACCTTCTTACACCGTAATCTGAGCCCTGCCTTAAAATGCATCCATCAGAGCTGCCTGGCTATGACAGAGGACCGTGAAGGGGTTTGCAGGTACACCGAGCTCTCGGTGGCCTCAGTGGGCAGCAGGCAGAGGGGGCCCGAGCTGCCTGACATGGCCTGTGGCCTCGTAGAGCCTCATCAGTTTGATGCCAGTGAGCTGTACAAATATTACCATGTCTATACACCATGTCGGGGAAAGATGGAACATTCAGACTCTACTGCCTGCTACCAAAAGGCCTCATAAACAGCCCCCAGCCTGTCTTTGTCAATCTCACCCTCACTCCTCTGCACCCATCCTGCTTTCCCACTGAGACCCATGTGCCCCCAGGGGTGAACATCAGCAGGGTGGGGCTGGGGAGGTAGATGGTGAATCTGAACCACAGGCCAAGCGTGGTGCATATTCCTGAATGGAGGTTTTCCTGTAATATTGCCATGACTGACCTGACAGTGTGTTCACTCAGCCAGTCTTTCAACATATACCTTATTGGGCACCTCCTATTTGCCAGACACTGTTCTAGGCACTGGGAATCCAGAAGTGATGGAAACAGACCAAACCCCTGCTCTCGGGAGGTTTCTACACATATATGAGCGTCGAAAGATGTTTGCAATGACGTCCACCGAATATGGTAGAATGGGGCGTAATCTTTGCACTTCCGTGTCTGCAATTTTCTGCACTTGTTGATTTCTTTAAAAGGAGCGTGTTTCATGTTTACCAAAGAAAAATGTAATTTTTCTTAAAAACCGCAAACAAAGAAAGCACACAGGGCAAGAAACTGACAGATTCATTCTGGATGGTGAGAAGATGCACTATTTGTTTCTTATTTGTTAGTTTTCGTACTTTTAAAATCTCCCAACCAATTTTTGAATTTTAATAAAATGAGATAGGGGAAAAGGTGAATTCTTGGGAATTGGCAGTGAATCGGCCACAAAGCAAGAGACGAAAGAAAGATTTTTTTTCTCCTCGTAGCTGCACAGTAACCACAATATCGATGCCTCACTCCAGGGCGCAGATGTACTGTGGGAAGCTGAGATTACGGTCCCCCAGCTCTGTGAGACTTTCTCCAAACCAGCGTTTTGTGGCCTTAATTCCATGAATGTAAACAATAATTACCAACCTAAGTAGATTACTCAGCATAGGTTAGATGCCTCCGGGTCCCCGGATGAGTCGCATTATTGACTGCTCACAATTAATCTAAAAAATTAAACCAATTGCTTTTCTGGTTCCTTCTGCCCCGGTTTGTGCCCAGATGATACTTCCACATATTTATCACCTGAGCTGTTATTTCTACTTGCTCTTCCTATTTTTCCCCAGAACTGAAATGTCCCGTTAACACTAATTTGTTTCCAACCCAGGTCTTTTGGGTTTCTCTTGTCGTCCCTTCCATGTGCTGTCCTTTTCACGTTGACTGGGCTTTCTGCTTATAATTCTTCCATGGTCTGTCTGGTTTTTCCAATTACTTTGAAAACTCCCTCTGTCCGTCCTCATTTTGCTTCATCAATTTTCACCTCCCCTGTCAAGTTGGGAAGAAGCCAGTGCTATTGCCCCAGCTCTCCAGCATCCTAGGTCTTCATTAGGAATGAGAAAATGACTGAGAAGCCTGGGGACACCAAAAAAAAAAGAAACGAATTCAAAAGTACTTACTGAGTCCCTATTAGTACAAAGTACATAGGAGATGGTTGCAAAAAAAAAAAAAAGTCCAAACAAGGCTTCTTCCTTCACTGAGCTTATAATTTACCAAAGGATAGAAGATAACTGCACACCCAATTTTAACTCTAAATACAGAGCAGTTGGCAGGGGGTGGGATTTCTTACAGAGCTATAGATAACTAATACACACATTCTCCCGTCCTTGCTGGGCACTTACTATGTGCCAGGTGCTTTTTTTTTCTTTTAAACATCTTTATTGGAGTATAATTGCTTTACATTGCTGTGTTAGTTTCTGCTGTATAACAAAGTGAATCAGCTACGCGTATACATATGTCCCCATATCCCCTCCCTTTTGGGCATCCGTCCCACCCTCCCTATCCCCCCCCTCTAGGTGGTCACAAAGCACCCAGCTGATCTCCCTGTGCAATGCGGCTGCTTCCCACTAGCTATCTATTTTACATTTGGTAGTGTATCTATGTCCATGCCACTCTCTCACTTTGTCCCAGCTTACCCTTCCCCCTCCCCGTGTCCTCACATCCATTCTCTATGTCTGCGTCTTTATTCCTGTCCTGCCCCTAGGTTCATCAGAACCTTTTTTTTTTTGTTTTTTAGATTCCATGTATATGTGTTAACATACGGTATTTGTTTTTCTCTTTCTGACTTACTTCACTCTGTATGACAGACTCTAGGTCCATCCACCTCACTACAAATAACTCAATTTTGTTTCTTTTTATGGCTGAGTAATATTCCATTGTATATATGTGCCACATCTTCTTTACCTATTCATCTGTCAGTGGACACTTAGGTTGCTTCCATAACCTGACTACTGTAAATATTGCTGCAGTGAACATTGTGGTACATGACTCTTTTTGAGTTATGGTTTTCTCAGGGTATATGCCCAGTAGTGGGATTGCTGGGTCATATGGTAGTTCTATTTTTAGTTTTTTAAAAAACCTCCGTACTGTTCTCCATAATGGCTGTATTAATTTACATTCCCACCAACAGTGCAAGAGGGTTGCCTTTTCTCCACACCCTCTCCAGCATTTATTGTTTGTAGACATTTTGATGATGGCCATTCTGACCGGTGTAAGGTGATACCTCGTTGTAGTTTTGATTTGCATTTCTCTAATGATTAGGGATGTTGAGCATCCTTTCATGCGTTTGTTGGCAATCTGTATATCTTCTTTGGAGAAATGTCTATTTAGGTCTTCTGCCCATTTCTGGATTGGGTTGTTTGCTTTCTTGATATTGAGCTACATGAGCTGCTTGTATATTTTGGAGATTAATCCTTTGTCAGTTGTTTCCTTTGCAAATATTTTCTCCCATTCTGAGGGTTGTCTTTTTGTCTTGTTTATGGCTTCCTTTGCTATGCAAAAGCTTTTAAGTTTCATTAGGTCCCATTTGTTTATTTTTGGGTTTATTTCCATTTCTTTAGGAGGTGGGTCAAAAAGGATCCTGCTGTGATTTATGTCATAGAGTGTTCTGCCTATGTTTTCCTCTGAGAGTTTTATAGTGTCTGGCCTTACATTTAGGTCTTTAGTCCATTTTGAGTTTATTTTTGTGTATGGTGCTAGGGAGTGTTCTAATTTCATTCTTTTACATGTAGCTGTCCAGTTCTCCCAGCACCACTTATTGAAGAGACTGTCTTTTCTCCATGGTATATCCTTGCTTCCTTTGTCATAGATTAGTTGACCATAGGTGCGTGGGTTTATCTCTGGGCTTTCTATCCTGTTCCATTGATCTATACTTCTGTTTTTCTGCCAGTACCATATTGTCTTGATTACTGTAGCTTTGTAGTATAGTGTGAAGTCAGGGAGCCTGATTCTTCCAGCTCTGTTTTTTTCCCCTCGAGATTGCTTTGGCTATTTGGGGTCTTTTGTGTCTCCATACAAATTTTAAGATTTTTTGATCTAGTTCTGTGAAAAATGCCATTGATAGTTTGATAGGAATTGCATTGAATCTGTAGATTGCTTTGGGTAGTATAGTCATTTTCACAGTATTGATTCTTCCAATTCAAGAACATGATATATCTCTCCATATGTTTGTATCATCTTTAATTTCTTTCATCAGTGTCTTATAGTTTTCTGCATACAGGTCTTTTGTCTCCTTATGTAGGTTTATTCCTAGGCATTTTATTCTTTTTGTTGCAGTGGTAAATGGGAGTGTTTCCTTAATTTCTCTTTCAGATTTTTCATCATTAGTGTATAGGAATGCAAGAGATTTCTGAGCATTAATTTTGTATCCTGCTACTTTACCAAATTCATTGATTAGCTCTAGTAGTTTTCTGGTAGAGTCTTTAGGATTCTCTATGTATAGTACCATGTCATCTGCAAACAGTGACAGTTTTACTTCTTCTTTTCCAATTTGTATTCCTTTTATTTCTTTTTCTTCTCTGATTGCTGTGGCTAGGACTTCCACAACTATGTTGCATAATAGTGGTGAGAGTGGGCAACCTTGTCTTGTTCCTGATCTTAGTGGAAATGGTTTCAGTTTTTCACCATTGAGAATGATGTTGTGCCAGGTGCTTTGATTTACCAGTCTGGAACATTCTTCTGCCTCCTCACCTTCACCTACTCATCATTATGTGTCAGTGCAGACATCAGTCCATCAGGACTCCCTTCCCCAGGCTCTCCATGGCACCCTGTACCTCTCCTGTGTGACAGTTGCCGAAAATGTAAGTTGTCATTTGCTTGTGTAATGCTTCAGTGTTTCGCCTAATTAACCTTAAGTTCCATGAGGGAGGAGGCTGTCTTTTTTTTCCTCCTATTATATCTCCAGCACCTCTCATAGTTCCTGGCACATAGTGGGCAAGCAAATATTTGGTACAGGAATGAATTAAGCATCAGAATAGCTGTGTCATTATTGTTCCCATTTTACAGATGAGGAGACGGAGGCTCAGAGAATAAGGTGATTACTCACATTAATTACCCAGTTGCCAAGTGGGGGAGCCAAGATTCAAGTCCCAGTTTTTCATGGCTGCCTTCCCCAATGTATGGCTTAGCTCAGCACTTCTCAGACTGGAATGGCCATACACACCACCTGGGGATCTTGATAAAATGCAGATTCTGATTCAGCAGGTCTGGGGTGGCCGAGAATCTGCATTTCTAACACACGCCTCGTGATGCTAATGCTGCTGGTCCCTGGACCACTCTTTGAGTATTGAGGCCCTAGGTATTATCTGCTCATTAAGGGAGGGAATTGGACAGATTCAAAGCCGATGAACAGATTCATAGGAGCATCCAGGCTGCATCAAGCATTGTGAGCATCCCTGTGTGGTGACAGTCTAAACATTCAAACAGGTGGGGGCTGGGCAGGAGGAAGTTCTGAAGGCCAGCGTATTCACTTCACCCGCCACCGGCTTGGTGAATGAGGCTTCCGATGGTTTGGTTTCCCGGTGAGGCCACCCACAGGGACCAGAAAGTCCTGTGACAAGCCCTTGCTGTGGAGGTACCTGAGCTCTTGCTGAGGAGGCAGCTCCCAGCGGAGCACAGACAGCGGGTGCTTGGCAGTAGCAGATGGACTGCCACCCTGCAAAACGACCAGGAGAGCCAGAGCACATGTGGGGTCCAAGCAGGCTGGTGGAGACTCCCATCACCAGGGGTCCCCTCTTCCTGCCAGGAGGAGGTGTCCCCTGGGAGTTGTGTCCCCGGGAGATGTGTTCCCAGCATCTCAGCGGATGTGTGCGCTGCCCCTGGGATCCTCTGGCACCTTCCTCAGTCTTGATCTCTCTTCCTGAGCCATCAGAGGAAGAGTGCTGTCCACAGTCGCCTTTGCATGAGTGTCCGTCTGGTGGACAGAGGCTGGGCCGGGTCGGGCCGGGCTGCACAAGGACCTTTAGAAGCTGTGAGCCCCACGATGTTGAGCTGGATCTACTTCAGGGGCATCCAGAGGAGTCAGCACCGTGGATGAAGACATCAAGACCTACCAGATTTTCACTTTGTCAGCTACTTACACACCCAGAAGGAAGCCCAGAACTGCTGGCGGAACTACCTGCGTGTCAGCCTGGACCACCGCCAGACAGAAGGCACGTTTCTGGGAAGATCTGAGCTAGCCTCGCCCCACATCTCCTGTCCCCCGTCCATCTCCCAGGGTGCTGACCTAGGAACACGGTGATCCCTGCCCTGGGATCCGGAATCATGACTTAACTAATAATAAATACTCCTTGGAAAAGTATGAAAAAAAGAAAAGAAAAGCATCTCTGAGCCCTGCAAAGATTATGGCACACCCCTACATAGAACAAAGCAAAAACAATAAACGCTTATGTAACAATTACTGTGGTGCCTATGGATCAGACACCACTTTAACAATTTACCTCTATCTGTAGTTCTGAAAATTTGGTCCCCAGATCAGCAGCAGCAGTATCACCAGGGAACTTTGGGAAATGCAGATGTTCAGGCCCTGTCCCAGACCTGACACGTCGGCCCTCCAGGTGATTTTGATGCACACTCAGGCTTGAGAACCTCAGACCTAGTTTAACTCCTTCAACCCTGAAAGCAACCCTGTTAAGTACAAACAGCCGGAGGTACCTGTCCAAGGTCACCCCACTGGTAAGTGGTGGCACCAATATTCAGACTTGGACCCCCGCCTCCAGAGGCTGTGCTCTGAGCCACGGTTTGCACATCGACAAGTGTTAATCCCACAAAACTGGCGTTGGGTGTAAACCACAAAACATGTGAGGACATCAAACAGAATGATGTGGGTTTTTTTTCCTGTGATGTCTTTTAAAAATTAAGATATTTTAAAATATATATATATAACATGGCAACAAGTGTTTGAGACTCTTAAGAACTGAGACGAGGGATCAACTAAATAAACTAAGGTAGTCTTCAAAAAAAAGAAAAAACAGGGCTTCCCTGGTGACGCAGTGGTTGAGAGTCCGCCTGCCGATGCAGGGGACACGGGTTCGTGCCCCGGTCCGGGAAGATCCCACATGCCGCGGAGCGGCTGGGCCCGTGGGCCATGGCCGCTGAGCCTGCGCGTCCGGAGCCTGTGCTCCGCAACGGGAGAGGCCGCAACAGTGAGAGGCCCGCGTACCGCAAAAAAAAAGAAAAAACACTTGTTGCCATTGTGTTTTCCCCAAAATGTTCTGTTCTCTTTTTCACTCTCAACCTGCCAGTGGGATAATCCAGCACTGGGCAGAGGGATGCAAATGTAGAAGAGGACAAAATATAAGCCTTAGACATGAACCCAGGGCTTCCAGAGTCAATGTGCTCTCCAGTGCTCCAAGACCCTCTTGATGAATTATTTGGATGAATATTTAGGAACTAAGTTGGTAAAAGCTGACTGGCTTAGCTCAGCGATTCTCAGAATCACCTGGTTGCTTGCTAAAATTCAGATTCCGGGGATGCTGACTCAGGGCATCGAGGATGTGGCCCAGGAAACTGCATTTTAGCAAATTGTTCCCCAGATGATTCTAATGCACCCAGTTCCTGTAACTACCAGATTTCAAGATGCTTAGCTTTTGCGTTCAAAGCCTTTTCCCTTGCAGTAGCATTGCATTTGCAGAGGTCTTGAACCCACACGTGAGTGTGGCAAACCTAGACTGATGCTTTAGGACACAGTGCTGGGGCTCAGAGAATCACAGGTTCAAATCCTGCTTCTGGGACTTACAAATTTTATGACCCTGAACAAATTCCTTAACCTCTCTAAACCTCAGTGTCCTCATCTGTAAAATGGGCATGGTGATAGTCCTTGTGTTGTAAGGTCCTTAGTGACAATTAAATGAACAAACATGTGCATTTGGCCCACATTTAAGCACTCAGTAAAATCTTCTTTTGGATTACCAATAGGCAATTTTAGAAACTTCCAAAGGTCACTTATTCAGATATCCTTAGACAATGACTGGGAAGACCGTTTCCGATGTTCCTTCTATGTGACAGATGAAGAGTGGCTCCCCACAAGCCACTGTCCACAAGTTTTCCTGCCCATCTTCTGCCCTATGTACAGGCTCAGGGTGGGGGAGGGACACTATCACTGCAGGGTCTGGGGCCCGTGGACATGTCTAGGGCCTTTGAAGGCCACACAGGGCAGCAAGGAGATGGGGGAGAGACCAGGCTTTCTTCGTCCCCACAGTGACCCAGGGAGACTTAGTGGCTCCCTCTATCTGGTCACATTTCTTCCAATATAACTGACCAACTGAGTGTCCATAAGGAAATTGGGGACGTAACCAAGACCCTACACCACGGAGCAAACAGCCCTGCAAAGCCCCTGGCTCTTCCCGGACCCAGCATAGCAAGCTGCCTTTTTCTCTCCCACGCTAATTGGTTGCACTAAATGCTTTTATCGGAGATCCTAGTGGGTTTTGTGAGATGTTATATTAAGCATGCGGCCTACAGAATAACCCTCTCCGACACTATCAAGAGCTTTGGAGGAAGAGCCGGGAATTCCAGAACTGGAAGATGCGTGAATTCAGACCTTTATGTTGGCTCGGGACCTGAACTCTGTTGAAGATCTCACCCTTAGAATCAGGGCCTGCTCCATTTATGTCCCCAAATATTTTCCTTTGCACGTGTCACTGTCTCTAAGTGAAGAACAAGAGAAGAAGGAACTTGTTTCAGACAAGAGATTTAACTGACTGCAAGTAAATAATATTAAGATCCTAAAGCAAGGTTGGGAAACTACCTGCTGCCTGTTTTTTGGATGGTCTGTGAGCCACGAATGGTGGTTACATTTTGAAATGGTTGAGAAAAACCAAAGGAAGAACACTTGAATATCTCATGACACGTGAAAATCAAACTTCAGTGTCCATAAGTAAAGCTGCACTGGAACGCAGTCACCCTCGTTTGTTTCTGTACAGCACTTGTGACAGAGACTGTGTGTGGCTGCAAAGCCCAAAATATTTACCCTCTGGTTTATAGAAAAAGTTTGTTGACCGCTCTCATACATTATCATTTTATCATGATGGCTTGCATTTATTCACTGACGTATCGGATTCTGACTACATATTTCTCCCCATGTTTTAATTCGTTTAATCCTTATAACAACCCTGGGACATGTACTTTTTTTTTAACTACTTTTTATTGAAGTAGAGTTGATTTATGATGTGTTAGTTTCGGCTGTATAGTAAAGTAAATCAGTTATACATATACATATATCCACTCTTTTTTAGATTCTAGTCCCATATAGGTCATTACAGAGTATTGAGTAGAGTTCCGGACATGTGCTCTCATAAAACCCATTTTCCCAGTGGGGAATCAGAGGCAGAGAGAGTTTCCTGTGATCTGCCTTAGATTACTGGCTAGAAAAGGGCAGAACGAGGACCCAAACCCGGGCAGTCGGAAGCAAAGTACACGCTCTTAACTGCTACATCACACTACCTCTCGTGACCAGCTCCTGCAAAATTTTATCCTTATAGAAGAAAGCATCCAGGAGGTGAGGTCCTTAGATGTTCCCATGCAATTGCCCACAGCTCTTCCTGAGAATTAGGGCCCAGAGGGACTGATGCTTTCTCAGACCCGGGGGAGAACGTTCCCTCCTGATTCGATAATATGGGGCAGAGCTGGGCCTGCGACTCGGGTGTCTCCGATTTCATCTTCATTCCCTCCAAGATGGCGGCCTCTTCCACACGTGCGTGGGCGCTCTGATGCCAGTGTGGGCACAGCAGGGAACCCGTATGCTCAGGCCTAGCGGATCCGAAGACCCCAGCAAGTGACATCCCATTAGCTGGGGAGAAGGCCCTGGCTATGGTTCTGTTCGCTTTCCTTTGTGATGTATCGTTGCACAGGAAATGCATTTCTAAACAACCTCACTTACAGCCCTGTTGGCAAAATGGGGTTCCGGAGGGCTGCGTCATTAGCACTGATAAACGCTTTACAACGTCCAGAGCAAATGGAAATGCCTGATGAAAAGAGAAGAAGCTGCCTGGTAATTAAATAGGCCGGTGGGGTTTTATTATTATTTTTGAGCAATTATGACTCAAAGTCCTAATCACGCAGCACTCATTTTCCTATCCATTTTCAACTTCATTATTTAAAAAAACACATCATCCTTGGCATTCTCAGCTGCAGGCCGATGGTCAGGATGCCCAAGGCAGCTTGGCTAAGCAACAGGCTGAAGGTGCCCAGTCCTGAGTCATGTGACTTCTTCATGGGCCCGAAAGTCTTGCCCCAGAGTCAGCCCTTGGCAGGTCTTTCCTCTCCCCTCCTCTCTCTTCTTCTCCTCCTTTCCCTTTCTCTTCCTAGGAGGTTGTGCTTCTGGGTTAGTGCTGGGCTTTCTCCATATATCCTTTATCCCCTGTCATAAAGACCATCCATTTGCAAAATAGCTGCCTGAGATGTACAAACAGCAGTTATGGACCCAAAGACCAGAGAGGTTGAGAAACTTGCAAAGAGACACACAGCTGGTGAATAGCAGAGCCTGGACTTGAAGCCACATCCTTGGGCTGGGCTGGGGGTGGGGCTCTGGCTCCTCTTGGGCCTGAAGGTGAGTCCCAGCTCTGCCTGGTGATCTTGGGCAAGTGCTTTAATCTTGCTGAATATCCGTTTCCTCACCTGTAGAAGGGGATGGCAATAGTACTTACCTCATGGGTGGTTACGAGCATTCAGTGAAATTGTCTATACAAAACACGTGGTAAGTACTTATTAAGTGGCAGACTTTGGCAGGTCATGGTTCCCAAACAGTGCACCGAGGCAACCTGGGGGTGCCAAAGTGAAGTCTCTGAGGTGCTGTGCGATATTTCCAATTTTCAAAGAAAACGTAGCGACATCTGTCGGACACTGAGTGAGCTGCTAGCTCAAGGTAGTCACTGTTGACAGATTCTGCTACGTTCCTTTTGATGACATCATCTCTTAGTGAAGTAGGGGTTTGGGCAGTTACTTTGATCAAAAGCAAATACCAACAAAATCAGTGTGGAACGGGAACTGACTGGTGGAGTCCAGTCTTGAGCTCAAGGTTGGAGGAGTTGTGCACTGCCCAACAGGCACACGTGTTCCATTGGTGAGTACTTGTGATTATTTAAAAACAATATAAAACTACTGTTTTTGTCTTCAAGGTATATGTATTATTTTTTTCATCTGACCATTAAGTTGTTAGAACTTAATAAATACTAAGTTTCTGGTTCTAACTACCAAATAAACAAATCTTTTAGGGATCTCTTTTGGCCTATGGGTGCCATGAAAAAATTACCAAGACTCTAAGAGCGGCAGGAACAGAAAATTTGGCAACTCTGCATTAAGGCACATCCAGGGGCTTCCCAGTGTCCTTTGCAATTTAATTTTCTCGGTAAATATTTTCTGAATGAGCAGAGAAATGGAAGCATACCTTCTTTCCTTACCCCATGTTCAGTGAGTGCGTGGAAGAGTGCACGAGATTTGGGGAAAGAGCTGCAGCCCTCTCTTCCAACATGTGGCTCCAAACAGCCCCACGGGGGTTCAGACTTGAAAAACCACTTCCTCACACAGTCGAGTGAGCGGCTGAGTGTTTAACACTTGCCCTTAAGCGTGTTTCTCGAGATCCGTTGCCACAAAGCCACGAGCTCTGATTTCAGCCCCAGACTTTCCGTCCAAGGGACTTTCCACCCCGCTGCACTGGGTGTGGGTAACTAAGCAGTTGGAGTGACTGCGGAATGGCTAATGCATGTTCCTGGCAGCCCGGCTTTGGAGTTAAGATGAAAGCAAGACAAGACATGTCCCAGAGAAGCCTAGCTGATGCAGAGAAAATGGTGTTTGTTTCAAATACACAGCCCTGAGTTTGAACTCGGTGAAATGGAGACAGAGGTCTTTCCCACTCTACCCCTATGCCGGGTTGATTTGCAAATATTCCAGCCGCCTCTGCAGCACCCTATCCACCGTTGCTTTAACGACCGCAGAAAAGCAGCCACGTGCCAGAGGGTGGAACCTAGCAGCCTTCCAAGTCGGCTAGGTACTCCTTGTGAGATGTCCAAATGGCCCTTCCCGCAGGAGTGCACAGGCATTCTGGAAGGTTCAGCACAAGCAATACTTCTCCAGGGGTTGGGGAGGGGGTCCCATGTTCTCCCAGGGCCTGTTTGATGTTCAAGGCGGGGTGGGGGTGGGGGTCTCAGGGGAAATAGTAGCCTGAGACAACGGAGCTGGGTTCAACAATCTCTCTGGGGGTCTGGCCCCTGCAGACCTCTCCAGATGGAACCTTGTCCTTGCTCACTTTGCAGCCCAAGCCCTGCTGGTCCAGAATGCTTTCTGTCCCCTGCATGTGGAGGGTCGCATGCAGCTCCTGCTTTGGCTCAGCCATTGCCCCTGCCCAGAATGCACTTCCTCTGAACGCCTGCCCTTTGGAGCCTCAATCAAGCATTCCCTCCTCTAGGGGGAGCACTTTAGAATCATGGTCAGAATATGTGAGCTCAAGTCAAAACCTCAGCCCTGACTAATCCCTTGCGCCTCCCTCAGCTTCCTCGCCTCTAGAAAGAGGATAAAATAGCACCCAGCTCAGTGCTTCTGTTAGGTGCACCAGAACCACCCAGGGATCTCGTTAAGCCGCAGATTAGGGCTCAGCTGGTCTGGGGAGGAGCCTGAGATGCTGCATTTCTAATGGACTCCCAGGTGATGCTGAGACGGCTGGTCCAGGGACCACACTTTGAATAGCAAAGGCTTATCTCATTGCAGTACATGCGATGGGGCATGGCAGGTGCTGAGGACAGGCCTGATGCATACCCGCTACCACAAGAGTGGTAGCTCTTGTTGTGTGTGATATGAGGCTTCTAGGGCATGCCTGCCCTCCTTCTAGGCACCTTGACCTGGCTGTGTGTCCAGAGCATCTCCCTGTCTGAGGTTAGATGCACCACTAACTCCTTCTCCCTTTTCTAGCCACGACTCCCTGCAGTTCGGTTGGGCTCCCCAATCTCCACGTAGGTCATAAAGTTCCTGAGGCCTGAAACATCAAAGAAGTGGTAGGTGTGAAGACGTACATCTCAGCTTTTACGATGTGGCACAGGTCATGCTGTTGTTTGCAGAGAGGCACTTATTTTTGAAGGGACCACAGGAGAGAAGTAGGATTTCCTTCTTCCACTCAGCCTCACCCTGCTTTTCACCCACCTTGGGCGCTTGGGCTGAACCCCAAGACCACCCACTGTCCACAAGGCCCAGGTATTACAGCTTTCCAAACAGCCGGGCTCCGAGATAACACGCCAAACCCCAGCACACCTCATGACCCATTTTCGCATGGCTGTCCCCCAGATTGAGATCCAAACACCCAAACATCAGCCGGCTGCCGCAGGGAGAAGCAGCGGGAGACGCGCAAGCTACTTATCAGACGTTTTCCATTATCCCCACCACCTGTTCCGGATTTCCAAAGCAACACGCGGGGTAATAGCCACTCCTGCACCACAAAGGAGAAACACCAACGATTTTAAGGGCAAGCTTCTCTCGCTTCTGGTTTTATATGTCGTAAAAGGGGCTCGCTGTGAAATAACCACTTACTGTCCCAAGCACTTTGTGATTTGTAAGCCTTGAACTTGAGCCTGAGGTTGGCGACAATCACCTGCGAACTTAGAAGAAGAAAAGCCCTGGGGGGTGGGGGGAATGTGGAGCCACTGCAGGTAAATGAGTCTCTTCCAGAGAATAAAAGCTGTGGACTATCGGGCAGGAATGCCATCTGGAGATGGGATGGGCCAGCTGAAATCCCATGCCCACCTGCTCACTTACAAGCAGCCGTTGTTGGCTGCCTTACTTCCGAAAGATAGATGAGGCCAAGCTACACTGGGAAATTGTCCACAGGCTCAGGAGAGAAGGAATAGGGCGGAGGGTATGTGCTTCCTGTTAAGTCAGTATTCTCAAACTTCCATGTGCCTAAAACTGGGACAGGGGAGGTACTTGTTAAAAATTAAAGATATAGATTCCTTGGGACTTCCCTGGTGGTCCAGTGGTTAAGACTCTGTGTTTCCACTGCAGGGGGGGCATGGGTTTGATCCCTGGTCAGGGAACTAAGATCCTGTAAGCCATAGGGCACAGCCAAAGAAAAAAAATGTGTGTGTGTGTGTGTGTGTGTGTGTGTGTGTGTTCCCGGGCCCCTGTCCTATTGGGGCTGGGGTGGGGCTCAGGGGCGTGTATTTTTAACAAGCTCCGCACATGGTTTTGGTGCTGACTCTGGTGTTCAGCTCAGGATGGTCAAGGAAGAGGAGCGATATATTCACTCTCTTGGTCTGAAATACATTTTCCAGAACAGATTTAGGCTGCAGAATTGGAGGAGACATGGCTGTAGCTCCATGTCATTCATTCATTCACTCCACAAATATCTCTCCAACACCAGCTGTGGGCCAGCAGCTGTTCTAAGTGCTGAGGATGTAGTGGACAAGGCAGAACAAAACCTTTGACTTCCACTTGCTGATGTTCCTGCGGAAGAGCTCAAAAACCCAGAAGATAAGTAAGGACATGAGTGCATTGAGCACATCTGACAGTAGGCGAGAAGGTGGCAAGCGCTATGGAGAGGGAACCTTGCAGGCAGGGAGGGTGATGGGAGCAAACGTTGCAACTTTAAATTGGGAGGTTCTGGGACAGCCTCATAGCGGAGGTTACATTTAAGCAGAGACTTGAAGGAGGTGGGGGGCGGCTGTGCGGATGTCTGGGGTAAAGCACGGAGACCCTGAGACCTCAGGGCACCTCAAGATGGAAGGAGGTGAGTGGTGGAGGAGTGAGGGGCGAACATGGTAGGGCATGTGGTCACAGAAAGAGTGGGGAGCACGGCAGGGTGATGGCACATCCAGTTTGCCCAAGACAGTCCCAGCTTAAGCTCAAAATACCAGATTAATGAGTCCCCACTTTACTCTCAAAAGTTCCCAGTCTGAACGATAAAAGTCATTACCTGTTTACCTGTTTAGAGGCCGCTGTAAGGACTTGGACTCTGAAGGAGGTAAGAAATCCTTAGAGGGTTGAGCAGAGGGGTGATGTGATTTCATTAGATTATAAAAGGCTCTGTCTGGCTGCTAAATTGGGAACAGACTGTAGGGAAGCAAAGGTAGAAAAAAGGAGAACACTTAGCAGGTAGCTGTAACGCTCCAGGTGGCCCACTGGTGTGGTGGACACAATAATGGCCCCCCCCAAAGATATCCATGTCCTAATTCCTGGAACCTTTGAGTATGTTACCTTACGTGGTAAAATAGACTTTGCAGAGGTGATTAGGATCTTGAGATGGGAAGATTATCCTGGATTATACAGGTGGGCCTGATGTAGTCACAAGAGGCCTTTCAAGGGGGAGGCAGGAGAGTCAGTGTCAGAGAGGAGAAGCAGAGGTTGGAGTCATACGCTTTGAAGATGGAGTAAGGGGGCACAAGCCAAGGAATGCAGGCAGCCTCTGGAAGTTGGAAAAAGCGAGGAAACAGATTCTTCCCCTAGAACCTCCAGAAGGATCACAGCTTTGCTGACACCTTGAGTTTAGCTCATAAAAAATACCATCCGGACATCTGACCTACAGAACAATAAGATGGGGACTTCCCTGGTGGCGCAGTGGATAAGAATCCGCCTGCCAATGCAGGGGATACGGGTTTGATCCCTGGTCCGGGAAGATCCCACATGCCACCGAGCAACTAAGCCCGTGTGCCACAACTACTGAGCCTGCACTCTAGAGCCCGTGAGCCACAACTACTGAGCCTGTGAGCCACAACTTCTGAGCCCACGTGCCACAACTACTGAAGCCCACGCACCTAGAGCCCGTGCTCCGGAACAAGAGAAGCCACCACAGTGAGAAACCTGCACACCGCAATGAAGAGTAGCCCCCGCTCGCCGCAACTAGAGAAAGCCCATGCACAGCAACGAAGACCCAACACAGCCAAAAATAAATAAAAAATAAACTAAATTTATTAACGAAAAAAAAAGAACAATAAGGTGGTGTTGTTTTGAGCCACTAAGGTTATGGTGATTTGCTACAGCAGGAGTAGGAACTAAGTGGCCCAGGGCTTTATGCAGTAGCCACCTCTACCTCTAACTTTCTGCCTCCTGTCCGTAGAAACCAGGGGCTTTGGAAAGAAGGACTTCGCTTTTACTGTAACTCTTGGATAGAGGTCAATAAACTATGGCCCACTGCCTGTTTTTGTAAATAAAGTTTTATTGACACATAGCCATGCTCATTTGTTTACATATTGTCTAAGGCAGCCTTCACTCTATAACAGCAGAGTTGAGTAGACAAACAACATGTGGTCCTCAAAGCCAAAAATATTTACTGTCTAGCCCTTTACAGAAGATGTTTGCTGATCCTTGCCCTTTGTGGGTCATTAACCACCACACCTACCCCGCGATGACCTCCCTGACGACGACCCCGTCCTTTCAGAGCTGCTGCACCATCCACAGGTAAGGCCACAGCAGCCACACCTGGCTCGGTATGACCCTGCTACCCTGGCCATTGAATGACTCAAGCTGGGCCAGGCCGACTCTCTCTCAGATTGTGGAACTGGGTTTCAAAGAGGGCTTGTGGCCGGAACGGAGAATAAGCCTTGATACAGAGTTGCCACTCAGCAGATATCTTTCAAATGGGTGAATCCTTCTGGGGCATGTGGGGTGTTCCTCATCTGCAGAGCTCAGAAAGAACTAAAGAGACCTGGTCTATAGGGACAGAGCAAAGAAGCAGCAGGACAAGCAGACACAGACGCCAGCGCGCTCTGAAGGGAGAAGGGTTGGGAGAGCAGCTGCGTTGGGAAAGCCTTGGGGGTTTGTTATCTGCTGCTGCGTGAGAAATTGCCACCCACTTCGTGGCTTAAAAGACAGACATTTATAACCTCACAGCTTCTGAGGGTCAGAAGTATGGGCACGGCTGAACGGGGCTCTCTGCTCCAGGTCTCCTAAGACTGAAACCAGGGATTCACTGGGGTGTGTGTGCCTTTCTGGAACTCCATGTCCTCTTTCAGGCTCATGCAGTTACTGGTAGAGTTCTGTTCTTTACAACTGTAGGATTGAGCCCCTGTTCTTTTTTTTTTTTTTTTTTTTCGGTACGCGGGTCTCTCACTGCTGCGCGCTGAGCCTCAGCGGCCATGGCTCACGGGCCCAGCCGCTCCGCGGCATGTGGGATCTTCCCGGACCGGGGCACGAACCCGTGTCCCCTGCATCGGGAGGTGGACTCTCAACCACTGCGCCACCAGGGAAGCCGGAGCCCCTGTTCTTTTGATGGCTGTTTGCTGGGGGCTGCTCTCAGCTCCTAGACGCTGCCTGCAGTTCCTTGCCATGTGGCCCCCTCTCTGGGCCCTCTCAGGCTTCCAGCACTTAGGAAGGACCCAGGCCCTTTTAAGGGCTCACCTGATCAGGTGAGGCCCACCTGGATGCTCTCCCTTTCAGTGGACTCAAAGTCAACTGACTGTACCCTAATCATGGGAGTGAAGTCCCATGATGTGCACAGGCTCAAGGGGCGTGGATTATACAGGGTGTGCACACCAGGGAGGGGACTCTCGGGGCCATCTTCCAATTCTGCTCACCATCCTTGGTTCCAGCATGATTTCCGGTTCCTGTTGCTCAAGTTGCAGGAGCTAGCCTTCTCTCCCTTGGGCCCCACAAAATGTACCCAGCTCAGTGTGGTTAATGACCGCTTTCACTTCAGCTGGCCCCAGGGGGCCTCTGTTAGAGAACCTTGGCTGAGACTGGGACGGGATGGGTATCCCAAAGGCACTGCCTCAATTTCAGCCTCACTTGCCCGTGGGGTGCAGGAACCTTCTCTCCCCAAGAACAGAGGGAAGGAAGCAATCATACAAAAGCCACCTGTGGGCCATGGCACAGGTGACACAGCGCTGCCGTGAACCCTGGCTGCCCGCCCCAGCACAGTCAGTCTTAATATATTGACGTTGGCAGCCCTTGTCTATGTTGTCATGCCAGTAAGGTAATTGAAGTGGAATTGTCTCCAAGCATCCAGTTAATCAACAAATAAATCATAAACCTGTGGCCATTCGCTCAGAGGGGCAAAGAGGCTTCTCCCTGGCTTTGTGACCACTGGAGTTGATTGAGTCTAGTTAGACTTTTATGTACATCTAATGAGCTTTAGAGGAAGAGAACGAATGTGGGGCAGATGACTTCTAGAGCATTGACTGAAGCCCGAGGAACATGCGCTTTCTATATGAGATCTTATTCTTTCCCCCAAAGAGGTTTATGGACCAAATTTCCTTTACGAAAACATCCTTGTGAAGTAGAGATTATGATCCACATTTTGCAGAGAAGGAAATCAAGTCCCAGAGAGGTTAAGCCAGTTGCCAAAGGTCACACAGCAAGTGGAGGGCAGAATCTGGGTTCAAAACTAGGCTTATCTAGCTTTAAGAGCAATGTTCTTTTCACTCTTATGCTGTGCCAGAAATGTAGATCTAAATAAGAAATAGTTTCAACTGTTGAGCCAAATTTCAAGTCCAGGATTGTGCAAAATGAGAAAATATTTGAATGGCTGTCCTCCACTGCCAACTCCTATAGCGTAACCTTTCTGGGTGCTGATGTCAGAAGTGAATGTGAGAGAGAGGGAGCATTCTCTGGTGGATTTTCATTCTCTGGAAGAACATTCTCATGTTCCTACGAAAACTGACCACCTCTTCAAAGCTCTTCAGTTCCCAAAACTCTTCCATAAGCCACAGTGTTCCCTCCCCTTTGGATGGGTGGGGAAACTCTCAGACGTGACTCACAAAGTAGAAGATGCAGTTTTCTCATTTGGGGAGGCTCCAAAGACCTTCCAGATGTTGGACCATCTTCACATCTCAGTTCCCTCTTTTGTCGCTATTGTTGGAAGTTCAAATCAAGAAGTTAAAGGATTAAGGAGCAAACCAGCTGAGCAAAAGGCATAGGGCGTTCAAAGGAGCAGAAAAACTACAGTGTCCCCAGCTTAGCCTCAGGACATGTACAGAGCCGTGGAGGGATTCCTGTGCACACTTTTGGAAGGCTTACATCTGCTGTGGGGCTTTTACAAGCAGACAGGGGGCTTATGGTTCCAGGTGAGCCTGTAGAGTCCTGCTGGATGCAGTGTGACCCTGAGCCCTTTTGGTCGAGGGAGGGGGAGGGGGAATGCTGTTTTATTGGGCAGTTTGCTGTGCAGTGGGAATGGGGAAGGAAACCAGCCTTTTCCTGGAGGAGGCACCGAAACACATCTGCAGTTAAGCAGGAGACCATCTACCCTGCAAGGCTGGGTTTTTGTTGGTCAGAACCAAGCTGGGCACGCCGGAGCTATGGTGAATACCCAGCAGCCTCCAAATTGGTCCCTCCCCAGGGAGCTATGGCTTCAGAAATCCATGCAGCTCCGGGAACTAACCAGTGGGATGGTGGGTAATAGCACCAAAGATGCTGAGCTGTGCAGAGAGCTGCAACCCTAGGCACACAGACCGTATTGCTAGGCCAGAGGCCTCCAAGCTGACGCACAGAGAATTGCTGGGAGAGGGAGGGTGTTTGACGGGCCCCCTGTCGTCCAGAGCCATGCAGACTCCTTCACCGACTTTCCTCCAGTTTCTCTTCATCCTTGCCTTCTCTCCACAACTGCAGAGGCGCGCTTCTCTACTCTAGATTAGCACCACCAACTGTCTCCTCGCCAAGAGTCTCCCCCAACCCGATTCCATCCCACCCTTTACCTGAAAAAAATACGAACGCGACCACATCTCTACATCTTTAAAGCCCTCGATAGCTTGGTCTGGGCTCTGAAGACCTTCCCACCTTGGTTGTCAGTGCCCCCACCTTTGGTTTTACGTGCTGTCATTCGGAGCCACACACCAGGCTGTTCTTTGCCCTTTCTCCTTCCTTTGCCTGGAATTCCCTTAGCTCACCGTCCTTCCAGCCCCCAGAAGACTGAAAGAGTCCACCTTTACTGGACTCTGGGGGTTCCAATTACTAAATCTAGGGCTCGTGGCGCCTTTGGGAGTTGTTTTGTCATCTCCCGGTGGTCCTGCCGTCTGTTCACAGACCCGGAGGGGAGGGAGGGAGGGCTCTGTGGATGATGATTTTAGTGTTAGGGAAGCCTTCTCTGAGGGGTGCACACCCCCAAGCAGCTGGAGCAGAATCACGCCCCTCACTTCCTTCTTCATGTTCCTATGGGCTCCCGTGTGCTGGCTGAGCACTGGTCCCAAGTTGCTGGAACTGGTGGTTTATCTGCCCCTACTGTGTCCAGAGCCCATATTTAATTGGTGCTTGATTTCTGAATCAATGAATGGATGGATGGATGTGTGGGTCCATGAAGGATGGATGGATGGATGGATGTGTGGGTCGATGAAGGATGGATGGATGGATGCATGGGTGGATGGATGG
>NW_021703774.1:169897776-169909234 GCF_005190385.1 Monodon monoceros | reverse complement strand
GTGGGTCGATGAAGGATGGATGGATGGATGCATGGGTGGATGGATGGCCTTTCCCGCTCTGTGAGCTACTTCAGGATGGAGATCCTATCTTGACCATCTTCACCTCCCTAGTACTCAGGACAGTGCCTGAAGCACATAACTGCTCAATAAATGTCAGAGGGGAGGATGCTGGAGGAGGGGTTGGCTGGCAACACAGGTCATCACGGTTACCTCAGGCCAGGCAAACCCCATGGGCATTTGGGGACCCAGAGACCTACAACGTTTTCTTGGGTTGTTGCCTTGTAGGATTCTAATGATTCTGGAACCTTCTCTTGGGCCTGGTGGAGGAGAATGTCCAGTAGAATCTCCCACGGTTTTAGAGAACTGAGACAATAACCATCTACGTGGTAAAAGGGACAGGGTAGTTTTTTTAGGGTTTTGCTATTTCTGAACCTGTGGGGTTTTGTTTTCTCTTAAAAGATGCTGAACTTCCATGAAGTTCCAGGAACACGCTGAGCTTCCATGAAGAGAAAGCAGAGGGGCACTGCTTCCTGGCCAATAGCTTCCAGTTCCTCACCCAGAGTCAGCTTTCCAGAATGGTCCTTTGAGACAAAAACTCTTTCAAAGCAAATGAAACAAAAGTAAACCTGGATAAACTTCAGTTTGGTGGCGTGTTTTATGAGAAACTAATGAGGAGCCCTGAAATATATTTAAATCTTTGCTCTTTGAGCCAGAACCCAAATAGTGCCTTTCTGTTAACTAACTCAGTGTTGCCTCTCTACTGTGTGTGTGTTTTGGGGTTTTGTGGGGGTACTTACAGGATTTTCCTTGTAGGAAGACATGCTACCTCCTTGATGCTGTGAGGTAACTATGTAGAAAAACAGAATCAGCCCCGAGCAGATTCCTCACACTTGGAAAGAACCCAATTCAGGCAGCAATTCTCCCCAACTTTCAGAGCAGGATAAACAAAAGGACAAACCCATTAGCAGGGTTCCTTCCCGCCACTGAAGTGTCAGTTCCATGAAGGCAGGGACCTTGTCTGTCCTGTTCACTGCTCGTCCCCAGCGTCTGGAGCAGTGCCTGACACACTGAAGACGCTGAATAAATATTTGTGAACGAGCTGCAAGATTACAGGCTCAGGGACGGCAAGGACCAGGTTCTTGCCCATTTTATGCATTCGTGTGTTCCCACTGCTGAGCACCATAGCAGTTACAGAATAGAAGCTCATTCATTTACTGAGCAGCTATCATGTACCAGGGATTACTCAGGGCCCTCGATGAGCATTTGTTGAATTAACTAGTTCATTCAAGCATGCATGGTTGAATGGATGAAGGAACAAATGAATGAAAAAAAACAATGAGCCAATGCGTCCACCAGCCAGTAACCAATTTCATTTCCCTTTGTTCAAATTCTGGAAGCATAAGCCTTGAGATTTCTCTCCCTGTACCTTTTCTCCCTTGCTTTGCTCTCCCTAATGAACCTTCCCCATCTCTGCCTACCAAAGCCCCCATGAAGTGTCAGCTCAAATGACACCTCTTTGGGGCTGCCCTGGTGGCGCAGTGGTTGAGAGTCCACCTGCCGATGCAGGAGACATGGGTTCGTGCCCAGGTCCGGGAGGATCCCACATGCCGTGGAGCGGCTGGGCCCGTGAGCCATGGCCGCTGAGCCTGCACGTCTGGGGCCTGTGCTCCGCAACGGGAGAGGCCACAACAGTGAGAGGCCCGCGTACCACAAAAACAAAAAAAAAAATGACACCTCTTTGAATCACCCCATCCGGTGAGAAGTGAACTCTCTTGCTTTTGAATTGCCCTGTCCCTTTTTATCTCAGCCATTGAGCACAGTTAAAAAACCATTTGCTGAGCCCCTCCTGCGGCAGCCATGGGGGCAGGAACCAGGGATGCAGAGACGGCAAAGAGCCAGCGTCTACCCTGGGAGTCACTGGTGTTCAGCGTGTGTCCTGCCTGCCTGACCGGATCGTAAAAGAAAGCACCCGTGGCTCCGAGACAGAGGTTCCCCTCTTTGTAATTGCACAGAGCACCCAGCACTGAGTCTGGTCAAACAGATGCCCCTGCACTCACGCAGTGAATGCACACGTGAGGTGTGCAGCCTTTGAGGTCTTCGCTTTGGTGGTTTTGAAATGTGGGAGGAGGAGGGGCAAGCTGAGCTGCCCTGTGGCCGGGCCAGAGCTGTGCTTCTCAGGCGGGGACTCACAGGAGACTGCGGCTAGAGGAAGGAGCCGCGGTCAGGGTCAGACGGACCTAAATAATCTCCACCAAGAGGTGCACTCACAGGTAGTAACAGGTCATTGCGGTGGGGAGAGTGAGGACTTCGATCGCAGCCCAAATACTTTCTGAGCTTGCTTAACCAAAACAAAACAGAACAAAACCGTACTTAGTTCCCAGACCGGAGGAGTCGTAAGCTGTCACTGGTATCAGCTGTCTCTCTCCTCAGCGCTCCATCCTGCTGTCTTTCATGCTGCTTTGGTTTCATGTCCTCTGGGCTTCTGTCTGCCCTTGCTGCTCCTGGCTTTCTTAAACCATTTTAGCATCAGTGATGGCAAGAGGGAGCTACTTTCCCAGTAGCTCCAAGAGTCCTGGGGGTGATCCCAGGTCCCTTATGGCTAAGGTGTTGTAATACACTGATTGCCAGCCTGGGTCAGGTGCCCGCCCCGGGGACGAAGGGCAGGGCCAATTTTAACCCCAATACAGGGACTAAGCATGGGGTCAGGGTAGTTCCCTGAAGCCAAGTCAAGGTGCTAGTACCAGAAGGAGTGGAAAATGAAGCTGGACACCCAAATACCTCTCCTGGTCACTGTGCAGAGTTCTGGCAAGAAGCAAATAAGATGCCCTGAGCACCTCCCCCAGGGCCTGGGCCCCAACCCATGAGCAATGTTGTCTTATTGGAGCGAATCCCGGGGACCTGCTTAATGGAGAGGCTGTCATGTAGTTTACGGGGCAAATTTATTTATTTATTTATTTATTTATGGCTGCATTGGGTCTTTGTTGCTGCGTGCGGGCTTTCTCTAGTTTTGGCGAGTGGAGGCTACTCTTCCTTGCAGTGTGCGGGCTTCTCATTGCAGTGGCTTCTCTTGTTGTGGAGCACGGACTCTAGGCACGTGGGCTTCAGTAGTTGTGGAGCACAGGCTCTTGTAGTTGCAGCGTGTGAGCTCAGTAGTCGTGGCCCGTGGGCTCTAGAGCACAGGCTCAGTAGTCGTGGCATGCGGGCTTAGTTGCTCCGCGGCATGTGGGATCTTCCCGGACCAGGGATCAAACCCGTATCCCCTGCATTGGCAGGTGGAGTCTTAACCACTGCACCACCAGGGGAGTCCCATCTTAGGTAGTCTTAATCACAACCCTATAAGGTAGGAACTGTTGGACCCATTTTACAGATAAGGAGACCAAGGCCCAGAGTGGTTAGTTCGTAAATAAACAGCTAGAAGGTTTTTCACAGTGGCCAGACCCTCGTAAATCGAGCAGCCCCTCCCAGTCACTTACCTGTCCCCAGGGTAGCCACAGTCCTGACTTCTAGCACCAGTGGAGCGGCAGCTGTCCGGGCAGTCTGGCCCAGAGCTGGGTTCCTGGCCACCCGTGGGCAGTGTTACATTATCACAGACAAATCACATCGTTCGAGCCTCAGGAGATGACACAGATGAAAGGAGGTCTTTATGAGACAATCGAGTTGCCTCATATCCTAACCAAAAGCTTTGGCCAAAAGACCAGACAGAACCAACCAGTGCCCTCTGGACATGAGCGCCTAGCGCCAGGACTAGCCCGGCAGTCAAATGGGCTTCTATCATGAAAGACGAAAACCACATTCTTCCTTTAACAAAAGTGCTTCTCCACAACTGTTTTGAGACGATAAGCAGCTCAAAATAGATAGGAATGATAGTACAATAGGGTAAATAAAGAATGCCCCAGAACAATAGGGGGCTTGTTTTTTTCTCTGCCGGTAGCAAAGCCAAGAGAAATTAGCGCTGTGAGAATGGGGGCAACTGACTGCTGCTGCAACAGCGCCCTAATTGTCAGTCACTAATGTCATGATAAAACCGAAAGGAGGCTTTTTTCATCTCACCATTGAGTGAGTGCTTGGGACCGCACAGCACTCCGCACAGGGCTCCGCTGCTTCTCGGGGTCAGAAACTTGGCAAGGGTTCATTTCTGTAATGTCCTTAGGTTGGATGGGGGAAAACAGTGGTTAAATGCAGTGAAGGAGTGGAGGAGGGGTCCTGGTCATCACCAGAGTCGTCACCACCGATGAGACCGACAGCTCATCCGCTGGAGCTTCATTAAGACAAACGCTGTCTCAGACACTGTTTTCTGGGCTTCTGTCGCCACCGTTCTCATCTGGCACAGCTGGCCTTTGCACGGGAGGTGGACCGTTTTCATTTGTCACCAGTCCATCTTTAAGAGCCTGCTCTGTGCATCCCTGGGGACATCAGCGGTCTCTGCCCTCATGGAGCTATAATCCAGGAGAAATGAAATATAACCGGGCTTGGCTCTGAAGGAAGAATCTTGTCTTAGTTGTGCAGTATGATTTGTCAGGAACTGGCTTGGTTTTGAAATGCCGTTTGCACACACCCGAAACTAGACTGTCAAAGTTCCGAATCACCCCCGGAGTCCCTGGTGGGCCTGTGTGCAGGTGTGAGTCCAGGTATTTTGTGACTAATTCATGACACAATCACCATTGTATTAAATTAGTTTATTTTATTAATTTTTATCGGAGTATGGCTGTTTTACAATGTTGTGCTGGTCTCCACTGCACAACAAAATGAGTCAGCCACACACACAGACATCCCCTCCCTTTTGGACTTCGCTCCCATTTAGGTCACCACACTGCATTAGGTAGAGTTCCCTGTGCTATACAGTATGTTCCCATCAGTTGTGTATTTTATACATAATATCAATAGTGTATATGTATCAATCCCCGTCTCCCAGTTCCTCCCACCCCTCCCGTTTCCCCCTTGGTATCCACACATTTGTTCTCTACATCTGTGTCTCTATTACAATCGCCATTTTTAAGGTCAATAAAAACAGGTGATTTTCGGGCTTCCCTGGTGGCGCAGTGGTTGAGAGTCCGCCTGCCGATGCAGGGGACGTGGGTTCGTGCCCCGGTCCGCGAGGATGCCATGGCCACTGAGCCTGCGTGTCCGGAGCCTGTGCGCCGCAACGGGAGAGGCCACAGCAGTGAGAGGCCCGCGTACTGCAAAAAAAAATAGGTGATTTTCTCTTTTTTTTTTATTGCAGTATAGTCGATTTGCAATGTTGTGTTACTGCTGTACAGCAAAGTGATTCAGTTATACACACATATATATATTTACACATTCTTTTTCATATTGTTTTCCATTATGGTTTATCACAGGATATTGAATGTAGTTCCCTTCTTTTTCAAAATTTACTTTACTGAGGACTGACTGACAAATATCATTGTATATATTTCAAGTGAACAATGTGACGATGGGATATACCGAGCAGTGGCATTGCTGGGTCATATGATCATTTTAGGTTTAACTTTTCGAGGAACTGCCGGACTGTTGTCCACGGCAGCTGCACCATTTCACACTCCCACCAGCAGTGCCCAAGGGTTCTTCTAGCTTCTCCCCAGTCTCACCAGTACTTGCTCTTTTCCATCTTACGGGTAACAGCCTTCCTAATGGACATGAGGTGGTATTAGGTTGATATTTGCCCCAGTAACAACTCCTTTGGTCTGAGCGCTGTTCTCAAGGTTTTCAGCTTGATCGTGTTCCTGATATTCAAAAATTTCAACTTTTATTCTTTCCTCCCTTGAACAAAATGGTGGTGAGATGACCAGGGAGGTGCCTTGAGAAGCTCAGCTTTCGGTCATCCAGTGCTGGCTTGGAGACCGGCCCATCCTCTAGTCCCTCTTGCCTGTGACTTGGACACAGTGTATCAGGTTCCACCCAGTTCTTTTTAAGCAAGAAAGGCAGATTTCTTCAGAATCCACTGGGTTTTCTCCCAGAAAATCATCTTTTAAGAAAGGAATCTAAATGAGCGCTCAAGGATACACGGGCAATAACAACAAAAAAAACACTTTTCTCATCCTTCTGACAGTTTTCAGCTTACAGGAATGTGGGAAGAACTCAGCTCAGGAATGAGCTCCCCTCTGGAAAAAGCAGAAAATATTGTCATGTCACATGGTTGGGAGTCCACAGACCTGGGTCCAACAACTTACTTGGCTTTGTGACTTTGGGCATGTTGATCTCTTTTTTTTGGGTGGGGGGGAAGATTGGTGAGGGGAGTTGTTAACTTCTTTTTTCTTTCATCTCTTTGGGCCTCAGTTACCTCATCTGTAAAATGGGGATAATAATTGGTCCACCTCGTATGGTTGTTGGGAGGATTCAACGGGGGGTTGCCTGTAAGTCACCTGTAAGTGGCTGGCATAGAACGAACGCTCCCTATCTGTTAACTTATGTTAATTTTGTTGAGGTTGGTGTCTCTCAGCCTCAACCTCTTCTTCTGTAAAATGGGGCTAATATGAGTTTATGTTTCAAAGGTCTTCGGGTAGACTAACGGAGCCAGTGCATGTAAAGCTCTTGTCACGGACCTGGTGCAAGTAACTGCTCGATAAGGTTAAGGCGTGTTGTCCCGCCCAGGATTGCTGAGGCTGCCTCCAGGGCCCTGGGACATGTAGATGCTTATCCTTAGCTCAAAGGACGATATACAACCTCAGCTGAGTGAGCCAAAGCTGCTGAGGAGAAAGCTTTGCATCAGAATGGTCTCCTGAACTGTGTAGGAAAAAGAACACTAATTAGTCAAAAGATACGGTGTTCTCTTCTCTGCTCTGTCTCCAATTTTCTGTTTGGCCACAGGCAAGTCACTCTAATCTCTAAGCCTGAGTTTCCTGCTATTCAAGGACTCTATCAAAGATGATAAATAAACATGGCCCACGAGCCATCACTCCCCATGGCAGACATTACTAACTGATCCCAGCATTCCTATCCACTGAGACTACTCTGAGCCTCAGAATCCTTCTCAACACAGTGCTACAGGCAGCCACTAACAATCAACTGCAATTAGTTAATGAGCTGAAACCTATTTGATGCTCTTAAGTGGAAATTCCAATTCCTTTCATAAGGTCTTATCCGGCACCGCCCTAAACATGGGCAGACATGCTAAGATTTCTTTTAAAAATGTCTCATCAGATATAGCCACTGAATGTTTCCACTAGGCCAGTTGCCTGAGAACACCCTCGACGGAGAAAGTACTCTTAAGCCACTCTCACTCCTCCTCCAGGAGAGGGCTTTGGCTTGGCACAAGGAGGCTGACTTGAATCAAGGAATTAGTCATAAGGGGAAGTAACAGGCTGATCAGAAGAGGCAGCTACTCCTGGTGCAGCCTGGATCTTCAGGCTCTGCCGTAGTTAATGGAGGGGAACAGGCTGCAGGGGAGGGGTCCCTACAGTTTCTGGTGGGGAAGGGGGAGTACTTCCCCTGAAGTTGGATTTTCTGGGAAAGGCCCTTCTGCTTTGGTGCTCAAGGCCTGTGCCTTCCCACAGAGGCCACCAGCCCCTCTTCATGTTGCAGGCTAACAGACAGCTCTGGCTTCTCCATCTTCTGCCCTGAGAGCTTTGGCCAGTCCTCAGGGACCATAAATAGGATAAAATGTCACAGAACACCAACATACCCACCACCAAAAAAAGAAAAGAAAGAGAGTGTATAAAAACTTGCAAAATCTGCAACATTGCACCAGTATCAGTTTCCTGGTTTTGATACTGTATTATGGCTATGAAGATGGCAGAAGCCTTATTATGAACACAGGGGACCTCTCTGTACTACTTTTGCAACTTTGTGTGAGTATGTCACAGTTTCATAATAAAAGGTTTTTAGAAATGAGATCCTAGAGAATGCATGGAACGATCTCAAGATAGTACCCATGGGCTGTAGCCACAGACTGCATCTTCTCTGCCTGGTTCCCAGTTCAGAGTATTGTTAAAGAAGAGCAGTCACAACCTCTGCATTGCCAGCACCAGAGGCTGAATATCTCAGCCCATCTTTTAGGCCAGTTGTTTACCTGCATTCACAGGAGGAACAAAGTTCTAGGTGCTCCATATTCCAGATGTGAACACTGAGGCCTCAGCCAAAGCAACGCCGTGTACCTGGAAAAGCTCTTCACTGGGCATTTTTTTCTTTTCAAACTCATAATCTGCGATGCTCAGTAGCTTTCTATTTTATTTTAGTTTTTAAATTTTTTATTTATTTTTGGCTGCGTTGGGTCTTCGTTGCTGCACACAGGCTTTTTCCTAGTCGTGGCTCTTCGTTGTGGTGTGCGGGCTTCTCATTACGGTGGCTTCTCTTGTTGCGGAGCACAGGCTCTAGGCACGCGGGCTTCAGTAGTTGTGGCTCGCGGGCTCTAAAGCACAGGCTCAATAGTTGTGGCTCACGGGCTTAGTTGCCCCGCGGCACGTGGGATCTTCCCAGACCAGGGCTCGAACCCGTGTTCCCTGCATTGGCAGGTGGATTCTTAACCACTGAGCCACCAGGGAAGCCCCAGATTTCTATTTTAAAAAACAATTGCTTCTTCGATTTCTGTACATGACAAGGTTTTTTTTCTTTAGAAAAAAAGAACACCTTCAAAACCCATTTATCTTCCATTCCTTCTGCATAGCCTTGAGGAGCCCAAGGCCTGGGAAGGATTAATTCAAAGACTTGTTAATTACTCTTGCATTCAGGAAACCTCTAAACCTACTCTTATCTCCTGAAGGTGGCTTACAGCTGAGCCCAAGCTGCTGGGTCAGGTGGCCAGCAGGGTGTCTGCACTTTAGAAAACACACGATTTTAGAGATTTTGTCAGTAGGTTCTCACATCATGAGACTATAACCGGAAACAAGCAACAGAGTCTGTTGGGTTAATGGCCAGGCGCACCTTAACCCCGGAAGTACCATTTTTGTTTCCAGGCATGATCACGCTTAGGGCTTAAATGTCAGGTGGAGACTTCATTTACAATGTGATCCAGACTCTGGCCTCTTTCCTTCAAAGAAGAGATGTGATGCTTTGTGTGTTTGCTTGTTGGTTTGGATTTTAAATAGCTTTATTGCCTCAGGGAAATGATACATGCTCATTGTAAGTTAACTCCAAATTCCCACCCTGCTATAATTAATTAATCCCTGGGTCTTCCCAGGCCTTTAGACACATTTGGATATTGTATATACATGTGGATATAATGTATACATATGGGTTTAACGTATACCTGCATGCCGTTCTGAAACCTACCTTTGCAGGCCCAGCGGCCATGGCTCACGGGCCCAGCCGCTCCGCGGCACGTGGGATCCTCCCGGACCGGGGCACGAACCCGCGTCCCCTGCATCGGCAGACGGACTCTCAACCATTGCGCCACCAGGGAAGCCCGAAACCTACCTTTTTAATTTGCGTTGTTAGAGACATGGCTGTTCTTTTCTTTATTATCACTGAATTCTAACATTTTTATTTCATCACCATCTTACTTATAGCTGACACAATGTAGCACTTACTCAGTGCTAGGCACTATTACCAGAACTTCTCAGATCATTTCATTTAATCCTCATAACGTCCCTATAAAATTGGTACTATTACTGTCTCCATTTTTAGCAGAGAGCACTGCAACAAAGAGAAGGTATGAGACTTGCCCAAGGTCACACATCCAGGGCAGGGACCTGAATCCAGCAGTCTGCTACTAGAATCTATGCTGTTAACTGCTGGGCTACACTGCTGCTCAATCCTGAATCCAGGCATCATTGAACTCCTCTGGTCCTGGGATGGCAAATGCTTGACACACAGAACACCATTCCTCATTCTGGTTTCCATGCAGACATCACTAATTGATCACAGCACCTTTCTTCCTGAGGATCATTGTTAGATGCCACGGTTTCCCCAAATCTAACAAAATAAACAATGGCTACCTTTGGGGACACATCCTCAACAGAGTTTTGTTGCAGTCTGACTGTGCATTTGGACAATTCCGAGTTAATTAGAGAGGATGGGTCACAATTCGCTTTATAGAAGATGTTGCCAAGTAGAGTGCATTAGCGATATCAACACTTTTAATTTATACAATAACCACAGCTCAGAGAGCAGCAAACCTTGGTTATTGTCAATTGCCAAGAGTTTACTGAGAGTGTCTGCGGTTGGAGGGCACTGAGGGAGATCCAGGAAGCATGCCTTCAAGTGGTCTCTTCACTCACTCAGCAAGCATGTATTGAGCACCTCCTGTTTATGCTCAGAAACTGGGTTTACACACATGAAACAATCACAGATAATACCAGACAGTATTGGTGGGGTTGTGTTGGAAGAGGACACTCTTCTTTCCATCCCCAGTTTGATTTCAACTAAGAATTAAAGACATGGGAGGAGGACAAATGGAGATCACAATCATTACCAACGGAGCTGATTGACTGGGAAATCAGACTTGGGTTTTGGCCAATTCTCCACCCCAGTGACAGGCTGGGCTGAAGGACCACAGGCCCCCAGCTCTCCAGCCATAGTCTTTCTTTTTTTTTTTATTATTTTTTTAAGAATTTTATTTATTTTTTTATACAGCAGGTTCTTATTAGTCATCCATTTTATACATATTAGTATATATATCAATCCCAATCTCCCAATTCATCACACCACCACCATCCCCCCGCAGCTTTCCCCCCTTGGTGTCCATACGTTTGTTCTCTATGTCTGTGTCTCTATTTCTGCCCTGCAAACCAGTTCATCTGTACCATTTTTCCAGGTTTCACATATATACATTAATATACGATATTTGTTTTTCTCTTTCTGACTTCACTCTGTATGACAGTCTCTAGATCCATCCACATCTCTACAAATGACCCAATTTCGTTCCTTTTTATGGCTGAGTAATATTCCATTGTATATATGTACCACATCTTCTTTATCCACTCATCTGTCCATGGGCATTTAGGTTGCTTCCATGACCTGGCTATTGTAAATAGCGCTGCAGTGAACATTGGGGTGCATGTGTCTTTTTTTTTTTTTTTTTAAACATCTTTATTGGGGTATAATTGCTTTACAATGGTATGTTAGTTTCTGCTTTATAACAAAGTGAATCAGTTATACATATACATGTGTTCGCATATGTCTTCCCTCTTGCGTCTCCCTCCCTCCCACTCTCCCTATCCCACCCCTCCAGGCGGTCACAAAGCACCGAGCTAATATCCCTGTGCCATGCGGCTGCTTCCCACTAGCTATCTACCTTACTACGTTTGTTAGTGTGTATATGTCCATGACTCTCTCTCGCCCTGTCAAAGCTCACCCTTCCCCCTCCCCATATCTTCAAGTCCGTTCTCCAGTAGGTCTGCGTCTTTATTCCTGTCTTACCCCTAGGTTCTTCATGACATTTTTTTTCCCCTTAAATTCCATATATATGTGTTAGCATACGGTATTTGTCTTTTTCTTTCTGACTTACTTCACTCTGTATGACAGACTCTAGGTCTATCCATCTCATTACAAATAGCTCAATTTCATTTCTTTTTAAGGCTGAGTA
>NW_021703774.1:169830838-169897376 GCF_005190385.1 Monodon monoceros | reverse complement strand
TAAATTTTGGAGATTAATCCTTTGTCAGTTGCTTCATTTGCAAATATTTTCTCCCATTCTGAGGGTTGTCTTTTGGTCTTGATTATGGTTTCCTTTGCTGTGCAAAAGCTTTGAAGTTTCATTAGGTCCCATTTGTTTATTTTTGTTTTTATTTCCATTACTCTAGGAGGTGGGTCAGAAAGGATCTTGCTGTGATTTATGTCATAGAGTGTTCTGCCTATGTTTTCCTCTAAGAGTTTGATAGTACCTGGCCTTACATTTAGGTCTTTATTCCAGGAATGCAAGGATTCTTCAATATACGCAAATCTATCAATGTGATAAACCATATTAACAAATTGAAGGAGAAAAACCATATGATCATCTCAATAGATGCAGAGAAAGCTTTCGACAAAATTCAACACCCATTTATAATAAAAACCCTGCAGAAAGTAGGCATAGAGGGAACTTTCCTCAACATAATAAAGGCCATATATGACAAGCCCACAGCAAACATCATCCTCAATGGTGAAAAACTGAAAGCATTTCCACTAAGATCAGGAACAAGACAAGGTTGCCCACTCTCACCACTCTTATTCAACATAGTTTTGGAAGTTTTAGCCACAGCAATCAGAGAAGAAAAGGAAATAAAAGGAATCCAAATCGGAAAAGAAGAAGTAAAGCTGTCACTGTTTGCAGATGACATGATACTATACATAGAGAATCCTAAAGATGCTACCAGAAAACTACTAGAGCTAATCAATGAATCTGGTAAAGTAGCAGGATACAAAATTAATGCACAGAAATCTCTGGCATTGTTATACACTAATGATGAAAAATCTGAAAGTGAAATCAAGAAAACACTCCCATTTACCATTGCAACAAAAAGAATAAAATATCTAGGAATAAACCTACCTAAGGAGACGAAAGACCTGTATGCAGAAAATTATAAGACACTGATGAAAGAAATTAAAGATGACACAAACATATGGAGAGATATACCATGTTCTTGGATGGGAAGAATCAACATTGTGAAAATGACTCTACTACCCAAAGCAATCTACAGATTCAATGCAATCCCTATCAAACTACCACTGGCATTTTTCACAGAACTAGAACAAAAAATTTCGCAATTTGTATGGAAACACAAAAGACCCCGAATAGCCAAAGCAATCTTGAGAACGAAAAAAGGAGCTGGAGGAATCAGGCTCCCTGACTTCAGACTATACTACAAAGCTACAGTAATCAAGACAGTATGGTACTGGCACAAAAACAGAAAGATAGATCAATGGAACAGGATAGAAAACCCAGAGATAAACCCACGCACATATGGACACCTTATCTTTGATAAAGGTGGCAGGAATGTACAGTGGAGAAAGGACAGCCTCTTCAATAAATGGTGCTGGGAAAACTGGACAGGCACATGTAAAAGTATGAGATTAGATCACTCCCTAACACCATAGTCTTTCTTAGTAACTTTGGCAGAGGACAGACCAGGATGCATATGTCCTGTGGGCAGACAGGCTCCGGGCAGACCCTTTTCCTTCTCCCAGACTGACCAGCCAGAAGGAGTGAGTGAGGGGCAGAGCGGGGGCCCCAAGTATGGGTGACTGGGGCTCCCTCTACAGGGACACTTGGCCAGAACTTGGGGGCTCCCCTCTAACCAGCCTGTGATAAGTTGGCACAGGCCTTGGGGATTCAGAGAGGGAGATGGATGTCAACTTTAGCCACTGGGAAGAGTTCTTGGTGCAGGGCCCCTGACCTGGGCCTGAGAGTCAAAGTGGGTTTGGGTGGACAGCATGCGGGGACAGCTCCCTGGGCTTGGACGCAGACAAGGAAGGATGATGATTTACGTGGGACAGTGAGGAGGCCAGAGGAAGGATGGTGCTGAGCATCGTCAGATATAAAATGCAGCCTTTCAAACCGTGTAAATTAAGCAGGTCCACAACATTCAAATCCATGATCCAGATTTTTATATCAGTTCATGCTGGGGTGGATGAAGTCCGTGGCTGAAGTTCACACTTCATGACGGTTGGGAAATGTCCTCGTGCAGGGAGAGGGAGAGGTGTGCTCAGGAGAAAGGGAAGGGGCTTTGAAGCCAGGTAGATGCTCTTTCAAATCCCATCTCCACTGCCTGCCAGCCGTGTGCCCTAATACAGATTACATAACCTCTCTGAACTTCTGCTCCTGCCTCCATTTATAAAATGGGAACAATGACATGGATTTCCTCAGCTGAAAAAATTAAGTTAATCAAGACTTGAAACAAGCCATTGTTGTGCTTGTCCCTAAATTCCCTTTCACCTCCCTCTCATCCCCCACCCCTCCATCCAGGGGATTTTGATATCAGGTACAATTCTAATCCCAGGTGAGAAAAACTTTTGAAAACTTTTCTGTAAAAAAAAAAAATACATGTATATATAAAATATAAAATTTTAAAGTCAACTTGTACATTACATTATTGTAGGTTTTGTTTTTTGTTGTTGTCGTTGTTTAAAGAAGGAGCGAAGAAAGCACTCCTGGGAAGTTGTGATCTCCAGAAGTAACTAACATTCATTAAGCGGGAGGTCTCAGAGCAGATTCCCACAAGTTCCAAAGGAGCAAATGAGCCGCAGCCTCCAGCTTTGCATCATCACTGAGGTTTGCTGCTCTTTCGCCACTTTGCAGGGGTGCGGGGTGGGGGGCAGCCCCTTGCTGGCCCGGAGGCCCTCTGTGCCCACGCTCTGTGAGGTGCCCCTGGCAATGGTGCTTTAATGATCACTCAAGTGGCGTTTAGCTTCCAATCAAGAGCAAGGAGGAAAGCAGTGGCCGAGCGGGGTGCACGTTCCAGGGACTCTGCCCCCGCTTAGGAGAAACCGAGGGAATTAGTGGGCACACAAAGCTACCTCTTGGCTGGAGAAAAGGCCTCGAAGGCTTCCACACACCCCACTGGCTGGAGAGGAAGTTGGCTACACGGCCAACCTGTCTCTAGAAGTATACCAAGGACTCTCCACCTGAACTTGGGAGGCCACGTCCACTACGTCTCTGCCCGGCTTGGTGCCTCCTGGTTTCTGCTAGTACCTCGTGCTGCATGTAGTCTGAACGTTCGTGTCCCGCCAGGAAGCACATGTTGAAGCTGTAATCTGCAATGTGATGGTGTTTGGAGGTGGGCCTTTGGGAGATGATTGAGTTTGGGTGAGGTTGTGAGGGTGGGACCCCCATGATGGGATTGGCGTCCTTATGAGGAGCTGAGGAGACCTGAGTCTCCTTCCCTCCCTCCCTCTCTCTCCCTCCCCCTCTCTCCACCATGTGAGGAAACTAGGACGAGGGTCCTCACCAGAACCTGATCACGTGGACCCCCTGATCTCAGACTTCCAGACTCCAGAACCGTGAGAAGTAAATGTCTGTGATTTAAAACAACCAGTCTACGGTGATTTGTTATCGCAGCCTAAGCGGACTAAGACACGACTCCTTGTCCACAGAGCAAGCCCTTGTGAAGCACACGTGGCAAGGAAGCTCAGTGACAGAAGCCAGCCTGTCCCAGATCAGCGTCGGAACTTGAACCCAGGTCTTCCTGACTCTAGAGCCCATGGTCTTCAGCCCCTGAGTGGACATCCTGCCCTCAAAAGAGCCCACTGGAAGCTCTTCTCGACAGTTAGGCATCTTTATTCGCCCTCCACCTCAGGCTGGCTTCTGCCTGATTTAGTCCTCGTTCCAAGGGAAGCAGGTTTGCACAAGAGTTAGGAAAGCCAGCTCCGTCTTCTGTTGGCCCAGCTTCAGAAAAGCCTCTGCCTGGCCCCAGGGGGTTCCGGTCAATGTGATTATTAATACAGCATATTTGGAGGTGAGGTTTTAGAAAGGGCCATTTTAGAAATGACCCTTCTGGTATTGGACTAGGCTCTCACCCCAGTAGTGCCTTCCTTACTCACTAATTTCTCATTAAAATACACTGCAGTCAAAGTCAGCCATGAGCTGACAGCGGGAGCAAACCTCTTCGCAAGGCAGCCTCGTGCACCACCAGGGTCTGAAATGAAGCCAAATCAGCCCCATTTCCTCTCTTCTACCTCGCCAGATCTGTGCATTGAGAATATGAGGGGAAATCATGCGTTTTGAATGTCTTCTTACTAAGGAGTTCGCTGAAAGAACAATTAATCTCTTTATCATAACTGGCTTGGCCACATTTCAATACTGCAAAGAAAAAAACAGAACAAAACCCTTTATATTTCTGCCAGCGGAGGGGTAAGGGATAAGCTTGTCATTTTGCAGACATTTTTGGTTAAGTGTCCTTTTACCTTTTAATCTGTGCATTTGAGGTCTCGGGTATTCTGTTGCAAGAAGGAAAAATTGTTGCACCTTGCCTGTCTGCCAAAGGGTTGTGAAACTGACTTTTGAATCCCCCTTGCAGAAGCTCGGGAATCTACAGGGAAAGGATTTCAAGGCTGAGGACACTGCTCTGGATGACTCACACCTTAAACATCACCTAGCCTTTGTTCTTCTGCTCCCAAGTGCCCACGGGAAATGAATCGTTACAATGCATGTTTGGTTTTCTTTTCAGTGTTCACAAACCATACTCTATACGGGACACAGAATTATGTGTTACCACAGCCCATAGCTAACTTCAACACCTGTCTGCTCCTGCTTTCTCTGCAGTGTCCCATTTCTGAGTGATGACAGAAAAAAGATAAAGCTGGCTACTGAAGCTGGAAGGAAGGATTGAAACATACGGGAATGAACAAAGGAATTATAATCTAAAGTCTGGGTTTGAGTCCTAGCTCTTCCACGTAATAGCTAGGTCATTCCAATAATGACCTTCGGCAAATTAACCAACCTCTCTGAGCCTGTTTCCTCATCAGTGAAATGGCAACAACAAACCCATAGCGTTTTATGGGGAAAAACAGATAAAGTTTGTGGAAAGTGCATAGTAAATTGTTAAACAAATATTACATGCTATTAGTAGTTTTTTCTTCTTAAATTTTTATTTTATTGCAGTATAGTTGATTTGCTGTTAGTAGCTTTATTACACGGAGGACAGTCTAGAAAGCAAATCATTGCTTTTTGACTAAGATGAACATTTGTAATAGTTCCATATCACTCTGATGTCATATTGGGGGAATCAGAATTTCTCCTACAGGCTCAGGGGTCTCTTCTGATGTCATCTCTTAGGAGTACCCTCTACATCTTGAGTATGGATTAAGAATTCATGTTTTAGCATGTCCGGTCTAATTGCTTATATGAACAGTATAATCCCTTGTCACGGTGATTTGCCTTCTGTTCTAGAAGGAAAGGAGGAAAGTGCTTAGACGACAACGACCAGGCCGAATTTCTGGCCCCAAGTGTTTGCTTCCTGGAGTGATGTTTCTTACCCACACTGTTGCCATGGCCACGTGGTGGGCCGAGTAGACTTCCTGCCCCCTGACTTTAGACCTGACCATGTGACTTGCTCTGGCCAATGAGATGTTAGTCAGTGTGAGACAGGCAGAAGCTGGCAATGAGCTTGGGCTGTTGGATCTACTTTGTTACACAGTCATCCTCTGGTATCTGTGGGGGATTTGCTTCCAGGACCCCCTCGGGTACCAAAATCCGTGGATGCTCAAGTATATAAAATGGTACAGTACAGTCAGCCCTCCGTATGTGCGGATGTGGAGCCCTCAGATATGGAGGGCCAGCTGTACAGTCTCTCCTCCCACGGTCCTCATGCCTCCATTCTTGGGATGCGGTGGGAAACAGTGGGAGGAATCAGAACCTCTGGGGAGGTTGGGACTTTGAGGACCTGTTTTGTTTTTCAATTGATGAAAAGGTGTAGCCTTGTACTGGCTGTTCATATTATTCTGGAAAGCAACCTTTCTTAAGCAGGGTCATGTGAACCCAGAAATGAATGAAAGAGACTGTAAGAATGTGATCATGAGAGCAAGTGAAAGAGAGACAGGGAGAGAGATCCACACAGACTTTAATTTTTTTTTTTTTTATGTGGTACGCGGGCCCCTCTCACTGTTGTGGCCTCTCCCATTGCAGAGCACAGGCTCCATTCGCGCAGGCTCAGCGGCCATGGCTCACGGGCCCAGCCGCTCTGTGGCGTGTGGGATCTTCCCGGACCGGGGCACGGACCCGCGTCCCCTGCATCGGCAGGCGGACTCTCAACCACTGCGCCACCGGGGGAGCCCCTGACACAGACTTTAATTTGACCAGATCACCTGGACCTGGAATTAGTCCTGTGCTAACTTGGGATCCCCTGAGCAACTGAAGGGAATTTTCAGAAGGGAGGCAGGATTCTCTTGGAGATTAACTCTAGGCTTTGGCTTGGTTGAGTCTTGTTAAACTTTAAATAAAAGGCCTCAGGGAGGGGGCATATGTAGGACCGTTGCTATGCCAAGGCCTGACATTTCTTATTTTGATAATTGATGTGGCCAAGTTGAAGCCTGTCACTGTGGGAGCATCGTGCTGTGGCTTTGGTAGTGCCGTGGCTGTGTGAAGAGGGAGAAAAATCAATTTCCACTGTCTGTGGAGTGTTGTTTGATTTATTACTGCTGGAAGAAGAAATTCCTTATCTCCCAGCCCCTCTTGCAGAGGACTGTTTTACAGTTTGCTGTTAGAGAGACTCTATAAAAGAAGTTATATTTGTCCGAACTTTGGTATTTTGATAACCTTCCTTGGCTATTCAGAAGACATTGAACACTCCCAATTTTTACGACCATCATTTGTTTCTGATTAAGTAATTACAGGCATTGAAAGACAATCTGCAGGAGAGTGCAGCCAGCATACCTGCAGGATTGTTTCATGAAGTAGGAAGCATCAGAGGGCTTTAATTTTTCATGAGCACTGGAGGGAGGAAGGAGGGGTCTGCTAGGAAAGAGGGCAGCGGGTGGAATTTGGAGTCAGACTGAGATTGCAACCCTGACTCCCACTGGAGAGCAAGTCAAGAAGCCTTGGTCCACGAGCCTTGGTCTCTGCATCTGACCAATGGGTACATATAGCCGACAACACTCCACCCACATCCCCTTACATCCCCTTAAGCCTTTCCTTGTGCACGACCCCCCCCCTCCCCCCGCCTGCTTCTGCATGCTTTTGCTTCCCATGTCCTGTACCTGAGACCTTTTCCGAAAATGTCCCTTGGCCTCTGGAGTTGCTTTGCCCACATGCCTGGGAGTTGATGTCCGTTCAAGGCAGCCCTCAGCCAGTGACTGACCGGCGTGGGAGTATGGAAGCCCAGCCCCCTCGATCACAGCAGGACACGCTCTGAGGCGTAACTTACACTCAGGGCCCCCTGCCCCAGCGGGTTCAGGCTGAGGCTCCCCCAGGCACACGTTTGCCTGAGATGAACCCTCACTTGCCTGCCTTTCCTTCCCCACCCTCTTCCTCGCGCTCCTACTGGAAGACATTTCATACATCACTTGTGTCCAATCCTCTTCTCAGGATCTGCTTCTGAAGAGCCCCACCTTTGACAGCAGACTGATGCTCCTTGCCAATTTTTTCCGAATTATTTTATTAACTTTTATTCAACACTTTGGTGCGCCAGGCATGGAATTAAGCACTCTAAATGCATTATTTCTTTTAACGTTGTAATAAAGAAACAAGGTCTCTGGAAGCATTTTGCACAATGACTAACACATAGCAGGAACTTGGCCACTCAGTCAAACGTGTTAAGACCCTCTAGTGGCTACTTAATTACACAGGGTCATGTAGTAAAATCCAAACGTCCTACATGACCTAAAAGGGGATTGGCAAACTTTTTCTACCAAAGGCCGGGTAGTAAATATTTTAGACTTTGTGGACCATATGGTCTCTCTTGAAGCTACTCAACTTGGGACAGAAAGTTGTGGTGGCAGCACCAAAGCAACCACAGACACTGTCAGCAAATGGGCCTGGCTGCTTCCAATAAAACTTTATTCATAAAAGCAGGAAGTAGGCCAGATTTGGCCCACAGGCTGTGATTTGCTGGCCCCGGCTCTACAAGGCAGCTGAATGGTGGAGACCCTGCCTCCCCCACCAGCCATTGGCCTCACCCTGACCCACTCTCCTCCCCTTCACTAGCCCCTACCACACTGGTCTCCTGGAGAACGCTAGCACTTTCCTGCATCAGGCGTTTGTGCTAACTGGTCTGCTCTCTGGGTCCGGGACCCTCTTCCTGGAGCCCTGCGCACATCTGGCTCCTGTTGGTCATGCAAGTGTCAGGTCCAGAAAGATGTTCACATGCCTGCAGATCTCAGTGGGCCTCCCGCATCTGCCCCCACGGTTCTGCATCACCCCAGTGATTAATTGACTCCCCTAGTCCCTAGTTTGGTATCTGTCTCTCCCTGCAGAAGGCAAGCGTCAACCTGCTCTGACTGTTTCCTGCAGCATCTCAGCCCCCTTCACAGGGCCTGGCACCTGGAGGTACTCAATAAAAATTTAGTGGTTACATGGTCTCTGGGACATGCCCGCCCTCCCCGTTTTAGGAAGGTCGTGAAGCATGACGAACACTGGAATGTCAGGTGGTTATCTTGGTTGTAAGGCCAACCTACAAAATCCCAGATAATCTTCCTCGCCTCCTGTCTCACTGTCAATTATCCCGTTAAACAGAACATCTCATAGGAGGATTCGCCTGAGCAAATCCTTGCTTTTCTTTTCTCAATCCCAAGCCTAGGACTACAGACCTCCGTCCTCAAGGCTAAAAACGCCAAGAGGAAGGCATTCTCTCAATGTGGCATTGAGTTTACCCAGTTAATTAAAGAGGGATTTAGGAGTTACTTAACATCTGGGTGGCAGGTTTTGTTGTTTTTCTTCCTCAGCTTTGGAAAGGAAGTAGAAATTGTGATGCACTTGATACACGTGTCTGATGTCTCCATCTGATCCATCCTCATGCAACTTCATTCTGCCACAGGACAAGCCTCTAGTTTCCGGATTTCCTGGTGCCAAGGCATCTGACACCTTGAATGGTGAAACTCGTGACACCTGCTCAGAGAAGCAAGTTGTGTTGCATCACGATGATTGTGACCCCAGAACTGGTGGTGGCTTCTTTTTTATTTTCTATTTATTTATTTTTATTTATCTGGCTGCACCGGGTCTTGGGTGCAGCGTGCAGGGTCTTTTAAGTTGTGGCACATGAGATCTTTAGTTGCAGCATGTGGGATCTTTAGTTGCGGCACGCAAACTCTTAGTTACAGCATGTGGGATCTAGTTCCCTGACCAGGGATAGAGCCCCGGCCCCCTGCATTGGGAGCTCAGAGTCTCAGCCACTGGACCACCAGGGAAGTCCCTATGGCGGTGGCTCCTTTTATTACCTAATACTTGAGAGCAGTGGTTCTGGAACGGCAAGCATTGTGAGGGCCAAGGGGCCTTCGAGAGGTGATCGGAGATGCGGTGGGCATGAGATGGTGGAGGCCGTTGAATGCCACACCGCGGATCATGAGCTTTGTCCCGGGGGAGGATGGGAGGTCTGCTAGGAGGGGCTGGCCCGTGTTCAGCTTGAGGGAGGGGCACTGGTGGCAAGGAGCCTGGCCCCAGGTGGGTGCCATGGGGCCTGGCTGGCGTGGTGGCAGCAGGAAAGGAGAGGAGAAAGTACATTCAGACAGGGGTTCTCCACCCCCGAGGACAGGTCAGAGAGGTCACCACGGGCCAGATGGAGGCATGTTACTGCACTGATGGTGATGAGAATGAGACCTGCTTCTCTGGATTATGGAGAAGATGAGGAGACAGTAAGTGCCTTGATTGAACTTGTTTGTACCAGGTCTTTTGTGAATTCATCAGGCACCATCTCTGCGATGCCTCACTTAGACAGAGCCGTTGAGAACTTGGCAGTGTGTGAGTTTTCGATGGACTTTCTCCCCATCCTCACGTGACACTGAGTCCTGGTCATAGGAGGCCTCTCGGTAGCTCTACTAATAAAAGTGACAGTTAATGTTGCCAATACATCAACAGCATGTGAGACATGCCATTAGGAATGGGGGCGAGGGGGTTGGCATTCTTGGTACCGAAGACAGTTCTCCTATGAATGACCCAAACATGCCTTATAGCGTCTTGGTTAAGAGGCATTTTCCACCTGAGGCAAGTTCTGAGACCAGGCCCTAGTAAGGAGCACCTCTTCGCTTGTGCTCCTGACTTGGGTTGCAAGCATCACACTTTGTCTGATTGGTTCAAATGGCCTACAGGACCCCACTCACCCACGTTCTTGACTGGCCAGGGCCCCTGAAATGAAGCAAACCCCTGGCTAGCATCAGCACTTTGCGAAACCATCTGAGAGCATGATTGGGTGTTGAATCCTAGCTCCCTCATCCCCTGGAAGTTAAATGCAACAGTGTTACTCTTCAGGGGCTTGATTTCAATTGTAGTGAGCGCTGGGCGGCTGCTGTAATTGTAATTACTCGAGGCAGGAATCTGCCGAACAAGCGGGTACAAATGGACCAATGGTCTGTTCCTTTGAAACAGTGTGAGCTGATATAACGTGGTTTATTAGCCCCAATTATGCCTGTGCCTAAGGCAGGGGGTGCATATTGATACCTGTTTAAAATTAAGGCTCTGGTTTATTGGGCTGTGGTGGGATACATCTCAAGAAGGACCAAGTGGTGATTTCCATGGGCTACGGGCAGGTGGACCTCCTCAGATAGCCCTGCAGGAGGGCAGGAATCCACGGGACTGCTGGCAGCGTGTCTGAGGCCTCCGACCTTTGTCTGGGCTGGAGCATCCTTCCTCCAGATGCCCCGCAGCTGAATCTGTCCTCCTTCAGGTCTGGGCTCAAAGGTCCCTTCCTCACACACACACACTCACACTTTCCCGGTATCCCTTCCCTATTCTTCCTTCTGCCAACCTTAAAATATATGATTTATTTATTATTAATCATGTTCTTTGTTATCTGCTCCCAGATAGAATGTAAGCTCCATGAGGGCAGAGACTGTTGCCTCTTTCTTTGACCAATGTATCCCAAATGCCCAGAGCCCCTAATAGAAAGAGGGTTGGGTTAGAAGAGCCTCAGACCCCCACATAGCTCTGAGAAGGACTCATCCAGGGCTGTGCATGAGCAGAGGCCTGTGTCCTGCAGGAATGGGCTGCACCAGGCCCCCTGTCATGCTAGGTCATTGTGAGAACAGCTCAGGAGAGCCTCGGCCCAGGTGTGAATGCAGTAGTGGCTGCAGAGGGGCAGCAGCTGGAGTTGCTGGTTAGTCATGCTGCCCCGGCTGGCGATCTGAGCGACACCCTAACCAAAGTTGCACCGGAAGCCAATGTGCATCACGTATATGTCGTCTTGGCTCAGGTGCCCGTGGAAGTGGACCCTGAGACAAGAATTCAAAGCGCATAAATTGGAAGTGACTCCCGTGAAACCCTAACAGGGGAACAGGAGAGTGAGCCAGGGAAGAAGGGAAGCCAGGAAGGGCACGTAATCAAGCAAGTTGCCCCTGAAGGCACCTGGAACCCAGTCCTGCTGGAGAGTTCTGGAAACTGTGCAGGACACATGCCCCAGAGTTTTCCCAGTTGAGGGGCGGGGGAGCTGGGGTCTTCCCCACCAGCTCCCTCAGTCATGCTCCAGGGCTGCCTGAACAGACAAAGGGACCCTCAGGCAGACGGACACAGATGCTGGCAGCTGGGTTTGGCCTCCCGCTTACCCTGGGCCCTGACCAAGCCGGCTCCAGAGACCAGGAAAAAAGCCTCAGGCAGAGCAGCCAGTAATTGCAAAAAGCAGCCCCAACGCCTTGAAGCCAGGGGAGAGATGAGGGCCGGGACACCTGCAGGTGAGCTGTGCTGTGAGTTACTAGATTAGCTACTGTACTTTAATCCTGCAGACAACACTGTGAGGTGCACACTGTTCATATCCCCACTTTACAGATGAAGAGACTGAGGCTCAGAGTGGCTAAGTCATACCCCTTGCCTTTATTTACATTGAGGAATGGAACCAGGCAGAGAGCCTGTCCGAGCTGAGGGAGCATCTACACGGGAAGCCAGGCCGTGCTCAGAAGGACCCCCCCATCCCCCAATCAGTGAGTGAAGAATGGGAGGAGGTGGACCACTGGACCCTTTCGCCAGCTGGGGTCGCTGAGCTGCTGCAGCCAGGCCCACCTGGCAGTCCCGGGAGTGTCCAGACCTCAGACATCATGTTGAATGTGGGGAGGCACCCACAGGTCCCCCCCTCTGCTTCCCCTCTTGCTCTTCCCCACGCCCACCACCCTTCTTTCGAGCACCTAGACCTTCCCCAGGTGGGTGCAGTACAATTGCAATATTTGTCTTTACAAAGTCACACGCTGTTCTGATACTGTCTTCTGGGGATTACACCCAAGTCGCCTAGACAGGAGTTTTCAGGGTCCCCCATTACCTCAAGTCACATATTTACAAACAGTTCTGTGGCTGGTTCACTTCCAGACAAAAACTCCCATTCATCAGATGCAGATTTTACTAGTTTATCTCCAAGGGCAGTGGAGGAAGAGGCCCATGGGCACCTTTTGTGGGTGGGCTGACCTCAGAACACTAAGACGACCTGCTCTTGGCTGGCAAGTCCCCGTCTCCGGGACTGTGCTTAGCGCCGTACGGAGAGCAGCTCGGTGGACGCCCCCAATAACTTTATGCGGAGGGTGCTGTTCTTCTTCTCATGAACAAAAAGGTGTCTCAGGTGAGGAAAAATAATTAGATCAAGAGCTCTTCAGATCCAGGCCTAACTCCAAAGTTCCTTATCTCCCCCTCACCCCATACGGTTGCCAGGGACGGAGTTGTCTTGACAAATTAAAATTGAACATGTTTAGTCAACAAAAGTTTTCAGAACCAGGAACCCGTCAGAGAAAAATGACAAGAGGATGCTGGGGTTGAAAAGGTCGGGCACTGCCCGGTTTGCCTTTCGTCCATTTGTCACGGACGATGCTATAGAATGGCTTTCGGGAAAGCCGGAGGCTTGTTTTATGGCATAATTCTCTTCAGAAAAATATTTTAAAAGCCACAGAGACAGCAGCTCTTACTCCTTTTGCGCAGAGATGGGAAAAGCAATGGCATTTTCCTGAGGGTCCTGAGTGACATTCACTGGCGCAATCTGTATGGAAGTTGTGCGAGCCTGCTCTGAGGTGGGAACTAACTTCCCTTCCCATCCAGACCCCCCAGACTTTGTCTGCTGTGACAAAGGAAGCCAGTGCAGTGGTGACAAGCAAGGGCTCTGACATCCTGGGTTCAAAGTCCATCGTTGTGTGGCTTTCGATGAGGTTTATAAATTCCTCTAGGCCTTATTATCTCATCTGTAAAAGGGGGATAACAGTAATGCCTATTTCATGGGGTTGTTGAGAAGCTGAAATGAGTCTATATGTGTGTGTGTGTGTGTGTGTGTGTGAAGCTTAGAACAGCCCTAGGCATTTAGGAAGCACCACGATGATGATTTTGTTGGGCCATGAATATTTTCATACTTCTGCAAGGTTCAGGCTTTCTACTGGCAAGCTGAATCAAAAGATGGCTAATGGCAAACACGCCTTGGAAGCCAGAGATGGTGTATTGCTCTGGAGGAATTTAAAGATTTCTTTTCCCTGGAGACACTTGTTTACTTTCTAAGGGCAATAAAAACCAACGGACCTTCCCTTCCTCTCCCCAGCGAGGATGTGTTTACACTAGAGGGTCAGGCTTCTCTCTCCATCTCTCTCCAGAGAGGAGAAGGGGCAGATACCCAGGCCACCCTGTATAAGCTCTGAGTGTCATAATGTCGGGGTCCCTCTCCTGTGGTGCAACCACTACACATGCAGGTGACCTCGGCCTGTGCATCGTCACCCAGGAGGAATAGAGGCAGGGAGAACCAGACCCGCTAAGATGATCTGTGAGTAACGATTGGTCTGTTCTCTGATCCAGAGACGTTGTGTTTCCATAGATACCAACATTTAACAGATTCTTCTTCTCTCTCCTTGGAGTGGGGGCATCTGGGATGAGCCTTTACCCTCCCAGATGCATCCCTACCCACCCCAGAAATGATGGTCAAAGGCTTCCTAAAGGAAGATCCTCTGATCCCTCCCCGTGTTCACTTTCAGGCTCCTTTCCTCCCATATCACTGGCCATTGCTGGTGAACAGAACCCAGTTCTACTTGAGTCACAGAGTAAGCACTCAGTAACCACGGTTGCGTCCATACACAAAGGTAGAGAGCCAACTAAAGCAGATAGAAGTTGTTTGTAAAAAGCATCTTCCTGATCTCTGGTTGCATATTTAGATTCACCCTTCCTAACCCAGTCCGCCAGCCTGCAAGCTGCTTGAGAGTCTGCACCTCATTTGTCTGGCTCATAGCTATATCCCCCACACACGAGACAGCGCCTGGCCCTTGGTAGACTCTCGGCAAATATTTATTGAATAAATCAATTGATGAAGCCTCCCTCTGCCTTCACATATGTCCATCCTTGCCCATCCTCCTCCTGGGTCTTCAGACCAAGCCATTTTGATCTGCTGGCCACCTGCACGAACGAGGGTCTTCTTGGGCTGGGGTGCTGTCCCTGCCATCTTCCATTTCTGCACCCCTGTGACCGAGAATGGCTGTTCTCTAGACCCTGTCCTGGCCGAGTGAGCTCTCCCAGCCCTGTACCCTGATGGCCAGAGTTGTGCGACACGGGGCCCTGCCAGCGCCCACAACAGATGCTGGTATTTGATAGGGGCCTACCTTCCTCATGAGCCATCTGGGGTCTCACAAATCTTCCCAAAGAGGCTCCAGGAAGCCACTACCTGTGAGATGAGATGTTTAGCTGTCCTCTCCCTCCCCCAGTGCGAGGCACTCGAGCTAGAAGATGAAAGGACAAGGGAAGGGCTTTGAGAGGCTCACAGTCTCAGGGAAATAGAGACAAAAAAGAAAAAGGAAAGGAAAAGAAAAGAGAAGAAAAGGAAGGGAGGGAGGGAGGGAGGAGGGGAAGAAAAGAAAGATACCATCATCTCAGTATATTATAGAACCTATAATAAAAGTGTATTGCCTAGTGCCCTGGGATCACAGAGAGAGGCTTTGCGAAGCTAGAGGAAGTAATTCTAAAAAGCTGCACCTTTTAGAACTGGTCCATTTCAGTACGTTTACTGAGCGCCCAGGGTGCACCAGGCAGTTATCTGGGAAGACAAACATGCTGAGGGTGACACCCCCCACCCCCCGCTAGAGCTCACAGTCCAAGGGCATCAGTAAGTACCTTACGATGGGAGGCCACATAGCACAGTGGGTGGTGGTGCGTTGCTGCCTTTAACCACTCTGCACCTTGGTCTCCTCATCTGTAGACTGGAGATACCCATGGTTGCGCATAGAATCATTGAGAGGATCAGATGAGATGATATCTGTGTTTATGCCCCCTGTGTTCACATACAATTAGCCCTCAGTAAACTAGCTATTGTTCTAGGTGTCCTGCTCTAAGGCAGAAATACACAAGGTCTAGAGGAAAATAAAGGCTGGAGGGGCTAAATCAGTTGGTGTGTGGGATGAGGGGTAATCAGCAAAGGCTTCACTGAAGATTTGCCTCCGTGCTAAAGATGAGAAGGAATCATGGATCCTGAGAAGCCAGAAATGGGTGCACTTTTCTTCATTTCCATCTTGCATGTCCTTTAATAGTTAAACACCTTGTAAGCATCCTTAGTATGGGGAAGGTTGAGGGGAAAGATTAGAGCGATTTGCTAATAATAGCCAAATTCTTATCTCCCCATTGTTGGCAATTTCCCACCACATTTTTGGGTCTGTTCTGTTTTCCATCTGAACTGATGACTCTCAATGGGAGGAACAACTACGGAAAACCCACAGCCAAGGACCGCTCTCTCTGTAAAGCCGAAACCCAGAGAAGAGAACTTGGAATCCTACAGGGCCAGAAAGCCCTGAGCCTTTATTTTCCTGGAGATTTCGTTTTGCTGATAGACAGAGCCTGGGGACTTGGTGCTATCCCTGTTGCAAGATCTCCGGTTTTTACCTAGTATTTTGACGCACTGCAGGGCCGAAATAACTGTCAAGGGTCAAAGATCTGGACCCGGCAGCATGTCCTTCCTGGGAAAACCAGCCCGGAAGAGTGTCTCAGAGCAGCCAGACACGCACTGCAGGGAAAATGCCTTTTGGATGGCCCTGTTCTGAGTGGGAGTCCCACCCATGGGCCTCTCCTGACTTGGTCCGTGTGGTCCGTGTGTGGGTCGGTGCACACCAGGTGGCAGGAGCAGGCACCGCTCAGCTGACATTGAAAAAACCTCAGCAGTTGATGCCCGAGGGTGACCACCTGAAAACAGGACCTCCTGGCCAGGACTCCAGGATTTTAATTGAACTGCCAGGATGTGGAAGGCAGTGCTGGAGTGATAACCCAGAGGGAAATAAATGTCACTTTCATTCCAGAGAATATTACCAAGGTGGCTGCAAAGTCCAATTTTCCTTGCCAAGCCTTTTATTCAACCTAAGGGCTAAGTTCGAGCAGAGAGGGACCAGCTATATGCCATAGCCTTGATTTGGTCCTAATGCATGTATATCTATGTCACGGTGGAGATGTAAATGTTCATGAATGAACGGAGAACGAGAGCAATTAGAAAGTCCAAGAATCCACTCTCCCTGTGGTATGAATTTCTCTGAGCATTTTTGTAAGGAGCATGGACTCCTGTCATAATAAAAGATAAATAAATAAAGATGAAAAAAGATCTGGATATGAGGCTTCGATGTATTCTGCTATTTTGAGACATAATTATTTGTTCTTAATGAATTTGTGAAGATGTTAATAAGACTAGCATGTATGCAGCACTTCTTATGAACCTGGCGCTTTACAGGCAGGATTAAGAGAATTTTTTTTTTCTTTTTGGCTGTGTTGGGTCTTCATTGCTGTGCGTGGGCTTTCTCTAGTTGCGGCGAGCGGGGGCTACTCTTTGGCGCGGTGCGTGGCCTTCTCATTGCGATGGCTTCTCTTGTTGCGGAACATGGGCTCTAGAGCACCTGGGCTTCAGTAGATGCGGCTCATGGGCTCAGTAGTTGCGGTGCACAGGTGTGGGATCTTCCCGGACCAGGGCTTGAACCCATGTCCCCTGCATTGGCAGACGGATTCTTAACCACTGTGCCACCAGGGAAGTCCCCAGAATTAAAAGAATTTTTGCAATAACTTTGTGACACTCTGTATGGAGGTAAAATCACCCCCACTTTATGTACCTGGAAACAGAGGCTCAGAGAACTTCAGCAGCAAGACCTTGTGCTTGCATCGGTGCTGCCAGTCTATGGAAGAGTTGCCTAAGACTGGGTCCCTGCCATAAAATGCAAAACATAGGAGATTCAAACAAACGTAGGATTTCAAGTGGTCACCCTCCAAGGTCTCCTGCTCTCCCTATTTTTCATGTGTCCCACCTGGACTGAGGGGCACAGTTTGAAGGTTCCCTCTGAGATCCTCAAGGATAACCACCGTTGCTTGTTGACCTGTCAGTAATCCTAGAGCAACGTGGAACACCAGCTCCAATGCCCATGGAAGCCTGGCAGGTGACGGAGCCCAGTAAAGTTGGTTGGGAGCAATGATTCAACAGAGAGAGCTGGCCCCATCCAAAGGAAGACGTTTCCACTCAGCTCCAGCTGGTTGTAAGCTTGTGGGACTGCAGGCCCAGTGCGGCCAAAGGGTTTGCTTTTTCAAGAGAAGCTGGGGAGTCCAGATCTGCGAAATTTCCCAACTTTTCAATCACTGGCAGCTCATTCAAAATGTTAGCCAAGTACTACCAGGTAGGGTTGAATTTGGCCCACGTGCAGCCACCTCTTACCCAGAGCCTTGCAGCGTTCTTCACAGCTGACTTTCAACAAAAGCTTTTGAGTTAATGAATGAATGAAGGACTAGGCAAAGAGTTCATTTCAAGGCCCAGCCCTTTGGACCTGCTTCTGTTGCCGGTTAGTGGTAGAATGAGCCCAGCACATCGCCACCAGCAGCAGGAAGAAAAGCAGCCCAAGTCGGGCCCTGTTGTCAACAATCCTTGATCCTAAGTGTGGCTTGCTAGTGGCAATTGGGTTTTGCTTGGGCTGGAATCATCAGTATCGCCTCCATCTGAATTCTAGAACCAGGCTGTTGACGTCAGGAGGTTTGGAAAGTCCACTGAGTGTGGAAACTGTATCTTGGTCAGATGTTTACCCTTCCAGGCCCCCAGCAAAATGTCTGACCAATGGGAGGGTCTTAGTGTTTCAGTGAATGAGTGAAATCAAAACTGAGTCTTCATTTGTTCATTCATTCACCGGATATGTTTTGACCATCACTGTGTGCTGGCAATGGGATTCCAGTGGTAAATGATAGACTTGCTCAAGACTAATGGTCTGGTGGGATAGGTAGACGCTGAAGAAGTAACTGGGAGCGTGCCGGGTTTGGGACAGGGCTATAGGATGGCAAGTGTTGCAGTGGGCGTAATTCAGCTCGGCGGTCAGAAGAGGTCCCTCTGAGGAGGTGATGTGTAACTGAAGGATGGAGGTTGAACAGGGATACACTCAAGGGAACTGTGGTAGGGGGAGCCAGAGCGGGCAGGATGTGCAAATGTCCTGATGCAGAGGGAGCCAGGAGCACAGAGAAAAGTAGAGGGTGGCAGAGATGGACTGGGCCAGATCATGCAGAAAGCCATGGTGAGAGTTTGGACTTCAGCCTAAGAGTAAGAGAAAGCAGCAGAAAGGGCTTAAACAGGAAGGGGCATGATGATTTGCATCCTAAAAGATCTTTCCCCCTAAAGTGTGGAGAACCGATTAGACAAGGTCAAGAATGCATGTAGGAACTACGATGGGAGTTAATGTGTGTGTCCAGGCAAGAGGTAGGATACTAACTTAGACTAGGATGTAGTGAGAGTCAAGGAGAATGCCCGGGACATGTGAACTATTTAACAGGTAGAACCAACATGACTTGGTTGTTGACTGGCTGTGGGCGATGAGGGTGACTGCCTTAAGAACCTGTAAGGAGGTGGTACCATTGGTGAGATTGGGAACACTGGTGGGTGCTATGGGTGCATCATTTTCTGAGCTGCCATCACTTAGACTACAGTGTCAGTGTCTTCCCTGGAGCTATACAGCACAGCAGTCCTGTGGGTTAGGAGGGTTAGGAGGAAAGGATTGATTTCGTTTGGAGTTTAACAAAGAAACTAGCAAAACATCTCCAAAGCCCCAGTTGTAATTTTCCCTTATCATCTGGCCAAAAGTGGTCAAAGTTAGGAAATTGAATTTTCAAAGTAGTTAGGCCTTAAGAAGAACCAGGCCCTCGATGTTTCTGAGAAAGAGACATGCATTTTCAACCTTTCAGAAATTACTAATGGGAAACAGTCCTCCTCCCCTCCCCCAAATAGAAGCAGGCATTGCCTCTGAGACTAGAGCATTCCGAAGAACTGGGAAAAGTCGAGTAAGAAGTCCAGTTAGACATCTTAAGACTCATACCAGCTCAGTGTCCAAATAAGCCCATAAATGACTGGAGATCCCCAAATCCTGGGCTCTCACCCTCGTGACCTTGCCCTTCCTACTGTCTTCACTGTGGGAAGAGGGTGCAGGGTGAGCCCACATCCTGCCAAGTATGACCCGCTGTGATCATTGCCATATGAACGCAATATGTTCTTGCAGTGAAGGAAGACAGACTTTTTTAAAGGCCTAATAAAGGGACAGAAATACTGCCCCGAACTCCTTAAAAGAAAGCTCTGAGGACAGATGAGGTCAAAGATATAAAATCATTCTGGTCTTGAAAACAAAGATGCCATGAAAGCAGACAGCATCTCTGAGATGCTAAGGAGGAAGGGAGGGAAGGAATCGTTGCTCTTTCTAAGATGACAGAAAGATTTAATCTGGTAGAGGACACAAAACCATGATGCAGTCCTAATGGCCTATGTCAGCCTTTCTCTGGGTCTTCGACTATTTTCCTTCTCATCCTGCGTTTTTCTCAAATGAGTCCCTTTTGGTTGGGGAACGAGTCTAGGGTGGTAACTTATCAGAGTCAGAAGACCCCCAAGGCACACACGCATCCCCAGTGCTGACTACCCCATGTTTCAGTTCTCTTCTGCTGCATAACAAACAACCCTAAAACTTAGTGGCTTAAAATAACCATTTTATTTGCTCACAGTTCTGTGGGTAAGGGATGCAGCGAGGCTGAACTCCGCGGCCCTGCTCCATGTCGAGTTGGCAGGGTCTCTCATGAGCTTGTGTTCAGATGGCAGCTGGACTGAAATGCCCAAGGTGGCTTCACTCATGTGTCTGGCACCTGGGTGGGGGCACCTGGGAGCCTAAGACCTCTTTCTCCGTGTGCCTCTCATCACGTGACTAGCTTAGGCTCCTTCGTCCGGGTGGCGAATCCCAAGAGCGAGTGTTCCGGTGACAAAAGTGGAAGCTGCAGCTCTCTTAAGACCCAGGCTGGGGAGTTATCCAATGTCACTTCCCTTGAGTTATACTGGCCGAAACAAGGGACGGGGGCCACCCAGATCCAAAGTTGCGGGAAATAGTCTCCACCTCTAGAGAGGATCACGTCACAAAGAAACACGTGGGATGGGAAATACTGCAGTCACCTTTGGAAACACAATCCCCCATGTCCAATTTCTAGGTTAACCTCTCAGACCACAGAATTGGTCGCTCATTTTGCGTGTCGCAGTGTGGGCTCCTCCGGCTTCCCTTTGGGGCTCTTCCTGGTGCCTTAAGACTCCTAGCCCCTGGCATTGGAAGGTAGAGCCAGACAGTTCCAAGGAGCACTCCCAGGGGCTCCTGGGTCTTTGCACATGCTGCTCTCTTGGATGACAAACAGATCTCCCCATTTGCTGCAGGAAGCTCATGCATATATTTACCTCTGAATTTAAGAACCATAATGGATTGGCATTGGCTCCTGACCTTGCAGAAATATTGAACAAACAAGATGTAGGTCTTCAGGACAATTGCTTTCTTTTTGATTTCCTGGGCTGATTACCATTGATTATCTGCTGCGCACTTTGTTAATTTCCTTTTGACAGGCTCTCTTCTGGGAACAGTTCCTGGGAAGGGCTTGGTTTTGTTATTCTTTCCTGGGATTAAGGCACTATGTATTCTAAACAACCCGATCATTCAACAGAGAGCAACCGATTTACCAGTGACCTCTCCCAAAGTGAAGTGACAGGCCAACGTCATTCAGGAAGTTTACTTACTCATCCTTAAGAAACGTTGCAAGAATGCTAGTGATGGGATGTAAGTCATCTCCTCCTCTGCTGATGCTAATTGCAGTGTACCTGGGGTTAATGATCATTTTGCAATAACAGGTAACATTTAGTTTGTGTCAGGCTCACTGCTCAGTGTTTGACAAGGTTAATCTGATTAATTCCTCCAAACAAACCCACGAGGGTAGTCCCTGATACTATTCCAAGTGTTGTAGATGTCCAAAAGGAGAGCTTTAGATAGAATATGCAAAGGCTCTGGGGCATCAGAGCCAAATTTTTTTTTTTTTTTTTAAGCCAAGCATGTTCCCTCTTTAGGGCTTTTGAACTTGATGTTGCCTCTGCCTCAAAGCCCTAGCCTGATTGCAGCTCTTTGCACGGTCCCTCCATCTCATCCTTTGGGTCTCTGCTCAGATGTCATGTCTTCAGAGAGGCTTCTGCTTCCCCAGCCTCCCTTCCCTCACATCGCCCTGTTTCATTTTATTCCTAGCACATCTCTCGAACCAGTAGATGCTTCTTCTATTTGGAGGTTTACAGTGTCTCTCCTCGGTTCTGGAATACACGAGAAGCTAGTTTGTGGGTTCATTTCTTCGTTAGCTCACAAACTATTTGTTGAGTGAATGGATGAACCCACGTTCTCCCACTCACTCACTCACTACCTGCATGACCTTGGCAAGTTACTGAACATGTTGGAGCCTCAGGAGTCCCATATGTCAAATGGGGATAGTAATTAGAAACCTACCTGCTAGGGTTGGTGTGAGAATTTTTTTTTGAATTTTATTTGATTTTTTTTTATACAGCAGTTCTTATTAGTTATCAGTTTTATACACATCAGTGTATACATGTCAATCCCAATCTCCCAATTTATCCCCCCCCCACCACCACCACCCCACCACTTTCCCCTCTTGGTGTCTATACGTTTGTTCTCTACATCTGTGTCTCAATTTCTGCCCTGCAAACAGGTTCTTCTGTACCATTTTTCTAGGTTCCACATATATGCATTAATATATGATATTTGTTTTTCTCTTTCTGACTTACTTCACTCTGTATGACAGTCTCTAGGTCCATCCACGTCTCTACAAATAACCCAATTTCATTCCTTTTTATGGCTGAGTAATATTCCATTGTATATATGTACCACATCTTCTTCATCCGTTCATCTGTCGATGGGCATTTAGGTTGCATCCATGACGTGGCTATTGTAAATAGTGCTGCAATGAACATTGGGGTGCATGTGTCTTTTTGAACTATGGTTTTCTCTGGGTATATGCCCAGTAGTGGGATTGCTGGGTCATATGGTAATTCTATTTTTACTTTCGTAAGAAACCTCCATACTGTTCTCCATAGAGTCTATATCAATCTACATTCCCACCAACAGTGCAAGAGGGTTCCCTTTTCTCCACACCCTCTCCAGCATTTGTTGTTTGTAGATTTTCTCGTGATGCCCATTCTAACTGGTGTGAGGTGATACCTCAATGTAGTTTTGATTTGCATTTCTCTAATAATTAGTGATGTTGAGCAGCCTTTCATGTGCTTCTTGGCCATCTGTATGTCTTCTTTGGAGAAATGTCTATTTAGGTCTTCTGCCCATTTTTGGATTGGGTTGTTTGTTTATTTTAATATTGAGCTGCATGAGCTGTTTCTATATTTTGGAGATTAATCCTTTGTCCATTGATTCATATGCAAATATTTTCTCCCATTCTGAGGGTTGTATTCTCGTCTTGTTTATGGTTTCCTTTGCTGTGAAAAAGCTTTGAAGTTTCATTAGGTCCCATTTGTTTATTTTTGTATTTCTTTCCATTACTCTAAGAGATGGATCAGAAAAGATCTTGCTGTGATTTCTGTCAAAGAGTGTTCTTCCTATGTTTTCCTCTAAGAGTTTTATATTGTCCGGTCTTACATTTAGGTCTCTAATCCATTTTGAGTTTATTTTTGTGTATGGTGCTAGGGAGTGTTCTAATTTCGTTCTTTAACATGTAGCTGTCCAGTTTTCCCAGCCCCACTTATTGAAGAGACTGTCTTTTCTCCATGGTATATCCTTGCCTCCTTTGTCATAGATTAGTTGATCATAGGTGCGTGGGTTTATCTTGGGCTTTCTATCCTGTTCCATTGATCTATATTTCTGTTTTTCTGCCAGTACCATATTGTCTTGATTACTGTAGCTCTGTAGTATAGTCTAAAGTCAGGGAGTCTGATTCCTCCAGCTCCGTTTTTTTCTCACAAGACTGCTTTGGCTATTCAGGATCTTTTGTGTCTCCATACAAATTCTAAGATTTTCTGTTCTAGTTCTGTGAAAAATGCCATTGGTAATTTGGTAGGGATTGCATTGAATCTGTAGATTGCTTTGGATAGTATAGTCATTTTCACAATATTGATCTTTCCAATCTAAGAACATGGTATATCTCTCCATCTGTTTATGTCATCTTTAATTTCTTTCATCCCTGTCTTATAGTTTTCTGCATTCAGGTCTTTTGTCTCCTTACATAGGTTTATTCCTAGGCATTTTATTCTTTTTGTTGCAGTGGTAAATGGGAGTGTTTCCTTAATTTCTCTTTCAGATTTTTCATCATTAGTATATAGGAATACAAGAGATTTCTGTGCATTAATTTTGTATCCTGCAACTTTACCAAGTTCATTGATTAGCTCTAGTAGTTTTCTGGTGGCATCTTTAGGATTCTCTATATATAGTACCATGTCATCTGCAAACAGTGACAGCTTTACTTCTTCTTTTCCGATTTGGATTCCTTTTATTTCTTTTTCTTCTCTGATTGCTGTGGCTAGGACTTCCAAAACTATGTTGAATAATAGTGGTGAGAGTGGATATCCTCATCTTGTTCCTGATCTTAGAGGAAATGCTTTCAGTTTTTCACCATTGAGAATGATATTTGCTGTGGGTTTGTCGTATATGCCTTTATTATGTTGAGGTAGTTTCCCTCTATGCCCACTTTGTGCAGAGTTTTTATCATAAATGGGTGTTGAATTTTGTCAAAAGCTTTTTCTGCATCTATTGAGATGATCATGTAGTTTTTATTCTTCAATTTGTTAATATGGTGTATCACATCGATTGATTTGCATATATTGAAGAATCCTTGCATCCCTGGGATAAATCCCACTTGATCATGGTGTATGATCCTTTTAATGTGTTGTTGGATTCTGTTTGCTAGTATTTTGTTGAGGATTTTTGCATCTATATTCATCAGTGATATTGGTCTGTAATTTTCTTTTTTTGTAGTATCTTTGTCTGGTTTTGGTATCAGGGTGATGGTGGCCTCATAGAATGAGTTTGAGAGTGTTCCTTCCTCTGCAATTTGTTGGAAGAGTTTTTGAAGGATGGGTGTTAACTCTTCTCTAAATGTTTGATAGAATTCACCTGTGAAGCCATATGGTCCTGGACTTTTGTTTGTTGGAAGATTTTTAATCACAGTTTCAATTTCGTTACTTGTGATTGGTCTGTTCATATTTTCTATTTCTTCCTGGTTCAGTCTGGGAAGGTTATACCTTTCTAAGAATTTGTCCATTTCTTCCATGTTGTCCATTTTATTGGCATAGAGTTGCTTGTAGTAGTCTCTCATGATGCTTTGTACTTCTGCAGTGTCTGTTGTAACTTCTCCTTTTTCATTTCTAATTTTATTGATTTGAGTCCTCTCCCTCTTTTTCTTGGTGAGTCTGGCTAATGGTTTATCAATTTGTTTATCTTCTCAAAGAACCAGCTTTTAGTTTTATTGATCCTTGCTATTGTTTTCTTTGTTTCTATTTCATTTATTTCTGCTCTGATCTTTAGGATTTCTTTCCTTCTGCTAACTTTGGGTTTTGTTTGTTCTTCTTTCTCTCGTTCCTTTAGGTGTAAGGTGAGATTGTTTATTTGAGATTTTTCTTCTTTCTTGAGGTAGGCTTGTATTGCTGTAAACTTCGCTCTTAGAACTGCTTTTGCTGCATCCCATAGGTTTTGGATCATCGTGTTTTAATTGTCATTTGTCTCTAGGTATTTTTTGATTTCCTCTTTGAATTCTTCAGTGATCTCTTGGTTATTTAGTAACGTATTGTTTAGCCTCCATTTGTTTGTGTTTTTTATGGTTTTTTCCCTGTAATTGATTTCTAATCTCATAGCGTTGTGGTCAGAAAAGGTCCTTGATATGATTTCAATTTTCTTAAATTTACTGAGGCTTGATGTGTGGCCCAAGATGTGATCTATCCTGGAGATGTTCCATGCACACTTGAGAAGAAAGTGTATTCTGCTGTTTTTGGATGGAATGTCCTATAAATATCGATTAAATCTATCTGGTCTAATGTGTCATTTAAAGCTTGTGTTCCCTTATTGTTTTTCTGTTTGGATGATCTGTTCATTGGTGTAAGTGAGGTGTTAAAGTCCCCCACTATGATTGTGTTATTGTCAATTTCCTCTTTTATAGCTGTTAGCAGTGCCTTATGTATTGAGGTGCTCCTATGGTGGGTGCATATATATTTATAATTGTTATGTCTTCTTCTTGGATTGATCCCTTGATCATTATGTAGCGTCTTTCCTTGTCTCTTGTAACATTCTTTATTTTAAAGTCTATTTTATCTGATATGAGTATTGCTACTCCAGCTTTCTTTTGATTTCCATTTTCATGGAATATCTTTTTCCATCCCCTCACTTTCAGTCTGTATGTGTCCCTAGGTCTGAAGTGGGTCTCCTGTAGACAGCATATATATGGGTCTTGTTTTTGTATCCATTCAGTGAGCCTGTGTCTTTTGGTTGGAGCATTTAATCCATTCACGTTTAAGGTAATTATCAATATGTTTGTTCCTATGACCATTTTCTTAATTGTTTTGGGTTTGTTTTTGTAGGTCCTTTTCTTCTCTTGTGTTTCCCACTTAGAGAAGTTCCTTTAGCATTTGTTGTAGAGCTGGTTTGGTGGTGCTGAATTCTCTTAGCTTTTGCTTGTCTGTAAGGCTTTTGATTTCTCCATTGAATCTGAATGAGATCCTTGCTGGGTAGAGTAATCTTGGTTGTAGGTCCTTCCCTTTCATCACTTTAAATATGTCATGCCACTCCCTTCTAGCTTGTAGAGTTTCTGCTGAGAAATCAGCTGTTAACATAAGTTCCCGTGTATGTTTTTTGTCATTTTTCCCTTGCTGCTCTCAATAATTTTTCTTTGTCTTTAATTTTTGCCTATTTGATTACTATGTGTCTCAGCAAGTTTCTCCTTGGGTATATCCTGTATGGTTCTCTCTGCGCTTCCTGGACTTGGGTGGCTATTTCCTTTCCCATGTTAGGGAAGTTTTCGACTATAATCTCTTCAAATTTTTTCTCAAGTCCTATCTCTCTTTCTTATCCTTCTGGGACCCCTATAATGTAAATTTTGTTGTGTTTAATGTTGTCCCAGAGGTCTCTTAGGCTGCCTTCATTTCTTTTCATTCTTTTTTCTTTATTCTGTTCTGCAGCAGTGAATTCCACCATTCTTTCTTCCAGGTCACTTACTCCTTCTTCTGCCTCAGTTATTCTGCTATTGATTCCTTCTAGTGTAGTTTTCATTTCAGTTATTGTATTGTTCATCTCTGTTTGTTTGTTCTTTAATTCTTCTAGGTCTTTGTTAAACATTTCTTGCATCTTCTTGTACTTTGCCTCCATTCTTTCTCCGAGGTCCTGTATCATCTTCACTATCATTATTCTGAATTCCTTTTCTGGAAGATTGCCTACCTCCACTTCATATAGTTGTTTTTCTGGGGTTTTATCTTTTTCCTTCATCTGGTACATAGCCCTCTGCCTTTTCATCTTGTCTCTTTCTGTGAATGTGGTTTTTGTTCCACAGGCTGCAGGATTATAGTTCTTCTTGCTTTTGCTGTCTGCCCTCTGGTGGATGAGGCTATCTAAGAGGCTTGTGCAGGTTTCCTGATGGGAGGGACTGTGGTGGGTAGAGCTGGCTGTTGCTCAGGTGGGCAGAGCTTAGTAAAACTTTAATCGGCTTGTCTGCTGATGGGTGGGGCTGGGTTCCCTCCCTGTTGGTTGTTTGGCCTGAGGCAACCCAACACTGGAGCCTATGGGGCTCTTTGGTGGGGCTAATGGTGGACTCCGGGAGGGCTCACACCAAGGAGTACCTCCCAGAACTTCTGCTGCCAGTGTCCTTGTCCTCACCGTGAGACCCAGCCACCCCCTGCCTCTGCAGGAGACCCTCCAACACTAGCAGGTAGGTCTGGTTCAGTCTCCTATGGGGTCACTGCTCCTTCCCCTGGGTCCCGATGCGCACACTACTTTGTGTGTGCCCTCCCAGAGTAGAATCTCTGTTTCCCCCAGTCCTGCCGAAGTCCTGCAATCAAATCCCGCTAGCCTTCAAAGTCTGATTCTCTAGGAATTCCTCCTCCCATTGCCGGACCCCCAGGTTGGGAAGCCTGACGTGGGGCTCAGAACCTTCACTCAAGTGGGTGGACTTCTGTGGTGTAAGTGTTCTCCAGTTTGTGAGTCACCCACGCAGCAGTTATGGGATTTGATTTTATTGTGATTGCGCCCTTCCTACCATCTCGTTGCGGCTTCTCCTTTGTCTCTGGATGTGGGCTATCTTTTTTGGTGAGTTCCAGTGTCTTCCTGTCGATGATTGTTCAGCAGTTAGCTGTGATTCTGGTGCTCTCACAAGAGGGAGTGAGCGCACGTCCTCCTACTCTGCCATCTTGAACCAGTCCTGGTGTGAGAATTAAGCAAGATACTGTAAATAAACGTCTTAGGTCTTTCGTGGGACACAGACATTTAGCAGTTAAAGCAAAGTACTATACTAGATACTAAGGATACATGAGCAAAATGAAATTGTTCAATATATTTAGCGCAGCGCCTGTGAACACTGGAAAGTGATTGCTGTGCATGTGCAGACTTTCCTTCGGACACTTTTAGGGAGAATGATGTGATCACCAGCCAGGAGTAGACTGAATGCTGATCTCTACTATTGACTGGGGGAGAACTAGATAAAACTCTAAAGTTAAGAAGTAATCTTTATCTTGACTTAGAAACAGAGAAGAGGAGAAAAGCTCAGAGGATCTGGTGCTCTTGGAAAAGCAAAACATCTCCTGCAGGCCTGCAGCAGAGTTAGAAGAACCCAGAGGATGCCAAGTGGAGGGAGAGGGGGAGCTGAAGGAGCCCGGGAGTGAAAAACGCGCATTGAAAGTCATAAACCTCAGTTTCAAGTGCTAAGAAATCATACCCCCATTTTAAAGACTTTTTGACTCCCAAATTTTAAAATGAATCATTGCGTTTTCTAAGCACAGGGTCAACGTCAGAGGAGAATATTTACAACTATGTACATCTGTGCCTAGGCGGCCTTTACAGATGCAGGATCTGAATGCAAATTGAACAGCTATAAACTGGCCTAATTTATAGCAGCGTATGAAAACTGGGGTGGGGAGGCTGGTGTGCAACCAGGAGGTGGGCTCCTCAGTGTTCAAACAAATTCAAGGTCGAATGGTAATGATGAGGCTATTCATTTCGCCCAGTAATCATTTGTCCCCTTAAAACCGAGCAAGTGGCAACCTTGAATTTTTTTAATACAATAATAGGAAGTCAGTCCTCAGTGATAAAAATCATCAATAATCGTTAGTTCACATGTGGGCTGAGCTCCTAGGGCTGTGCTGTGTGCCTTCCAGCCGTGGTTCTACCATTTGTAGTTCTGTGTCTGAGCAAGTCTCTTCACCTCCCTGAGCCTCAGTGTCCTCATCTGTAAAGTGGGTGTAAGAATGGAGCCAGCTACACAGACCTGTTGTAAAGGGTTACAGCTTCCTGGCACATATGAAGAATGCTCTATACACATTTGCTATTATTGGCATCAATTATTATTGGCTGGAGCCAGGAGTTGTTTGCAATGCTGGGAATGAGACTTCCGCCCTCTTTAGGCAAATACCTTTACCCAAAGTGAGCGGCTCCTTATTCACGGTTCTTAGCAGCTCATTGAGACGCGGCTCCCTTGCGAACTTGGACAACAGTGAAAGCGTGTTCCCTCCTCAGAGTAACTGAAGAGGCTTATAAAAGCAATAATACATATACCTAGGATTCCATGGAGACAATTATCTAATTAGGTCTTTCCTTTAATCAAAGGAGTCCAAATTTAGGAGCTCTTCATGTGTTTCCTGATTAAGGGCATGTGTGGTTTCCCTGAGTTGCTGGAGTGGAGGCATTCCCCCCAACCTCATCACAAATGTTTTCATCACAGACGATGGCAGGAGGCCTGGTAGCATCTTCAGAAGGGCTAATTTTTCCCGACAGCCCTGGTAAACTTGTTTGCTGATGACCTCTTCCCTCTGGCAGTCCCAGCAGAGAGAGGCAACACCAGAGGGTCTCATTTCCCTTGACGGCAGCTTCTCCAAGGACTCAGGAGCGGGGCCCACTGGAGCCAGCGTGTAAAAGAGAAAGTTGCTACCCTTACAGTGCCCAGCCTTGAAATGCACAGAGCGACCCCAGCTCAGATGGGCTGTAACATGCCAGCAGGTGATGAGGCTGACATTGGGATTTGCTACTGAACGTAGTCCCTGCAAAATGCCATTTCCAGCACCTAATACCTGTCTGGGGAAAGATCAGAACATTTAGTTTTAATCTTAAAGGTCATGCAGGAATTCACCCTAATAATGGAGCCCCAAGCCAGGCGGAGAGGCCAGGGAAATCTCACCAACAGAAGCTCCTCTGTCAGATTGAGCCCCTGCAAAGAGGAAGAGCCCATGTGCAGAGAACTGATAAAGACCACTGGCCTTTTCAAGGTGACCCTGAGAAGCCACGTGTGGTTGGATCTCTTTCTGCCCCAGAACATACCTTCTGCAAAGACCAGACCCTAGGCACAGGTGCCTGCCTTCATGCATTTATTGAACAAAAATGTATCTGTGTGCCAGGTCCTGAACCAGACAAGGTACAGATAAGACATGAAAGGCACAGCCTTTGTCCTGGGAGAGAGAATTGCCAAGCCAAGGAAAAAGAAAAATGCTAAGAAATGATCCCACTGCTGTCAGTCTGAGTATACTGGGAAAAGCCATGGCTTGCCTAAAGAATTCAGGGAAGCCTTCATGGAGGAGGTGTGCCTGAGATGAGTCCTGGCTGAAGGGTAGGCATTTTCTGGCAAGTAAGCGTGGTGTGGGATTCCTGGCAGAAAGTAATGCTTAGAAGCATGAGAGACCTGGCCTGGTGGGGAGGGTTATAGGGGTGAAGGGGCATGAGTCTGAGTCTGGAGCCAGGGAGAGTGTGATACATCAGGATCTTAAGGACCAAACTAGAGAGGTGGGCAGAGGACATGTCCAAAGGTGGGTCCTCACCTGTGGACAGCAGGAGACCCCTAAGGAGGGTGTACCAGTCAGGGTTCAGTTCGAGAAACAGAACCAGGAGGAGATATATATTAAGAGATTTCTCAGGGGGCAATCCATTTATTGCAAGGCAAGTCTGAAATCTGAAGGGCAGGCTGGAATTCTTGAGTACAGGGTGAAGCTGTTGCCACAGCAGAATTTCATCAGGGAAGCCTTGGCTCTGCTCTTAAAGCCTTTCAACTGATCAAATCAGGCCAACCCAGATTATCTAGGATAATCTCTTTTACTTAAAGTCAACTGATTATGGACTGTAATCACACCTATAAAATAATTTCACAGCAACACCTAGGTGAGTGTTTGATTGTATAACTGGAGACCGTAGACTAGCCAAGTGGGCATATGACACTGACCATCACAGAGGGGCTCTGGGGAGGCACGCGCTTTCTGCAGCACCTCCTCCTCTCTCCCTGGATTAAAGGTGAGGCACAACAACTCAAGTGACTGCTCCTGCATCAGAGAAACCTGGAAATTAAACAAGGGCAATTCTGGGACTGACGGGAATAAACGTAGCTGCTGTGCCGGAGTGATATCACCAAGCCCAAGGACAGCCTCTTCAGACAACTAAAAAGACATAGTTCTAGAAATCTAATACATCTTGATTTCAAGCTCAGCTTGACTACTTACCTTTTTTTTTCAAATTGAAGTATAGTTGATTTACAATGTTGTGTTAGTTTCAGGTGTACAGCAAAGTGACTCAGTTATGCATGTATAATATATATGTGTGTGTGTGTGTATATACATATATATATATATTCTTTTACAGATTCTTTTCCATTATAGATTATTACAAGATATTGAATATAGTTCCCTGCAGTATACAGTAGGATCTTGTTGTTTATCTATTTTATATGAAGTAGTGTGTATCTGTTAATCCCAAACTCCTAATTTATCCCTCCCCCCCACCCCATCCCCTTTGGTAACCATAAGTTTGTTTTCTGTGTCTCTGAGTCAATTTCTGTTTTGTAAGCAAGTTCATTTGCATCATTTTGTTAGATTCCACACGTAAGTGAGATCATATGATGTTTGTCTTTCCCTGACTTGCTTTACTTAGTCTGATACTCTCTAGGTCCATCCATGTTGCTATATTTTTAAAACATCTATGAAATGAGATAATACCTTAGAGGTATATTAGGAGATTAAGATGCAAATATTAGTCAAGCTTCTAGACAGTGCTTAAGAAGAGGTGGTGGTCTTTAACTAAGATTCATTTGGCTACAAGTAACAGGGACCAGTGCAAGCTAAATTAAGTAGAAGAGGAATTCATGGGAGGAATATTAGTGTGTCTCATGGAGTCCAAAAAAAGTTGACAGCCATGCCTCAAGAACATTGGGAAGCAGGGCAGCCCCATGGACCTCCATAACTGGACTTTTTTGACCGTCCCTTGGACACTCCTGCCATTGACCAGACTCGGCACTCAACAGGCACCAGGCTCATTGCCTCTCAGTTCAAATTCTTGAAAGAAAGAACCTCACTGGATGGCTTGGGTCAGATGTTCACCCAGGATCCAATCATCTATGGCCTGAGGGTGGTGTCAGAGAGAACAAATATGGCTGCCAGGTCTTACCCTGTTGGACACGTGAACCCCTCAGGAGAAGTCCATTCTTCTGGCGTTATGGAAGCTCAGTGGAAGCTTCATGGTGCTCCCTATTCCCAGTGACCGTCCTGCATTGACTTTGACCAACACCTTCTCATCTTTCCTCCATCTGCCCCACTGCAGACCTTATGGTCAACTCTCTGTATAGCCCAGGACAAATTATTTACGCTCTGTAAGCCTCAGTCTCCCCATCTCTAAAATGGAGATGAAAGTAATACCTATCATATACAAATGTTGTGAAGATTAAATAATATACCTCGAGCTCTTAGCTCTTAAAGTGGTTGTTATTGCTTTCATTGTTGTTCTTTAATTGTTATTAGTATAGTAGTGGCAATGTTTCTTGCTGCCTAGCTGAGCTTATGAAAAAATAATAATAGCATAGAGCACTGTGAAGAGACAGAAGACATGGACTTTACAGCCAGCTATACCTGGATTGCAACCTCACCCTGCCACTTAGTGTCTATGCAACAAGTTACTCAACATCTCTGAACTTGTTTCTTCATTTGCAAAATGAGACTAGTAATAACCATCTTGCAGGATCCTTGTAAGGATTAAATGACATCCCTATGCATAGTGCACTTAGCAAAATGCCTAGTATATAGTAGGTGCTCAATAAAAGGGAGTTTGTTTCATTATTTATTTTTGGCTGCATTGGGTCTTCATTGCTGTGTGCGGGCTTTCTCTAGTTGTGGCGAGCGGGGGCTACTCTTCGTTGCGGTGTGTGGGCTTCTCATTGCGGTGGCTTCTCTTGTTGCGGAGCACAGGCTGTAGGCTCACGGGGCTTCAGTAGTTGTGGCACACAGGCTCAGTAGTTGTGGCTCGCGGGCTTAGTTGCTCCGCGGCATGTGGGATCTTCCCGGACCAGGGCTTGAACCTGTGTCCCCTGCATTGGCAGGCGGATTCTTAGCCACTGCGCCACCAGGGAAGTCCGGGAATTCTTATCATTATTATAATTATAACTCTTATTATGAAACCACTTACTTAGTCAAATAAGTTCCTATGTAGCATGACTCCCCAACTTCATCTTACAGCAGTCTAAATCTGATGTCCTTTCTAAATCTGATGTCATTCATATCTTGGCCACCTGCAGTACTGGCTGATAATTATTAACAATTCTGGCTCATATGCCTTCTCCCATTGATAACTCTACAGTGAATATTTTCTGAGCTGGGCGGTGCTGTCACTGGCTTCGAGGACATCTGTAGTTTGGGGAATGGCAGTGTGATTTTTGCATATGGCACTGAAGCGATCCGTTCTTCACCGGGATTGGAGTTAATTTAGGGCACGCACTTTCTCAATTGCACATCCTCTGGGAGCACAGAGCTGAAACCCCACGCTGGGCCAAACCAGTCATGGCAATTTGGCACCTTGAATAGATGGCAAGGAAATGTAGCTCAAATAAGGAGCCACTGTAAGCACATTTCATTTTCATCTGCGTTTAATGGAAAAAGGCCACTGCCCTGCATCTAAATAACCTGATGCCTGTCTTTAAAATGCGCTCACTCGCTCTCTTTCCTGACTCACTAAATCAGGATAAAGAAAAAACTATCTTTGTATAGGGCAGTGCCTGAACAATTTGCACGCCCTGTAATTCTCACACAACCCTGGCACTCTCCCCTGCTCTCCTGCAAGACATTGAATAGAAGGATGTTGTGCTGACACCTCATACTGTAACGATGTTGTTAGTCTACGGAAATACGCCATGGTGAATCTCCTAGTAAACAGTGAAGTGCCATTAGAGGTGCCATTTCTGAGCTAAAGGCACAGCGTATATTTAGGGATAAGAGTCAACATTTGGAATCACATTCTTCTGCCTTTTAATTTCCGGCTCTTGACTCCAGCATCTCTAGATTTAGACTGACGCAGGCATGCTTTGCGGACGTCCTTCGCCATGGCATGCATGCTTGGTTCCCTTCCCGGAAGGCAGTATTGCCCAGTGATTAAACCCACAGACTTGGAGCTCCGATCCTCTGGGTTCTTTGCTACTGTTGCCACTTTCTACCCGTGGGACCTTGGGTTGTTATTTTCAATATGTGTATTAACACATATATTATACTTGGCCAGTACTAAGGAATGTTTCATGTACTTTACCTATATTGACTCTTTTAATCCTGAGATTTACAACTCTATGAAGTAGGTGTTTTTCTTATAATTCCCATATTATAAGTAGAAAACCAAGGCATAGCTGAATAACTTGCCCAGAGTCAAGATGTAGTCATAACCAAGCTGGCATTTGAACCACAGACCTTGTCTCTGGAATCCCTCTTCCTACCTGGTGTGTTTGGCTTAATCTCTTTGAGCGTCGTCTTTGCCACCCATAAAATGACAGGAGTACTAACACCTGCTTCTGGGATTCTTGTAATGATTAAATGTTTTGAGTCCAAGCAGGTGAAGTGCTTGGTGCAGTACCTGGAATATAGGCACAATTAATGTTGGCTGTTCTGCAATTAACAGCTGCTACGTGGGGCCTCTGCCTTGAACTCCAGGGGTGCTCTGGGGACCTTTCACTGGGAGTCCTAGACGCTGGCACCCCTACAGCTGTGCCTCATCACAGCCCTGTTGACTGGCATCATTCTGGACGGCTCAGAGTGGGTAGAGGCTGGAGGAAGGAAACACAGTCAGGAATCCACAGTAGCCCGGGAAGGAGATGGTGAGACCTGACCAGGGCAGTGGACGTGGGAAACATGAAGGGAACTAATTCAGTAGAAGCATCAGTATCCATGATTCAACATTTTTGAAGGATCAGCCAGAGTAAGGACCATGTCAGCGGCCCCAGAAGAAAACCAAGCCAATCAGAGGTGAAAGCCTGGCCTCCACGCAGGACACCCGCTATGTAGTTTGCTGGTCCATGAAAAACGAAAACATGGGACCCTGTGTTCAGAAAGTATTAAGAATTTCAAGACAGCAACAGCAGAGCATTAAACCAAGCACGAAGTGCTTCTAAGCGTGGGGTCCTGAGCAGCTGCACAGGTCACATGCTCAGGGAGCCAGCCCTGCCTCTGTGTCGCCGTCCTCACTCCCACCCCCAACCCCAGGAGCTAGAGATGGGCCAGCAGTGGCTCCCAGGCTTCCAACCTCATCAGCTCACCTGCTTGGTTAGCCCCAGATTTCTCTCTCCAGGAGGAGCACAGCCGAAAGACAAGTATGTGGCAGGTAGAAAAAGGTGGTTTGGACTCCAAAAGGAGTGGGGCACGGAAGAGAAATGTTTAGCCCAGATGAATTGTGATTAACCACAGATACTAAGGGGTGCTCCAGGGAAGCCACGGTGGGTACATGGAATTCTTGAGGTGGCAGCTGTTCCTGTTCCTTCAGGAACAGTCTCTGGCCAGGAAGATCGATGCAGCACAAATGCTCGTAAGGTTTTCTTTTTCCTACATCAGGCTGTTAGCGTGATGAGGCGTGAGCTGCAGTCACCTGTCTGCATGAATAAAACATGCACGGAGACCCAGTAAGTGCTAAGAGCACCAGGCACTGAAGGGCCCCATCAAAGCATATGCAACGCAGAGGCCAGGCCACCATGAGTCTGCTGCTGCCAACTCTCACCTGCAAGCCAGAGATGGCTTTTCTTCCACAACTGCATCACCTTTAAGATGCTTAAGCAGGTCAGGCCTAAGAAGAGAGGCAGTGTGATCTGAGGCATGTAGACAGACACCTCTGCCCAGCACGCCCTGTGCCTAAGGTGCTGCCATCAGAACCCCCTGGGTTTACAAACGCCGTCGTCTTACCAAGAGGGTTACCGTTAACTTCCTGCAATGCCTTCCCAGGAACGCTCAACTAGATTATCTGACTCTTCTCTAGCAGAGTCCTGAAGGGATGGGACATAGACAGGTTAGTTTGGATAAGGGCGTGAGAGTCTTACATGTCAGCAACACTCCTTCATTTGTTCACCACTTCACTCATTCTTTCTGTCATCTAATATTCACTGAACCTCTTCCAGAGGGAATGCTGGCCAAAGCTGAGGACCTTGATGGGCGGAGGATGCCAGGAGGGCACCTCAAAGCAAACCTTGTCCACCTGACTATTTAAACCCAGAAACGCCCCAGAGGCAGGGAAGGACACACCTGAAACAGACCGAATCCACCCCATTCCCGTCAGCTTGTACACACAGCCCTACTCCTTTCCAGACCTACCTTCCTCTGCCGCCCTACGCACACCCTGCTTTGCAGGCAAATTAAAACGTCTTGTATTTTCCAGCTGCTGAGCCTTTGCCGCTGCTGTTCCTTCCATCTGGACCACCCTCTTGAAGCATTTCCACCTCTAGGATGCCCCCTGTCCTTCAAGGTCCATCCCAAACCCTGTGGTTCTCTGCATCTCGTTCCCTGGTCCCTGTGACCTGTCGGGACTTCACCTTCCAATGCGTGTCCTTAGGACTAAACCCCCAGAGCTTCTCACTGCCCGTGACGTGTTCCGCCTCCTGCCTAGTGAGTTGTTTTCCTGTCTCTTTCCCCAATTCTTTCTCTGAGGCCTAGGTCCCTGGTCTCTTCATCTTCCTTTAATCCCAAAGTCTAGAAGGTATCTGGCGCACAGTAAATATGTTGTTGTAATTGAAGGGTGTCCCCTGGCTGAAAGGGCTGCAGGTACCCAATTTTTCACAATTTTTGAAAGGGCTCTTTTATTTGTTTCCATTCTTGCTGCAGTATGGTTTCCTATAACCAAGTCACCATATCTTGCTGCACCTTGCACTTCCTGACCCATGGTGGGATATGGAACAAGGGGGCTTTTCCCACTTTTTTACTGTTGTGATGTAATTCACATACCGTAAAACTCGCCATTTTAAAGTGTACGATTCAGTGGTTTTTAGTCTATTCACAAGGTTGTGTAACCGTCACCGCTATCTGGTTCCAGGATGTTTACAGCACCTTGAAAAGTGAAGGGCTCCTGTTAACTTAAAGTGTGTGACGGTTCTTTTGTTTAGATATCATTGGTGTCATTGTCGAAGCCCCGCCGACCAGCTTTCCCAGAGCTGGAAGGACAGATGGCTCCTGGGGGAGGCAGGCTGGCATCTTACCGGTCCTGCTTCTTCAGCTTCTGAGTCTCATCCTGTTCCACCTCCATTTCCTTTCTCGCTCACGGTGTGCCTCACTGAACGGCCTTGAGATGCTCTCAGTCATCACAGGCCATCCCTCTTTGAACTCTGTCCCATCGCTGTTAAGCTGTTTGGACAGCCGTGCTCCTGGCGCGGTTTATTAAGATTACATTACCCAGGGACCAGCGCTCGTGTCCTGAACGCTGCCGAGCATCATGAAGGACCGAAGGGTGGGGGAATCCTCCAGACACCCGGAGGCCAGGTGAGCAGCATTGGCAGGGGCTTTTCTGGGAAGACCTCACAGGGTCACATCCATGTCGGAAACCACTCAGCTTCCTCCTTTTTCCATCCCGAAATGTCACTATGGGCCTCATCCTCAGACAACTCCTTCCAAACGTATTAGCTGGTTGGTGACACTATTCAAAATACTCCTCGGCAGCTGTCTCAGGCTAAGGGACCAGCATGCTCTACCTGTGAGCATCCTCGTGATTTCCAAACCCCGAGTCTTGAGACCTGGTGGAGGAATGTCACCCGGTTTGCTGGACGTGCCTTCCTGTCACCTCCTTCCAATTGGCCAAAAAGTTCCCAATAACCCAGCACTGAAGACGCCCAGGGCTCCGCGAGGACGTGAGCGAGGACTCAGCCCCTGGAGAATGCAAAAGCAGGCGGTGTTACAGAGCTGGTCAAGCTTCTGGAACATCCGAGGCCTTAACCCATCCTGTGGCCCGTGGGAGAGCGGCTCCTGGGCCTCCCGGGCGGAAGGAGCGCCGCCAGCCTTTAATCTCTGTACGCACAGCCCCGCGGGCCCTGCACTTGATCCCCGGGCAGCGGCTGGGGGGAATTCCTGTGGTTGCTGTGTGATCTCCTGGCGTGGGAGTGGGGTGCGCCTTTCCAGAGGAGCAGCTGCATTCGCCCCCGTGACCTCTGTCTGCGGGGACTTCGACTGTCACGACTGTGACTGTACTTTCGAAACGCCTGCTCTGGCCCCTTTCATGTTATTCGTCCTCCTCTTCAAACACCCTTTCTCACCCTCGCTCACCGTCAAAGCACAGGGCTGCCTTTGGCTGTCAGATATAGGACATGAATCAGAATTGCTACCTGGTTGAAAAGGCAGATCATCCAAAGGTGGCCAGCCACTCACTCATCCATCCATTCATTCATTTATTCAATGTTCCTTAAGCACCCACTGAGTGTCACATACCGTGCTGGGCGTTAAGGAAACAAACATGCACGAGACACGATCCCTGCCCCCGAAGACTCTCACAGCCCAGCAGGCAGGCAGACAAGAATATCAGTGACCACACAGGGGTGGAGGAGTTCTGTGCCTATCTCCAGGGAGCAGTGGGAGTCCCGAGGGTCCCTTATTTCAACCTAGAAGTCAGGGTGGCTCCAGGAAGGAGCGGAACCTTGAGTAGCATCATGAGGAACTGGCGGGTGCAGAAAATGGGAGGGGTGCTCCAAACACAGGGAACAGCATGTGCAAAGGCACGGAGGCAGGGAGAGCAGTGGGCATTTGGACATGGTTGGTGGGACAGTGCTGGGGAAGCAGCAGAGGGAGATGACAGTCAGGCCGGTGAGGCCGTGTGCCGTGTTCAGACAGGGCAGCTATCGAGAGCTCTCTACAGGGGGATGATGGAGATGGACACCCCTCTGCAGTGACGTGGATGAGGCAAGGCTGGAGGCAGGGACCCCCAGGAGACTACGGCAGTGGCCCCGTCAAGAAACCCTGAGGGCAACAAATCAGACCTCCTCGCTGGCGTCTCTGGGGGTAGCCTGGCTTTGTTGCACAGAGGAGCGAGGGGTTTGGAGGAGCCCCGGGCACCCACAGCATCTTCCCAGTTTCCTTTGAGGAGATGTTGTACACATTCAGAGCATTTCCTAAGGCGTCGTGGCTAATCTCTGCATCCCCCTATCCCATGCAGTTTAGTGATTTAGGGGCTGGGAATCTGGAGCCAGACTAGCTAGGTTCAAACCCAGCTCTTCTACCTATTAGCTGTGTGACCTCAGACAAATTACTTAACCTCTCTCTGCATCTGATCGCACTGCTGTAACGTGGGGATGAGGATAGAGGGAGTTTCTAGTCACAGGGCGTGTGAGGGTGACATGAGTAACAGGCGTGTGTCAGTGTGTAAATATGTATATAAAGTACATGGCACACAGTAAGTGCTCAATAAATGCTCGCTCTTATTCTTCCTGTAGTGGGGCCTTCCTTACCTCTGTGGCATAAGACAGGTCAGAACAGGGCCCAGTTTGTATTTGAAGCCAGTGAGAACTTGGGGTAGACAGGACCCCTGGAGCAGCCCCAAAGAGTGCCCTCTAGGTGGTCTCTCGGGAAAACAAGCCTCCCCATCTCAGGCTGCCCCCTCCTCTCTCAGCGCCCTGTGAACCCACATAGCCTATAGCCTCCACTTGCGGAAATTAAAAGCTGGATTGGTTTTTATCGGCGTAATCGAAAGTAATACCACAGGGCCTGACCTTTTGTTCACAAGCAGTTATAGAAGTGACATTTGCTAAAGTCTCACCTTGAGCCTCTGCTTCTCTGCTTTCCTCTCCTGGCTCCTAAGGATACATCCTGGTTTGGAGGTGGCTGCCCCCACCTACCCTCCAACAGGGTTTTCTAGGTGCCCTCTTGTGATTGTAGCCATCAGGGGTTAGCACAGGGGTCACCCACTTCATGGAAAGCTCAACAGGGATTTCTGGCCTTAATCTAAACCAGACACAGTTAGGAACCAAAGGGATGTGGAAATCCCTAAAAATCCCCATGGCATCCAAAATGATGTACTGTCGCTGGAGTGTCTGCTACCAGAACCATCCACAAGCTGTGTCAAAAGGCAGCAGATCTCTGGACGTGGAGCGACCCAATGCTGTGGGCCTTTGCCCTCCTGGGCCTTGGTTGCCTCCTCTACCAAATGGGTATAGCCAGTGGTGTGCTGGTAAGCTCTCTCCAGGGTGGCCGAGGGAACAGCTGGTTGTGGTGTTCATCCATTTCCACAGGGTAAATACTTAGGTTACTAACTTGACGTCCCCGGTGGCAGAGCTGGGGAGGGATGCACACAGCCCTGAGGAGGCCGGGCAGCCGGCTCCAGCACACCACTGGGTGACACAGCACTGCCTCACACGCAGGATGACGCGAGAGACAGCGCAAGCAAGCACACGCTACACTGAGAGCAATGTGCAAACGGACCACCGGGAGAGCAGGAACCCAGGTCTTAACGGCCAGTGGGAATGTGCATAAGCCCAGCTGCAAACTTTTCTACTACGTGCAAGGTACGTAGCAGGTGCTCGTCTGGCTCGTGGAGATTGATTCGAAAGCCCTTTATATTTTTGATTCACAGATTTGCTTTTCTCCCTGCAGTTTATTTGCAAACTCAGGCTTCATGGCAACCCTCGAAGTGCAGGCTCTCTCCCATCCACCAGAACCTCCGAAATGAAACCTACATCTGCCCAACTCCTCCCCCGCCCACGGCCCAAGGGATCTGGTTCCCATCTACTTCTCTGCCCTCTTCTCCTGCCACGCATCCCTGCTCATTCTGCACCAGCCTCTGGTCTCCGTGCCATTCCTGTGGTGGGTCCAGCATTCTCCTCCCACAGGGCCTTTGCACATGCTGTCTGCTCCTCTCCTTATCCCCCCTCACTCTGGTCTCTGCTCAGATGTCACCTTTAACAAAGCCTTGTCTGAAATAGGAGCCCCTCTCTCGCCCTTCGTTCTTCATCCCCACAGCCTGCCTTGTATTTCTTTCTACCTTATACATTATAGGTTTGCTTGTTTATTGCCTGTCCTTCCCCACCGCCTCCACTAGGGGGGAGCTCCTTACGGAAGGAAATCTATTCCTTTGTCTGGAGTCCCCGCCTCTTCTCTTTGTCCTTCTCCGATCAGAAATGCCAGATCCGCTACTTTCCAGCCTCCGGTTTCTGATTCTGGCCCCTTCTCTCCCTCAGGGCTCTGTAATCCCACGGACACAAGCCTCGGGGTATCGTTCCTGCACACAAGCATCATATGGCTCCATCCAGGACGGCCCTGACCTGTGCGCGGGCCTGACCGGCGCCCCTCTCCCCACCTGAACCTGGGCTTTCCCCAGCCAGAGCTCAGGCCCCTCAAGGCCCACATCTCAGTGAGGCCGCGTGCCTCTCTCCTGCATTCAGATCAGCCGTGCCAACCACATGTCCGCTTGCCCGCCTGGATGTGAGCCCCGTGGGTGCAGGGACCTCGTCCTGTCCAGCTCTGATCCCCGGTCCCTAGATCCGAGGGGGCACATTGTGGGTGTGTGAGACAGACTGGGGGAGCTGACAGTTCTTCCAACAGCCCTGAATCTGCTGGAGAGTTCTGGGTGCGTTTCTGTTGCAAAAGAGCACCAAAGAGCTGAGTTCGGCTCAGTTCTGTCGGTTGCCATATTTAGGAAGATAGCTGTCCCACCGTTAGCAAGTGTGACACCATGAAAGTCTGTTCATTAGATGTTTCTTCAGAGAACTGCCTTTTACATAATATTAACAGCCCTCACCCTCTGTCACCTGAAGGAGTGAGAAAGGAAGGGGAGAACTTAAGAAAGACACAAACTTGACAGAAGGAAAAAAGAGGCTTGAACGGATGGTGTGACCTGCCCCTTTCTGCGCCTGCAGCAGAGAAGCAAGACTTCAGGCAGCTCAGCGGGAGAAAGCAGCTCCCAGATCCACTGTGTGTGGAAAATGGTGACCATGGCCTTAGGGGTTTCCAAAGCTGTGAATTAAACTGTGTGGATGTATCATTTGGTGGCCAGTTGAGTAACACACATGAAGATAGAAAGGGAGAGGGTGGTGCTGGGGTTTTTTTATGGTTTGTTTTTTTTTTTTTAAAGAAGATGTTGGGGGGGCTTCCCTGGTGGCGCAGTGGTTGAGAGTCCGCCTGCCGATGCAGGGGACGCGGGTTCGTGCCCCGGTCCGGGGAGATCCCACATGCCGCGGAGCAGCTGGGCCCGTGAGCCATGGCCGCTGAGCCTGCGCGTCCGGAGCCTGTGCTCCGCAACGGGAGAGGCCACAACAGTGAGAGGCCCGCGTACCGAAAAAAAAAAAAAAGAAGAAGAAGATGTTGGGGGTAGGAGTTTATTAATTAATTTTTGTTGTGTTGGGTCTTCGTTTCTGTGTGAGGGCTTTCTCTAGTTGAGGCAAGCGGGGGCCACTCTTCATCGCAGTGTGCGGGCCTCTCACTATCGCGGCCTCTCTTGCTGCGGAGCACAGGCTCCAGATGCGCAGGCTCGGTAGTTGTGGCTCACGGGCCCAGTTGCTCTGCAGCATGTGGGATCTTCCCAGACCAGGGCTCAAACCCGTGTCCCCTGCCTTAGCAGGCAGATTCTCAACCACTGCACCACTAGGGAAGCCCCCTGTTTTTAATTTATGTTTTGTCCAAGAAGTGCTAACGGGAGGACAGTGCAGTGGAATTCTACAGTCCATTCCAGGAGACAAAAGTCTACAAAAATGGATCGATGGGAGAGGATTAGAAAGTATGTTGGAACTAAGAATGTTAAGGGACTAAATGAAGACGAAGTACAGAGTTTACAATGCATCAGATCAAGGAAAGCGGGCACTGCATTGCTCAGCTAAGCCTTTTTTATTTCATTCTGCAAATAGAAGTTCTATAGCTTTGAGGCAAGGGCTGTCAGCCCTGGAGTCAGGAAGACCTGGTTGGAAATTCTGTCTCTATCATCTGAAAAATGGTCATCATAACATGCCCACTTCATTGAATTGTTATGAGGATTCAATAAAATAATCCCTAGTTCAGTTCCTAAATCAACCCTCAGAAGATGCTAACTCTTATGATTTACTTATCAAATACTAATATGGTGCCCACAATGTACCAGGGACCTTTCTAGGTGCTTGACGGGCATTAATTAATTCAGTTACTTTTCACTGTCCACCAGGAAGGAGGGACTATTATTTCCCCTAATTCACAGATGAGGGCAAGCACAGAGAGGTTGAGAAAACTGAGTCACACAGCTCAGGAGTGCTGGAAGCAGGATTCAAACCCACGAGTGTAACCTCTGTCTCTGTGCTCTGCTCTGCTGCCTTTCACACAGTTGCTTTTTTTTTTTTTTTTTGGCTGTGTTGGGTCTTCGTTGCTGCACGCAGGCGTTCTCTAGTTGCGGCGAGCGGGGGCTACTCTTTGTTTCTGTGCTCGGGCTTCTCATTGCAGTGGCTTCTCTTGTTGCGGAGCACAGACTTCAGAAGTTGTGGCGTGTGGGCTCAGTAGTTGTGGCGCAGGGGCTTGGTTTGCTCCGTGGCATGTGGGATCTTCCCAGACCAGGGCTCGAACCCGTGTCCCCTGTATTGGTAGGCGGATTCTTAACCACTGCATCACCAGGGAAGCCCTTTCACACAGTTTTGGGTCACCTGCAGCATGCTTGGCCCTTTGGTAAGACACCAAAGCTGATGGAAAAGGAGTAGAAAACACAGTCCTATCTTTACCTGGCTTGCACTCTTATTAGAGAGCTCACTGTCTCATGAAGTCCTTCACTTATAACATAGAAAATAATTATGTAGTGTAGCATCGGGCAACTTTGCAAAGTCCATCAGCAAACATCCTCCTCTTCAAACAGAAATCAACAGTCCCTGTAGGTGAGCTTTGCTTTCTTTTTCAGGGTTAGATGAACAGAGATGCAGAAAGAAATGCTCCTTCTCTTAAACCCCTGACATTGGTGAGGTTGTTTGTTACTGCAGTATAACCTATCCTATCCTGTCCACTGCACTTTCTTAATACTACTTTGTATCTAATTCTTTCACAGTAGGTGTGCCATGATTACTCTTAGATGGAGATGAACTCCATCCACCCCGTTTACTTGAGGGCTTCAGAAGCAGAAGTAGGTATTTTCACCTCTTCTGCCCAGAAAGGCTTCCTCTGAGTCACCTGTGGGAATGACTGTTTTGGTGTGCTTTGATGTTAGCCGATTTTTGAAGCTTTCATTAGCTATGATAAATTATTCAAAAAAGAGTAACACCCAAAACCTCTTTAGAATATTGACGTGGTCCAGCAGTAAAGGAATGGAAAAGCACCTCCAGGTCTGAGGCTAACTTCCATTTAATTTTTAGAGGACCCAGTCGAGTTGCTAAAATGATCAGAAATGGGCCTGGCCAGAGCTAGCTCTGCAAAGAGGGGATTTTATTACCTCCCAGACCATTAACTTAGTCAGATCAAGTCAATGTCAAGAAAACAAAACTTCTCATGTCATGGGTGGGGCTCAAGATATAATTAACAAGGGAATTTGACTTTTGTCCAGAAGCCCCTTAGGAATTTTTTTTTTTTTTTTTTGGAAAGTAGGCTTTAACTAAATAAAGAAAATTATGTAAAATTTAGTTTCATTTCTGGAATCTTACACGATAACTTATGGGAAGCCTCAGAGACCCTAATCAGAGCTCCTTTCCCTTACTTTATTTTCATATCTTCATTCAACTAATAAAACAGCATTAGATAACAGATGTCCCCAAAGCCATATTGAAGTTATAAGTACCTGACGTGTTTCTTCTACTGAATTATGGAGACATTGTCAGAATACCCATGTACCTGGAGAACCAGTGTCATGGGAAGAAACTCAAGCTGGGGTATAAATAGCTTCTAAAAGACTTGGCTGTGCTGAAGGTGGAATGACAGTTCCATGATGAGCCACACGGGCAGAGAGCAGGGACTTAGGGGTGCCCAGAATTCCAACCCGGAAGTATACCCCAATCTGTGATCTCAAGGTTTTTATCATCTTGAAACCAAGAGCTACATATGACCCAGCAATTCCACTACTAGGTGTATATCCAAGGGAAATGAAAACCTATGTCCATATAAACATGAATGTTCACAGCAGCATTACTCACAATAGCCAAAAGTTGGAAACCCAAATGTCTGTCCACTGATGAGTGAGGAAACAGACTGTGTTATGTCAATACAATGGAATATCTTTTCAGCCATAAAAAGGAACGAAGTACTGACACGTGCTATACCATGGATGAACCTTGAAAACATGGTGCTAAGTGAGAGAAGGCAGTCACAAAAGACTAGTGTGGTATGATTTCATTCATAGGAGATGTACAGAATAGGCAAACCCATTGAGACAGAAAGCAGGTTAGTGGTTGCTGGGACTGGGGGGAGGGGAAATGGGGAGTGACTGCTAAGGGGTAGGGATTTCCTTTCTGGTGATGAAAATATTATGGAATTAGATAGTGGTGATGGTTGTACAGCTTTGTGAATATACTAAAACCCACTAAATTGTATACTTGTAGAAGGTGAATTTTATGCTGTATGAATTATATCTCAAAAAAAAAAAAAGGACTGCGGTGGGGGATGAACCATTCTATCATGCAGCCAGCAGAGCCCCGTGATGATTCCAGAATGTCTTGGCAGCCAGTCCACCAAAGCCACACAGAGCATCGCAGGGTGCGTCGACATCCCTGTGATTCTCTCTCCATAGCACCTCAACAGGCTCCTTGGGAAATTTTCTGCTTTCCTGGGTCCAGGGGGTCAAGGCCAGGAGCAAGTTCACGTGGTCGGGACAAAGCTTACTTGTCAGTGTTGCAAGAAGCCGTGCAGATGCAGGTGAAGTGGCAGGTGGCGTCCACCCCATCCACAGCTCACGAGGCAGCTAAGCCCTTAGCCTGAGGGCCTCTGGGCGCTCCTGGGACTGGAAGAGAAGGGATGTGATTTAGGACTGGCCACCCTTCATTTCCCAGGAGGAGGAGAACAGGCCTCTCGGGATGTAGCCACTCAACAGGTCCTGGGCTTCACCGGGTAGGTTGTGATAGCCTGCCCACACATTTGCTGCAAGGCCTCCCCGAAATTCCCCCTTCTCTGCACTCAAGAGGGCTCTCCTCTTGACCCTTCCAGAACCTCCCTCTGCCACACCCTGCTTTTTAAAATGATCTCTTCCAGCAAGCTTTCCTTGGTTCTCTCCCTGCAGTGGTTCTCCACCGGGGGCATTTGGGGAACACGGGGCAGAGCCTGCAGACATTCTTGGTTAACTGGGGTTTGTGCAGTGAGTAGAGATCAGGGCTTCTGATAACCATTCACAGTGCACAGGACGCCCCGCACAGAAGTATCTGGCCCCTAATGTCAGCAGTGCCAAGGCTGAGCAGCCTCCCTCCATTTCCCCGCATCGTTGTTGACGTATGGTTTACATTGAAGACTTCTTTATGGACATTGATCCTGTTTGGGCAGCTGGCTTCTTTTCAGGATTAAAGAAGATCACTAACCGACAGGACAAGGAGCCTGGCACCCAGTAAGCTCCAGTAATGGCGCCTGCTATTCTCATCACCATTCTCTCCGGAAGGCAGGGTCTCATCAAGATTCAGAATGAGATGTGACCCAGGAGTGAAAGCCATTGACTTAAGTCCTGGCTCTGTCCCCAGCCCACATGGGGACTCAGGAGGGCCCCTTGAACTCTCGGGGCCTGGTTCCCTCATCACTAATCTGGAAACATTGCCATCTAACCCGTCCGCTTCCCAGGGTGGTCATGAAGACAGAACTCGATTACGAATGCAAAAGTGATTTACAAGAAAAGTGACATCTTTTCGTTATTATGCCTAATACTCTGTCCTGGCTACTACTTACTGAGGGCTAATTATACAGCAAGTGCTGTGCTAAAGGCCTCCCTTCGTCCACACAATGTCTGGAAGAGGAAAGTTTTGTCGTCCCCATTTTACAGATGAGGAAACTGAGGCTCGGAGAAGTGAAGTTGTCCTAGGTCGCCTAGCTGGGAATTAGCAGAGGGAGGATTCAGACCCACTGACTCTTCACTGCTGTCCCCTGCTGCCTCCATGACCGATGAACAATCCCACCTTCTGGCCACAGTCATGCCTGGTGACTGTCACCCCAGCCCCCAGCGTGCTTGATGGCCCTGATACTCAGGATCAGAAAGTCCATGCATTGGAGGTCCCTCCAGCAGGACCAGGGAGTGAGTTGCTGAAGCTGTCACACACTGCGCTCTCCCTCCTCGAACACGACCTCTGCCCCAGGGGCCCGTGGCTCGGGCTGTCCTCCATGAATAATGCCCCAACTGGGTCTCTGCATCCAAAATGAGGCAGAGCCATAACGGGGCCCCATAAGTCCAGCTCCATCTGCGGAGTCACTCAAGTGCTTTACGACTGTACTTTCCAAGTGCTGTTCTCACTGGGGCTCCTCACTCCGTCGCCTTCTGCTCCAGGATGGGCCAACGCTTCACCGTGTTGCCTCAGGGCCACTGGGCACAGCCAGCAGGCAAGAGCCTTCCAGAGTCTCATCCACATGCCAGGACATACAGAGCCCCAAGGCAGATCCTGTTTCCTAATTAACGTGGAGCATTTTATCTGAACGCACCTCCAGAACCCAGCAAGATAAACATCCCCCTCCACCCCCAACTCAGTCCAGGTCCTTCATCCTCTCTCTCCAGCCTCTCGCCTGTCTCCAGTCCCATTTCTGGGCCTGCTGGCTCCTGACCTCGTGCTGTTGGTCTCTGAGTCTAGCTCCGGGGCTCCCAGATGGTTTGGTTGGAACCCTTGATGTCATGTTTGGACGTGGCCTGTGCCACCCCCCTCTGCCCTTGGCTCAGAGCAGCTCTAAGTATCAGGCAGGGCCTTTGCAAGGAAGATAGGCTAGCCTCAGAGGAAATGTAAGCAGAGGGGACATTGGTTAGAAGGACATGACAGAGCTCTCCAGATCAAAGGAAGAGCCGATGAAAGCCCAGAATTCCAGGTAGCAGGGACCAATGAATGGTCTTGTTGGGGTCTGCTGTTGGGATGAATGGACTCTGGGCCTGTGAAGACTTTGTGTGTCTCCACCGAAACTCCAGTACCAGGGACAGAGGGTCTGTCGGCCTGACTCAGGCTCAGTGGGGTAAGTCAAGTGAGGCTGAGCCACAGGCATTGAGAGTACAGGAGAGGTCGCCTCAGCAACATCTGTGTGCTATGACCAGAATGGGCGGATGGAGGCAAAAATAACAGAGGTCAACTCATTGCCCTTATTTATCATGCCCTGTATCCCCAAGTCCGCAACACTCAGCTTTATGAAAGAAAAGGAGGCCTCCTCCTTTCTCTTCTCTTTGGGGGGAACATATCAGGTGCTTTAAACCTGATATGCACAGATGTAGGCAAATTTTTTAAAACGCACAGGTGTAGGTAAAGAGCTGTCATCCCAGAGACTGCAGGGGGAGGCGTGAGCTCTGAGCACTGGACCCAGGCACACACTTTGGTCATAGCCAGATTTGGAACCGGGTCCCACATCTGCCATTTCGTACTGCTGTGGCTTTGGGCAAGTCATTCAGCTTCTCTGCGCCTTGGAGTTCTCCTTGATAAAATGGGGAGAAAATCATACCTATCGTGCAAGACTGCCGTGAACACTGAAGGTGTATTAGCATGTTAGGGGGACAGGCTAAGGTACTGTAACAAAAGTCCTGAAAGGCAGCAAACAAGCCACAAGTGCATTTTCTCTTTCGTGAACATCTGGAGGAGGGTGGTCCAGGGTAGCTCCACCCCGTGAACCAGGAACCCAGGTTCCTTCTACCTTGTTGCTCTGCCAGACACTGAGGCCTTGCCCCCTTGGATGAAGCTGACTCTCCATCCTCTTTGCAGCCCTCAGGACAGGGAAAGGGGAAGTGGAGCCGGATTCTTTAAACAGCTGTGATGTGCAAGGTCACGAACCTCTACCTGTCACCTTCCACTGACGAGAACACGCCACGTGGCCGAATTAAGTTGCAAAGGAAGCTGGAAAAATGGAGTCTCTGGACTCCCATGTTCCCAGCTAGATTATGGGAGTTGGGGGACAGGGGCAGGGGCTGGAGGGAGCATTCCGTAACTTCACATGAAGATAATGCAATTAAAAAACAATCAGGGGCTTCCCTGGTGGCGCAGTGGTTAAGAATCCGCCTGCCAATGCCGGGGACGTCGGTTTGAGCCCTGGTCCGGGAAGATCCCACATGCCGCAGAGCAACTAAGCCCGTGAGCCACAACTACTGAGCCTGCACTCTAGAGCCAGTGAGCCACAACTGCTGAAGTCTGCATGCCTAGAGCCCATGTTTCGCAACAAGAGAAGCCAGTGCAATGAGAAGCCCACGCACAGCAACGAAGAAGAGTAGCCCCCACTCGCCGCAACTAGAGGAAGCCCACGCACAGCAACAAAGACCCAACTCAGCCAAAAAATAAATAAATAAATTTATGTATTAAAAAAAAAAACAATCAGCACAGCTTTAGTGCATAGTAAAGACTCAATGAATGGTAGCTGTCATTTTTGGAAGACTAATTCTTAGGAGGAGCAGGCAACAATCTCTCATCTCAGTATCCCAGTTCTGGAAGCCAGACCAGAACCCAGATGTGGGGCATGGCCCCTGATTTCTTTCTTCAAGGCCACTCCTCTCACAGGCCCCAGACTGCGGGAAGAACTCCCCATGGGCCCTCTGGCCTGCAGGGGAAGCCCGCAGCCCTGCAAGGGGGGGACCCCACTTGTCCCAGGTGCTCCAGACGCCTCTGCTCCCTTCGTCCCAGCATCTGATGTCAGTTCCTTTTGGCCCCATCACCCCAGAGAAGCAGCTAGGTATGATTGGCGTCCCTTGGGAGGGGGTCTTGGGGACCAGCTTGGCACGTCAGCCGATGCCCTGCCATGTTCATTTTTGTTGACAGTTAATTATATTTCGTTCTGATCAGCTGTCAGGCCAGCGTCCTAACAGGACACTGAATTATGGTTGAAGCCAGTCATCCCCTGCAGACACCTTCTTCCTTGGGCCTTCTCGGCTATGGACCTCGGAGGAAACAGACACGAGTCTGATTGGCAGGAAAGACCCTGGGAGTCAGAGTGTGCGGCCAGGCACCCCTTCCATTTTCTTCACTGTCATCGACACCCCCAAAACACACCAGGCCTCTTGATGGTGCTATTATTAAGGAATTTGAACATGTTTAATTATGTGTTGATCTGTACGGAGCTGAACACACACCCCCAGCCTAAGCACTACCATGCAGGTCTAACCTTAGGCTATCATCAGGGAGGAGCTTGAGAGGGGCCAAGTTCTGCAGCCATAGTAGCAGACACTCGCATGGCACTTGCCACGTGCCAGCTGCAGTTCTGTGTGTCTTACATGTCCAGGCTTCCCTCTCTATCTGCATTGATTCTGTCTCTGAGTTTCTGATAACAGGCAGCAAGGGTGTGAACAGAGGGAATGGTTAATCCTCATAACTATATAAGGTAGCTCCTATCATTATCCCCACTTTATGGCTGAAGAACCTGATGCACACTGGTTGTGTGGTGCGCTGAAGGCCATTGGGTTGGTACATGGCAGAGCCGTGTTTGAACCTGGGTAGTCTGGTTTGCATTTGTACCATAGCCACCGTGCAGACAGATGTGGAGAATATAAACTCATCAATAATTCCACCCTTGTTCTTGTGGGCCTATGTGTCCTGCAGAAGCAGGAAAGCTGGGAACTAGGTGTCAGAGCTCCCTTGCAGCTAGAGTTCTGCGTGCGCTTCAGGTTTGGCCATGCAGATGAATTCACATGACATCTGGAAGGGAGGCTGAGTCAGAGGCACATTCCTGGTGTTTCTACACTTCCAGGGCAAGCATGTTCCTGAGGCACTCACTTGTTCTATGGTCACTTCAGCAGTGGTCCCTGTGCAGTGGGAGGCCTGCCTGTTACTGCACATCTACTTGGCTGCCGCTGGTCTGGGGAGGCCCAGTGTGGATTCAGGAGAAGCAACAGGAGGGGCAGCTTCCTGACTGTGGCCAAGGAGGTAAAGTTCTGTGGCTGCCAGCACCTGATTCATGGAAGACGCAGCAGATCTGTTGATGGTTCAGTTCGGCAGTGTGGCTTTTCATTCCTGAAAGATCTGTTTCTTCAGCTCTTCCTACAATACCATCACCCATTTAATATCCTATAATAAATGCCTTAAAGTATTAAAGTAGCGTAAAGTTGCCAGAATAGAATCTGTTCTCTGAACTAAATGACTGATCACACAATGCTAAACGAAAATATCTTCATTACTGATAAAGCTACCATTGGAGAATGTGACCTATATCAGCAGGTGAATAGGGCCCCTAATTACATGCATTTCCCCACCGAGACACAGGAAGCACCGGCCTGGAGCAAGCCCCAGGGCAGAGGCTGCCCCTGTAAGTTTGTGCCGGAGCAGAGCAGAATGTAAACCTTCTGGGCAGCTCACTCGCAAGAGGAAGGACGAAGGTGGGAGTGGCTATGTGTGCCCAGTTCTTTATCCTGTATTCACCAGGCAAATAAACCAGACCTACCTCTGTTGCGGACAGAGATGATGGTCAGTGAATGAGGAGATTACGTAGGGAATTGGATCAAAGTGCTGTTTTTCAACATTGAGATTCTGTGAGTCTGTGAATGGAGATCATGAGCATTAAACTGCTCTGTGAGAGCAGAGATGGTATAAGTCATAGATCGTGTGACTCTGGGTGCATTTAAATCGAGAAATTTTGTACTTTTTGGCACCCTCAAGGGTAGGGGATAACATTCCAGATGAAAGAAGTTTCTAAATAACTGAAGCTTTGTCCATTTTAGAGATGACACCTTTTAAAATATCAACCTCTAGGTAGGAACATCTTCCTGAGAACTATTATTACAAAAAGAAACCATATTATTTACTTTGAGCTATGGTAATGGAGACTTAAACAATAAATGCAATTTCATTCTTACATAACGAAATTCAACGGTGTCATTGAGGTCTCAGATTCCTTTTGTGTTTCCTTCCCTCCATCCTCAAGCATGTTGGGGGAAAGCCTTTCCTCATGATCACAAAATGGCTGCCACAATTCCAAGCATCACATCCCTTGTCACAAACCCATTTCCCAAACACAAAAGGAGCGATGGTTTAAAAAAAAAGGACTTTCTAGTCATGTGGCTCTCTGCTTTGTCAGAGAGGCAAATCTTTCCCAGAAGCTCTCAAGCAGACACGCCCTTACACCTTATTGACTAGAACAGGGTCACATGTCCTCTCTTAACCAATCACTGGCAAAAAGGGATAGGATGGGGACTTCCCTGGTGGTCCAGTGGTTAAGACTTCGCCTTCAAATGCAGGGGGTGTGGGTTTGATCCCTGGTCGGGGAGCTAAGATCCCACATGCCTCGCAGCCAAAAAACCAAAACATAAAACAGAAGCAATATTGTAACAAATTCAATAAAGACTTTAAAAATGGTCCACATCAAGAAAAAAAATCTTTAAAAAAAAGGCGGTGGGGGGCATGGGATGGCCATCACTGATTTCAGCCCGTCTTGGGGCTGAGCACATTGCCTCCTGAATGAAATCAGTTCTGGTGGCATGGAATAAGGGGCGTGGGTATTGGTGGGAAGGCAGGAACAGTGCAACTGGCCTTAGTGTCTCAGTTCCATGCTGTGTAACGCAGAGGTGCCCGGAAAGTCCAAACAACTCCCAACTGTCGTGCTTTCGGAATTCTTCTTTCTCCTTCCATGTGACATTGCCCTTCCTCCTTCACTGTCAGGCTAACAGCTGTCACTTCCTGCTCCTGCCTCTGTGCCTGTTAGAGGCAGCATTGCTCCCTGCTTCTGATTTTTTCCCTTTAACTGTATGTGAGTCTAGAACTTGGGGGGCGAGGAAGTGCATTTACTGGACTAGGACTGTGGCTGTTGTTGGACTCCAGGGGCACTGGTCTAGAAGTATTCCCGAATCCATTTCCCCCAACGCTGGCTACAGCCAGCCCCAGATTCCTATTTTGTTTGATTTTTGGTTTTTTGTTTTTAGTATCTAGTTAGCAGAATGAGCTTTATTGGGATAGCCTAGGCCAGGAGGGGTGGAACATGAAGCCAGCCTCCACAGGGCACTCTGCATAGGTAGGCATTGCTGCATGCCCGCCATCATGGGAGATGCAGGGGCTGGGAAACGGCTCTCTAATGTCACCCATTACAGACCGTGATGATGGTGGGTCTATTAGTTAAGCCAGGTCCCTTCCACTAAGGGATTTCCAGAATCACCAGCTCTGTGAAGTGTCATGAAAAACATAGCACGGGGTGATGCACTAGGTCAGGATTTCTCAACCTCAGCAGTGTTGACATTTGGGGCCAGATAAATCTTGAAGGGTTTGGGGGGGCAGGGGTTGGAGGGTGCTGCCCTGTGCACTGTAGGATGCTGAGTAGCATCCTGGCCTCCACCCACTGGATGCCAGTGGCCACCCCCACTCCATAATAGCAATATCACTAGACATCACCAAATGTTGCCTGGAGCGTAGAATAGCCCCTAGTTGAGAACCACCAGGCTGGAGAATCATGGGCTGGGGGCTGAAGTGCCTTAGCGAACCTGGCCTTCCCTGACCACCCTTCCTAAGGTACCACTGTGCCCCTCCCCCGCCATGTCCCATCTCTCTGCAGCTTCATAACTTGCTTTATTTTCTCCATACCCCTTATCACCTGAGTGTATCTTATTTTGTTTATTTGTTCGTTTGTTTATCTGCTCCCAGCCCTGGACTTATCCTGTGCGAGCAGAAACCAGATCTGTCCTCTTCATCACATCATCTCCAACACCTGACAGTGTCTACACATGGTGAGGGTTCAGCAAACATTGGTTGAAATCAGCTCAGAGAGTTCCATGAGGGGTGTCCTCATAGGAATCATTTAATAAGTGTCCACTGTGTTCCAGACACTTGGATGGATACTTCCCCTGCATGAACTCATCAGGCCTTACGAATAAGGACACGGAGGCACAGAAGAGTCCAGTGACAAACCACTGATAAATGATGAGGGCGGGATGTAAACTTGGGTCTGTCTGATTCCAAGGCATTGCTGGTTTGGGAACACCAAGCCACCTCCCCAAAGACACTAGGCTGGCTTGGATGGGCTGTTTCCTGCACTGTGATTGGTGCATCCTGAGCAGAAGATCATGGCCTTCTGGGGTTGGACCGGTCCGTTCCACCCCTGACCGGCCAGGCTAAAAGGGCCGAGAAACCAGAGCTTGTTTCCTGACACCTGATAGAGTGCCAAGGCCACCTTGTCCTACCGAGGACATAGGACGCCCAAGGCCCCAATTTGGTTTTTTCAAATTGAAAGAATTATGGATCAACTGCTCTTCGGTGGCCTCCAAACTATTTTTTTCTTTCCGGAGGGAAACCACAATCCAAACCTCTCAACCGTTTCCTCCCCCAAAGCAGCATGGGAAATATGCCTGGGGAGTCTGCCCCTCCCCCGACCCACCCGCAATTATGAGAAAACCCTGACACTGAACAGGATTTTGTGGCCTGTTTGCTTCCCCATCCCTTCCCCTCACAGTAATTAGCACTTCAGCTTTCTTTTGTGGTCTTTATGTGTTTAGACAACACAGTTTATTGTTTCCAAATGTTAGTCAATTCTAACTGTAAATCAAGCCCCAAATCTTGAATCCCATTCAAGGGAAAACTCACAAGTTGATTCTACACAAATAAATCATAAAAGGGTGGGAATGTTATGAACGGAGAAAAGCAATTCAGACTCATAATGCTGTAAATGCAGCTTTTTGAACTGCTTAGTGAGTACATTAAGACAATTATATAAAGCTTGGGAGGATCTAATAGTACATTAGTCTTTCGGATGAAGTCATTTGAAAGTTCCTATGTCTAAGAAGACAATATTTTTAGTGCTTTATAGTTTACAAAGTCTTTTTTTTTCTTGCACATTATTTAATTTAATCCTTCACAACACTCTTTTTATATAGGGAGGCAAGCTGTTTTACTAAATTCCATCAATTCCAAGACACATTTTGTTTCCATTTTTTTCTCTGAAATCAGGATACATCTTAGAATCAAAGACGTGTCAGTTTAATTGGTAGCTTTATTTCCTTAGTGATCCATAAAATAATGGTGCATGTTATAAATGATAGTGCCTTAGATTTAATGAAATTCATATTATTATGATTCCTGTTTCACTGGGGAGGTGACAGGTCCTGAGATGTTACAGATTTGGCCCAAGGTCATGCAGTGAGTAAATGGAAGAGTCAGAACTTGAACCCAAGAAGGGCAAGTCCTTTAAAGGGCATATAAATAGCCCAAGGTTGCATGATCACCTCTACCGAAGGTGGTCCGAATAACTGGGGAGCTTTTGTTTATCTGAACAAAATATACAAGTTTGGAGCCAGAGCAGAACTGTTTGAGATGTTAGAAGGGAGACCATGAGTTATCACATTCTCCTTCTCCACCTTTCCCTTGAAATGTTCAACCTCTCCTCAGGATGATTTAGGTAGCGTTGCTTTGAAGTTAGCTTTGCAGGTTATCCCTCCATGGCTAACTTGAGCAAATTAAGGAACAGCACCCTGACTCCAGCTGGACTCAGTCCCACACCAGACACAAGGCTTAGAGAGAGGAACGCAGGCTGAGTTTTAACCCATTTACTGCTCAACTGATCTCCTTGTACAGTGCACATCCTGAGCAACCGTACACAGAATTTCTGTACACCCACATGTCTCCAACCGGTCTTCGGTGGTGAGATGGTGGGACAAGAGTACTTGGCAGAGAGAAGGAAGGTGTGGACAAATTCAGGAATTATTTTTCTAGTCCAGATCACATACATTGTTTAAGCCTGGTCTTTGTGTTCTGATGAAGTCTTAGCCTGTGAAGACTTTGACCAAGCTTGGCTCTCAGAAAAGAAACATAATGCTTGGGAAAACTCCTACAGATTTAAGAAATTCAAACATGGTCTTATTTTTATGGTCTTTCTGGGCCTATTTCTGAAGATACAGCCGATTAGCTAAACCAACCAACAATTAGTATTAGCTTGCTGGGCTGAAGAACTACTTGGTAGAGTAGAAAGAGCTTATGTTCAGCGCTTATTCAGAGCTGAGTTCAGACTTGGGTCTCCGCTACTTTCCAGCTGCTCACTGTGGGAAAGTGTTAAATGTTTCTGAAACTTCAGCCTCCCCATCTATAAAATGGGTATGGTGGATTAAAGATAAGTGCACGTACTTTGCTACTTGCCCCATTGAGAGGTGGAATCTAATGTCCCTCCCCTCAAATCTGGATTAGCCTTAATGACTTGATCGGCCGATAGAATGTGGCAGAAGTGATGGTCTGGGACATCACCTATGTGGCTGGGTCACCTACGAAGCCTTGTGTTTTCCACCTGGACTTCCTGGAACTCAGCTGCCATGTTGTGAGGCAACCCAAGCAGCCCCGTGGAGAGGTCTTGAAGGAGACAAACCAAGACCCAAAGCTGACAGCCTCAACTGAGCTCCCAGTTGACAGCTAGCATCAACTTGCCAGCCCTGTGAGTGAGCCATTTTAGAGGTGGATCCTGCAGCCCCAGTGGAGCTGCCTCGGTTGATGCCATGTGGCTCAGACACAGGTTGTCTCCATGCTCAAATTGCAGACCTGTGAGCAAAACAAATGAGTGTTGTTATTTTAAATCAGTCAGTTCTGGGGTGGTTTGTCATATAGCAGTGGACAAATGCAGCACTGTGGGTGTGAGTAGTAGCTCACTCGGGGCTTGTGTTGGGAGCTAAAGGAAATTCCATATGTAAAGCAGTGAGTGTGCTGTCCAGCACCATAGGAGGCACTCAGGGAAGCCGAGTTCTCTTTCCGTCCCCTAACTAGTGTGGGGTCCACTTTGTTACTAGTTGTTCTCTCCTGCTGGGACCAGCGTGATTGGACGAGGAGCTGGGGGGCAGGGCATCACCCTGGCTCAGGGTTGATTGGACCCCACATCGATCTGTGTAAATGGTTAAGGCCAGCATCACCAGCTGTCAAGGAGCACATTTGCTACTGGGCAGAAATCATCATTAGTCCATCCCCCCTGATGCCCGATAAGGAAGGTTTCCTTGGATTTAAAGTTGATGACTTCCCATGGTCACCAAAGGTGATGAGTATGATGACACATCGAAGGCTGTATCTTCTGTTGGTCCCGGCTGCCAGGTCTCTGCCTGGTGCTCTGACCATAGGCAGGCAGGAGGCTGGCCTCCCAGTCATGCAGAGACTTCCTTGTCGGCCCCACCAGGGCACTCACCTGACCCTGTTCCAGCAAGGACCATGTGTCCAACAGTCAGCACCCCTGGCCCCAGGCCCATGGGGCACACCGAGGCTTCCTGGTGCTCCTGGAGCTTGTTACATCTGCAACACACCCCAGGAGGGCTGCAGCCCAGCAGGAGCGATGGAAGACATGAGGGGTGAGGTGGGAATGGCTGAGTGGGCATCACATACCTGGGGGCCTGTTCTGATTAGGGCCTGGGCTTTCCTTCTCACACTCTCACCCCATCAGTGTCTACTGATGGGGCGGGGGCTGACGGGGCTGCTACCTGCTTAGGCCCTTCCCGGGTAGCAACCAGTTCACAAAATAGGGGTCTTTGTAGGTCATTGGGAAGGCGGTGACATGATAAAGGTAAATGCTACAAGAGTGCGTAAGGGGGTCAGTGGAGGCGAAGCCAGGAATTTGCCCCTCTGGGTGCTGGGTGTTATCTCAAGTGGTGACACTGCAGTCATTTGGCCTCTCCAAGCCTTGGATTCCTCCCCTGCAGCATGGGTTGTCCAGAGCCCCCATTTCCAAGGGTGTCCAGGGAGTTAAATAAGAGGCTATCTTTAAGCCTTGGCCAGCCTCTGGTACAATAACCTAAGAGTAGTTCTGGGTAATAACATTATGAGAATCTTGCAACAACCTTCTGAAGTGAGTCTTGTTCGGAAAATTCAGTCTTGATCATTCCAGACTTGGGCAGGGTTTAGTGGCATGGGAGCAACAGAGTGAATCATTTTCTGAATAGCAGAGAAATCAGAGCCATTTCAGAAATGGTGCTGACATTAGATCAGGTGAGTCTGGAAACAAACCAGGCATCCATCTGCCTTTCTGTGCCCACAAACCTGGGCAACTACGGGCGTCTTCCAAGCAGGTGGCGAGGCCGGAGCTTTGCGCAGTGCACCTTGGGCCGTGACGAGGAAGCACGCAGTCTGTCGTTGTTGGCCTCCTTGTCCCCGTGCTCTGAACAGATATTGGGAATCCCATCATTTCTCCAGTGCCTCTTCTCAGCTCCAAGGTAGCAGCTGCCGGCCTTCAGGCTGGTGAAGCCAGAGTGCACGCTGCTTGGAGCATCTGCTCTTCTAGGAGGTGCCCTTAGGTGATGCTTCTCATTCCAAACCCAGGCACTTTAGCCAGGCTGACCTTGCTGTAGGCCCAGAGCCTCTCAGGATGCCCGCCTCAGCGAGGGTTTCGGGGGTTGGGGGTGGGGGGGAGCGTGTGCTGTGCAAGAGGAGGTCAGGGAGGCTGAACTGACCTGTCCTCTGCTGTCCTTCACCTCCAACTTTCAGGACCTACTATGCACCAAGCACCTATTAGTTATCCACTGCTGCATAGCAAATTACCACAGGCTCAGTGACCTAAAACAACACATGTTTATTATTTCATGTTTCCTGGGGGTTAGGAGTCCAAGCACAGCTTAGTTGGGTTCTCTGCCCAGGGTCTCACACAGCCAAGGTGGCAGCCAGACTGCATTCTCACCGGGAGGCTCGACTGCGGAAGAATCTGCTTCCAAGCTCCGTCAGGCTGTTTTCAGGACTCATTTCCTGGTGGCTGTGTGAGTGAGGCCCTGGTATCTGGCTGGCTGTCAGGTGGAGGCACCTTCAGGTGCTAGAGGCTGCCAGCAGTTCCTTGCCATGTGGGCTTCCTCAGCACAGCTGCTGACTCCATGGAGCCAGCAAGGATCTCTCTAGTGTGGACAAGCAAGATAGAGGCACAAATAGATGGATAGGTAGGTGTGTGTGTGTGTGTGTGTGTGTGTGTGTGTGTGTGTGTGCGTGCGTGTGTTTGTGTACAGATAGATACAGATACAAGTAGATGGATAGACATAGATCAATGATAGATAAGGAATTGCCAAGCAGAAATAGAGACGCAGATGTAGGGAACAAATGTGAGGATGCCAAGGGGGAAAGGGGTGGGGCGGGAGGAACTGGGAGATGGGGATCGACACATATACACTATTGACACTTACGTATAAAATAGACAACTGACGGGAACGTACTGTATAGCACAGGGAACTCTACTTAATGCACTGTGGTGTCCTAAATGGAGGGGCTATATGTATATGTATGGCTGATTCATTTTGCCGTGCAGTAGAAGCTAACACGACATCGTAAAGCAACTATACTCCAATAAAAATTAATTTAAAAAAGAAAAATCAAAAAAAGATAGATACAATATATACACATATAGATATAGATAAATAAATACAGATAGGTAGAGATAGATGGATAGATGATAGATAGATATAGACAGATAAGATTAGATGCCTACATATATATATATATACACATTAAGACAGATAAATATAGATGGATGGATAGATAGATAGATAGATAGATGATAGATAACCTAACCATAAGAGTGACATCCTATCACCTTTACCATGTTCTGTTCATTGGAAACAAGTCACAGGTCCTGCCCACACTCAAGGGGAGGAGATTATACCGGATGTGACACCAGGGGGTGGAGGTCAAGGGGACCGTCTTAGAATTGTGCCTATCACCATCACCTTGAGAGCTGTATCATTCTCATCTCTAGATGGGGAACTGAGGTTTAGAGAGAGAACTTGCCCCAGCTCCAACAGCGATCCAGTGGCCAAACTGGCGTTTCAGGCTATACTGGCCCACCTCTCAGTGGATGCTCCTTCTTCACCATCGTGACCACACTTCCCTAACTGCCCTGGCTGAGTGGTAGTGGTTACCTCCGTGCTGATTTTGACTAATGGGGCCAGAGTTCTTTCTCTGTGGTGGCATCCATCGTGATGATAATGTACTTGTTCAGTGTGTATCTTGTCTCTGCACCACTACTGTGTGCCCCCAAAGGCAAAGACTGCACCCATATTGTTAGTGGCCACACCCCTGTACCCAGAGAGGCTCCTGGCCCATTGTGTGCATTCTGTAAACAGTCATTCAGTCTTTCAACCAACACTCGTGGAGCTGGGTTGCCTACTTTGGATACAAAGACGACCAAGACACAACTCTGCCTTCACAAACCCCTCACCCTCCAGCAGGGCAGAGACATGAAATAAATAAACTACGAGATAGTCTGGTGTGGTAAAAAGATTACAATGGCCTCCTCAGGTTTGCGTATCCTTATGTCCCCAGGGCCTAGAACAGTGACTGGCATATAGTAGGTGCCCGGTAATGTTTGTCGACTCTTCCGGTTCCATTACCCAGCATGCCTTGATCTCTTCTCTCCTGCATAGAGCAGAAGATAAAAATCACGAAAGATTAACTGCTCAGGAAAATCCACAGAAAGTTTAAAAAAATACATAATAACATTCTAGGCTGGCTTCAGAAGTCTCTGATGCAATCCTACAATCCTGGCACCTCCCTTTTTGAACAGAGCCTTGCATTTCAAAATAGAAAAAAAAACAACAAAGACTGTAATTATTAAAATTGTGTATATAGGAGAATTTAGCCTTTCATTTGAAGTGTCCTAATGACACTTCAACAACTGCTAGGGAAGATAATAGGGTTTAGAGCAATTACACAGCCTGTCAAATACCGAACATGAGTGATTCAGATTCATGCTTGGAGCTGAAACCATTCTCAGCAGTTTTGCTCATACACAGCTGTTTCATTTAAAATACTTTGGCAGAAAATTGCAAAGTGGGCTGTGCTGGCCATCCCTGCGTTGGAAGCTTAACTCCTTCCATACCCAATGTCATCCATCTCTCCTCCCTCCCAGACCCCCGACCTTAATTACTGCTTGGCCAAGCTTTTGAGCAGCATGTTTGTGGAGTTAAAACTTGGCCCCTTAGCTGAAAATGCTGGAGGGTTTGTTTCTCCTAAGCCTGCTGAAAGATTCTGTGTCTTTCTCCCTCTTTTGATTCGGTCAGTAGGTATCATTCAATCACCAGGTGGCCAGTCCTATGTGGGCTGCCAAGGTCTATCGGTCAGATGGCCAAAAACAGATGGTGCATTCAAACTGGGTGATTTGAGAAGAGTTCTGTCTTAGTTCAAGCAGCCATAACAAAATTCCTAGACTGGGTGGCTCAAACAGCAACCATTTATTTCTTACAGTTTTGCAGGCTGGGAAGTCCCATGATGTAGGTGCTAGCTGGTTCAGCGTCTGTTGAGAACCTTCTTCTTGGTTTGCAGATCTTGCTGTGTCCTCACAGGTAGAGAGAGAGGTCATCTCTCTTGTGTCACTTCTTATAAGGATGCTAATCCCATCATGAGGGCTTCACCCTCATGACCTAATCACCTCCCAAAGGCCCCACCTCCAAATACCATCACAGTGGGAACTAGGGCTTCAACATATGAATTTGGGGGAAACACATTTAGTCCATAACAAACTCAATTAAAGAGCAGTTTACAAGGGAGGGTTCAGCTTGAATTTAGAGAAACCCACAGGGACAGTGCAGTGCCCCAAGGGTGCCACAGCAGGGAGTTGATACCATCTCCAGGGGCAAAGGGTAGGGAGCTGTTAATAGAATGTGGAAAGTGTACCTGTACGGGTGGGGGGCAGGCCAGTAGTTGCTGCAGCCTTGAGTTCAAGACATGCAGCCAACCCCCAACAGCAGTGAGGGACCCCTCCCCTCTTCTCCCACCCTCCCGGCTCCTCCTGGTGTCCCCCATTGGCCAAACCCAACTGGAGGCCAGAGATCAGATGCTCACTGATGCATTCCATACAGGGCAGCCTCCCAGAACTTTGAGAAAGGGTGAGAGACAAATTGAAGACAATCCAGCACAAAGGAGACCCATTAAGAGTAGACTTGTGTCCTCTGCCCTCAGAGAGTGGACCTCTATCTGCAGACAAAACTAGTGATGGGCTCCTGTGGTTGCAGTATAATGGACTCCTTCCATTTACCTCAAGTCATTGGGAGTTCACTATAAGGGGCCCAGAAAAAGCCAAATCCTCAGGAAGAGCTAGAGCTAACAGTCTCTAGTGGTTAAATTTTATGTGGCAGTTTGGCTATGCTCTGGTTCCCAGCTCTTTGGTCAAATGCCAGTCTAGCTGTTGCTGTGAAGGTGTTGTGTCGATGAAATTAACATCTGTGATCGGTTGGCTGGAAGTAAAACAGATTACCCTCTAGAATGCAGGTGGGCCTTATCCAACCAGTTGAAGGCCTTAAGAACAAAACCTGAGGTTTCCCAAAGAAGGAAGGAATTCCGCCTCAAGACTGTAACATAGAAATCTTGCCTGAGTTTCCAGCCTGCCCTGCAAATTTGACTTGCGTGAACCAATTCCTTAAAAGAAATGAATAAATCTCTCCGTTACTCTACAGAACCCCAGCTGACACACGCCCCAACAACTTCCCGTTACATGTACGTTGATCCCAAACCCCTTTCCATGGCTTCTGAAACCTCACATGGTCCACCCCCCTCCTCCCTGCCTCCTCTAACCTCATTTCCTATTTCAAGGATTTTCCAGCTTTAAGGTGTGCAGGAATCACCTGAAGAACTTGTGAAAACACAGTCTCCTGGGCTCCATCCCCAGAGACTCAGATCCAGGAGGAGGGGGTTGGGCCCATGAATTTGCATTCTCACAAGTTCATACAGGATGCTCGTTCTGCTGGACCAAGAACCACAGTTGGAATAACACTGCATAATCTACTCAGCCCTCTACACCTGTTTCCTCTTGGGGTTCAGCGCTTTTGAGGGTTACTCAGCTCTTGGAGCCATCTGCCAATGCCAAGTGCCGCATCGTCTGGGTATCCCGAGAGCCCGAAAGCATCCATGGTGAATGGGATGTGTTTCACCCCATTAGCACAATTGGGTTTTTCTCCCAGCTGCAAACCCAGGTCCTGGGCGGCACAGCTGTCTGAATTAAGCTGGAGCATATAGAATGAACCACACAGATTATCAAGTTGGGTTTCCCACTCTTACCCGCAGTAAGTTGGCAACGCCTGGCCGACTGGACTCTGTGGTCTTTGAATTGAACCTTGGTGGATAGAATTTCGAAAAGAAGATTGGGGTCCCAGTAAGGGAGGCACTCAGAGCTTGAGCAGAGGATGGAGGTGAGAAGCTCCAGGTTGGGTCTGGGGAATGGTGTTAGTTTGGTTTGAACGGAATAGAAGGTTCCCATGGAGGAGCCGTGGAGTTCAGGCTGGGAAGGGCCATGAGGGACAGTGAAAACCCCTGAAGGTCTGATGCAGGGCAGGGACATGCTCCACCGAGATGGACAGAGGGAAAACGCTAAAGGCAAGATGTGCACAAGATGAATATGGGCTTCAGTGGCATCATGATATTGGGGATGGAGAGTTCTATATGTGGTAGGACATGGTCTATCCCATGATGGAGATTTGGGAGAAAGGGGAGCAGGTGAGGGATGAAAACAATGCAACATGATTCTGATTCTGAGTCTAGGTGCCTACAGGATGGAAGCCCCATTGACCAAATTAGTAGAGAGTGGAAGCAAAACGGATGGGAGTGATCGTGATAGGCTCACGAGCTTGAAAGGATCCTTAGAAGTTACTGTTATGGGCTTAGTTGTGTTAACCCCCAAAATTCATATATTCAGATTCTAGCCTCCAGTACCTCTGAATGTGCTATCTTTGGAGATAGGGCCTTTAAAGGGATATTTAAGGTAAAATGAGGTCATTAAGGTGGGCCCTGATCCAGTACGGCTGGTGTCCTTTTAAGAAGAGGCAGTGAGCGCAGACGTAGAGAATGGACTTGAGGACACGGGGAGGGGGAAGGGTAAGCTGGGACGAAGTGAGAGAGAGGCATGGACATACATACCCTACCAAATGTAAAATAGATAGCTAGTGGGAAGCAGCCACGTAGCACAGGGAGATCAGCTCGGTGCTTTGTGACCACCTAGAGGGGTGGGATAGGGAGGGTGGGAGGGAGACGCAAGAGGGAGGAGATATGGGGATATATGTGTACATATAGCTGATTCACTTTGTTATAAAGCAGAAACTAACACACCACTGTAAAGCAATTATACTCCAATAAAGATGTAAGAAAAAAAAGAAGAAGAAGAGGTAGTTAGGACACAGACACGCACAGAGGGAAGACCATGTGAAGACACAGGGAGAAGACGGCTGTCTACAAGCCAAGGAGAGAGGCCTCAGAGGAAACGAACGCTTCTGACACCTTGATCTTGGACTTTGAGCCTCCAGAGTTATGAGAAAATAGATTTTTGTTGTTTAAGCCACCCAGTCCGGCACTTTGTTATGACAGCCCTAGAAAACGAATACGGTCACGCAGTTGAAATTTCCCCCTTTCTCAGCTGGGCATACTGAGGCCCGGGGAGGGAACGGTGTCACTGCAAGTGGCAGAGTCCAGTCCTCCTTATGGGGCTCTTGACTTCAGGAAAATGATTGTTTTTCCCTGGACCGTGCTGCCTCTTCCGTCATGAGAGATTGACCATCTCCCTGCCTACAGTTTAGTTTGTTCAAACAGTTTACAGCCACTAAAGCAAACTGGCTTCTGTTTGGTTTCTTAAGTAATGATTTTCTGACAGAGCTCTCAGGTTCTGCACGGAACAGCAACAGACGCTTGCTCTGCCCTTCTCGAGCCCTCCCACTCCTGGTCCTGAGGGCCCAGCCCCGGAAAACGGAGCTTTCATCCCACTCAGGTGATGTGGCGAGGAGCTTCACCTGTGACCCTTGGAGGCGGAGGTGCTGTGATATGTTCAGACAGAAAATTCCGTGAGACAAACAGAAGAACAGGACTGTAGTCAGGAAAGAGATTAGAACAGAGCTGTCATTTAGGAGCTGTCAGCCTGGAGATGCGGGTTTGAAACATTGTAAGGATGTGAAATCAGAGAGGCAAGAGTTCTCAGAGGAAGGGGAGACAGTGTGTCTTCGTCAAGACTCTTTGAGGTCCAGCAAGAGAAACTGCCTCTGGATTCTTAAACAAAGAGGATGATTTGTTAGGAAGACACTGGAATGTCACAGAATCCAAAAAGAAAGTGGGCATTCAGGCCCCAGGCAGGGTGGGGAGCAGTCCCTCCCTCCAGGGCCCCGGGTCCTCTTGTCCCCGTGCATTGGTTCTGATGTCTTTGCACGGAACAGAGAACTCTGACTGAACCAGCCCACACAGTAAGAAAAATGCATTTCCCCACCTAACAAGAAGTCTAGGAGGAGGGAGGGCCTGGGGGGGTTATTGCGAGGCTGTGCGGTGCTGTCAGGCCTCTGGCTTTTCCCATCTCTCCACTCGGCCAACCTCAGTAGCTGGCTCCATCACTAGCTCCTTACCTCCATCTCTCCTGGTCTCAAGGTGGCTGCCTCACGAGGACAGGGCGACTCTAACCCGAGAAGGGGACCGTTCTTTCCCGAGCATCTCCTTTGTATTAGCCTCCCAGGAGCTGGCCCCCAGCCCTCCCCCAGGCCTCACTGGCCTTAAGTGGACCGCACGCTCATCTCTGAGTCAGTGGCCGGTGGGATGAATGGGATCAGCCTATGGACACAGCAAACTTCCCAAACAAAATGGGGATTCCACCGGAAAGCAGGATGGGACGCTTTGCTGCTCTGCACAGCAGCTTCACTCTCCCGCCTCGGCAGAGCAGTGCCTCTGCACACGGCCCCACACCTCGCAAGCCCACATCACCTCAGACGCACGCGGGCAGGTTCTGACTCCCAATCCCGAATTCCTAGAAGAGTCTGCTGCAGCCGGCTGAAATCAGGTGACAACCCTAGCGAACCACGGTGAGGTCCCACAAACACGGCTGCGGGGCCACCTCTGGGAGGGAAGGGGGCCGTTTTCAGAAGGAGGAAGTTATCTGGTGGTTGTGAAGATACCCCAGTGGTACCTCCTGCACAGCCTTGGAGAAGATGGAGATTAAAGAGGGTAGATGCAGAGCTTGTCAACCAGGGTGGGTATCCACAGCCCCCTGCGCCAACAGGAAGGATTTAGAAATAGGGAGGGGGCTTTGGTTGTCACCAGCCTGGGGCAACTATGGGCTTTGAGAAGGTAGTGACCAGGGTCCTGAAATGCAGGGGACAGTCCCACACAACGAAGAATTGTCCCTCCAACATGCCAGTTGTGCCATGTGGAGAAACTAAGCAACAGAGAAGGAATAGTTCATGAAGTTTGGCGGCAGGGGACAGATAATATCATGTATGGGAAGGTCACTCGGGTTGGGGGCTGGAGGATGGGAATAATTCTTAGAGCTCCAAGAAGCCCAGGAAGATAAGACCTGAGAGGGGACAAAATGAGGCCAATGGGTGGGTGAAAGTAGAAGCAACATTTTATTATTGGAGTATAGTTGATATGCAATGTTCTGTTAGTTTCTGGTGTACAGCAAAGTGGTTCAGTTATGGAAAGATAGAGGGATAGATAGATGATAGAAAGATAGACAGATAGATAGATATTCTTTTTCATATTCTTTTCCATTATGGTTTGTTACAGCAGGGGTTCCCATCCCGGGGGTTGGGAACCTGTTAGGAATCGGGCCGCAGAGCAGGAGGTGAGCGGCAGGCGAGTGAGCGAAGCTTCGTCTGCTGCTCCCCACCGCTCCCCACCACTCTCCGTCGCTCCCTGTGGCTCCCCACCACTCTCCGTCACTCCCCACCGCTCCCTGTCGCTCCCCACCACTTCCCGTCACTCCCCACCGCTCCCCACCGCTCCCCACCGCTCCCCGCGGCTCCCCACCACTCCCCATCACTCCCCACCGCTCCCTGTCGCTCCCCACCGCTCCCTACTGCTCTCTGTCACTCCCCGTCACTCCCCACCACTCCCCACTGCTCCCTGTCGCTCCCCACCGCTCCCCGTCGCTCCCCACCGCTCCCCATCGCTCCCCACCGCTCTCTGTCACTCCCCGTCACTCCCCACCGCTCCCCACCACTCCCCATCGCTCCCCACC